>NC_064426.1:24750000-25370000 GCF_023375975.1 Astyanax mexicanus
CTGAAGCGGGAGAGGCTTGCAGTTCTTTAGCTATTATTCTAGGTACTTTCGTGACCTCCTAGATGAGTTGTCCATGCCCTTTTGGAGTAATTTTGGTAGACTGGTTACATCTAGGAAGGTTCATCAATGTCCATGTTTTCTCTATAAGTGAATAATAGCTCTCACTGTGTTTAGCTGGAGTCCAAAAGCTTTAGAAATTACTTTGTCACCTTTTCCAGTCTGATAGATGGTCAACGATTTTGACTGTTCTCATCTTTTTTTGATTTTCTTCAGATTGAGGTATAATGTGTTGCTTTTTGAGATATTTTAGCTGCTTCATGTTGTCAGACAGGTTCTACAGATTCTACAGGTTTTGCTGTAATCAGGCCTGGTTGTTGATAGTGACAATTAATTAGGTTTAATTAATAGGAAGGCAATTATTTGGATAGCTATTTCCCCTTAATAAATACAATCATAATTTAAAAATATATTAAATTGTTTGTTTGTTTGTTTTGTTTTTTACTGCACTCTACACTAAAGTTAATCCTCAGGTCTGAACTGAATGCAGGGATTTAACTGGTTACTTTACTCATCAGTACCACAATGCCATCCAATGGCGTTCCTCGAGAATCACACTGCAGTTATAGCAGTTGTTATTAGTGACCTGAACATGAGCCAGATTTCACTGGTCTTTGTTGTGTTCTGCACTGAGAGGCTCACAGCTAATTGAACGGTGTCTGTGGTGATCAGTAGGCTGTGAGCACTGTAAGCATTACACGGTCAGGGGAAATCAGTGGCATTTTGCAACGAGGGGCTCGGCTAATGAGCGACAGCTTTAATGGAGAACATCTGAAGCCTCAAGGCTTTTAGCTACAGGCGGACAGTTCCCTCAGTCTGTCTTAGCAACATTATCCAACATCATAACCCTCATAAACCTCATAAACCAGTCAACAACTACACCACTCTGAGCTTTACT
Source organism: Astyanax mexicanus (assembly GCF_023375975.1). Taxonomy (NCBI): domain Eukaryota; kingdom Metazoa; phylum Chordata; class Actinopteri; order Characiformes; family Acestrorhamphidae; genus Astyanax; species Astyanax mexicanus. The sequence goes on from NC_064426.1 coordinate 24,750,956, forward strand.
GTTCTGGAGAACAGCAGAACTCCTCACTTCACAGTGCAAAAAAATAAATCTTAGCAAGTGAAATCTTCTAAATTTAAGGCAATAAATCTTATTTTCTTCTCTGATAAAACTTTTTGTCTTATTAAGCATTGTAAGTGTTAGAGTATTTTGTTTATTTTAGGGATAATTATCTTAATCATTCTTACTTAAAATTTGTACCTTTTTAAAGTAATTTGAACTCAAAATAAGCACAATCAAGCAGCATAGCAGCAAGTTATTCTGATTCTTGTGTCCAAAAACAGTGACTTTTTTTGCTTGATTTAGGTGTTACTTCACTCATTTTGAGACTTTGCCATTGCTTTTTGTAAGAAATCTTACTAAGAAAATTTTGCTTACCCCATTGCCAGGTTTTTTTTGCTTAATATACATATATTTGTCTTAATTTGCATATATCTCGTTTAGTTTTTGCCAGTGGATTTTTTTGCAGTGCAACCTTGATCTAAAAATGTGTTCTTTCTTTCTTTAATAGATTTGAGCAGATTGGATCAACTGTAAGAGCCAAAAAAGGTCACATTTATGGCTGCACAATATTGGGAAAAATTTACATTGCAAATTTTCTGTTTTTGGGCGATATATATCGCAATATTAACCCTCCTGTTATGTTCCGGGTCAATTTGATCCGTATTAAAGTTTGAAGATCTAGAAAAAAATTCAGTATGCAACTTCTTCTGCTTGCCTTAATTAGTGTAATCTACATATAATATGAAAATGGTTCATCTCACGTATTTGCAACCACCCCCTACAAAAACTAAAACAAAATTGCAATGTTATGTTTTAATCTTACGTAAAACTATTGTTTTATAAAAGTAATAAAGTAATGAAACATTTAAAAAGCTGGAACATGTTTTTTTTTTTTTTTTTTATGAAAAACGAGTGAATTATCCTAATTGAACTATTACCTGTTAGAGGTAAGGAACACCATTGCACTAAATATTAATAGAATAATTAATAAAAATATTTACATTGCTTGTAAGGATTTATTTGGGTTTCAGACATCGTTTGTATAATTAAACATGCAAAGGTCCAAATTAACCCCAGAATACCATTGCTGTTCCAGACAAATGAACATAATAGGAGGTTTAAACATTGCAGGGCCCACATGACGAGAGCTGAATCAGCGCTGATTGCAACAGTAATCAGATATTTAAATGGCTGTTTTAAAAGGTAAATTAGAGCATTTTTTGGGATTAAAGCATAAATTGATCTGTAACTGTAAATATCTGCACTGCAAAACAGTGCTGGTCTGAAGTACACAGATTTCAACACGTGTTTTTACAAGCCCATGCCCAACCACGTGGATGCAGCCGTTACCTTTTGTTTACTCCTGCCAGGGGAAGCGACTACACAGTGATGGTGAGTGTCAGTGACAGGAGGGCACACCCAGTGTGCAAAAACCCACCAAGAAAACAAAGAACATTCTAAAAGGGTATTAATGTTTTTTTAAAAGTTAAATGAAGGCCAGTCTGTAATGATACAGATAAATCAATCCAGGAATGTTCTAAAACTGTGTAGGATAATAATAAGTGGAATATTGTTTTACACGAAAAAAAACATTGAACAAGAGATGTTGCTGCAACATTACCAGAGAATCAAAATATTTTAAGTAGAAAACATTTTACAGTAAATAAATGTTTAAATGTAAAATACAATACATCTTATGCATCCCTATAAAGACACCCACCAGTTGTACGTATAACAACTACGTATAAAAGATTAAACACCAGGTAAAAACACATACAATTTTTCTAAATACCAAATACCAAAGAATATATCTAATGATATAGTAACATATAGATTCTATTCAATACATTTGAAGCAACAATTCACTCACATGTTGATTAGGTAGAGTTTACTTCATATTTTGAGTTAATATTGCCTGAATCGAAGACCCACTAAAATCTGACATTTCTTAGTATGATACACAAATGCTACATCTTTCCTATTGGCCCCTGACATGTTTTATTAGCATAATGGGTGTGTTTCTGCTCTCACCAATTCAATTCAATTCAATTCAATTTTATTTATAAAGCGCTTTTTACAACAAAGGTTGTCACAAAGCCGCTTTACAGGAAAAACAGGTCCACGCCTCTTATGAGCAGCACCACAGAGATGCCAATTTTATGGTGACACAGTGGCAAGGAAAAACTCCCTTTAAGAGGAAGAAACCTTGGAAGGAACCAAGACTCAGTCCGAGGAACCCATCCTACTCGGGTTGACCCGCTCAGTACAAACAAACAACAAACAAATAACAGAACAAAACAGTACAGAGAATTAATGTGAACTATGGCTAATATAACAGGTACTAATTTATGAATATAAGAATGTGATGGGCACAAACTATAGAGCTATGGCTAAGACAGAAACAGATACTGAGTGTGTTAATATTAATCAGTGCAGGGCTGCAGAGCCGGAGAACAACACAGCGGGCAGTGGAGAGCCAGGCTGGGAACATCAGGAACAGCATCTCCATACATGTAAAAGAGATAGATAGAGAAAACAGAAAGGAAAGGAAGAGAAAAAAAAGCAGAAGTTAGAAGGGTTGTGAAATAATTCTGATGAGTAGAAGGACAGGGCTGATTCCTGAAAGCTGGAACCACAGACGGACACATCCAGGAAGACCGGCCGGCCAGGCGTCTCAGCACATGTGAGAAAGACAGAGAGAGAGAGAACAGAGAGGGGAGGGAAGAAAAAGGGGTTAGAATGGTTTTATAAAACTCTGCTGGAGTGGGATGGGCACTGGTAGCAGCAGCTCAGGACATGGGGAGAGAAAGAGAAAGCAGATGATTAGGACAGGGTTTATATTTGCTGGATAAGCTGTAAGAGGAAGAAAATTGTAATGAGACATTACTCAAAAGCTTGAGCAAATAGAAATGTTTTGAGTCTAGATTTAAAGATTGAGAGTGTGTCTGAGTCCCGTATATTAATAGGGAGGCTATTCCAAAGTTGGGGAGCTTTATAAAAGAACGCTCTTCCTCCTGCAAAGTTTTTTCTAATACGCGGGACTAATAACAGGCCAGCGTCTTGGGAGCGGAGTGAACGCGGTGGATTGTAAGGAGTAAGGAGTTCCTGTAGATAATGCGGGGCCAGACCATTGAGGGATTTATACGTCAGGAGAAGTATTTTATAATCTATACGAAATCTAACAGGTAGCCAGTGTAGGGATGAAAGAATAGGTGTAATGTGATCGAACTTTCTAGCTCTGGTAAGCACTCTTGCGGCTGCATTCTGAACTAGCTGGAGTTTATGGAGTAATTTATGTGGACTTCCAGCCAACAACGCGTTGCAGTAGTCCAGCCTGGAGGTTATGAATGCATGTACCAGCTTCTCAGCATCTTCCAGAGAGAGTATACTGCGGATTTTAGCTATATTTCTTAAGTGGAAGAATGCAATTTTGACTATGCTACATATGTGAGCATCAAACGAAAGAATTGGGTCAAAGATGACCCCAAGGTTTCTCACTGTTTTTATCAATATTAGGACCTAATAGAAGGACCTCAGTTTTATCAGAATTAAGTAAGAGAAAGTTGTGTGTCATCCAATTTTTAATGTCTTTAATACAATCTGTTATTTGATTTGTACAGAGCTCCTCGTTGGGTTTAGCAGATATGTAAAGTTGCGTGTCATCAGCATAGCAGTGAAAGTTAATACCATGCCTACGGATAATTTTACCCAGTGGTAGCATATAAAGAGTAAAGAGTAATGAGCCCAGTATTGATCCTTGAGGGACACCATATTTTACTCTAGACTGATAAGAGCATTCGTTATTTAAGTAAACACACTGGAATCGATCTCTCAGATAAGATCTGAACCAGGTGAGGGCTGATCCTTTAATTCCTATAAGATTTTCTAACCTATCAAGTAGAATAGCGTGATCTATGGTGTCAAAGGCAGCACTTAGATCTAGCAGTACAAGGATGGCATTACTGCCCCTATCAAGAGCTGAAAGTAAATCATTAGTTACTCTAAGTAGAGCTGTTTCAGTACTATGGTTTTGTCTAAATCCAGATTGAAAAACCTCATGCATACTATTACTTTGTAGATACAAGCGCAGCTGGTTGAACACAATTTTTTCTAGGATTTTGGCTATAAAGGAAAGATTAGAAATTGGTCTATAATTAGCAAGCTCACGGGGTCCAGATTTGGCTTTTTGATAATGGGCTTAATGACCGCCAATTTAAGAGAATTGGGTACGTAGCCCATGCTAAGGGATGAATTTACTATTTCTAGTAATGATTTTCCCACCTTTGGCAGTGCCTGTTTCAATAATTGTGTGGGTACTGGATCTAATATACATGATGTTGATTTTGATGAGTCTTTTTCTGTAACCGGGCTGAAACACTCTAGGTGTGTCTCAGAGCTGGAGCCGCATTCATCGATATCTATAAGTAAATTTTGGGGGTGATACTGAATTTTTTGTCTAATGCTATTAATTTTATCATCAAAGAACTTCATGAAATCATTACTATTAATGTCGACAGGGATAACGGAGCTAGTTTGTTTTTGACTGCCGGTGAGTTTAGCCACAGTAGTGAAAAGGAATCTAGGATTGTCTCTATTTTTCTCAATAAGCGATGAAATATACTGGGATTTTGTTTTAATTAGGGCTTTTTTGTAGTCTGTGAGACTATGCTGCCATGCTAGCCGGAAAAATTCTAGTTTTGTGTGTCGCCATTTACGTTCAAAGTTACGAGCGGTTTGTTTTAATGTGCGTGTGTGGTCATTATACCACGGTGCTAGCTTTTTATCCCTGATTTGTTTTATTTTTGTCGGCGCTACGCGGTCAAGGTTAGAGCGGAGCACAGTTTGTAGATTTTCTGTGTTGTGCTCGAGATCATGCTCATAGGACGGAAGGGAGATGGTTAAGTCGGGGAGTTTATTTACAAATTCATTAGCAATTGCGGTTGTTATTTTACGCTTGCTGATATAGCGGGGCGGGAGGAGGATATTTTGATTAAAAACTATTTCAAACATAATTAGATAATGATCGGATATTGAGTCACGTTGAGAAAGAGTAACTATATTCTCAGCCTCAATACCCAGTGTCAAAACTAAGTCTAATGTATGACTACATCGGTGAGTGGGGCCAATTACATTTTGTTTAAAGCCTAGAGCATCTAAAACTGATTTAAATGCAATTTTTAGTGGATCCTGGTCCTTTTCAAAGTGGATATTAAAGTCTCCAACAATTATGATCTTATCAGAAAGAAGAATTACTGCTGCTAGAAAGTCAGCAAATTCATTAATAAAATTTGAGTATGGTCCAGGAGGACGATACAGTGTCATAAGCAGAAATGAATCCTGCGCTTTGGAAGCAGGAGATGGGCCTGCTACTTTAAGACTAAGAACTTCAAACGACTTAGCATCCAATTGTGAGTTTTGAGATATACCTAACATTGAGTCATAGATTGTGGCAACACCACCGCCACGACCAGAGCTGCGTGGGTAACTGAAATAGCTAAAACCTGCGGGGGTAGACTCATTTAAAGCGATATATTCATCAGGTTTAATCCAGGTTTCACACAGACATAGTGCATTAAGGTGATTATCAGTAATAATATCATTAACAATAACTGATTTTGGTGCTAGCCAGGGCCGCTGCTAAGGTTTTGGAGGCCCTAAGCATAACTGGTCAGGGAGGCCCCCCCCCAAAAAAAAAAAAAAAAAAAAAATACACACACACACACAAACACAAAAGGTTTACGCAAAATTTTACTATTTATTAAACTTACACATGTAACTGTGAATATTTACAACGTTATAAGTAAGGCCAATAACAGTGAAGAACAGCACAAGAGTACTATTTATAATGTATAAATAATAAATGAAACGATGCATGTCTATTTTAAGCAGTGGACACGTCATTTACACAAGCCAGCCTTAAAGGTTATGAAATTATCGTTTATATTCGTGGTGTATTTATATCAGCCTGTCAAAATCTATAGAGCTGTCTGATCCTGCTGTCATACAGACCATTTGGATAGTGCACTGACGGCATTAGTCAATAGGTAGGCTACTCTGTTTATTAATTTTTTATTAAAGTCACTAAAAATCTTCAAACTACACTACTACTATTTGCAAACGTGCCACGTGCCTTGCAATACCCAGATTAGTTTCTAGTTAAGCGTTTAAAGCTACCAAATCAGCAAAGCCAACGTAACTAGCTCAGGCAACACCACTGAACATGAAGTAATCAAAACTATTTAAACCTTTATCATCGAAGTTACTCACCAGAAAGGGATGCATGGGCCTCATCTTTCTGCTTCTTTTTCTTCTTCTCAGCTCCAGACTCAAACCGTCGCTTCATAGTTGAATTACCATTTAGTAGCAACTTCGCGCGGTGAACTTGTCTCCTGCCAAACTCAAGTAGCGTTGCTACTTTAGTTAGGACTAAGGTTGCCAGATAAGTTACGATTTTTCATCCTATTTGTTTATTTTATTTTAAGTTTTTAACTTACACAAATATTGCACTGGACAAGTTTTTGTATAGAATGGCCACATACACTTTAAAAATGGTTAAACATGCGCAAGATTTAGCGCCTCCATGCATTTTTTGATTATTTATTTGACTGGAAAATGTCACATCTGGCAACAACCAACAGAGCAAACCGAGCCGTGCCATTTCAGGCAATAGGGGTGGGGGCATTATATTATGCACAAAAATAATAACGTGCCGCTTTTAAGTAGTAGAGTAGGTGCCCCATGCAATGTTTAAAGACAAAAAAGATGAGCGTATCATAAATAATTCACATTGGGTTTTAAATTTAATAATGTCATAATTTCAACACATTTCATTCTCAGTCAATTTGGCTCCCTGCAACTGCAAAAAGGTTGAGGCCTAACGCTGGCTGCGTTGTCTGCGTATGCAGAGCGGCGGCCCTGGTGCTAGCGATCTTATATTTAATAGCCCTAGTTTCATACGGACGCTGCTGGTACTCTGAGAGACGGATGCTGTTTTAATTTTAATAAGATTATTAAAACATATTTTCTGAGTTTTTCGGTTTCGAGCGACACGGGGGACAGACACAGTCTCAATCCTACAAGGTAAAAATGCACTTGTATCTGAAAAAGGCACATAATTAAAACTCACAGCCTTATGCACAGGAAAGTGGCAAGATAACTCATTAGAACAATGTATATTACTAAACTGCCCATTACTTAGACCACTAACCTGGCCGGTATGACTGGTTAGGGCCAGTCAGTCCCGGCGTAGCACCGCCTCAATGTTACCAGAGAGGACGGTGGATCCCAGGCGGCTGGGGTGAAGCCCGTCTCGGTGGAAGAGGGCTGGACGTTCCCGAAAACTCTCCCAGTTGTCCACGTAGCCAACTCCACTAGCAGAGCACCAGTCCCCCAGCCAGCAGTGGAGAGTGTAGAGGCGGCTGAACGGCCGGCTCCCGCGGCGGTAGGTGGGCATCGGACCAGAGATGAGGAGGCGGGCGCGGGTCAGTCTGCGAGCGGTGTCCAGAAGAGTGCGAAAGTGCTCCTTCAGGACCTCACTGCGCCGGGCGGACGTGTCGTTGGTACCCACATGCAGGATGACTGTGCCATCACCATCAGTGTGGACTCTTGCTTATCAAGGCTATCTTTGCTTGGGTATTTAGTTAGTTTTCCATGCAAGTACTGTTGTGGCCTGTAAAAGCAAGTTGCTATTTACTTTGCTGCACAACAATACTGTAGAGTTCAAAGTTTTGGCTGCAACTGTTTATTCGTAATTAATGGTTAAACATAGTTTTACAGAACTTTATCAGAAATAAGTTTCAAGAAATATGTTTTATTAAAATAAAATATTGTGTGGTGAGTATTTGTTTATGCTGACTTATTTCAAGTAATTTTCTGTGGTAATCTTTCTCCACAGTGAGTTACTGTTATATAACCTTTTATAGTGTGTCTGGAGAATCACATTGAACGCTGCTACTGAGCATGCTCACATCACAGGCGTGATTACTTAATAATAGATTTCTGCACACTTTTTTCTGCAATCAAAACAATTAGTACAGTCTTTTGCCCAGCAAGTAACGGGACTTAAAAACAGTAAGTTAAAGTCAATTTAAGTTAATTTCATTTGTAACTGAGTAAAAGTTACTCATTCTTTTGTAATATGCCATGGCATATTACATTTTACAGTTTATAAATTAAGATAAAATAGTGTTTGTTTCTTTAATAATCCTGAATAAAAGGAAGACCAACACAAAAAGGAGGGTGGTAAATATCTTTTTATGTCTTTTTTTTGCTCCAACCCAAAATACATACACACATATTACTTATAAATGGCAAATCCAAAATTAGTTTGAACATAAAATAAATAAACCTGTTATATATACTGATTTTTCGCAAATAATATATTAGGTGAACATTTCCATTGAATCAACTTAATAGCAGCATAATTAATTTTTTAATACTAATAATATTTGATTATAGACTGTTGCTATTGGCAATTTCTCTGACTATTGGCTCCTGTCACCTTGTATTTGCATACTGGGTGTGACCACCAGTCACTGACACTCACCGTCAGTGTGTAGTCATTCTTCCCAGGCTACCTTGTAAGCCTATAGACCACAAATAAGGGTTAAATTTATGGCCTTTTGTTGTATGCTGTAACAAAAATGCTCTTTTTTGTATTGTGGTATAGTTATGCCATAATTATTAGAGATATAGCTCATTCTGTTCAAAGAACAGCATTTCCTGGCTCCTGTCATAAGCCTGCCATACAGTATACACCTCATGACAACAAGGCCTTAAGGTATTCAGCTCATCTTCATACCTGTTGTCCTGCTTTAGTTCATAATGTTCCTGTGCTGGTTAATTGGTTAATCATGGCTGAAGGCACAGCTGGGGTTTGGAACAGAGGCGACATTAATGCAGTCAGTTGTTTGAGTCTCACTGCATGTAATAAACCAGACACATCAAACTCTTAACGCAGGAAGCTGCCTACCCTGCAGAGATCACTGATTTCACCCTTCTAACAGGCTCTGTTTATGAATGCTTAGAGAGTAGGTTTAACTCTACACCTCCAGGAATGAAGAAAATTAGCCTAATATTATGTGTGAATGAAAGGTGTGATAGAACTACAAATCAACTTCATTAAACTTTAAATATGCTAGTCTCAGAAAGAGTTATTTCAATGAAATACAGTATTTTATTAGAATTCAGACCCATCTACTATATAAAATGTTAATCTACAAAGACGGTAATTAAAAATACACTGCCTTGCCAAAAAAAAGTCACCACCTGGATTTAATCTGGAATTGCTGCAGTTGGTCAGGTCTAGGTTCAGCCACACTATATGTCTTGAAAGAATGAGGTCAGCTGACTACCTGAATATACTAATTATAGACAAGGTTATTACATCAATGGGTTTTTTCTTCTCTGATGGCACGGGCATATTCCAAGATGACAATGTCAGGATTTATGGGGCTGGAATTGTGAAAGAGTGATTCAGGGAGCATGAGATCATCATTTTCACACATGGATAGTTCACCACACACTGTTAAACCCGATAAGATGACTAAACTTAAAACTTTTGTTATAACCGATTGCCTAATAAATTTTAAGTTCATGTAATATAATTTTTAAGTACAGTGAACTTAAATACATATACATATATATTTAAAATGAATATTTTCCTGATCTTGTATTTAGTCTTATTTCTAGTTTTATTCAACTATTTTTTAAATACTCATATAAAAGTAGAGGAAAGAAAACAGTAAAGAATTAAAAGTACTGACAGCACAGCAAGAACACAGAGTTACTGCAGTTCAGTAAATGATGCTTGTTCTACAGCATACAACACAGAGACCAAGCATTTAATTATAATATAATATGTGATCTACAAGTTTACCTAACCTAGACTGGGAGGAATCACTACACACTGATGGTGAATGCCAGAAACTGGGGGACACACCCAGTATGCAAATAGATTGTGACAGAAGCCAATGGAAAAGAGGCTGCCAATAGCAACAGACTAAACTCAGTTATTATAAGTTGGTTCAACTCAAAAATCTCTATTTGAATGTATACGTGCCCATAAATGTTCATCTAACTCAAAATAGTTGACTAATGTTTAGAAATCTCCAATTTTATGTAAAACAGACTTAATTTATTTGAGTTCAAACAACATCTGGGTTTACAGTGCAGAGTCCAGACCTTAACTTCATTGAGAATATTTGGGATGTGCTGGAGAAGCTTTGTGCAGCAGTCAGACTCTACCATCATCAATGCTGCGAAATCTTGGTGAAAGTTGGAATTTGACTTTGACTCAGTTATGTTGTAAACAAAATATTTCAAATATGTTTAACTTAACTCAGTCAAAGCTAACTTCAATAAACTTAACAATTTATGTCTTACCAATTTTACTTGATTTAACTCAGCAAAGTTGAATGAGTTTAACAATGTTCCATATACGCAAAGTTTTAATTAATTTTCAGACCAGAATACAAACAATCTTAACAATACAGAGAAAAAGGAACTTGCATTTACAGCATATAACACTGAAGTCTGCCTGCTAATCAAGGAGCTAAATCCTAAAGCACACATTTAGGAGAATGTAGCTTTGGGTAACAGGTAATACAAAGATGGTAAGTAAGAGGGAGGACATGCCCAATATGCAAATATATTGTGCCAGGAGCCTATGGGAAAGCTGTATGAACCAACACTGATTCAAGAACCTTGGCACACATGTAGAATACTATACTTATTAAGAACATGGCCAATATTGTCCTAAATATTTTTTTTATCGTACACATATCTAAAAGATTGGATGCAAAATAACTTCCTTCATCTCAATTAAAGTGAAAACTCCAGAGGTGTTTCTGCTTGGCAGAAAAAAATCCTTTCTTATTTACTGTAAGCATAAAATTTCCACAGATTCTCAGCTGCAACAATTTCATAGATAGATAGATAGATAGATAGATAGATAGATAGATAGATAGATAGATAGATAGATAGATAGATAGATAGATAGATAGATAGATAGATAAGTAGCATGCCTACTACAGTGGTCAAATAATATATACAAGAATATAGAAATTTAAACAATACAAAACTATACAAAGTATACAATGTAACCAAACCATAGATAGGAGGTAGTGCACTAATAAAGAATAAATAAGGGGAAAGGGAAAACCGGTATTAGCAGATATGAAAATACCAAATATAATGTACTGTAAAGTTCAATATAATCAGGGAGTAATTATAGTACATATAAAATTAGGTTGGGGAAAAAAAAACATTAGACTCACTTCTCATCTGCCCTCCTCCTACTTCCAACTCAACTGGGATGAGTTGAAGATTCTGATGGCCCTTGGGAAAAAAAAAATTCTGAGTCTGTCTACAGAGCAGAAACCTGCCACTGAAGCTGCTTCTATGGTCCATAAAGATGGTTTGCAGTGCGTGACAATCATCATCATCCATGATGAAGAGTAGTTTGTGCAGTGTCCATCTCTCAGCTCTACACCAACAACAGAGCCTACACACATGACCAGCTTGTTCAAATGTGTCTTGTCTCTCTTTTTTGTGAAAACCTTGTTACTATGATAAATTCTGTAAAAAAATACTGTACTGTTAACCTTCCACAAATAAAAAACCTTCCACAAATAAACATGACTGGACTTGAAGCCCAGCTTTAAAATATCAGTTGTAACAGACTATGTACTGAAATATTGACCTAAAAAGTTGAATCTGATGTGATAAATGGACTCTGAAGTCTTTTTTGCATAAAACTGGGAACAAATCCTGTCCCAGTGCTTTACACACAAGCACATCCTTGGTAGACAGCAAATCAGCACCATGAACAATGACACAATGTCAATACAGGCTAGAAGCTGATTGCTCAATAAAACTGTTCCATTCAGCACTCTGCAAACTCAATCACAACCCTGTGCTGCTCTGTATACTGTAAAATGTGTACCGTATTTTTTGCACTATAAGGTGCACCATATTATAAGGCTCAGTGAACATCTATTGTCTGGTTTATTTTCATACATAAGGTGCTCCATTTTAAGAGACACTATAAGGAACTTCTAATTCAGCAGCTCACTGCTGGGTTGTGGTGGTGTGTTAGCTAGCTAAGTTAAGTAATGCTAAGCTAAGTAAACAAAACTCTAATAAGCAAAGACTTTCTTTTAAAAAGAAAGTGCTGGATGTAAATCTACACAGATTTCTCTCCTGAAAAAAATTAATTTGGGTAAGTAAACTGCTTTTGTTTGTTTACAGTAAGCTTAGATCCCTGAATTTCTCCAGCACTAGGCTGGAGCATTAGCATTAGCAGCTTATCGCTCCAGCAGTGCTAGCTTTGGTTAGAAGCAGACTACAGGCAATTAATACTCTCCTCTAAACGGGGATTAAAGGGCACACTGTCGATATTTTGGAAAATTTAATAATTTTAAGTGCACCTTATAGTGAGAAAAATACAGTATTAGAGTATTAGTTGAAGTAATGTAATATTTTGAAATAAAACAATGTAAACTCTAACTGCTCTACTACTTAAATTAATTAAGTTAATATAACTTAAATACCACAAATTTGGGACCAGTTAAATATGGTAAACTTAGGGGTGTGTCTTATGTTTGTGAAGCGCTATATTGATGAGTAAAACACCTTTTCTATTGGCTCCTATGACCACATATTTGCATATTGGGTGTCACCCCACCTTTACTCACCATTGATGAGCAGTTATTCCCTCCAGAATTCCTTCCCTTTCATGTTCTTGTTTTAGTATATATATAGTTAAGTAAAATTTGCCTTATTTTTTTATGTCCAGCACTTAAAAAAACTAAACTAAAAATTGTTTTTTCTTTATTGTGATTTTTAAGTCAGCTGAACCAAAAATATTAAGTTGCACTGCAAACTACAGCAGACAAATTGCTTCTCTAACTTTGGTAAGGTTCTTGTTAAAAGTTGGTCTGAGTAAGTGCACATGCTCAGTTTGACTCTTTAGTTGCACGGGGTCTATTGAGCAATTATGCAGGAGTTTTCACCTGATGTTGGTCACACACTTTGCATATAGGGCATGTCCTCCATCCATTTGAACTAAAGATTTCTAGCTGACACAACTAGTGTTGTTTTTTTTTACAAAGTTTAAAAGTTTGAGTCGGTTTAAAACTCAAATATCTAGTGCAGTAAGTTGCCTTGAAATTTTGAGTTTTCTCAACATTTTTATTTTTACAATAAGCCGTTTTAATGCAGGTTTTTTCTTCTACCAAAAAAAAGTGAGTGCATTTTACTTTTGTTTATTTTTAAAACTCAAAGTACACTGTAAACCCTAATAAGTTAAGTCTACTTAAATCATTTGAGGTAACTCGTTGCCTCAAATAAATTAATTTAAAAACTTTTTTTTTAATTTATGGAGGAGAAAGCATTTTTAATTAGCATTAACTTAAAGAACATTAACATCAACAGATATTTTAACATTAACTGCACAAAAAATCTATTTACATAAATCAAACTTCCATAATGAGCACAAAACTATGTTTTTTGTTAATGTAAGTTAATAACTGAGAATTCATGACTATTACTTATCTGTCTTATTTTCAGTCATACAAATGTTGCAGTAATGCAGATATGAGCAGCTGGATTCAGACAGCAGTCTATAAATACTCGGCAACACAAAACACAGTAACTTGCTCTTATAGCCTTCAACACTGAGACCAAGATGCAATTATGTAACACGTGTGAATACCGAGAGAAGCAGCAGCAGTCTGTGGAGAATGATTTCACACTGATGGTGAGTAACTGTTGGTCACGCTATGCAAATAGCGTGACCAACATCAGGTGAAAACCCCTGCAGAATTGCTCAGTAGACCCTTGTTTAACTAAAGAGTAAAACTGAGCATGTGCAGTAGTGCAGAGTCGTTGGTTTGGCCTCAACTAGAGTTCAACTACAATTTGTACATTTTCAACACAAATTATTTAATTACACCAAATTTTTACAAGAAACTTACTAATGTTAGTTGAGGAAACTAGCTTACTATAGTTTATGGTGTAAATCAATATCTCTTGTTCAGCTGACTTAAAAATCACCTTAATGAGAACAATTTTAAGTTTTGTTTTTTTAGTGTAGTCTATCATTACCAAAAATTGATTTATTAATCTGGTTGATTTGCTCATGTAATATATTTTCTCAATCTTCTCTATTGCCCCTATAATGTCAGTTTTGCTGAAGTTGTCTTAATAAAGTCAAACAATGTCAATATTTAACAGAATAATCAACTTTATTCAATACTTTGGTCACACAGATCATCCCTCACATACTTAAAACTGGTGCTGGTGGAGCTTCTCTACTTCTCCAGAGTGAAATTCAACATGTTCAAGTGGGAGAATTCAGATGGATGAAAATAAAGATAATTAAGTTGCCAGAAAATGACTTTTGTATTTCAGTGTTTAATGGAATATATTTAGTCTGGGTTAGTCAGAAACATTTGTTGAAACAAAACTTCCATTTTTATAATAATTAAAAATAAAAATCCTGCCAAATTCATATAACTTTTAACAATAGGGTATTTATTTAAGTATTGGCTAAAGGCCATCGGAATTACTTTTTAGAGTGTACGCTGTAATGACACACAGAAACATAAAAACATAAAAATAGCTGAAAGTTGTGACCATCCATCTGTTCCACAGATGACACCCTGCTGAGAAAGGCCAGTGGGTGCATCTGTTTTGCGCATTTAATTCATAATGAAAATGAGTTTATCGCAGGGGTGTCAAACAGGTCCTGGAGGGCTGACCTATTGGATGCCTGATTAATGAGTGGATGAGTTGAACGATGTGTGTGAAATAAAGCATACTGAGTGGCACCAGTGTGCTGGAAACAGAATTTAATATGTGTAAATTAATGCAGACCAGCATCAGGTTTCCACCTGTTTTCACCTGTCACTTCATGTGAACAGTATATGGACTGTACAGTGTGAAAAAAAAAATCATAAAAAAAAAGGAAAATGTACTGGTAGTTTCATTATCTGGAACATTTCTGTTTGAAAATTATTCCATGCAAAAAAACATATTTACACTAAATGTACTGATAAATACTGTCTAAGTACAGAATACCCATAACACATCCATAAACGAGTTAAATAATTTTAATTCTGTAAGCTAAATTTCAAACTTTGCGTAATTTCCTTTACAGACAAAATGCATTATTTATTCACAGTCCATATTTTATACAGTCACAAGTATAAAACCTACTAAATTATGTTAGAATAATTCAAAATGACTTAACTTTCTAATATTAAGTAACAAATGAAGCTGAACAAACTTTTAAAGTTTCTAATCAGGCTTTCATTCTTTAATTGAGCACACAAAGGCACTATAACTGTCTAATAAGACAACTGTAAACACTGCAAAACTCAACAATAAAGGAAAAAAGCAACTTGCTCTTACAGCTGACAACAGTGAATAAAAGCATATACACAAAACTTCCCTCAGTAACTAAGAGAAGATACCCCGAGGAGAACACATTCACAGTGATGGTGAGTGAGGAGGTCACGCCCTTTATGTGTAATAGTGGTAATTTTGAGTTAGTTGAACATTCGTGGGCACATAAACACTTAAACTGAGATCTTTGAGTAGAATCAACTTATGGGAATCAACTTAATAATATGATATGCGATCTACAAGTTTACCTAAGGTAGCCCCTGGTGAATCACTACACACTGATGGTGAGTGTTAGTCAGAAAGTGTTGGACACACACAGTATGCAAATAGATTGTGACAGAAGCCAATGGAAAAGAAGCTGTTAATGGCAAAACAGACTAAACTCAGTTATTATAAGTTGATTCAACTCAAAGATCTCAGTTTAAGTGTTTATGTGCCCACGAATGTTCAACTAACTCAAAATTACCACTATTACACATAAAGGGCGTGACCTCCTCACTCACCATCACTGTGAATGTGTTCTCCTCGGGGTATCTTCTCTTAGTTACTGAGGGAAGTTTTGTATATATGCTTTTATTCACTGTTGTCAGCTGTAAGAGCAAGTTGCTTTTTTTCCTTTATTGTTGAGTTTTGCAGTGTTTACAGTTGTCTTATTAGACAGTTATAGTGCCTTTGTGTGCTCAATTAAAGAATGAAAGCCTGATTAGAAACTTTAAAAGTTTGTTCAGCTTCATTTGTTACTGTTACTGTTAAGTGTTTATGTGCCCACAAATGTTCAACTAACTCAAAATAGTTGAGTAATGTTTAGAAATCTCCAATTTTATGTAAAACAGACTTAATTTATTTGAGTTCAAGCAACTTCTGGGTTTACAGTGTAGGAAAACATATGATTTTTCTGCACTTTGAACCCATTATTTGTCTGTGCTCAAATAAATTAAGTCTGTTTTACATAAAAAATTGATTTTTCCCAACAATATTCAACTATTTTAAGTGAGCTGAACATTTGTGACCACTTATACATTCAAACTGAGATCTTTGAGTTGAATCAACTTATAATAACTGAGTTTAGTCTGTTGTCATTAACAGCTTCTTTTCCATTGGCTTCTGACACAATCTATTTGCATACTGGGTGTGTCTTCCACTTTATGACACTCACCATCAGTGTGTAATGATTACCCCCAGGGGACTACCTTAGGTAAACTTCCTGTTCATACATATATGTTAATTAACTGTCTGATCTCTTTCTTGTAGGTTGTATGAACAAGTTTCTTTCACTGAGCTGGTACAGTAACTCTGCGTTGGCTGTGCTCTCAATACTCATAATTTGCTTTGTTCATCTACTTTTTTGAGAGTGCTTAAAAAATACTTTAATCTTGTCAAATAGAAGACAAATTACCAATCTGCAAGTTTTATTCACCTGATCATCATATTCAAAGTTGAATTATTATGCAAAGCAATTAATGTAACCAAAATAATATACTATAATATATTTTGTGTTGGTGGAAATTATATTCATTATTGTAATTCTTGATGAAGCCAATATACCAAATAGTATAGAGCTCTGGAAAAAACAAGAGAACACATACAAATGATTTGATCTTTGATTTTACCAAATTGAAAACCTCTGGAATATAATCAAGAGTGGAGAGATGGATGATCACAAGCCATCAAACCAAGCTGAACTGCTTAATTTTTTGCACCAGGAGTAAAGGTTATCTAAAAGCTGTATGTAAGACTGGTGGAAGAGAACATGCCAAGATGTATGAAAACTGTGATTAAAACCAGGGTTATTCCACCAAATATTGATTTCTGAACTCTTAAAACTTTATGAATATGAACTTGTTTTCTTTGCATCGTTTAAGGTCTAAAAGCTCTGTGTCTTTTTCTTTTTTTTTTTTGTTATTCAGCCATTTCTCATTTTCTGCTAATAAATGCTCTAAATGAAAATATTTTAATTTGGAATTTGGGGGAAATGTTGTCCGTAGTTTATAGAATAAAACAATAATGTTCAATATATTTAAACATATAACTATAAAAAGCTAAATCAGAGACACTGATTTAGAAACTGAAGTGGTCTCTTAATTTTTTTTCAGAGCTGTATATTTGTTATGTTTAGTGTTTAGTGAACTTATTTGGTTTTATAGTGTGTAAAACATACAGGATTTGGCTGCAAATTTAGTTTTTACACAATTTTTATGTGATTTGGCTTTAAATACATATAATTCTGATGCTCAAATCCCATGAACTGTCCAGCTGTAAATGAGTTCATGAGTCAAGCCTACAGCTACTGATATTACCAGACATTTTCCTCCATCAGACACACACACATAATCACACAAACACACACACACACACACACACACACACACACACACACACAAACACACACACACACACACACACACACACACACACAGAGTGAAAACAATCCTCTTTATACTCTGTAAGTGGCTTTCCTAGAAGTGTATAATAAGCTAATGTGTGACTGATTGTTTAAACGGGAGGTGCAGTGTCTAAATCCTTCTGAATAAACCTCATTAAAAGGCAAATATTATGTTCAGCTAATGAGTCTTTTCCAATGCAGGCGGTTTTTTAATCAAGCAACATGTCGAAACGACTTTAATGTGCTTCAAAACGAGCCCATAATATTTACAGTCTGCATGAAATTGAATTCCCGATCATGGCAAATTCAAGTTTCCACCATTTCTAATTTGTCCTTGGGGTGTTGGTTTATGAAAATGTCGTGCAAATTCAAATCGCTTCATAAGGTTGTGATTAAAGCTGGAAGGTCTTCGCTGGGTGGATAAATGGTGGGTGTCTATAGGGAATATCACACTTTACCCGTAGATGAGATGCTTAATCAGTATTCACCACCACAGGAGCGCATGATATTAACTTGTTTCCTGTCTCAGGAGATCATAAAGTTATCACCTTCTGATAACCTTCAGGAGAAGCAATATCTTCTAATATATAGTAGACCTGAGGTGGAAACCCAGGTATATAAAAGTGCATGTAGAAAGGAATGCTTGGTGGAGGGATAGAAAAAGCGGGGTTGCTTTTTAATATTGTTGGAAGGACCTTCTGAACTGCTCCTCTGCATAAAGGTTACAATAAAGGGTAATTTTTTTATCTGATGATGAAAAAAATAAGATGGTCATTGGGTGATGCTACAGATGCAGAAGAAACAGGGTTACTTTCGTTAATTAGCCAGGTTTCACATAGAAATGAATGCAGGAATGAAAAACTTGATGTAAAGGTGCATTACCAATTTAAAGGAACTCAGGAAAACGTGCTTTTTCATGGAAGAAAAAGTGGTTCTTCTATGGCATCACCTAAGGAAACATTTGAAGAACCTTCATTTTTAAGCAATAGAAAGAGATGTTTATCATACAACCATAATTCCCAAAAGTGTGGTTTGGTTGCTACTATTAACTCACTTAGAACTTGATGGAAGAAACACATCTCATTGCCAAGACAGGGCAACAAATTATTGGAAAAGGATTCAAGGATTTAAGGAGATTTTATTGTCATTTATTGTCATTGGCATCACATGTGGTACATGAGGTGGAACAAAATTGTGATCTCACGATCCAGTTTACACCCAAGAGCTGTTATTAAAATAGATAAAGAACATAATAAAAAGAGAATAGAACAAAAAGATTAAGATAAATACACAAAAAATAAATAGGGAGAGTAGGCAGGTAGCAGCAACATGAAGTCCAGAGTGCAAGTTTTGCTATAGCAGCATGATAGTGTGAATTAAGAGCAGTACAAGATAAAGCGTGTTGTTTAAGGTGGAGTTTAAGTAAGTAGTACTAATAAAAAACAACTGCAATTTATAACTAATGCTAACCATATATTAGATGACTTTGAAAAGACTCTGAAACTACACTCTAAAAAGTGAAACTAATATTATCAAGTTGAGTAAACTTAGCGGTCAGTACAACTCAATAAAATGAGATTAGAGAACTATACCAGAGAACTTAAAAATGCTAAAAAACAAAATGTGATTTCAACCAACTTTTACACCTGTCAATGCTTTTTTTACTGTGTTGATTCACACAGCTTTCCCATAAAACTCCTGGCACCATATATTTGCATATTGGGTGTGGCCTCTCCCTTACTGACCATCTTTGTGTTGTCTGTTGCCCAAAGCTACCTTATCCTAAATATATATTAGTGTGATATATGTGTTGATTGCTAGATCTCTGTTTGTAGGCTGTAAGAGCAAGTTACCTTTGTTCTGTGTTAAACGATTGTTGTTTGAACAAAACTCAGTTAAGATGAATAAACTTAACTATTAAGTTATCATCTAGCTTTGACTTTGATTGTATATAATTACAAGTTAACTTAGTCAAAGCACAATGATAACTGAGTTAAGTTGAATTAACTTCAAATGGTATGTATTTTCAATCTAACTGCGTCAACTTAACTCAGGTGATAAGAAAGACGGAAAAGACATGTGTGATTCTGTTCTACTGAGAATAAAATGTGAGATTTGCTAATCATTGCATTTTTTTGGTTTTAATTTTATTTGCATTATTTGCAACTTCGGCTTCCTTTCTATTCAAACTATGTTTTTACGACAAACATTTTAAACGCTTTAAAAATGATAAATGGTTTGTCATTACCAGAAATATCCCATCAAGTAACTGCACAGCAGCCACCTGCGATATCATAGTAACAGTCTAGCAACTGCAGTACCAGTCAGAAGTTAGTATGCATCTTTTTTTTTTATGTTCTGCATTGTAGATTAATACTAAAGTCAACCAAACTACGAAAAAAATATGGAATTATTTAGTAAACAAACAAAGTGTTAAACAAACCAGAACATTATTTTTTAGATTTTTCAAAGTAGAATCTGCACATGTGCAAAGCTTTGCACATCTTGGATGGGTTTATTTTTTCAGTCAGCTTTATGAAGTAGAGTCACATGGTTTTCAGGTAACAGCTGTGCTGAACTTATCAAGCTGTCCTCTTAAAGTGTTTGAGAGCATCAGATGTGTTGTAAATAGGTTAGGTGGTATACAGTAAATATCTCTTTTTCAGTAATGTAGGATAATGTTTGTAATCCATGTAGGATGTAGCCTCCTTGTAGGTCTATAGAAAACTTTGCGACCCCCCTCTCCATTCACCAATAAAACAATTATAACTTTGCTTACTTAATGTGATGTTTGGGCCTGCATTAAAGCAAAAAGATGTTCTATGTATAGCTTAGTAGGGCTTAGGAACAGTTGCAAATCATCTTCCACGTTGAGATCTGTATTTGTTTTTTAGGCATGTAAAGGCCATTAAACTCAGTGCTAGGTACTCCGATAACAGAGAATTCCAGAGCGTTCTGTGAACGTCAGGTTCAGGGCTGTGAAAATCCATATTCCAAGTACCTTCTATCATATTTTCTCACTTTTTTACATTTTTTTTACAGTTTCTGGAAGCGGGCGTTTTGTATCTTCACTTCAATTCCAATTCAGCATTGTAAAATTACCATTTTAATCCAGCTTGGACTTGCAGAGCCATGACTCGAATGTGTGAACCTGAATCGAGATTAAAATCGAAGAGTCGAGTAGAACAGCGAATTAGTTTGAAACAGTAAAAAGAAAACTTTATAAAAAAGCGACCTATTTTAAGCATGCAGTAACCTGAATCAAGCCTTAGAATGGGTCGGTTTGATTCAGTAAAGAAAAACAAAGTTTGGAGCCCAAATCTGGTTTGTTGCAAGTTGAGAAAGTTGAGTAAAATAATAAGTATGAAAAAAGTAGTATATCTCCCTGGTTAAGAACTTTACAAAAAGTCAATCCGAGAAACCTTTAGAACTTAAAAGTATAGTCGAAGGACAGTCGCAAAGACCATCAAAAAGTTGGATGATGGAAGTGGCACTCATCAGGACCACATCAGGAAAGGAAGAGAGAGAGTTACCTCTGTTACCAGCCTTCTTCACAGAGTATTTTGGTTGTTCTAACACTTTTAATTTCACAACATTATTCCTTATGAGTTCCCTCAAAGTCCATACGACTTCAGTATAAAAATATACTGATGTGCTTTTTGTGTTCACAGACTATTGCTGTGATATTGCTCCAAAGAAAGAGCTGCCAATTAGAACAGCTTCACCCCACCAAAAACGACCTGTGTCACTTACGCTATAACACACACTTCACCCACTGTGCTGCTCTTCAGTCGTGGCCGGCAGCGCACGCTCTTAAACCGGTGATTTGCGGCACATTGGAATATTTTTAGATCCACACAATGGCTTAATTGGTGATTGCTTCCCCTCCAGTGACTCATTTCTCAGCGCCTAATTACGCGCGCAGTTTTACTATCCGTTGCTCTAATCTAATTTCATCTCAATAGAAAGTGCATGAGATGTTCCTTGAACTTGCAAGTGTTACAGGTAGATCCACATTATTAACTGGCAGCCGTACATTTGTATCAACAGTGTGAGGGAGGACTCATTACTCCCTTGACATTCAGTTACTTCATAGAGATACTGTATGTTCCTAGTGAGTCAATAAGCAATCAAACTAAGCAATATCAATAACATTGAATGAATGGCATGCAATTAGATATGATATATTGAATTTGGTATATTTACCCTTTGATAAACAGTGAAATATTAATATCTGCTCTTTCCTAAAGGCAGCTTGCAAAATTAAATCATCGATGTTGCCCTTTAGTAGCTTAAATTTTAAATACACTCTTATAAATAAGGTGCTTTAAATAAATCTCTAAACGATTATATAATAGTCCCATAAAGAATTATTTTCACAAACAATTTAAGTTTCTACTTATACAATACTTAATTTTATGTGTAGCTTATTTACATATTTAAAGCACAATATGTGCCATTTTACCTTTGAAATCATTTAAATGATTTTAGTCTGCTTTTGTTGCTCTTCCAAGATTAGCATGCTGCTAACTGCACTTTGCTACTCTGGAGAAACGAGCACTACAACATTTTCGGGAGAAGTATGTTGTAATTCCCCACAACCCCACAACCAAAACTTGTAGCATTTATAAATTTTCACATTCAGTGTTGGTTCTCTATTTCTTATAGCTTGTCCAGAAATGTATGTGTGAAGTGTGTCCTTTAGTGTTGGCTCAAAGTGGTAGAGTTAGTGTGAGTTGCCATGCCTCAACTGTATAGGGGGGAGCCCATAAATAAGAAATTTGATACTCCTTTAGTCCCCCTGGCATTAGACATGATGCCAACTGGTTCATTTCTATGTTCTCTAGAGATTATCATATTCTGTGTGCGCATTTACATGTGTCAAAAACAGCCTTGACTTAAAAAAGACAACCACATGTATTTAGAAACATGTGGTCCTATTTTCACAATCTTTAGGCAAGCCAAGGAGCGGACATGTGAGAACTAGAAACACAGAAAAAATGTAACCATCTCAACACAAAGATGGTAAGTAACGGCGAAGCCACACCCAATATGCAAATATATGGTGCCAGGAGCCTAATGGGAAAGTTGTATGAATCTACACTGTAGAAAGAGCATTGACGCGTGTAGTTTACTAAAAGTTGGTACTCAACAGCTTTACATTTTGAAGTTTTCAGGTTTAAGTTCTCTGAACTCATTTAATTGATATCAACTTGATAATATTAGTTCATCTGACTAAAACACTAAATCACCTTTTAGTGTGTAGATGGGTAAAGGCCCTATATTTTTAAACTGTGGCGCAGTGGAAGTGTGTTTTCTTGAATGATTCCATCCAAAACTATCGGTACTAATTAGTGAGTTGAGCATATGGTGGGTTGGTAATAAATGACCAACCCAACATCCTTACCTTCTTCACCATCTATTAGAAAGTTTTTCTTAGATAGCAGATACAGTTATTCCAACAACAGCATGGATAAACTCTTGTTGATACCCTTGTTTTCAGAAGAAACAATGAATAAGCGCATGGTAAACCCATAAGTTGTTTAAACGAATGAAAAGTCTGTTTTATATAAAATTGGATATTTCTAAACAATACTCATCTATTTTGAGTTAGCTGAACTTTTGTGGGCAAATATACATTTAAACTGAGGTCTTTAAGTTGAACTGAGTTTAGTTTGTTGGGACAAACTATTTGCATATTGGGTGTGTCCTCCAGTTTCTGACACTCACCATCAGTGTGTAGTGATTCCCCCTGGGGCTACCTTTGTAAACCTGTAGCTCACATATTATGATTAACTGTTTGGCCTCAAAATGTGATTTTTTTCAGGTTTAAAGGGTGAATATTTAAACAAAATGTGGTACAAAAGACAGGTAATAGGAAATCAACTTGTTTATTTTTTTGGAACACAAAATACTAAAAGTTTTTCAGCAAATTAATTGGTATCACAAAAATACAAAAATGAAAGAAACTTTCCTTTTAATTGTAATAATTTGATGTTTTAAATTATGTTAACTTAAGTTTTCATTCCCCATTACTTAAAAAAGTTAAGTAAACTCAATGTATCCGGTCTTACAGTATAACAAAAAAAAAGTTTATCAACTTCCCCTTCAGTTGTAATAACTTGATGTTTTAAGTTATGCTAACTTAAATTTTCATTACCCATTACTAGCAAACCGGTTTGCTATTTTTTTTTTTCAGGCTTACAGTACAGGTTAAAGTGCAGGTGTCCAAATACTTTTGTCCATATAGTATATATTCATTGTGGTCAACATTTACCTCATAGCAGAATCGACAGTCATAATAAACATAAAAAAGCACAGCACCTGTAATTGCTAGAGCTGGTCTTCAGCAATGTGGGTGCTGCGACGTTACTATTCATAAAATAATTCAGTGTAAATGAGCCTGGCCTCAGAGATGTTCCCAACAAAGTCTGCAGATATAGAGTCAAATTAGTTCATTAGAGAAAAAGAGAGAGAGAGAGAGAAAAGCAGCAGAGGAACATGCATGGTATTATGATCAGAATACTATATATTTTGGCCCTCAAATTGTAAAGAAAAATGACTATTCCTCACATTACTACTTACACTCTAAAAAGTAAAATTTTGTGTTTTAGTCAAGAGAACTAACATTATCAAGTTGAGTGGACTTTCCAGTCAGTACAACTCAATAAAATGAGTTCAGAACAAAACAAAAAAACAAAACAAAACAAAACAAAATTGTTGCTCCTGGCATCATATATTTACATATTGGGTGTGGCCTTTCCCTCACTTACCATCTTTGTGTTGTCTTTTGCCGAAAGCTACCTTATCTTAGGCATGTGTTGTAGTCTGTTAGAGCAAGTTATCGTCATTCTGTGTTTCTACACTGAAGAAAAAAAAAAAAAAAAAACACTTCATTTGCTCAGCTTTATTCACTCAAGTTGTGAATATATGAAATATTAAGTTTACTTAACTTAATTGAGTCAAAGCTAGATTATAATTTGAATCAGTTAAATTTATTCAACAATAGTTTAAATAACTCAATGTTTCTTTTCTTTCAAGTATTGTTTGAGTTCAAATAATTTAATTGATTAAAAAATATATATGGATTTAGGTATTTTTTAACCTATTTAGCATATCTTTAAACAACTACCAAAACCAACAGGAACACAGAATAAAGGTAACTTGCTCTTACAGCCTACAACACTGAGGCCTGGCAACCAACCATATCACACTAACTTATGACTAGGATAAGGTATATATATATAAGGTAATATGCAAATATATGGTGCCAGTTGCCTATGGGAAAGCTGTATAAACCAACACTGTAGAAAGAGCATTGACACGTGTAGTATAACTAAAAGTTGGTTGAAATCACATTTTTTCATTAGATCAATTAAGCATTTTTAAGTTTTCAGGTTGAAGTTCTCTGAACTCATTTTATTGAGTTGTACTGACCAATAAGTTCAGTCAATTTAATAATATTAGTTCTTCTGAATAAAACACAAAAAATCACTTTTTATAGTGTAAATAATTTGACTATTTAATAATTAATAATATTTTGTAAATATTATTAAATTTAGTTGCTAAAGAGTGTTTTTCTGAAATGTAAGCAACTGCACAAATATTGATCCCTGGCAAGAAAAAAAGAGAGTGAGAAAGAGCGTGATAGAGTGTGACTGAGTGTGAATGCAGTGCTGTGCTTGCTTTTAACAAATGTCACTGAGAGTGAGTGACATTCTGTTTCCGAGCCGCTAATGGAAACGCATTCCTCTCAGCGGACAATGCCACGCTAATGAGATCGATTGTTATCAATTTTAATTGTTTTCGCCATCGGCGGCCTTTCAGGCAGCGCTAAAGTGCTAAAGAAGTTAATTGCCATTTCAGGGAGAACGTATGAGCGGGTAAATCTGCATGAAAGACGCGGCCCAGTATCAAATAAATACCGTTTCATCCCACGCAACCAGACAAATGTCAGCGACTGAGCAGCAGCATATCTTTTTCTCACTCGCTGCTGCATTGACAGAAAATGCATTCGGCTGCACAGGCCTAATATGTCTGCTCACAAACCTGTGAAATAAGCTGGCGGACAATTTGAGTGAATCAGGACATTCTGTTCTTTTTCCAATTAAAAGCCATAATCTTCTAATGAAATGAATTATTAGCGCATTCAGGCTCTGGCTGTCTGGCTGCTGACTGCAAGCTTTTTTTCTTACTTCCATTTATCTCTGCGGAAAAAAACAAAGCTCTAAACTGGCAGGGATGAGTCAGCTACATATTCTTTTATTTTTCCCCTCAAATGGAATTAACCGCATACGTTGTTAATGGTTAGAGTTTAAAAAAAAAATGATGTTTAGATTTTGTAAGATTTGTAAAATTGTAACAGGATATTACCAACTTGTAACAGAATACTAAAAGCTTGTAATAGTGCTTTAAAGCTAGTAATAGACACAAGGGGTGGGTATCACCACTGATTTTTCAGTTTGATTTGATTTCAAATAATATGAAATGTTATTAATTTTGAATATGAAATCTTGTAATTATACAAGGAACACTCAAACTTCCACTAATAAAATACTGTTTATATTATATAGACTTAACACAACAGTTCCATTCTTTTTTAATATCATTTAATGTAGTTTAATTAATTAAGTAAGTAATTACGTAATTAATTAATAACGTGTGGGTAAAATATAATGGGGTTCAAGTACATAAGCCATCGTTTTAATCTACTTTCTATTATTCTGCTTTCTATAATTCTGTCTAACAGTTAAACCTGTTACACTGTACAGCCACCTTACGCTGCTGGCGCACCGGCAGGGATTAGCATAGCGCACTAGTTGTGCTAAAAAAACCCCGGCTAAAGTGAGTTAACCGGTGATTTGGCTAACTTGCTAAGCTAACGGTAGCTTCAGGAGAAAACAACACCGGAAAACAACTTAAAACATTGTTAAATGTACTAGTTTGATAAACACATGCAGCAGTGAATGTAAATACAGATAAAAATGACTTACATTTGTACAGAAACTCTCCTCAGAGTGAACTAATCATCCTAGGCAAAGGGAGCTCTGCAGAGCACCGGCTCCCCTTCACGAGCAGAAACGGCACAACAGCACCCGCTGTTAAACTGCTGTAGTGGAAAAAGCGCTTATAAATAAATTAACAAACACAAAAATAAGGGTATTCAGTCTGCAATTTCAGTTCGTTTTAGTTTTTTTCTTTTAATTACCGTTTTTATTAGTTTCAGTTAAGGAGAACTTTCACTTTCAGTTTTCGTTATTTCTTCGTTTTCGTTAACAATAATACTTTGTTACTTAGGTATATTGTGATTATCAGGCCATAGCCAGTTACTTAGTAACGCGTTACTCTAATCTGACCCTTTTTTCAGTAACGAGTAATCTAACGCGTTACTATTTCCAATCCAGTAATCAGATTAAAGTTACTTATTTAAGTCACTGTGCGTTACTCTCTCTCTCTCTCTCTCTCCACCTCATCTCCTCCACAAACACACACACACACACACACACACACACACCGCTCCCTTACCCATTCCCCCTCCGCTCTTCCCCAATCACACGCGTCTCTCTCTCTCGCGCTCGGCGTGTCTTTAGTTTCCGCCCGTTTTCGTTTTTCGCCAGTTCTCTTTATTAAAGCGTTTTTTTTTTTTGCGGCCGAGTCCCAATTCACTAGCCAGGGCAGCGGTCTGCCACAAATTTGATTGGCAGAGGAGAGCATTTAAAGATTTTACACCACACGTGATTGGAAGTTCACTGCGCGTATACCGTAAAGACAAGAAAAGTTCCGGTGCTTTAAATGAACACTGTCAGAATTAAATCCTTCTCAGTAGTTGGGTCCGGTATGGGTCCGTATTGGACAACGTCTGGGTCCGGACCCGGACCCCAGTCTGCAAATATATGATCCCTGGTCTAGACCATATACACGGTTCTGTTTTATAAAACCACTCTTTGCTGCCCTGCAGAGAACAACAAGTTCAATGTTCAGTTTTACAGTGTTAAATATGTCAGGTCAAGAAAGACTTTCTTTATTTTATATATTTGTTATAAAAACAAGTATTTATGTTTAGTAAAATCAAGAAAGACCATATTTTATTTTTTATTAAAAAAAATATTTATGTTAATTTTTTTATTTTTATAAAAAAACGTGTTTTTTTAGGAAATCGTTCAACTTAGAGATAAATTGTTGCTGTTAAAAATGCATTTTCCAATAAAGGGAATAATGGCAAAACTGGTTATAAAGTTTATGTTAAGGCGGCGGGAGGTGGTGTCTGCAGCTGCTGAAAGTAACTAATAAAGTAACTTGTAAAGTAACTTAGTTACTTTTAAAATCAAGTAATCCATAAAGTAACTAAGTTACTTTTTAAAGGAGTAATCAGTAATCGGATTACTTTTTCAAAGTAACTATACCATCACTGGCCATAGCTTGGTATAAAATAAAAATATTATTAAAAATTAGATGACTACATCACAGACTATTTCCTGGAGCCTGGACTCGACCCGAGATTTTCCATTACATTCCTCGGGCCGGGTCGGGTCCGGGCAGAGAAATAAAAATCAACGTATCCTGCTATTTAAAAGAATGGAAAATTAATAACAATAATAATATAGTTCTGCATACTAGAGTTTAGATTGTCTGCATGAACCCGAGCTCCGTTTAAAGCTCCGCAGGTGGATTAATGGGTGCGCAATTCGCGCTTCTTCTACTGCCTACGGGCTGCATGACCTGCAGTCTCTCAGCCTGCCAGTCAGACAACAGTGTCAGCATATAAATCGCGTGTGTTTTCCTACAGGACAAACCATTCAAACATGCGGATGAGCTCTCCGCACCGATTAAAAAATCACAGTGCCTGTCTGACTTAAAACAGTTAGATACAGCTATTAAATGAGTAAATCAACATTCATTGAAAAGAACAGTGAGTATTTCTGTATGCTAAATAAGATCAAGCTAGAAGCTAATAAGCAGCATTCAATAAAAACTGAAAAATAGATATGAAATAGGAAAATAATATTTATAATAAATAATCTGACAATGGTATGACAGTATGAAAAACTTTACTTACTGCCCATTACTGCCCTACCCTAGTTGGAGCTGATGACAGAAATGTAGAGCATCTAACAGACATTTAAAACTTGTAATACTAAGTTTTAAAATTTGTAAAAACACTCTAAAAGTTTTGGGTTTTTGTCAGTAGAACAAAAAAAAAAGCATTCTCAACATATTTAGCATATTTATATAGAATTGCCAATACTGACACTACAATTCTATACTTCCAGACCAACACACTGTGAGGAGTAGAAACACAGAATAAAGGTAATTTGCTCTTATAGCTTACAATCCTGAGACTTGGCAATCAACCCATATTTTTCCTACTGCATGCCTAGAATAAGGTAGCTTTGGGCAACAGACAACACAAAGATGGTAAATAAAGGGGGAGGCCACACCCAATATGCAAATATATGGTGCCAGAAGCCTTATGGGAAAACTACATGAACCAACACTGTAGAAAGAGCATTGACACTAAAACTTACTAAAAGATGGTTGAAATCACATTTTTTTTCGTTGTCTCAACAAACATTTTTAAGTTTTCAGGTTGAAGTTCTCTGAACTCATTTTATTGAGTTATGCTGGCTTATTTTTAATAAGCATGGAAATGCCTGGACACAATTTACTTAAAGTAAAAAGATAAGTGTATTTAATGAGTATTTTAGCATAATAATAATAATTTGTGTGGTGTTAATTGCTTGCAGCAAGGATTTTTACAGGGAAGAACTAAAGTTACATTTCTGCAATATGTCTTCATGGCAAGATATCTCAGATTCAGTTATGGATTCGTGGTGAAAAGCTCCTTTAAGGCACCTTAAGGCAGAGAAAATATTTGAACCTTGCCCCAAGGCATGGATAAACTCAGCCTTTTTCACCTGTTTCAAGTTTTCTGAAGGTGATTCTAGAGAAGTTTCCTGCTTAAGAAAACAGACGTGGGCCATGAAAAGACCTTGATAGTCCTCAAGGCCAGTGTGTGCACTGTGTGTGAACTTAAACTTAATGCAACAAAAGGATACAACTGCAGCTCAAGTGGTTTTAAGCTGAAAAACACCAATACTGGAGGGATGAGTTCACTCCCAGCTGCACTCGCCGTTGGAAAACTGGCTACAGTACGAGCACCAACAGAAGGTTATGGAACAGCTGTCTCCCCCCGGCCGAGTGTTGACTCATTCCACTTCACAAGTTACGACGACACGGCTTTAACACTTAGAGAACAGGAGCACCAGCTTGTGCTGATCTGTTGTTGTGAGAATTGTGCAGAATGCTTAGGAATGACGTGCTGTTTCTCTTTGTAATAAGCTTTATAGCCAGGAACAAAACTGCAGTCATTTATGGATGGAGGAGTAAGGCTTCACTAGTGGGTTCTGGGAGCATGCTGCACCAGGACAAATAAAACCAGCACAGGAAGTGTGTTTGCCATGGATTTTTTATGCAAGCAATAAGCAGAACATCTAGATTTACATTGACGTATGCCTATATGAGTTTGTGCTTGAAGTTTATGCAGTAAATACATCACTGAAGTTAATGAGGCCCAAATATAGTATGACTTGTTATCAGCCAATGCAGTTTTCTTTCATTAAAGCTGCTCAGATACACTTGGCGAAATATTTTAGCGACCTATTGTGTGTGTCACTGTAGATATATTTCTAAACTTACTACATGATTCTTTATGTGTTCCTTTATAGTCTGAATATACAGCTCTGGAAAAAATAAGAGACATTATGAGTTTCTTTGATTTTACCAAATGGAAAACCTCTGGAATATAATCAAGAGGAAGATAGGTGATCACAAGCCATCAAACCAAGCTGAACTGCTTGAATGTTTGCAGCAGGAGTGGCATAAAGTTTTCCATAAGCAGTGTGTAAGACTGGTGGAGGAGAACATGCCAAGATGCATGAAAACTGTTATTAAAAACCAGGGTTATTCCACCAAATATTGATTTATGAACTCCTAAAACTTTATGAATATGAACGTGTTTTCTTTGCATTATTCGAGGTCTGAAATCTCAGTGCTGGATCTCAGTGCTGCCTTTGACACCATTGACCACAACATTCTCATAGATAGACTTGAGAACCGGGTTGGACTTTCTGGAACTGTCCTAAAATGGTTCAGTTCATACCTTTAAGGAAGGAAATACTTTGTGGAAATGGAAAATAATGTTTCTGAGACTGTGCCAGTGACCTGTGGTGTACCCCAGGGTTCAATTCTTGGGCCACTCTTATTTAATTTATATATGATTCCTCTGGGTGAAATCATGCGTGACTATGGGATATCTTACCACAGCTATGCAGATGACACTCAGATCTACATGGCCCTCTGCCCAAACAGTTTCGGTCCAATTGACTCACTGTGTAAATGCCTTGAGCAGATAAATAAATGGATGGGACAGAACTTTCTGCAGTTAAATAAAGATAAAACAGAGATTATTTTATTTGGGAATAGTAATGAGAGGCACAGACTAGCTGCCTTTCTGGATTCAAAAAGCCTAAAATCTAAAGAACTAGTGCGTAATCTTGGTGTACAAATGGACTCTGATCTCACTTTTAACAGTCATGTCAAAGCCGTCACCAAATCAGCGTTTTATCACCTCAAGAACATAAATAAGATCAGAGATTTTCTGTCTAAATCAGACCTGGAGAAACTCATCCACGCCTTTATTTCTAGTAGGATTGATTACTGTAATGGACTCCTAACTGGACTCCAAAAAAGACCATCAAACAGCTTCAGCAGCCAGAGTTTTGACTAGAAGTAAAAGAAGGGAGCACATCACCCCCATCCTTAAATCCCTGCACTGGATACCAGTCTGTTACAGAATAGACTTTAAGGTACTGTTACTGGTGTATAAATGTGTTAATGGTGCAGGACCAGCATATTTATCTGATGTGCTCCAGCAGTATGAGCCGAGCAGAACTCTCAGATCATCAGGAACTGCTCAGTTAGAGCTGCCTAAAGTAAAAACTAAACACGGAGAGGCAGCGTTTAGCTACTATGCTGCTCTTAAATGGAACCAGTTAACAGAGAGCATTAGAAGAGCTCCAACACTAAACACTTTTAAATCCAGACTAAAAACCTACATGTTTGATCAGGCCTTTAGCTCAGCTTAAAACACTGCAGCTCCGCCCACTTTTATTCTGAAACGGCACTTTTATATCATGTTTTATTCTTTTTTTTAATGATTTTTAATTCCTTGTTGTTCTTTTACATGTTTTTAATTTTACTTCTCTTTGTTATAATCATGTTTGAATCAATCATGCTTTATTCTTATTTTAGTTTTTATTTCAATTTTTACTGTTATTCTTTGACATGTTTTTTTTATTTGACTTCTCTGTATTTTCTAATTTGTAAAGCACTTTGAATGGCCGTTGTATGAAAGGTGCTATATAAATAAACTTGCCTTGCCTTGCCTTGAAAGCTCTGTATCTTTTTTTGTTATTTCAGCCATTTCCCATTTTCTGCAACTAAATGCTCTTAATGACAATATTTTTATTTGGAATTTGGGAGACATTTTGTCCGTAGTTTATAGAATAAAACAACAATGTTCATTTTACTTAAACATATACCTATAAATAGCAAAATCAGACAAACTGATTCAGAAACTGACGTGGTATCCTATTTCTTTCCAGAGCTGAATATATCTCTATAGTTGGACAGTAGAGATGGAAAGACAGTTTAGAGTAGAAGAAATGTAACTTTTTTCTGTGTGCTGTTCTACAGTTGCTACATTGCTATTATCTATTAAGCTAGTTTAACTTTAATATATACTACTAAAACTACTCTCACTATTATTATATCATTTTTCATACTACATAACATTTTTATATTGGAGAGAAATTTGGGAGGGAAATAAAGGAGTATACACTTGGCATAACAGTGATAGATTAGAACAGAAATTATGTTAAATCAATTGGTTTTACTACTAAATGCTAACTGAAAAATTTCTGGTGCATTTAAGCAACGGTCTGTAAGTTTTGTGGATTTGGGGATTTAGAAACCTCTTTGGTAAGAATGTGTAATTGCACCAAGTTTTGTTCATTTATAAAATACTGTCACGCCAACCTGTTTTTAGAATGATTACATTAGACACTACAGGAATGGTCAATACAAGACAATGATGACCACAAGAGCGGGCACACTACGAGAGCAAACAGGAACTGAAGCTACACCAGACTGCGCTTTTTACTTCATTTTAACTGCAGCTACGCTGTAAAAGCAACAGCAAACGCGCTTTTCAGCGCGCTTTTTCGGACAAGGCTGAGCGATTCTCACTTGAGCGGGGCGTGGCAAACCCCCTCATTCACACATTCTCTGTCTACACACCTCAGGGGCGTTACTCACGCTTTAAAAGACAGTCTGGTGGAGCTGATTTCCTATATCGCCCGCACCTGCGCGCAAATTCAGACTCCTATGTCGTCACTCACACTCGCCGAGGCGTCAGCTGCTGTGTGAAGATCCTCTCGTGTGAAGACCTAACTCGGGTAAAGACCTGCGAGTCTACCTGCGCGAGTCCACCGAGCAAGGCCACTGACAAGGCAGCCCGTCCTACTGCCTCACAAAATGTGCTCCCATCACATTCCTGTCATCTCCGGTACGCACAGAAGGCGTAAAAACACACATAGGCGCCAGGACCATACTAACCTGCGTCCTCTTAAGCAAGCCACGCCCACTACTACCTCATTCTCTGTTGGGCTGTGGAACTGCCAGTCGGCGGTTAATAAAGCAGATTTCATTGCCTCTTATGCAAATCATCTCTCACTACAACTACTGGCTCTGACTGAAACCTGGATTAAACCTGAAAACACTGCTACTCTGGCGGCACTTTCAAATAATTATTCCTTTACCCATACTTCTCGTCTCTCAGGACGAGGAGGTGGAACTGGCCTATTGCTTGCGAATGGCTTAAAATACACTCCACTATTACCTGCAAACTCATACAACTCGTTCGAGTATCATGCCACACTGGTTAATACTCCATCAAAACTTACTGTGGTTGTCATCTACCGTCCTCCTGGACAAATGGGCGAGTTCACACATGAACTTGACATGCTACTGTCTTCTATCCCAAAGCAAGATTGCCCCATGCTCATTCTAGGGGATATGAACATCCATCATGACAGTACCAGCTTCACAGACTTCTCATCCCTCATGCAGTCTTTCGATCTGGAGCAGGTCCCCAGCCCCCCAACACATAAAGCTGGCAAACATCTAGACCAGATCTTCACTCGTAACTGTGACACCGACTCTTTAACTGTCACTCCTCTACACCTCTCAGACCACTTCTTCATGCAACTCAACGTTCGCATTTCGAAAAAACCCACAGCTACTCCTACTATGGTCTCGTTCCGCCGAAATCTTCGAGATCTCCCAGCAGACCAGTACTCCTCGCTGGTGACTGACAATATGCCTCCATTAGGCTCATTTTCATCACTCAATGTTAATGATGCCACTGATACTCTTTGCTCCACATTAAGCTCCTGTTTGGACGACCTCTGTCCTCAAACATCTCGAGCCATTAAACCAAGCAAACCGCAGCCATGGCTCAAAAATGACACGCTCAGGGAACTACGCTCCAAACTCAGAGCTGCTGAAAGAAAATGGCAAAAAAAGCAAAACCAGACAGACCTAAAAAACTACCAACTGCTCCTGGCTTCTTTTTCAGCCAGCCTCACTGCTGCTAAAGCTGAATTCTATCACAAAAAAATCAGCTCCCTCACAGACTCCCGGAAACTATTTGCTACATTCAAAACACTACTCAACCCTCCACCTCCTCCTCAGGCTACCTGCTTTACGGCTGAAGCTCTTGCCTCATTCTTTACTGGGAAAGTGGCAGCTATCAGCAGACAGTTTACTGATGCGACATGTAGCAGTCCTACATCATGCTCTGCTGCCCGGTATCCCTCTACCGAAGGCGTCGCTTTCTCCTCGTTCGCTCCTCTCACTGAGAACGAGACACTGGCTCTCCTAACGCGTAGCCGTCCTACTACGTGTCCACTTGACCCGATTCCTTCAGACCTTCTGCAAACCATTGCCCCTGCAATCATTCCGGCTATTACTCACACGATCAATGCCTCTTTAACATCTGGTGTGTTCCCGACTGCTTTTAAACAAGCACAGGTCACACCACTGCTTAAAAAGCCTTCTCTCAACCCCGCCCAGGTTGATAACTACAGACCGGTCTCACTACTGCCTTTCCTTTCTAAAACATTAGAAAGAGCAGCTCTCAATCAAGTCTCTGGCTTCCTCACCCAAAATGACCTCCTGGACCAGAACCAATCTGGTTTCAAGAAAGGGCACTCTACTGAGACGGCTCTGTTGTCTGTGACAGAAGCGTTAAAAACTGCTAGAGCTGCAGGACAGTCCTCAGTGCTCATTCTGCTGGACCTCTCGGCTGCTTTCGACACAGTCAACCATGACTTCCTCCTAGCTATACTCTCGAACATGGGGATCTCAGACAATGCGCTGTCATGGTTCAGATCGTACCTCACTGGGCGCTCGTTCAGGGTCTCATGGCAAGGACGGCTGTCCCTAGCCCACTCGTTACCCACTGGGGTTCCCCAGGGTTCGGTACTGGGACCTCTTCTCTTGTCAATATACACCACCTCTCTAGGTCGGGTTATCCGCTCACATGGTTTTTCCTACCACTGCTTTGCTGACGACACTCAGCTATACCTGTCGTTCTCACCAGATGATCACTCAAACTCTGCACCAATATCACAGTGTCTCTCAGACATCTCTCATCACCTCCAACTAAACCTCTCAAAGACTGAACTTCTGGTCATACCAGCAAAACCTTCTATTCAACACAACTTTGCCATAACCATCGACTCTCTCTCTCTCTCACCGACAAAGGTTGCTAGGAACCTGGGTGTCATGGTTGATGACCAGCTTCTATTCACGCACCATGTGGCTTCAGTTGCTCGATCCTGCCGCTTTGCGCTTTACAACATCGGAAAAATTCGACCGTTTCTGACACAACAGGCCACCCAACTCCTGGTACAAGCTGTGGTAATCTCACGCCTCGACTACTGCAATGCCGTACTAACTGGCCTCCCGGCCTGTGTAGTAAAACCACTACAGATG
Source organism: Astyanax mexicanus (assembly GCF_023375975.1). Classification (NCBI taxonomy): domain Eukaryota; kingdom Metazoa; phylum Chordata; class Actinopteri; order Characiformes; family Acestrorhamphidae; genus Astyanax; species Astyanax mexicanus. The sequence continues at coordinate 24,786,864 of NC_064426.1, forward strand.
ATTCAGAATGCAGCAGCACGTTTGGTCTTCAACCAACCAAAAACGTTTGTGAGGAGAAGTGAGCAGGCGAATAAAGGACTTTTTTATATTTTATCTGGCTGAAAATTTGCATGCAGGTAGACATAGTCGTACTAAGAAATATGAGTCGGTTAGTTGGTCATTGTGTTTAGAATATTTGACGCTTTTAAGCATTCTACTTTACATAGTCAGAATGGGCCCGTCGACGGGTCCGCTAGAGGGCACTTCTGCAGTAACATGTTAAACAACAATAACATGTTTCATGCTTGGTCTTTGAGATTAAGGCTGTGACTGAAATGGCTCCCTATTTACTAGTTAGGGCACTATTGAGTATGTCAGCCATTTTTATTTGAGTGTCGGAATCGTAAGGGGGAATTCGAGAGTGATTTTGAGGGCACTAAAAACTCCCATAATGCATCATGATTTATATTAAACATGCTGCTTACTAAGCGAGCTGAATGTGTCCCAAAATGCATTGCGCTACTAAGCAACAGCTGAACAAACGGAGCCGGCAGCGAGCCATCAGGGTTGCCAGATTGTTACAGTGGGATTCACATATACCCAATTCACTGGGTAAAACGTGTTTAAAATCCGGCAAAATACTGAAAAAACCACCCAAACAGCTGATGTTCATCATATCAACAATATTACAGGGTTTATTCCAACATGATCTTAAATAAAATACCTCAAATATCGTAAATATCACTAATTACAAAAAACGACATTTAAATGAGTTTATCTGCATGTTTGTATTACAGGTGCTGGTCAACGAATTAGAATAATTTGAAATAGTGCAATCATGAAATTCTTTGAATGCATTTTTTGTGCAGAAAGCAAATCAGGTGTTCACCGCACCTGTCCTACTCGTTAGACTAATCACAGAACTCGTTACCTGGAAAAAAAATTGCTCAGCTGAGCTTTCCAAAAGGCCCATTTAGGCCATTTAACTGTGACACTGTTGTTTTATTGAATTAGAATAATGGAGAAACCGTTTCATTGAATTAGAATAATTTTTATTATAATTACAATCATCACTTTCTCAGTATTTTGTGGCTGCCCCCTTGGCTTGTATGACTGCCTGAAGTCTCCGCGGCATCGATTTGACCAGCTTGTTGCAAGTTTCCGCACTCACAGCTTCCCAGGCAGTGGCGATGTTCTGCTTCAGTTGGTCCAGCGTAGTAGGCTTTCTGTCGCGAATTTTCCGCTTGACGATGGCCCAAAGGTTTTCAATGACATTGAGGTCAGGCGAGTTGGCCGGCCATGCCAAAACTTCAAGCTGTTTTTTAGTAAACCAATCTTTGGTCGACTTTGCCGCATGAGCCGGTGCAAGATCCTGTTGAAATATGAAGTCTTCTTCGCCGAACTGTTCCTCAACAGTCGGAATCAGGAACGTTTCCAGAACATCTTGATATACGGCAGCATTGACAGTCTTCTTGAGGAAGCAGAGTTTCCCTACACCTCGAGCGGACATGCATCCCCAGACCATAACGCTCTGGGGAAACTTGACGGATCTTTTCACGCACTCGTGGTTGTAGGTTTCGCCACCACGACGCCAGACACGAGGACCTTGGTCACCGAAGGAGATGCAGAAGCGTGATTCGTCACTGAAGACCACTTTCTGCCAGTCTTCAGCAGTCCACTCGCCGTGTTCTTTGGCCCACTTCAGCCGTTTCTCCATTTGTTTCTTGTTCATCATCGGTTTTACTGCTGGAACGCGAGATTTGAAGCCGAGTTCGCGCAGACGACGGTAAGTGGTTGATCTGGAGACGTCAGCGCCGGTCTGCTTGTTCCACAAGTCGGTGAGCTCGGAAGTGGACTTGAACCGGTTGCTGACTGCGATCTTTCTCAGCTGCTTGTTGTCGCGAGCAGAAGTTTTGCGGACGCCGGAACAGTTGGTGCGCTTGCTGAAGTTTTTCTTGAGAGCTTTGCAGACGGAAGACTGGCTGATGCCGAGCTGCTCAGCAATTTTAGTTTGGGTCAAGCCTTGTTGGCGAAGGGCTTGAATTTGAGCCACTATTCCGGTTGAGAGGTCGCGCTGCTTACCCATGATTGATTTTACAACTTAGAAATTCTACTCAACCCTGACTTTATACTGCACAGTGAACACTCTTCACAGAAAACCAAAATTCGAGCATTCATTCAAATTCAATGAAACGGTTTCTCCATTATTCTAATTCAATAAAACAACAGTGTCACAGTTAAATGGCCTAAATGGGCCTTTTGGAAAGCTCAGCTGAGCAAATTTTTTTCCACAAAAATTTTTTTGAATGCACAAAAAATGCATTCAAAGAATTTCATGATTGCACTATTTCAAATTATTCTAATTCGTTGACCAGCACCTGTACATATGTTTTGTGCATTGTACACACGAACCAAAAAAATTAAATACAATAACGTTACATAAAAATAAGCTTGTAGCAATGAAAGACATAAATACTCACATATAATAACGAACAAACACAACTTCAAATTTCAATCAGCAGGACTAAAAGCTCTGTCTCTGCCAGGTTAGATATCTAACTACAACACTGATGAGTTCAATTTCCACAATTACAACTCGACATTTGGCATGAAACCACCCCATCTGGCAACAGTGCGAGCCGGTGTGCGCTGTTAATTTTAGGTTTTCTTCATGTAATTCAATAATGTGAGGATTATCTTTTAAACAGCGTAAATATAACAGACATATAAATGACTTCATGATCAGCTCAGAGCTTCACTATCTTTAATTCAGAGCTCAGCTCAGTGTGTTTATGGGGTTTTAAACACGGCTCAACCTCTCTCTCACCTGTGTGTGTTTATGCGACCGGTGCTGGCGCATGATAATGACGAGGTAGTGTCCGAATTCACTCCTGTTTTACCACTACTTAGTGAACTACTCCCTAAATAGCGCTACACTAATGAGGGAGTAGGGAACCATTTCACAGCCTAAGTCTATAGGAGCACGTTAACACTCTTTTGGTTTTATCAGTATCGTGACTGAGAGCAGAGTATGCTATTAATCCCATCATTTTCACGCTACACAATCTAAAAGTGTAGGCCTGCATCTCTTCTAAAACTAGAGTCTGAGAAACTTGCTGAAGTTGCTGCAAACTATTATTTTCCCTGAACTCTATCAGCTCACCTGTTTCCAGGGTCCGGTCAGAATGCGAGTGGCAATCAGCAGCACAGAGGGAAAAAAAGCCACAGCTGATATTTACTCAGAGTCTTCAGACCCAGCCGCAGTGGTGGTGAGCAGCAGCAGCAGCCTCGGACAATATTTGCGGATCTCTCCTGCAGTATCCCCATTTGCTGTGTTTGTTGTCCTGGATGCTCTGGCCTCTCTCTCTCTCTCTCTCTCTGAGAGCTATCTCATGTTGTGTTCACTGTGCTGCTGCTGCTGCTGCTGCTTATCTCTGTTCTTAATGCTTATCAGAGAGGCTGCACAGGTGGGGATTTTTTTCATGTTTAAAGAAATGTGCTTTTTAAGTTCACATGCTGGAAAAATATGTAGCTGAGCTCTACACAATAGATCAGTGGAAACATCAATAGAAATGTTTCAAAAAGCAAGGAGTTTATTAATTTTATTAATTAGGTTGTTAAGTTTCTTTGATTTTACTAAACTGAAAACCTCTGTAATATAATCAAGAGGAAGATGGATGATTACAAGCTATCAAACCAAGCTGAACTGCTTGATTTTACTACTTGAAATTATCCAAAAGCAGTGTGGAAGATTGGTGGAGGAGAACATGCCAAGATGCATGAAAACTGTGATTAAAAAAACAGGGTTATTCCACCAACTTATAATTTCTGAACTCCTAAAACTTTATGAACAATATGAACTTGTTTTCTTTGTATAATTTGAGGTCTGAAAGCTCTGCATCTTTTTGTTATTTCTGCAATTTCTCATTCATTTTTTGCAAATAAATGCTCTAAATGCCAATATTTGTATTTGGAATTTGGGAGAAATGTTGTCCGTAGTTTATAGAATAAAACATGTTCATTTTACAAAATCAGAGAAACTGGTTTAGAAACTGAAGTGGTCTCTTTCTCTTTCCAGAGCTGTATATGGTTTTTTATGTTCTTTATTAAAAGTACTTCACTGGCATCATTAATACAAACAGAACTTGAGAACTTAAAGAAAGAAAGAAAGAAAGGAACTCTAACTCTAAATGAATATACTCATTAACTACACCAGAGTTCCTCAGTGGTTTAATGAGCTCAGGTAGGTGTGAGTGTGTGGGACAGGCATGAAAGAATGCATACCCTGCGGTGCTGAAGAAGGAGGAATGCCTACTCCTGTCCTTAAGGAACTGTTTCAACTCCAAAGCCTTTTATTTCATTTTTAGTTTTTCCTCTTTCAGCCCCTAGCATGATTTACAGCATGAAAATCTTAAAATGTATTTCAGCTTTATGCTGGATTTATATTTCTCAGATTTACAGAAGTCATTAAGAGACTTCATGAAACTACTCAAATGAAATAGGGAAAACTTAGATAACCAAGAATTGCTGAGATAAAGAGAAAACAACTTATGTATCGCTTATGAAAATCAAAATCAAACCAAAAAACTAAGTATTCAACCTTTTTTCTTGCAAAATATTATAAGGCTCACGTATGATATTATTTTTAACTCTTAACTGAGGAAGGTCATGGTCGCTCTGTCTCTTGCTAAGCTGTGCTGTCTTTCTCTCATTGGCGCTGGCTTTTTCTCACTCGCACTGTCTCTCCCTCTCTCTCACTCACTAACTTGCGCTGTCTCTTGCTAACTCGCACTGTCTTTCTCTGACTCACGTTGTCTCTCCCTTTCTCTCCCACTCTCTGTCTTTGTCACTCACTCGCTAACTCGCGCTGTCTTTTTCTCACTTGCTCTGTACCTCCCTCTCTCTGTCTTTGTCACTCGCTCGCTAACTCGCGCTGTCTTTCTCTCACTCGCCCTGTCTCTCTCCCACTCGCCCTGTCTCTTGCTAACTTGCGCTCTTTTGATAACTTGCGCTGTCTCTCCCTCTCTTTCACTCGCCCTGTCTCTCGCTAACTTGCACTGTTTCTTGATAGCTCGCGCTGTCTCTCCCTCTCTCTCACTCGCTCTGTCTTTCTATCACTGCCACTCTCTCTCCCTCTTTCATAACTCTCACTAACTCATTAGCTCACACTGTCTTTTCTCTCACTTGAGCAGCTCTCTCACTCATGCTGTCTCTCACCTGCTCTATCTCTCACTTGCGCTGTCTCGTGCTAAGTTGCGCTGTCTTTCTATAACTCACGCTGTCTCTCCCTCTCTTTCACTTGCGCTGTCTCTCGCTAAGTTGTGCTGTCTTTCTCTCACTCACGCTGTCTCTCCCTCTCTCTCAATTGTTCTGTCTCTCGCTAACTTGCTCTGTCTTTTTCTCATTTGCGCGGTCTATTTCTCTTTCACTCACTGTCTCATGCAAACTTGTGCTGTCTTTCTCTCGCACACTCTGTCCCTTGATAACTCGTGCTGTCTCTCACTACCTCAAGCTGTCTCTTCTCTCACTTGCACAGCTCTCTCACTCATGCTGTCTTTCACTTGCTCTATCTTTCTCACTTGCACTGTCTCTCGCTAACTTGCTCTGTCTTTTTCTCATTCACGCGGTCTATTCCTCTTTTACAAACTGTCTCTTGCTAACTCGTGCTGTCTTTCTCTCACATGCTCTGTCTCTTGATAACTCATGCTGTCTCTCACTACCTCAAGCTGTCTTTTCTCTCACTTGCGCAGCTCTCTCGCTAATTTGCGCTGTCTTTCTCTCATTTGCGTGGTCTATTCCTCACTCACTGTCTCTCGCTAACTCGTGCTGTCTTTCTCTCACATGCTCTGTCTCTTGATAACTCGTGCTGTCTCTCATTAACTCACACTGTCTTTTCTCTCACTTGCGCAGCTCTCACTCATGTTGTCTCTCACTTGCTCTATCTCTCTCACTCGTGCTGTCTCTCGCTAAGTTGCGCTGTCTTTCTCTCACTCATGCTGTCTTTTCCCCTCTCTCACTCGCTCTGTCTTTTTCTCATTCGCACGGTCTATTCCTCTCTCACTCAGTGTCTCTCGCTAACTCGTGCTGTCTTTCTCTCACCGCTCTGTTTCTTGATAACTCGTGCTGTCTCTCGCTACCTCAAGCTGTCTTTCGCTCAGTCGCACTGTCTCTCCCTCTCTCTCTTGTCTGTCTTTCTCTCACTCAATCAGTCTCTAACTTGTGCTGTCTTTCTCTTACTTGCAGAAGTAAACCACACTGCACTATTAATACACCCCCCGATCAAAAATACAGGGAACTAGCAGCATTAATTATAATCATGATTATTGACACCAGTAGTAAAATTTAATTGGATTTTGTCAATGTAATAAAAAGAACTCTTAAAACTGAAATGAATCAAGCAATATTCATAGGATATATATATATATATATATATATATATATATATATATATATATATATATATATATGTGTGTGTGTGTGTGTGTAGTTTAATGTATATATGTAGCACAAGCAATGATTTCTGGTTTTTAATAAAGTGTCACAAACATGCTCAAAGTTTTATCACTGATCAGCTGAAGATTCAATCGCAGTACAGCATTAGGAACCTCTACAATTCCATGCCGAGACATGCGGCATGCTGTGCTACAATAAATATTGCACTTATCAGTGTAATTTTTAATCAATTATTGTTCCTGGTAACCTCTATTATCCTTCCAATTTATATTAATGCTTGCAATGCTTTTTAAATGGGTTCTACCAGCACACTAATATAAATGTTCTTGTCTTGTGTGAAAGCTCCCACTGCCAGACAACAGCTGAATAATAAATGAGCACTGCTTGAAGTTGGGAGTCAGATCAGATGTATTATGCACACATAAACATTCAGTTCACACATACAGTCCTGTCTCAATAACAGTGAATGACCGATGCGATGACCTTACTGAGTTGTTGAATTATTGTTACATATTTACATAATGGATACACATGTATATCCACCTACTAAAACCAGCGCAGTTGCTTCTCTTGGGTCAAGAGGACACGGCGAAGTGCTACAAAAACATTGGCACAGTGGAAGGCTACTTGTTCTGTATTGTATTGTTAAAAAATAGGATTTCTTTTTTTGGTCATGCATTATTAAGACCTTCACTGCTACCTCTGTGTTGGATAACATAAATCTACTGTGTGAATGTTTTGGATGAATGGCAGCATTTTTCTAGTGTAATTAACTAGCCTAGCCTAGCCTATTAGCTGCAGCAGATTTAGGCTGTACATTCTTAAATATAGAGGTTCCTCAAATGGTTCTTTGAGGGATTCCATAGGAGAATCACTTTAGGACCCATTAAGAAGCATGTTTGTAAAAGACTTTTGGCTCTATGTGGAACCAAAAGTGGTTCTTCTATGGCATCCCAGGCTCAAACAACCATTGTTGTTTGCACCTGTAATTTTAAAAGTAGAAGTAAAAAAGTAGAAAGATTAAGGCCCAATCCCATTTCACCCTTTGCCCCCAACACTTCACCCTACCCCTCTATTAGGAGTATGGCGTCTTAATTCTTGCTTGGATAGAGGAGTAGGGTGTAATGTTTGGGCTAAATGGCCCTCCAAATAAAAATAGACTCACAAATGCAGTATTTTATTTGCTAAAACATAAAAAAACATAAAAAAACATAAAAAAATCACTACCCAGGCATTCTGGGCCAAATTTCCGGTCTAGTTTGAATCTAGGCCAGATTCTGGCCCTAATGCGCAGCTTATGCCAACACCCCAGTTGCTGAATTTTAGGGCTGGATGATATTGGAAAATATGGGCATTGTAATATTTTCCATTTCTTCAATATACAGCTCTGGAAAAAATAAAGAGACCACTTTAGTTTTTGAATCAGTTTCTCTGATTTTGCTATTTATAGGTATATGTTTAAATAAAATGAACATTGTTGTTTCATTCTGTAAACTACAGACAACCTTTCTCCCAATTTCAAAATACATATTGTCATTTACAGCATTTATTTGCAGAAAATGTGAAATGGCTGAAATAACAAAAAAGATTATTTTCAGACCTCAATAATGCAAAGAGAACAAGTTTATATAGTTCAGAAATCAATATTTGTGATTTTTTAAATCACAGTTTTCATGCATCTTGGCATGTTCTCCTCCACCAGTCTTACACACTGCTTTTGAATAACTTTATGCCACTCCTGGTGCAACATTTCAAGCAGTTCAGCTTGGTTTGATGGCTTTTGATCATCCATCCAGTTTTTTTATCTGGTAAAATCATAGAAACTCATCATTTTTAAATGGTCTCTTATTTTTTTCCAGAGCTGTATACTGTGATATTAATTAATATTACATTTCTATCAGATTTTATCAGAAGTCATTGGTTAGCATATTGTTTATCAGTTCAATTCTCTGATCATTTGGAGCTAAATTTGCAAAAAGAAATTGTCCATAAAACTTTCATTTCATTTGGTCCATTCAATATAGTATAAGAATAGTAAAAATAACAGGGTTTCAATCGTTTTCATTTTTATTTGCTCTGAATCTGAATTTCAGGAAAAATGAGAACTCCTGATTTTCTGAATTTTCCACCTTTTAACTAGAGTGGTTGTTTTGGTGCAGAGGATAACACCACCGCCTGCTTGTGAGCTACCATATCATATGGGAGACTGGGGTTCAATTCCCAGTCTGGATGACTATACTGTGGTACACCAATAAGAGTCCTTGGGCAAGACTCCCAACACTACATTGGCCCAACTTTGTAATATGAACAGCCTTGAGCAAAATGTAAATGTTACAAATGGTAGGCTTCTGGGCAAAAAAAAAATCTTCTTTAATATACTTTCACATTGACACTAAATACTGGAATGATATATTGTACAGCCCCAAAAAGTATAGTATGGGAAACAACCTGTGCCTCAATTGCCAACTCTCCTGTTGCCAAGTTTAAACCACATTTGTGTCGTAGCCCACACCAGCTGAGCTGGTTTCTGGGTAGTAGTTTGTGTCGGTAGTTGGCTAGCTTGCCAGATAAATTTCCCATGGGAAACTGCGAACAGGGTGCTAAAGAAGAGCAGGGTCAGCTACAGAGCATCAATAGTAGCCTGTTAATGAAGATTATGTTATTTTGTTATACATTTATGTATTTGATGGCATAGATGACATATTGGTTTTGTGAAGGGCTGTCCCTTTTCTTAATGGGAGATTTTCAACCACTTCCCCTTGTATCTCAATTCCTAGGAAAAGGGTGGCACACAGAAACAAGGAGTAGGAGTAAAAATGAGAAATGGGATTGAGCCTAAAGCCCTACATGGACGTGATTAGTTTCTCAGGGGGTCCTGTGGTGATTTTCTCTGTAATTTTATTCCCATCTGGATTGACCATGTATGTATTTTCTCTGACGTCCCCTGAGCAAATTACAGGCTAAAATTACCTACTGTTTTTCGCTGAACTCCGTAGTCCTCCGTTAATTTAATAAATTATCTATTTGTCCACTGCCATGCACCATAATTACACTTTGGGCGCACGTTTCCATGGAGATCCACGTAAAAACAACAGGAGGTGGAAATGGAGGAGCTACTGAACAAGATGTCACGTGACACTGGTCCTCCTGTTTTTTCAAATGCAGTCCAGATGCATTTTTAGTAGAAGTGTGAAATATTTTTCACAAACATCCCCTTGAGAAACTAATCCGGTCCAGAAAGTGCTTAAGAGTGTACTGTAAAAGATTAGATTGTAAAACACAGACATTCATATTTTAATTTTGTAATATTATAGCTTGTGTGCTTGTATAGTGTGTGTGTTTGTCCATGAGTTTAGCAGTATCATTGCTATTGACAGCAAATCCACTGTCCTATTGCTGTTCTTTTTTGTTGAAGCTATCACTGCTTAGTGACTGATGATGCAAAAATAAAACTAAACTTAAATAATGTCAGTTTAAATAGAGGTTTAAATAAATTAAATAAGTGAACAGTCATTAAAAATAGAAGCAGCCGGGGTGTGTGTACGCATGGTATATATATGGTTACAGGGTATGCACTGTCCAAGTATGCATATCTGTGTACGGCACGGCATGTTTTATGGTATTTTTAAACCCTGTCCCGACCAAGTGCCAAATCAGTAGCAACAAGAGCTCCATCCATCATTCTTCAGTTCTCTTCCCTTCCGTCTTGTACAGTGTGGCCCAGGCTGAGCTTGTGTCGAGAATCTTGTTTCCAGAACCTTCCGTAGATCTAGCTCTCAGCCGGCCAACCCCATTGGTGGGTCCTATGGATATGGAGAGAAGTCCAGTGCCCCTCATGGGGATGAGTTCAGTCCCGTTTTAGTCAGTAGACGGCCTTCAGTTCCTGACCCAGCTGATGGGCACCCAGAAGGCCTCTCTCTCCAGCCGCTCGAGAATGCTTCGCAGCTCTGAGCAGGCGCTGGCGGAGTCTTCTTTAATCAGGACCCGGTCCACCAGGTGGCCGTACTGCTGCTCGATCTGCTGGGCTGACTGTCGCATCTCCTGCATGTCCTCCTCCTGAGAAAGACAGAAGAAAGCAGTGAGATGTTACAAACCATAGACATCATATACATAGATGCCGCTTCGTCTGACGCCATCTGTTAGAGCTGGCAGCGTGGACGCCATATTGGCAGAGGCAAACCTGCGCCCCCAGTGCATTAATTTACAATGAGGAAGGGTTAAAATACACCTATAATTATCATAACTCTACCAATTTTTACCCGATTTTCACACGGTTTGGTTTGTTACAAACAGCAGAGATGTAGTATGTGTATGTAGATGTAGTATGTGTGTTTATGTACATGTAAATATAAAAATAATTCATTTATACACTTATTAATATATTAATATGCCGTACCATATGTCTGTCTTGGTTAAAGAGCATAATACAAAGTATTTCAGCATAAAAGCTTATATTTGTAATGTGTGACAGCGTTTCTGTATCATTGCTGCATCTCTGCTGTTTGTACCAAACCAAACCGTGTGAAAATCGAGCAAAAACTGGTAAAGTTGTGATTATTATAGTTTTATTAAACAATTTTAAACTTTTCTCAGTGTACATTAATGCACTGGGGGCGCATTGTTGCCTCCTCCAGTATTGTGGCCACGCTGACACGCCAGGAGGCAGGTTATGTGGCGTCTATGTATAAGATGTCTATGTTACAAACGACAATGAAGTGGGGGAATAGTCAAAGCTATGGGTGTCCGATGGCTCTAATTCAAGCCAATAAATGCCTTCTCAGAGACTCACTGTAATTCTCCCATGCTCTCCCCCTGCTGGCGAGGTGGCGGCACTGCGGCGTCTCCGACTCTCAGGGATCCGTGGCTTCACAAAAATAACGTAGGGCTTGAACTCGGCAGTCCGCAGGGTGTGCAAGGCCTTGTCAAGAAACACAAAAAGAGAAAGATTGTTAAATCAAGTGAAATGTACTGTAATTACATACAGCTCATATTACAGCCCTTTACAACCCTTTACATGTCATCTAAGAACATAAGCAAAACATGCTGAGGGGAACCATAATCCCATAATAACTAATAAAAATGAGACAAAGAATGAGTGCAGGAAACACTAGAAAGGAATAAGACTCAAGAAGAACCACTGAGAGGAGCCAGCATTCAAAAGGAGCAACTATTTGATAGCAAAAATGACTGAGAAGAACCTAAACTCAAAATAAAGATCTTCTGATTTTCTCAATTAGATCAAAATAAAGTCTGTTGCATAATCAGGATGATCTCACCTCAATCTTAGCTAAATAATACTCAAATAAGAATATGATCTCCTAATTTTTCCCAAAGATCTCATATATTTCTCATTTCTGCCCAACCCCCCTAACATTTAGGCCCTGGTGTTGATATGATGCTGTTCTTTTCTTCTTCTAAAGGGGCTTTAGGTGAAAGATTTCAGGCTTTAGGAGAACAATTTCAGAAATTGAGGAATCAAGGTTCCAAATGAGAAATTTAGAGAACTACAGAGCTACAGAGAAACCAAGATTTAAACTGAGAAACTCTTTAAAAGTATGAGAAAGAACAACTAGGAAGAACTAGGCCTCAAAACAAGGGGAAGAACTACTGCAGAAAACCAGCAGTCAAAAGGAACAATTATATAGGATCATAAGAAAACAAAAAGCAACCAAGACTCAAATAAAAAACACTCTTAAAGTATAAGAAACAAGAAAGACTAGAAAGAACTAAGACTCAAGAGCAAGGGGAATAAGCAATAAGAATTGCCAAGTCTTAAAAGAACATCTCTGATAGCATAAGGAAGAGAACCAAGACTCAAAATGACTCAAAAATTCTCTAGCAATCATTCTCTTTCAATCAATATAATTAATTAATTTATTGGTATGCTTATTTGTCCTCATCTGGACATGCATTGAATGCAATGCATAGAAATAAATTTGTCCAAATTGCATACATTTGTAGTACTAAACAAAAATACAATACATCTAGGCTGGCTCTAAAATATTATACATAGAAAAAATCTGTGTGAAATCATCTACTCATTTTAATACATTCAGCCTCTCTTGCTATTGTTATGTCAATCTAATCATGTGACACAAGATTACCTCATACAGAGCATCTCTACAAGAGTAATCACGGTGGTTCACTAGTGATTTATTTATCTTTCAGTGAGTGAGTGTAAGGTCCTGCAAGTTCATCTTTAAGTGTGATGCTGCTCTATTTTCTGTTCAAGAGCTTTTACCAGATGAAAACAATGTACTTTCAGCATGTCTGGAGTGCTGTCAAAACACAAATGAAGCACCAGGGGGCAGCAGATTTGCATTTGAAGAGATCAGTGGAATGAAAGACCCCTACTTGAAGAAGCAATTTTGGTTTCTTTCTTTCTGAAGTACTGAAGCTTCATCTGGCTTTGCATATAAAGTGTGCGGGTTTAGGAAGACTGATTGGACGCATTGTTCTCCAGCCTGAAAAATCAAGAAGTCATCCCAAAAAAATTTGGATAGAATATAGAATGTGTCATGCAGAAATGTGTGTGTGTGTGTATTTTAAGAGTGGAAAAATTAGGCTCATCAGGGTTTTTATTTGCCGCTACTCTGTTAAGGCCATTTAATTTTATTTTTTTTAATTAGTGCTGACTATATTTAGAAAATCAGACTAATATTTTCAGGTAAAATTCAAGTTGAATTAATAAATCAAGAGGCAAAGATAATAAAAAATGTGCTGGCCTGTAGTTATTTAATTAATATTTGGTGTATAAATTGATGTATAAATATAATAGCTTTTAAAAGCCTTAGATAAGCACAGCATAACACCGTCTTTTCTGTTGAGCTTCCGAAAGCCGGCCTACCTCAGGCTGCACGTCCACCAGGCACATCTTGTTCTTGGCTTGAACAGAGCGGATGGCCTCTATACTGGTTCCATACTGGTTCTCCTTATATTCTCCATACTCTATGAACCTACACAGCAGAAAGAGAAGAACACAGAACAACACTTACAATCAACACATAACAAAAGAATTTACCTTCTGTTACAAGACAAGGCAAAGGCCAGCAGATAACTAAGGCATGAAATACAGCTTCAGACTGTATTTAGAATTTTTTTTTTTTTAAAGCAGACAGAGTTGGCAGCATTTTCCATTTTCAGGAAGTTTTCATTTTGCACCAATTCTAGAGTTTTTTGAATTTCCACCTGTTTTGGGGATTTTTTTTGTTTCCTCACCAGTTTTCTGGGTTCCATGTTTGTTTAGTTTTTCCCCGAACGTATTTTTATGATTTTTTCGTTTTCCCATTCATTCTGTTGTTTTGTTTGTTTTTCAAACAATTTTGGTATTTTTTTGTTTTCCCATCCAATCTGGGATCTTTTGTTTTTTCACCCATTATTGGGATTTTTCTTTTTTCCATCCATTCTTTTTTTTTGTTTGTTTTTCCACTCATTTTGGGGATATTTTTGTTTTCCCATTAGTCCTTTTTTACTTTACAACCATTTTTGGGTTTTAAGTTTAGATTTAGTTTAGTTTTTAATGTTTAATTTAGTTTTTAATTATTTCCTTTTAGTTTAGTTTTGGAATGTTTCATTTATTTCTATCTACAAAAATTTGCTCCCCAATTTTCCCCCAATTTTCTGGGTTATTATTTTTATTTTCCCATCCATTTTCAGTATTTTTTTCCGGCCATTCTATGTTTTGTAGCTTTTTTCTCCCACCTGTTTTCGGAATGTTTTGTTTTCTCATCCATTCTGTTTTTTTTTTTTGTTTTTTGTTTTTTCCACCCATTTTGGGATTTTTTTTCGTTTTTTCCATCCAATCTGGAATATTTTCTTTTTTCCACAAATTATTTATTTAAATTTTTCCCATCCATTCTATAGTATTTTGTTTTCCAATCCATTTTGGAAATTTTTCCTGTGTTTTTTTTTTTTTTTTTACTTTACAGCGGGCCAATTCGACCCACAATCTTCATATTAATTTACATGCCACACCAACCACGATAAACTGCATTAAATCAATTATTCTAATCTTCTTTATTGCCACTACATTTTTATAATAAAACCCTCTGACTGAGATGACAGTTAAAATACCCCCATTGTTGAACTGCATATGAAAATATGAATAGCTTATAACTTGACACACAAGAAGAAATGTGATTATGCAATTCAAGTGACTATTACTAAATTCTTAGTGTATTCAAGCTAAAAGAGGAACTTCCCACAAATCAGTGTTTGGTGTGGGGTTTTACCACGCCTCTTCTGCTTCAGCTGGCTGATGTGTACTTTTACTCTGAAAAAATCAATGTCAGATCATCAGAGCAGAATCGGCCAGTGTTGGGAAGGTTACTTTTAAAATGTAATCCCTTACAGATTACTGATTACATCACTCAAAATGTAATTTGTAACGTAATCAGTTACATTACTTCAAGTGAGTAACGTAATCTGATTACTTTGGATTACTTTAAATATTGTCATTTTTTAAGCCTGAATGAATGTAACAAATAGATAAACAAATAAAACAGCCTTTTCAATCACTCTATAAAAATACTTATGAAACCATTTCATCAAACAATTTTATAAAACACTTCTATAAATTGATGATAAAACCATTTAAAACCAAACAATGTAACAACAACCGTAAGCTATCTATTTGCAGGTTTGCCTCCAGTGTAATTTTGACAACAAATTGTGATTTAGTCTTAGTCATAGTCTTGTGACGAAAATAGTATTTAGTTTTAGTCACAATTTAAATGTAAATGCTTTTTCATCAGTTCCCTTGAATTATTAACTCTACATGTATACAAAATGAAACGTTTAATAACCACTTGAGTAATATTGTTAATGTTTGAAAGTGAAATATATTTATATATGATTTAATGTATATTATTATTATTATTACTATTATTATTGTAGGTGTGTGACTATACATATTTTACATTTAAAATTTTGCTCTAGAAATCAGGTCATAAAACATCTGAATAGTTAAATTATAGTTTAAACAGAGCTGTAGATGCAAAAACTTTTAAAGGATCTAGTTTTATCTCCAGCACTAACCCAGCACTCCTACTGGAGCTACAGTCTATAAATGAACACACATTCACACACTGTCCTGTAGAGATGCTCTCAGGATGTACAGAGAGACTTCATGAGTTAAAGTGAGAAACTTATGAGAAAGGGCTGTAAGGAACTTTACACAGACTTTTGGGTTCATAGATTCACTTATTTTATTGTTTTATTTTCGTTATATTATTGAGTTCCT
Organism: Astyanax mexicanus; assembly: GCF_023375975.1. NCBI lineage: Eukaryota > Metazoa > Chordata > Actinopteri > Characiformes > Acestrorhamphidae > Astyanax > Astyanax mexicanus. The sequence goes on from NC_064426.1 coordinate 24,802,537, forward strand.
TTCTGACCTGCTGCTGATTTAACACTAGCTATATCTTTCCCACTGTGAGACTAAACAGATGATCGGATCTTAATGAGTTAGGGTTCTGTATCAGTTCTGTGTTTTAGTGCACTGCTGAGTTAAACACATCAGCTCATGAAATAACATCAGTATTAAAACGCGGATCTCTGCATGGAGATCTGTGTTACTCTGGTCTGCAGAAGCTGAAAGATTAGTGGTGTTTTTACCGGTAATGGAGTCGCTCCACGCGGTTTACACGTTATCTTGTTTTTCGCGACGTCAAAAGAGAAATATATCGCCTCTCCCCTCTCTCTCTCTCCCTCTCTCCCTGCTGAACTCTGTCGAGCTCCGTATCGAGCTCCGTATCGACAGTTTAATTCCGCGCGGCGCTGCTGCAGGAGAGGCGGGTACTCCACCTTCGCTAAAGTAGCAGTGATTGGATCTCTTCCTAACTGGTCCCTACCTTTCACAGACCTAAATCAGTCTGATTGGATTTCGTCCCTGCCAAACATTTTCGTCTCGTTTTTATTCGTTGACCAAAATGTCAGTTAATTTCGTCTCGTTGTGTGAGCATGGAGCCGCTGTGAGCCGCTGCCCCTCCTCCCTGTGTGTGTGTGCAGCAAGACGGGAGGAGGGGCAGACAGTTCCCTGTCATATCAGAGCGTATTCACCGCAAAATGTTATTTGCGTTTTGTCAGTGTTGGATTGGAAGAGCAAAAATAGGAAAGTACCGCAATGTAACCCTTTTATTTTAGCAGAGTAACTGTAATCTGATTACCACTTACTGAAGCAGTAACTGTAACGGATTACAGTTACTTATAATTTGTAATCTGATTACGTAACGCCGTTACATGTAATCCGTTACTTCCCAACACTGGAATCGGCTTAAGCCTTCAGCGCTTTAAAAGCTTAAAGCTGTGCTCTTTCACTCACTTGTTGTTCTGGGCGTCAGCGTCAAAGGCCTGCTTGGTGACAAAATGGTACTCCACACCCTCCTTCTCATGACTCTTCTTAGGTCGTGTGGTGTCTATAGAAGTGCAGAAAGATACAGATTAATTCAACATGAATTATCGGAGATTGAAAGTGGCCTGAAATTACCTGCCAGGTGGATGGGACATCCCAGCTAACAGAGAATGTTATAAGGATGTTTATAACGTTTATATAAAAAAAAATAATATACAATATCATATACAAAAAAAAAGAGACCACTTCAGTTGCTGAATCTTTCTCTCTGATTTTGCTATTTATAGGTACATGTTTGAGTAAAATGAACATTGTTTTTTATTCTATAAACTACGGACAACATTTCTCCCAAATTCCAAATAAAAATATTGTAATTTAGAGCATTTGTTTGCAGAAAATGAGAAATGGTCAAATTAACGAAAAATATGCAGAGCTAAGTGGTCTCTTATTTTTTCTCAGAGCTGTATATTTACAAAAATGTGAGGGGCGTACTCACATTTGTGAGATGCTTAAAATATGTATTATATGTGTTTTATAGAATGTATATGAAGCTAATTGTTGATGAGGAACGTACGAGGTACAGCCACAGCATAGCGATGGGGGTTTTCTGCTATTACTTTCTGCTTCAGCTCGTTGATGCGTGCTCCAAGAGAACCTGCAGAGAGGAAAACAACAACAAAACCATGTAGAAAATGTAATCAGAAATCAAAACAGGTCCTTTTAAAACCCTCCTTAATTCCCTGTTGCCTGCTTCATTGGGTCAGTTTGCTGGACAGGGATTAAGCCTAGTTTAAACTATATTTTCCTATCAATGGACGATCTCCATTCAAAATACAGTGTAGTCCAAGTGTCCTAGGCTTTATCCATATCTGGAAAACCCACAATATATCCAAATGTTTTTGGACACCCCTAATTCTAATGAATGCATTCAGCTACCTTATGTTGCACCCATTGCCTCAAGACTTGTCTATTCTCTGTAGGAAGAATGTTTTACAAAGCCCCCCAACATTGAGCTGTGGAGCAGTGGAAGTAACTGTGTTCTCTGGAAAAATGGAGCTCCACTCAATACTTTTGGGATTAGTTAGGGATCATCCAATGTCTTTGGCAAATTAAGGCTCTTTTTTAGATGCACTTAAATTCTCACAGTAAAGCTCCACAATCTATTAAAAAATAATCAGGTGTAGCAATACTTTTGTCCATATAGTGCATCTCACAATACAGATGTATTATTACTGTATGTTAGTGTTATTTACTTATCAGTACCACTAGGGGACAGTACCATCACTGGAATCTGAATCCGAGACAAAATAGGTCAATTTTGTTCACGTCACATGTGAACACATTTGAAATGTTAAAAACCTATCTTTAAAAAATATATATTTTTTAACCTATGTTTGATTTTTTGGGCTTTAAATACAGAAAAAGATATAATGGATTAATATGTAGACAACATTCATGTTTAAAAAGTTCAGAGTTGAAAAAAGTCTCGGCTAGAAATGTTAACAATGTAGTTTTTCATATATCAGCACCTTTGAGGTTTTTGCAAAGTGTGTTTTTTGGGAGATTGATTAAAAAAATGGATTAATGGCACCTTTACTATTTTCAGACTGTCATAGCTAGGGGTGTGCTAAGCAGAGATGTATAGTAAGGAAGTAGAAGTAGTTCACTACTGTACTTAAGTAGTAAAATGCTGTGTCTGTACTTTACTTTATTTTTTAATTATTTTTTTTTCTTCTACTTCCACTTTTACTTCACTACATATTTTACTTAATTTTAATACTTTTATGCTGATACAGTTTTTACGTGCCGTCTCGTTACTCATTACCAGGGGCGTCGCCTGTTCTTTTTAATTGCTCAAAAACCATTCATTCAGCCAGTCATGGATATTGAGTTATTGTTTTAAAATTATGGGCCATATTTCGGTTCTTTAAGATAAAAAGGTAAAGAATAAAAGGTATTTCATTGGTCAGTGTGAGCAGATGTCCTTTAAAATCCAGTGTTTTAAGTGGCTTTCCACTTTCATTAATTTAGACCAGATAAGGAAGCTTCAGGAGGTAATTTTTGATAGAATTATTTAATATTTATCTTTTTATTTGCTGATAAAATACCTAAATAAAAAGTAATACCTGTCCCCTGTACATAATAGTTTGTGTTTGATTTGAATCTAAATAATTTTATGTCTTCTGATATGACACACTCACCCCTCCTGGAAACTCTCTTTTCAAATTCATTTACAGTCCATGTTTTTTTTTTTTTTTTTAAGGGAGGGCGGTGTTGCTCAACACCCCTAAACCTCTGATCCTAGAATCCCCCCTGCTCGTTAAAATTATAAAAATGTTAGGGATCATTTCAAACCCACATTATCACTAAAGCAAATGGTGTAGATCTGTTTGATAAAGATGCTCATCTTAGAGTCCATGATATTCACACTTTGAACTTATTTCTGTAATAACTTGCACAATACTTGTACTTTTACTTTAAGTACTTGAGAAGAAAATGTTAGAATAAACGACTTGCAATACTTAAGTACAACATTTCTTAAATGTTTGAATACTTCTACTTAAGTATGATGTTTAAAGAACACTTCAACTGTTACTTAAGTCACTTTTTTGACAGAGTACTTGTGCTTTTACTCAAGTCTGGATCTCTAGTAGTTTATACATGTTTGGTGCTAAATAAAAATGTGTAGCATTTAATAATTTATTAATAAAAAATTATTTTAGGTAGGGAGTCCTTTCAGGGTTAAGGACAAACAAACGCTTATTTTTGTCTCCACAAATCTGATCACCTATACACTATATTTAAGTTTTCAATGATCTCAAAAAAATAACTATCACATGTGATCATGTTCGGACTTTCAGGTGTGAAAAAGCCCTTAAACAAAAATGGATCTGTTGCTTTACCGATAAGCACCACCAGCCGAGGTCTCTCATTGGGTCGCTGCTGGTATCGCGTCACTTCCTCATAGGTCAGGAAGTCTGGTTCGCCTGGGTCCGACGCGTTGGCCTCTCCTGAAGACCCCTGGCGATCTTTCCGGCTCAGGCGAAAACTCCTCCTCAAACCAGCTGTTACCAAAAGACAGGCAAAGAAAGGCAACATGGTTAAAAACTGTACATTTCTAAGATTTCTGAGATAGACTGAGATGATTCATGGGTTGTAAAAGCCAAAATGATGGTGGTGTGCAAATGCATAAGAAGCTTCATGTATTACATTTTAGATAATAGTGCATCTTAAATGTTTTGGTGCCCTTGGTGCATTGCCTATACAAGCTAAAATAAGGTGACCAACGTTAAACTTTACACAGGTAACACAGGTAAAATTCTTTTTTTTTCCATTATCTAGATCGTACATGTGATATTGCATGCATACTTTCAAAACAATGGCTAGCAACTTAAAAAAGTCTTAAAATACCTTCAGTATTATTTTAATAACCAGTTATGCCCATGCTTCATGTTTTATAGCAAAGGTTGCCTTGGAACTTGTCCTCAAATGAGTGTTAAAACCACTTACATTAATATACTGTATGGAAACTTATCGCCAAATATCCAAGTTGCACCCAGAAAGAATCAACTGACAGGAATGAAACTTGCTGAATACTCGTGCCAGATTTGAGTGAATAGCAGCGGATCATCTTTATTGATGAATCCAGCTTTGTCTTGGTAGAGATGACCAATGACCATCTGTGTGTGGAGCACCAAGATCAATGGTTTCTTAGCTTGTAGGGCTCTAACAACTAACTAAATAAATTGATTAAATCAATCAAATATTAAAATAATTGGCAAATAATTAAATAATCAATTAATTGCATCTACGTTATTATTATTATTATTATTATAAGTAAAGATGCTACCCCTTAATGTGCGCCAGTAAGCCTATTAAAGGCGTGGCACTAAGGCATCATTAAGCTGGATGCATGCATGTACCATAGAGCCATGGTAATTCACGATAAGTTTGTTGCCCCGTGTATTCACTTCCGCCTTAAATTCCATCTTAAATGTGGCAGCTTGACCAGCAGTTCCGAGACATGCTAAGACTCAGTGTTACTAGAGCCTGCTAGAATAGTTAAACAAGATGTGTCTCATTTCTTGCGTATATTTATATCTAACTCAAGTTAATGACTTTTCCATTCCACCTTAAATGCGGCAGCAGTTACAGCATGTTTTTAGGACTTTTCTGACTTTAACGGTGCGTGGAAGTCCGTGAGAATCACAACTATGTTTATATTTACATTACATTCACTGTTGTTGTGTTATTAAATAATGACAATAATAAAATGTGTGACACTGTCGTGTTTAATCTACAGATTATTCAATTACCAAAATAATCGTTAGTTGCTGCTCTACTTTAGTGTCCTGTTGTGACAAGACAACGCTCATCCACCTACTGCTTGCCTTGAAGACAAAGATACTACGCTGTGACCTACCCCTGATTAAAGATCAAATGCTCTATATCACCAAGACAACATTACAAACTAGCTCTATATGTGTATCTCAATAGATATGACCAAAAGTTTTATATATTAATCATTTTTTGTCCCTGGTACCCTTCACCTTCCTTTCCGAATATCTTTGCATTCTGACACTTCCTTCTGGGTGCAACTATTTCTTTAACAATAAGTGTATGAACATTAGCTTAATGCTAAGCTACGACTCATAAGAAGCAGGCATAATCTGTCTTTCTGACGCTTAGTAACAAAGTGAAGTGCATAGAATAAGGGGGATTAGTGGTGGCTCCTGAGTGGAGTGAGCAGGGACTGTACCTGAATAAAAGTCCCAGGAAAACACCTGGCCACAGGAGGGCGCCACCGCTTTACACTTCGGAGAGACTACAACGCGTATTAGACCACTATACACTCGCGCACAGGTCACACTCTGCCCTCAGAACCAGCCCTGGATCAGTGCTCTTAGTTTTAGGCCTACCCAAACTAACATTTTTTGGTTAGTGGAATGTTTTAGGAACCTTACATAACGACTCTGCAACATCACTTATGTAAATGTTTTCATTGTTAGTTGCCATAATGTTAGTATTTAGTAATTATTAGTAATTAGTTACTAGTTACTAATTATTAATTAGTAACTAGAAACTATATTTTGAGAAAATGTCTAATGATCAACATTATGGAACCTGTAACCTTTTCAAAGTGTTACTTAACTTTCTTGTAACATTTTCTCTTAGCTGGGAGCTATCCAGACCTGGATCTACCCAAACATGGGTCTACACGTAACTGGATCTACACGGACCTAAAACTTCCCAGACCTGGACCTACGTAGTTTAGGATATATCCAGAACTGGACATACCTAGACCTAGATCTACCCAGATCTGGATCTAACCAGACCAGGACCTACATTGGCTTGCATCTACCCAGACATTTGGTCTGTCCAGAACTGGACCTAGTCAGACAGGGACCAACCTAGATCTAGATCTACCCAGACCTGTATCTAACCAGACCAGGACTTACATAGACTTGAATCTACCCAGGCATTTGGTTTGTCCAGAACTGGACCTAGTCAGACAGGGACCAACCTAGATCTAGATTTACCCAGACCTGGATCTAACCAGACCAGGACCTACATAGGCTTGAATCTACCCAGACATTTGGTCTGTCCAGAACTGGACCTAGTCAGACAAGAACAAACCTAGACCTCGATCTTCCCAGATCTGCACCTTCCCAGACATGGCTCTACACAAACCTGGGCCTGCCCAGATCTAGACCTAGTCAGACCTACATCTTTCCATACCTGGACCAACAAACCTGAGTCTACACAGATCCAGTTCTACCTAGACCTGTATCTACCTAGAAATGGATCTAATCAGTCCTGGATCTACTCAGACGTGAGCCTCCCAGACATCAATCTAACCAGAACTGGATCTACCAGACCTCATGCGGGCCTGGACCAACCCAGACTTGAACCTCCCCAGACCTGGATATTCCCTGGACTTGACTCTGTAAAGAACTGGACCTACCAGACATTGAACTATGCAGGCCTGGATCTACCCAGACCTGAACCTCCCCAGACCTGGATATACTTGGACCTGGACCTGTAAAGACCTGAACCTACCCAAATCTAAATCTACCCAGAACTGGATATTTCCAGACCTAGACCTACCCAGTCCTAAATTTTGCTAGGCCAGAACCTTTCCAGACTTGAATCTACTCAGACTTGGGTCTTCTAAGACTTCCACCTTCCCAACTCTGAATCTACCCATTCCTGGACCTACTCAAACATAAAGCTTCCCAGAACTGGATCTACCCAGATCTGAACCTGCCCAGACCTGGATCCAATCAATTCAATTAAGCCAACCTTAAACCAAACAATCTGCCTTTCCACAGAAGGCACCGTGAGCCTGAACCCAGGTCTGTTGTAAAGGGCAGAGCATTCCCATCACGCACATCAGCTATCACACACTTAAACCAGTGAGTGAGCGAGCAGCCAATCGTGCGGGGCGTAGTGTGATGAGCGGCCAATAGCGGGGCAGCAGCCTTGGCAGTGGCTTTGGGGTGCAGGGGCAATTGGTAAGGGTCATGGACCAAGGCATGGGGCAGGGGAACAGAGAAGGACGATGGAGGAGGGAAGAGGGCGAGGTGGAGAGGGTAATGCCTCAACATGACACACATCAAGCGATAGTCGATAGGTTTAGGCTAGACCAAGGCCAATTACCCTATTCCTATTCATATAAAGTCCCCCTATCACTAGCAATGTCCCAATACTGAAAGGGTGAAGGCCAACACATGCCTCCTTCCTTTTTTCAAGGAAGTCCTAAAACCCAGTTGAACAAATGAGACAAAAATAATATACTTTACTCATTTATTTATTGAGGAAAATTGTCTAATATTACCTATTTGAGAGTGGCAAAGTATGTGAACCTCTAGGATTTACAATTAATTAGAAGGTGAAATTAACTATCAGGTGTGAGTGGGCGGAGCCTGTTTATTTTAAGAACAGGAATCTATCAAAGTCTTCTCTTCACGACACGTTTGTAAAAGTGTTTCATGGTACGAACAAAAAGAAAAAGAGTTATTGATGCTAATCAATCTGGAAAAGATTACAAACCCATTTCTAAAAAGTCTGGAATCCACAGTCAGATAGATTGTGTACAAATGGAGGAAACTCAAGTCCATTGTTACCCTTCCAAAGAGTGGAAAGACCAACAGATCACTTCAAGAGCCAAGAGCAAGGCATGTTATAGTCAGCTAGGTCTCAAAGGACCCCAGGGTAACTTCTAAGCAACTGAAGGCCTCTCTTTCTATGGCTAATATTCAACCAAAGAATGGTTCAAAAAAAAAAAAAGTTAATGTTTTGGAATGGCCAAGCCCAATCCATATTTTGTGGAAGGAAGCGAGCAGTTAATGTGAGGAAACCCACTAACATCCCAAAGTTGAAGCTGTTTTTTTTTTACGGAGGAATGGGCAATTTCTAGAAAATCCTAAAGGGTTCACAAACTTTTAAGCACCACTGTATCGTCATCCAGCTTCATCAAGGCAACTGTGTTTCACATTATCACTAACTTGTAAAATTTTAAAGGTGACAAAATAAACACTGTTTTTCCGTTTTCAGACCTTTCTGTCTCTATCTCTCTCATTACAAGCCACATTAACACTCTTCTCTTAATGAGCTTCTAATAGGACAGACTTGTCTGTAACACGTCTGTAGCAGGAAAGAGGTGACAATCTTTCTCTCACTTCCTCCAATTAGAGTGAAGTGGGACAGGAGTGTGAGTGAAAACAGCCATACGGTATTTACATCCCTCTCGCACATATCTTTACACTCTTTTTAAATGTAAGTAACAGTTCACCTGTTTAAAGCACAGTTTAACAGTGCATAACAGTACCGAGTGAACCACATGAAAGAATCAAATGTGTGTGCAAACAGTGATGCTTGAAAGTTTGGGAACTCTCTATATTTCTTTATTTCTGCATAAATGTATCTAAAACATTATCAAATCAAGTCACCAAGTCAAGACCTACAAGTGGATGAGGAGAAATTAGATAAAAAATAATCCAATATTTTATACAGTATATCCATTTATTGGAAAAAAGTATGTAAACCTATAGGATTAGAAGTTAATTTAAATGAAACTCTGATCATGGCACCAACAAATTAGATTTCTGTGGATCTATAGAGGATCTATTGATATTCATCAGGCTGTAAAAGTTAACAAAACTGTCTCAAGTTTGGATTGCACCGATCCACTGTCAGCCAGATTGTGTACAGATGGTACAGAAGGAAATTCAAGATCATTGTTACCTACAGGAGTAATTGAACAACAAAGATCATACCATGGTCAAAAATGAACCCAAAGTAACTTCTAAGCAACTGAAGGCCTTTCTCACACTGGCTAATGCCAATGTTCATGAGTCCACGGAGTACATGGAATGGTTGCAAGAAGACAGCTGACACTTTACAAAAAAAACACTGCTGTCTGTCTGCAGTTTGCTAAAGCTTACAGGGACAAATGGGAAGGGTATTGCGACAAACTTTTGTGGATAAAAGAGACAAAAATAGATCTTATGTTTAGAAAAAAAGATGTTGCCTTCCAGCACAAAGACCCAATCTTATCTGTGAAACACGGTGGTGGTAGTATCAAGGTCGGGCCTTGCCACCATTGCTGGAACAATGAATTCTGAACTATATCAGCAAATTTTTAAGGAAAATATCAGGACATCTGCCTGTGTGATAAATGTCATGAGAATGTGGGTCATGCAACAAGACAATAACCTTAAGCACACTAGTCATTTTACCAAATAATGGTTAAATATCAGCAGTTACTAGAAGGGTATAGTTGCAATTATTATAGATTATATTGAATGTGAAGGACAATGTTTTTTTTCACTCACAGATATGCAATGCTAGATAAATAAATACGCAGGTCTAATATGTTTGTCTCATTTGTTTGATTTGGGTGTCCTTAACTACTTTCAGGACCTAAATGGATCACGAACTTCTAAGCACCACATGCTCACATTCAGCTGTGTATAATCATTAATTTCTATTTTTATTTGCCTAGTATTAAGGTAGTAATTCAAGATATAACCCTTATCAGTGAAATAAACATTTTTCCATTTTTACTCTGTTTTGTTCTTTTCAATGACCTATATTTCTCCATCCCTCCCTCCCTCCTTCCCTCCATCTGTTTACCTCATGACCTCTCCTCCCCTCCATCCTCCTCAAGAGCCTGCACCTGCTGCTACTACTCATGATCTGGCAAAACACCAAGCACATACGGGGCGTGTTTTCTGAACGGAGGGGTCAGCAGGTGGGCCGCAGGCAGAGGACTCTAAAAAACAGTGCAATCAGTGCAGTAGGTGGGTGGGAGTGGGAGTGTAAGTGGGTGGTCAGGAGGTGGAGGAGGCATGCAGGCTCTCACCTATGTAGTGTCCATTGAAATAGCCCTCACAGTCACAGTCGTCTGTAGGGAGGCAAGCAGGGAGAGAAGGGATTGAGCCGAGGAAGAAGAGAGGAGCACAGGGGGGCTGAGGAAGGCACAGCAAGCTGGGGGCAGGGGGCTACAGGCAGGCATAAACACACAAGCGGGCAGGCAGACAGGCAGAAAGGAGTACAAGGAAGGGATGTTGTAAGAGCGCCCCCTGCTGTTTGCGATCAAAACTTTGGGACAGTTTTCCATTCCCATACCTTAAGCACCATTGTCACAAATTAATAACTGAATGGTTAAAAAAACATACTAAAAAAAATACCAAGCAAAAACCTTGTATCACTAACTATCACTGAATGTCAGTATAAAAAGTAGTGATGCACGACTTTCCTGCAATCAAAGTTATTTAACCATCACTGGTGAAATTCACCAGTGGAAGGGTCTGATGACTCGATTCAGAGTCATTTCAGAGTCAATTTAGAGTCTGATCAAAAATCTGCTCACAGTTTCAGACTCTTAAAGTGATCAAACACAATAGATTAAAACATGATTATCCATGAATTATCAGCAGATCTAAAGCATTGTCATATTGTGCTTTGTTAGCCCAAGTTTGGTCAATACACAACATATACATTCTAATTACGCCAAAAGTGAAAAATGAACAAAAACAGAGATACAAGGTTCTTGCATGACAGCAACAATATGTATCTATGCATCAAAAATGTCAACAGTTTGCTTGTGAGGTACTTCGGGCCTAATATCCTTGTAGCATATTTATAATATATTATTTTTACAGTGTATGACAGAATTTGGCTAAGACTCATCATCACCCATGTGGATTTGGGTATAATGCAGTTTATATCTAGAGATTCATATTATAATCGGCACCCTGGGTGCTGGTAAATGTGTTATGGGCTGATTGCTGTATTGCACTTGTCAACTTTTGTAAACAATTCTGACTACCCAGATAGTATAAAGAATAACCCTGAGCTTGGCTGATGTATGGCAGCATTGGCTAAAACTCGGCATCGGCCATGTTGAATTGGGTTGAATGCAGATTATAACCTGGAGAATCCCATATTATACTCGGCAACTGGGGTTTTGGTGCCGTATTACGCTCAGCAACCAGGGTGTTTGTAAAAGTGTTACATGCTGATTGCCACATTATACTTGGTAACCAGTGTGTTGGTAAAGTGTTATAGGCCGATTGCCACATTATACATGGCAACAAGGGTGTTGGTAAAAGTGTTACGGGCCGATTGCCACATTATACTTGGCAACAAGGGTGTTGGTAAAAGTGTTGTAGGATGATTGCCGTATTGCACTCGCAAACCAGGGGTTGGTTAAAGTATTACAGGCCGATTGATGTACTACGCTCGGCAATCGTGGTGTTGGTAAAAGTGTTTTGGGCCAGTTGCTGTATTGCACTTGGCAACCGGGGTGTTGGTAAAAGTGTTACTGGCAGATTGCCACATTATACTTGGCATCCGGGGTGTTGGTAAAAGTGTTATTGGTCGAATGCCCTATTATACTCAGCAACCGGAGTGTTGGCAAAAATGTTACAGGCCGATGGCCGTACCAGGGTGTTAGCACAAACAGTGCAGGACAATTACCATATTATAGTTGGCAACAGGGGTGTCTGTAAAAGCGTCTCAGTGATCTTTGCTATCTGACTCCATACATGTTTTTTTACATTGCAACTAATTAATTATAGAGAAGTTGTAGGCTGTGTTTTAGTGTACTTGTGTATCTGTGTGTATTTGTGTTTGTGTGTGCACTCGGCAGGAAGAATATGTGTCCGGACTGACCAACAGCAGAGATATTAAAACTGGATTAATTGACAGATGGCTCTTGTTTCCTAATCACTGTAATCATAGACTCTGGATCTATGAATGTACAGTATGTATTTTTGTGTGTGAATGAGAGAGAGAGAGAGAGAGAAAGCGAGAGAAGAGGTGTGTTCTAGTGTACCTACCTTTTTCACATCCCTGGTCGTCTAGCGTAGGCCGAAAGAGAAGAGAAAAAGATGAGAGTTCATTTTTCCTTTGCTGATTTTTGCTGCCGGCTCTTTGGCAGGCAGGGATTAGGCCTTATGGGAGTGAACTCCTGGAATTATGGATTATTATAGAATTACAGAAATATTCTGGTCATCTGACCGATTACATCACAGCGGACAAAAGTGAAGCTGGAATTACAGAGGAATGTGCAGCGATGAGGCAAAGAGGGAGAGAGTGAGTGAGAGAGGGAAGGAAAAAAGAGAGAGGTCATATTACTGATTTCTCAGTACTTTAATATGAAACGGGGCAGATTAGCAACTGTAAATGTGGGGATTAAGTTCAGTGTTCACCTGGATATCTCTCTCTCTCTTTTCTGTCTCTCGCTTCCTTTCACCCAGCCTATGAAACACACACTGAGGGCCCTATTTTAGCGTTCTATAGGCGAGCAGTCACTGCGCATCATGCAGCTTGATTAAGGGTGTATCAGTGTGTCGTTGCCGTCATAACGACAGGAAAAGTACACCTTGCATGGCCCTACTAATTTGATGTAAATATTTGTGTAGCTGCAAACAGGCACACGCTATGGGTTTGTGCACTGCTGCGTTTCCATGTGTGCGTAACAAGCAGGGATGTACGTGCACTGGGGATGAGCCTGTGTTGACAGTTCACTGCCAAGATAGCACTGAATGTCTTACGATTGAAGTCTTCCTAGGTTGAGTTCAGTCCCTGGCACTCCTGTGTTTTTCGTTGCCAAGATAGCAATATGCCAGAAATTCATCTGAACACTGAACCTCATTTTGAGACAACCGTGCCTATCAGCGTAGATATATTCACAAGCAAGGTGTGAAAAGCGTGAAAATAGACTGTTGACAGGGTGCAAGATATCAATGAGCATTGTGACGCACCTTGTGCCAGGGTATAAAAGCCCTGAGTGTGTTTACACGCACTTTGTAACCTGATTATAACCCAATTTCTTTTTAGAAGGTCTAAAAATCTAAAAATCTATTTAGCTCATTAATCAGATACGTCAGTATCTGTCTGATGACTATCTATCTATTCATATGTGGTTAGTGTGAATTCACATTTGAGGATAATTAACAAGAACAAGGACAGAATCAATTCTGATCATTTGACACAAATGACAATGAATGCAAATACAGTATCTGTATGATGGACATTAGCACTCACAGACAGGTTTTTGTGGTGACTTGGGATTCTGCAGAGTCCCCATTTTGAGCCTGTAAGCCAAACGCCTGAGAGAAAAAGCAAAATAGCAACAGTGAATTAGAATGTCAAAGTTATTAAGAAAGAGAGAAAGAGAAATATTGATGTTGGGTACAGGAAAAGTAGCTGGGCAGGGGGCACCAGATGTAATTTGGGTGTACCGTTTTTGCTCTTTTTAATTCTAATCTAGTTTAACCTGACTCTGGTTTGTTTTCTCCCTTGATGTGATTTGCTTAGGCAGGTGTGAATACAGTAATCACACTTGGGTGCAGACCAAAACAACCAAAACAAATACAAGACCTTTAAAAAAGAGGTAAACTCAGTACATGTTGTGCAGTTTTGAACATGTTCTTAATTATAGTAAATTGCTGCTGCTATTACAAAGCTAGGGGGCTGATTAGCATGATTAGCCAAGTAATTTTTGGCAAGATTTCTGTCTAAAGTCATGTTTTAGTGGAGTTAGAAAGCTGGTGGCAGAAAAATATTATATATATATACACAGAAAAAGATTCTTGATGACATAAAAATTCTTAATTACATTTTAACAGTAATTTTAGACTAGATAGTCATTTTAACAGTTTGATTTCTTTAAATGTACCTTTTAAAAGCAACCAGCAACTATAATCACAACAAGATATGACTAACAATCTTCAGAAAATTAATATTGAGAGGATTCTAACTGATACACTGTACCACAATGTCAACTGTAGCAAACATCTCATCTCACCTCTCCTGGAACTGTTTGGATGGTACGAGTCCAGCACGCAGGTTGCTGTCTCCTATTCTCTTTGCCTGCCACCAGGTACCGTCATCCTGACTCACCACCTGCAGGATGTCCCCACGCTTAAAAGGAAGCCCCGCCTCCTGGCAGGGCGTGGCCTTGTCCTCCAGAGGGATGTAGTCAAACAGAGCCCGCATGTAAACCTACAGAAATCCACACCACAGTTACACTAAATGGGCCACATGTAGAATATGAAGCTTTCTGCAATAAATAAGAGAATCACCATGGTGATTGTTATGAAAATTATATGATCACATCGATGAGTCTGTCAATCAGTTCTTTCACTAGTAGTAGATAGCCATAGCCCTGCCTAATGCCAGATCCACAAAAAAATTGTGGTTTGAACTCTACGTGACTGATGAGTGACACATCGTCACAAATTACACAAATCTTTCACCAGGAGGAAAACACGGCAAGTCTTACTGCTCTCCACATTTTAGATACATAAAAACACACAAAAACAGATGCAATGCAGTGGAGAAGACGTTGATGTTGTTTGTGTGCTGATATGCAGCAAAAAACGTAACGAACGGCTTTCTCTTCACCCATTATCATTTTCTCTCATTGGCTGTAGCAATCACCGACTGGTCCAGATATTAAACCTGTTGGATAGCTAGATATTCATTGGGGGGGCTTGTAAAGAATCGGCAATCACTCAACGATCACTTGATAATTGCTAATGACTTCACATATACTTGGATCATGTCTTTGTCTTTCAGTGAGTGCTGACTGAACAATCCAATTCAAGGCTTTTGTTGGCGATCTCAATAAACTTTTGGGGAATGGAAAATGTACATTAAAATTATGTTAAATTAATTACTTTTGTTAGATGCAGCTTTTAATATCGGCAAACAGGAATTTCCATGATTTTTTCATAGCTTTTCCATGCTTTCAAGGCGAATTTTTTATGACCACACGATTTTTAAAACATCATCCAGACAAGGACATTAATACCAAAAATCAACTAAAACTATAATCAAAATTGATTATAGTAGGTCTAAAACGAACTTGATAAAAATGCTGACACACAATCTTTAATAATAAAATGTGTGTCAGACCCTGAGAGCTCTGTTGTGATGTATTTGTTATCTCAAAATAGATTTTGTCCATTGATAAACGGAAACGCAAAGATTTGTAGACCACATTTCCATGACTTTTCCACGACTTTCTGGGTATCTTTATTTTTTCAAAACTTATCCAGGCCATTTCATGATTTTTCCAGGTTTTTCATAACTGTACAAACCCTGGGCAAGGTGGGCATCTTGCTAGTCAGGGGCAGGGGCATCAGGATGGTGCTTCTAAAGTGTGGGTCAATGAACACTGTGTCTTGCTCTCTCATTGGCTGTAGTAGTCACTGACTGGTCCAGATATCCAACCCGCTAGATATCTTACATCTACCCTCGTGTATTATGGTTTTAACTCTCTCTTAACATTACCTGGCTATTTGTTTGTCTGTATGTTTTGTCTTCCCTGTCTCCCATCTTCTCCTCAGTGTATCCAGGTGTTATCAGTATCTAGTCCCGCACTTTTCTTATTGATACCATATGTTCACTCTTTGTTTCTCACTCTGTAGCCAATCTGACAGTTTGCTTACCTTGCTTTCTTTCAGCCTGTCCTCCTCTTTAATAGCTGGGATGATTTTCAGAGTGATGGAGCCTTGAGATTGAGACTGTGAGAGAGACAAATACATTTTAATTCCTGATTCAAATAAATCTGTAAAAACTGCATTATCCCATTATGCCTTAAGAATGACTAATTGGTAAATGCAATCATATTTAAAAATAGTTGTAAGGAGGGAATCAACTGACAAAAAAGAAAAATGGTAAGAAGTCATTCCAGACTGTCTTGGAGTGATTCCATGTCGTCCACATACTACTGCCGTTGCAAGAACTTGTCTCACAGAAGACACAGAGGCTATATCATGGCCAGCTGCATCATCAGATCTATTCCTGTTATCAACACTCCACCTCTACCGTTAAATCTAAAGGAACTGAGTTAACATTTAAGATTCATGAGATGGATTATAAAATAACTCCATTAGGAACCTCTACAACACTATGCAGAGACATCTGTCATTTTGTGATGCATGTGTAACTCAAACATTATGACAAATAAATATGTTGTCTATATCAAGCCCAATTCTGTTAATCTGTTGCCCCTGGTAACCTTAATATTCTAACCGGATCCCACTACAATCTGACACTTCCTTCTGGGTGCAACTATGTTTGCATCTATTTTTCTGACAATGGCTAAGCCGGCTTAGTTGTTCCTAAGCTATAACAGTGGGGAAAAAAACAGGAACCACTGGTGGTTCAGTGAGTCTTCCTAATATATACTGGAAATAAATACGATGATGGTAAAAACGTGTAATACCAGTAGTTGGCTGATCTCGTCTGGTCGCTTGTGTGTTACGGAGATTCCGTTGACTTCTCTCAGTTCATCACCAACATGCACCAGACCTGTACAAACACAGTCACCACATATAGTGTGTAAAAGACCAGCTGTGGAACATAAAACAATCAATTTGTACTAGTGTTGTCAGTGTTAACATGTTACTGCACGTGATCCATTGGAAACTTTTTGCTTAGTTCGGATTTGACGATCTTGACGATTCACATTCACAAATGTAAGTGATCTGTATCTGTGTGTAATGTGAACAAATCTGTCCCTGAACGCCTCACATGTGCACATTGATACGTTATAAACGCCGCCTTCCTTACCAACAACAAAAAACGTCATATTTGAGAGATGAATCATAGCTTTATAAAGGTGAAATGGATGCTTTAGCAGCTCATATGTGGAGCATCTTTTACTGGAGTGGAGAGAAAGCAGCTGGTCTGAAGTTCATGATCAGGTCGAGGAGGTGAAAAAAGGCCAGGTGGTTTGCTTTTGCTGTTTTTACAGCTATAGCTGCACCAAGAGATGTGTGGGTACGAGAGAGAGAAGCACGTAGCGCATGAGTAAAAGCAAAAAGACGCATGGATTCCCATTAGACCGTAAACATTCGTTTCGCATGTCCATGGATTGGATACGTATCCGATTTAGGACCACATATGGGAGTGGCACAGATCTGATTTGAAAAAAAATCAGATTTGGCATGTTCACACAGCCATGAAAAATTCAGATCTGAGCCACATTAAGCAAAAAATAAATAATAATAAAGTCATTTCAGCCTGGTAATGTGAATAAAGCCTTTAAGCTCACCCTCTAAAACAGCTCTACACATGCATTTGCTGACAAGCTGGGGGATACAAAAAGTGAAAGAAGCATGTGGACGGGATCAGTACAGTAACATTAAAGGATTTTGTAGCTTTTGTGCTGTGTCGGGTTGCCAGTCAGCCTTTAAGCACAGTCAGTTTCAGATTTCTAACCCACTGAGGCTACTTTACTCCCACACTGCCTTTAATGTGTACCCTGACACTTATTACGGTAATGACCAGGCTTAGAGTGCACTGCGGAGTTGATCATGATGCAGTCTGTCTGTTGGTGGTGATTAGACTGTCCACACACTCAGAAACAGATCAATGACACATCAGAGAAGAGGAAGATCCACAGAGAGAGGAAACAGAGGGAGAGAAAAGCAAAAGGAATGATGATCTCGATCGATTAGAGAGACAGATGGACACACACACATCTAGGGATACATTTTTAGTAAGGCAATGTTTTTAGATAACGCTTTAAACCTGAACACAAGCACAGCACAGCGGGTGCATGATATTCTGGGAGCAGCTGTGGTCACATGATTAGCTATTCTGTTTGATTCTTCTAATGGGACCTCAAGGGACTCTCGCTTAGTTGTAGGTTTTCCCGAGTTCCTGGTCTCTGTATATTCATTGTTTATCTGGTTTATGTTTTTCTGTTTTGTAATAAACATATTCGCATTTGCGTCCGCTCTCTGAGTCCTCTTCCTTTGTTAAGGTTTTAAACGTTCTGGTAATGTCCCTGCAATGACATTTGTGTCAATATATATACACTACCGTTCAAAAGTTTGGGGTCACGCAAACAATTTTGTGTTTTCCATGAAAAGTCACACTTATTCACCACCATACGTTGTGAAATGAATAGAAAATAGAGTAAAGACATTGACAAGGTTAGAAATAATGATTTGTATTTGAAATAACATTGTTTTTACATCAAACTTTGCTTTCATCAAAGAATCCTCCATTTGCAGCAATTACAGCATTGCACACCTTTGGCATTCTAGCTGTTAATTTGTTGAGGTAAGCTGGAGAAATTGCACCCCACGCTTCTAGAAGCAGCTCCCACAAGTTGGATTGGTTGGATGGGCACTTCTGGCGTACCATACGGTCAAGCTGCTCCCACAACAGCTCAATGGGGTTCAGATCTGGTGACTGCGCTGGCCACTCCATTACCAATAGAATACCAGCTGCCTGCTTCTGCTGTAAATAGTTCTTGCACAATTTGGAGGTGTGTTTAGGGGCATTGTCCTGTTGTAGGACGAAATTGGCTCCGATCAGGCGCTGTCCACTGGGTATGGCATGGCGTTGCAAAATGGAGTGATAGCCTTCCTTATTCAGAATCCCTTTTACCCTGTACAAATCTCCCACCTTACCAGCACCAAAGCAACCCCAGACCATCACATTACCTCCACCATGCTTAACAGATGGCGTCAGGCATTCTTCCAGCATCTTTTCATTTGTTCTGCGTCTCACAAACATTCTTCTTTGTGATCCAAACACCTCAAACTTGGATTCATCCGTCCACAACACTTTTTTCCAGTCTTCCTTTGTCCAATGTCTGTGTTCTTTTGCCCATCTTAATCTTTTTCTTTTATTAGCCAGTCTCAGATATGGCTTTTTCTTTGCCACTCTGCCCTGAAGCCCAAAATCCCGCAGCCACCTCTTCACTGTAGATGTTGACACTGGTGTTTTGCGGGTACTGTTTAATGAAGATGCCAGTTGGGGACCTGTGAGGCGTCTGTTTCTCAAACTAGAGACTCTAATGTACTTATCTTCTTGCTTAGATGCAACGCGGCCTCCCACTTCTTTTTCTACTCTGGTTAGAGCCTGTTTGTGCTGTCCTCTGAAGGGAGTAGTACACACCGTTGTAGGAAATCTTCAATTTCTTAGCAATTTCTCGCATGGAATAGCCTTCATTTCTAAGAACAAGAATAGACTGTCGAGTTTCAGATGAAAGTTCTCTTTTTCTGGCCGTTTTGAGCGTTTAATTGACCCCACAAATGTGATGCTCCAGAAACTCAATCTGTTCAAAGGAAGGTCAGTTTTGTAGCTTCTGTAATGAGCTAGACTGTTTTCAGGTGTGTGAACATGATTGCACAAGGGTTTTCTAATCATCAATTAGCCTTCTGAGCCAATGAGCAAACACATTGTACCATTAGAACACTGGAGTGATAGTTGCTGGAAATGGGCCTCTATACACCTATGTAGATATTGCACCAAAACCAGACATTTGCAGCTAGAATAGTCATTTACCACATTAGCAATGTACAGAGTGTATTTGTTTAAAGTTAGGACTAGTTTAAAGTTATCTTCATTGAAAAGTACAGTGCTTTTCCTTCAAAAATAAGGACGTTTCAATGTGACCCCAAACTTTTGAACGGTAGTGTATATATTATTATTTTTTAATTTTGAGAATGTTACTTTTTCATAACATTTTTATAATGTTACTAATTGTCTAGCTGGGAACATTATGTGAGAAACATTTATTTACTTTGTGATGCAAACCAAAATTATGTCATTTTCAGAATGCTGAAACATTATTTCTCCAACATTACAGACTAACCCTTCTGGAACTAGGGGTGAGCGATATGGCCCTCAAATATTATCACAATATTTTAGGGTATTATTGCGATACAATATTCTTGGCAATATGACAAAACATTGATTATTATTATTTTTTTATTTAAGAATATACTACTGCAGCAAAATTAATTTTACCACTTTATTTAGTATGAACATAACAGTTTCATACTTTCAAAGAAAAAAAAAAATCTAAATAAAAAAAACAATTTTGTCTATTTCGTAAAAAGTAACTTACCAAGACACTGATTTTGTATAACAAAATAAAAAATGTAAAAAAAATAAAATAAATTTATGTAACAAAAAAAATGTACCACAACACTAAAATGTTAATATCGTGATACCATGATATGGATTTTTTTTTTTTTTTTGAAAGAATTTTTGAGTGCATTTTTGTATTGCATTTTGTGTGCGATACAATATAGCACAACCCTACCTGGAACATTGTCAAAACATTGCTATTTGTTAATTTAACAATTTCTGAATCTACTGAATGTATCCTACCTCTCCTTATATTGTGATTTAACATTTTGAACAGTTTTCAATTAAGATTTTTGGCAGCTGCAGTAAATTTAGTAAAAAAAGTAGCTCAAAAAAGTTTCTAAAAAAAAACATGCGTTTATGCGTTTTTACCATAGACAATATTTTGGAACAAGTCAAATTTGGTGGAAAAACTACGGAAATACCAACTCTGCAAGCCTTCCCCTTTATTTGGACACCACTGATTTAGCTAATTTAGGTACAATGCTTGCTGGCTCATTACTCAAGGTACATCGACCTAAACGTTCCAGTGCAAGACTAAATAAGCAAACATACTGTATCTGAGCCAATATCCTCTTGAGTCCCAGTGTCCTCCATTTTTGCTTCTCTGCACCGTGATGCTTAATTTTTTTTAAAATGTTAAACCCTTGGAGACACTGCCTGTACCATCTAATGGTCACATGACAGCTTACACTCGCTTGATTAAAAACAAGATAGTGGGAATCCCTGTCAAAAGTTTTCACAGCCAGTCCAGACATTCTCAGAAATTCTCATACAATTTTATGATTGAAACTAGTTTATTTACTTAATGTAGAAAGCTCAAATTTAGTTTTTAGACTTATTGGGTCCTTCTGATCCCAAATATCAATGACTCCTTTTTAAATGTTAAAATAATAAATGACTTCCTGTACAAAGACAGAGTTTTCATACTTGTTAAGTCCTACTAATCCCAAATTAAATTAAATGAAAAATGCACACCGAGCAAAAGTGTGGGTCTCAGGAGGATAAACTAATGTCTATAAGAAAAATCCTCACCACTCACCACTTCTATCTGCTGCTCCTCCCTTCATAACTCGGGCTACAATCACAGCTCCTGTAGCTTCATCACGCCGTATGGTGGCCCCCTGAGGAGAGAACACACGGCCAGTCAGATAGAAAAAAAGATAGAAACAGACAAACAGTGAAAAACAAGTGAGAGACAAGCAGATGATGAAAATACATTACTGTCTCAATGTTATTATACTTATTAAATCAGATCTGTCTCATCAGACCATTTATAAAATCCTGATCTTTATCAAACCCGTAAGCAAGAATGAGTCACTCTGAATCTATAAAACGCTCACAGTGTCTTGAGGCATGCAAATTTGCACTGCCTTGTTATTTCTGTTTACTATAAAACGACTCATCCAGTCTATTTTCATAATCATTCTTCACTCCCTTGCTCTCTCTTTCTCTCTCTCTCTCTCTCTCTCTCTCTCTCTCTCTCTCTCTCTCTTTCTATCTTTCTATGATTCTCACCAGAGGCTCCTTGTTCTTGACCAGACGGACGATTTTGACTGACTCCTCCTCTATCTCGTCCTCAAAGTCGTCAGGGAGTGGAGGCAGCACCGGGTCAAAGTTCTTCTGGGCCACTGTGTCATGAACTGACAGAACCGCCTGAAGAGAGAGAAAGAGATAAAAGAGATATACAGCTCTTGAAAAAAATAAAAGGCCACTTAAAATTATGACTTTCTTTGATTTTACCAATTAAAAAAAAACTCTGGAATATAATCAAAAGAAAGATGGATGATCACAAGCAATCAAACCAATCTAAACTGCTTGATTTTTTTGCACCAGGAGTGGCATAAAGTTATCTAAAAGCAGTGTGTAAGACTGGTGGAGGAGAACATGCCAAGATGCATGAAAAACCTGTTATTAAAAACCAGGGTTATTCCACCAAATACTGATACTGAACTCTTAAACTTTATGAATATGAAGTTGTTTCCTTTACATTATTTGAGGTCTGAAAGCTCTGCATCTTTTTTTTATTCTGCAAATAAATACTCTAAATTACAATATTTTATTTGGAATTTATTTGGAGAAATATCCAATATTTGAAATTGGAATTTGTGAGAAATATTTATAGAATAAAACAACAATGTTCATTTAACTCAAACATATACCTATACATATGTGTATCAGGATGTTTTAGGATGCAGTTTAAATTAAGGATGTACAGATAAGAATATTTGGCATTCTGCAAAAAAAAACTTTTACGCTATGCTCTGTGAAGAACATTAGTGATTTAACTCATGTAATTTTAGTAAATTTCCAATTTTGTATAGAACACTTTCCAGTCATTGCAATTCAAATTCAGGGGAATTCTTTAGATAAGAATGAAGTATATTTTAGTTGCTATAGCTTAGTAGGTTTACTTAAATAATGTAGCACCATATTAACCTATGCATCTTTCCTATTGGGTCCTGGCATAATTATTCTGCATAATGGACGTTTCCACAACCACTAACACCACTATCCATGAGTGTGCAGTCCTGCCCACCAGGACTAACTTCCCTTGGGTATTAAGTTATATTTTATGTTGTAGTGTTGTAGGCTATAAGCGCAAGTTACCATTTATTTTACTGCGGAGTGTGACTTTATGCTGGCTATGAACTGCAGTTAAGGTTCTTTATTTTCACATCTAATGGGACAATAGTCTGGCAGAAAGGATCCAGGAACATTTTTACAGTGTAGATATCTAAGCAGGGTGGAAAATGTGTTTACCCGTAGGTGAGATGATGTCAGCAGATGAAGTAGTTCTTTCTCCTCTACACTCATTGGGCCACTCTGCAACTCCTCAGCAACCTGTCAAACAGAGGAGAAGAAAAGGGGGAATATTTTTTTTTGTTACACACACATACATTCATGTGCACACACTATGTGAAGAAGATCTGCTATTGTCATATATTTTGTGCCATAAGAAAGCCTAGGCATTATTTCACAATTGGAACATTTGTGGACATTATAGGATAAATGAACCAACAGACAATTTGAAAGTCAACATTTTCCAAGATGAGAATAAAAGATGCTGTTTAGCACTGTAGCATGCTGAATGCAGTCAAATCCTCACAACAATGCTTCAAAATAAGGTAGAAAGCCTTCCGTGAGCAGTTACTCCCACAGTTACTCCAACAAAAGCAGGATAAATCATATTCTAATACTTTTGATTTCAGAGTAACAATGAATGACTGTTCCTATTACAATCCCACCTTTGCAGAGTAAAATAATATATCCCATACATACAGCATTTCAACCAGTAACAACCAGTCTCTCCTCCTCACTTATCTGCATTCTCTGGTTGCTGAGAGATGATTGATCTCAGCCAGCATTAGAGTCTAAGGTGTTCACATCTAAGAGTCTAATGCAAAGCAAATCTAATCCATAAGCTTTCTGCTGCAACACAGGCTGTATATTCATATTACTAACCTTATTGCTTAGATCTTACTTCTCATTCATATCTTATTTCATCGTTTTGATGTTACACACAAGTTCGTAAAGGACCCGTATCTTTAGAGCTAAGAATTTTTATACTTTCTGGTGCTTTTTTCAAGTTAGCATGACACTAAACCAATCTGCATGCCAATCACAATAGCTAATAGTAACAGTAGTTGCACCCAGAAAGAAGTGGTCAGATTGCAATGCTAGATTTTTGGCCGATATGTGCTACACATACAGAAGTAGAGTGTAATGTAACAAGCCAGACATCTTGGCATGAAGTTGTAGAGGTTCCTAATGGTGTCCTGCAATAATCTATTCCATGCAGATTTAATATTCACACATAGTTCCTGTAGATTTTGTGGTGTCCAATACCACCTCATACATTTTTAATTATGGATAGATTTGGCAGTGTGACCAACCAAGCCATGACAAGACAGAGTATCTACAGTATGTCTACAAGGCAAGCTCTTGAGTCTGAGAATGCAGGACAGCATGTGTGACGAGCATTGTGTGCAGGAAAGGTAGGGTCACTGGTTGCAGCACCTTGTTAATGTAACATTGGGCTGTCAAAGTGCTTGTATAGAAGACGATTGATGATTTAGCATTATACCACAGTTAGTTCTGACCCTGCAATGCTTGGCTGAGAGGCGTTTTGTGAGTGCCATTATCAGCCGATAATGCACTGTAAGCGAAGCTCTTCATGTATTACTTCGACACCTACAGGTAACCTAGCAATGATACAGCGCTTACAAACCAAACAGCGCAGCTACAAACAGAGCAGCAATGGAACTATTTTAGTTTTGGAGTTTTTATAACCAAACAGATTGTATTTTCTCCTCCTCTTTAACTGAAAATCTTTCAATAAACAGCGATTAAGAAAACTTTAGAATAATCACAATAATACTCTCGAGATTCGTGCTATAATGTGTAATATTGTACTAAATTGCACCACACACCATGAATTCGTCGGACATCTACATGACAGTCTAGTATGACTACCCACCAAGTTTCAAGTCACCAAATCACCACATTTTAAGTTAGTAAGTTTGAACCATTTTTGATGATAAGTGCATGTGCTTTCCAGCAAGGAAAGACAGAAGGAAACCACAACTTACATCCTCTGCCAGAGAGGAGGCGCTGTGTAGCACAGGCGTGGGGCTCTGTCTCTCGTACTGACGCAGCTTCTCATGGATCTACAACACAAACACACACATAATATCTTCTCTCACACTGACAGGAATCATTGATCGTCACACACATTGAGACTCATGTACACACACACACACACACTTACACACCTTCATAAGATAGCCAAGGCTCTTCTCACTGAAGACATCTTTGAGGAAGACCATGTCCTCTTTATGATTGGCATCTGGACGCAGCTGAGAGGTCAGCAGGGCCAGCGTCTCATGCAACCCTTCACACAGGATAGCATATTAGTATTATGTCTTAGTGTGTATTAATGAGGATTATTGTGTGTGTGTAGGTATGTGTGTTTACCTGCACCTGCTGAGAGGACAGGCATGGCTTCTTTCATGGATTAGCTCTTTAAGCGTAACCTGAAAAAGACAAAAAATGACATAAAATCGGGACACCCCTTCTAATCAATGCATTTAGCTATTTTACCACAGCATGTCTATTTCCTATAGCGAAGTATTGCCTGCAGAATAGGACTTTCTAGAGCAGAGTCTCTCAACCTTTTTCTATCAGGGCACCCTTTAAAGGTATGGAAATATTTAAGGCACCCCAGTTTACAATGAGTTAGAAACTTACACTCTGTATTCTTTTGACAGCCAATAGGGGGGAGGGGTAAACATAATTATTGGTGGGAAACATGAGCTTGGTATGATGCACACAACCATACTATGAATGAGAGACAGACACGGAGCTCATGGGCTACAGCCCTCAGTCGTTCCCTATACTTGATCTAAATCTTGTTTAAAACTACTACATACTCTGGGCCCTATCGTACACGTGCTCAAGGCACATCGCAATGCTCTTTGCTTTCTTAAACTTCGTAAAAAGTCTATTTTTATGCCTTGCACCCACGCCGTTAAATTAGCGTCGTGATTTCGGAGTAAATCTACACTGATGGCCATGGTGGTGTGGAAGTGAGGAGGGCGGAAAACCCATGTGCGCCACTGACTGAAATAAACCTAGACAAAAGTCAAACGTCAGAGTCTATTCCCAGAGTATGTTGTTCACCGCTGTTTGTTAAAAAAAACACACACACATACACAGATGTACAGCAGAGCGCAAACCCGAATTTTTTTTATCTCAACAATAAACAAAATAAAGAATATAATAACATTGCTGTTCCCTTAAATGAGCTGCTGGCATACCTTCACAGCGTGAATACGCAGATCAGTAACCTCTGCTGAGACGCACAAAGCACTTCCTGGTACACATGATCTCAAATAGGTCTCATAATCCAAACTTCTCAAAAGACTCAGATGAAAAGTATTCGGGGTGGCTTATGGCTTTCTTTTTAAAAAACTGTTGCATGTTAACCTAGCTAGCTTACAACTAGAAACTCTTGCAGTGCATCACATGGGGAAAAAAGCATGTTTTACGTCAAGCTACATGAATTGTGTCCCAATTTAGGAGTTGCATTTTTTAGAGGCCGTATTCGAAGGCTGATTAAGTCACAGCTGTGTAGTACACACTAAGAAAGGTAAGTACAGATTTGTACTTAAAAGAGTACAAATCTTGTCGCTGGGGCTGTACCTTATATTGAGGTACAAACGAGTACCTTTCAGTGAAAGTCCTTTTTTGAACCAATGTTTTTTTGCCAGTAAAGATTATAAAGATTATAAACATTATCATCAACTGAATATGTGTCAAGAACATCATGATCCAAAATTTCCTGGCTTTCAAATAAAAAAAATTGGTACAGATTACAGTGGTACAGAATACTGAATGCACCTTTTGGCTGGTTAAATGGTACAAATTTGTACTTATTGCTGTTAGGAATGACTTTGTACTTTAGAGGGAACACATCTGACCCTGTAAAGACCAATATTGTACCTTTGAGGGTACTCATGTCGTACCTCTGTTTTTTAGAGTGTAGACTAGTAGACTGTCACTTTTCAGTTTGGTATGTGGCCTACCTCTGTATTTCAAAGTATACTGCCCTTGAATTGAAACACACTCCTGGTCATGCACTGCCTCTGGTAAGAGGTTATGTGAGACACATTTTAAACATTTACAAGGCAGCTAAAAAAATTGCATAGTTTTATGTCAGTAAAATCTGAATAATTTGATGCCATACTCGATAAAGCCAGGAACCCCAGGGTGCTCCAGTTAAAAAACACTGCTCTAGTGCAGATAAATATAAATCTATTGTTACAGGAACCTAAGGTACATGCTCAGCCAGTCTAAAAGATTACATTAATCTCATAGGAGAGATTTGCTCACAGCACAAAGCAACACATCATACTGTTTGTTTACTGCATGATGCGAAATGGGCCTAAATCATTCATTCTCTCACATTTAGCAGGCTAAAGATTCTCCACTAGGGGACGCTAGTACTAGTTGAAATTTGAGCGTTGGTGCTTCACATTAATGACACTGGGTGTCCTGTTTAAAAAAAAAAAGGAAAGATAATGACTTGAACACCAGCCACTGTTTCAGAGTGTAACTACGGGTAACAGACTGAGATACACAGATCAATACTCCATTGTGCACACTAATCATATTTCACTGTGTGTGTGTGTGTGTGTGTTCTGTATATTATACAGGATGCTCTCTACGCAGCTGAGCGGTGATAAAGCACTCTAGGTCAGGCATTAATGAGCTAAATACATTTTAGAAGAACATCATGTGGTGTTTATATGGGCCATAAACACAAAGCTCATAAATAGTGAAGAGTATAAGTACACCAGTCAGCAGATCACAATAAATTCACATCAATTATTCACTATAGATTAATATGAATACAGAAATCTGCACACTAAGACAAAAGGTAACATTCATTTGATTCAAAGTATTTATGTACATGAAGTTACATCAACCATTGCTTGTATGATTGTTTGTTACCACATGAAGTATTTATATTTTAGGTTGAATCTACACGCCATGTTTAGGCTAAAAGGCTAAAGCTAATGCTAAGGTAAACAGGTATCGAGAAATGCTACCTTGGTCCAGTTGCTGCAAGAATCAACAAGGAAAAACAACACTATACAGTCAGACTCTGGAATAATATTAAAACTGTTTTGATTTGTGATTGTTACAGTGCTAAGCTCAGCGAGAGTATGCTATTCAAAGCTAAGCTAAGCTAAGCTAAGCTAAACTAAGCTATGCTAAGCTAATCAAATCTGCTTCTGTGGGCCATCTTGGTGCCATACCAGCTAATCAAAATAGAGCTCATATGTTTGTTTTCCCACAAGCTCTTTTTGTAAGAAAGAAAATTCTAATAACTAGAATATTTTTATTCTAAAAAAACAGAATGGTAAATATGCTTGCAATCCAAAATCTGTGCACTTTTTTTTACCACAAAAAATGCCAGATCAACAGCACAGTTGTGTTTATATAGTGTTTTTTTTTTCTTAGAAACGTAAGTATACAGTTGTGGTCAAAAGTTTACATACACTTGTAAAAAAACATAATGTTATGGCTGTCTTGAGTTTTCAATAAGTTCTACAACTCTTATTTTTCTGTGATAGAGTGATCGGAACACATACATGTTTGTCACAAAAAACAGTCATAAAATTTGGTTCTTTCATAAATTTATTATGGGTCTGCTGAAAATGTCACCAAATCTGCTGGGTCAAAAATATACATACAGCAACATTAGTATTTGGTTACATGTCCCTTGGCCATTTTCACGGCAACTAGGCGCTTTTGGTAGCCATCCACAAGCTCCTGGCAAGCTTCAGGTCGAATGTTTGACCACTCTTCTTGACAGAATTGGTGCAGTTCAGCTAAATGTGATGGTTTTCTTGCATGAAACCGTTTCTTTAGCACTGTCCACATGTTCTCAATGGGGTTTAAGTCAGGACTTTGGGAAGGCCATTCTAAAACCTTAATTCTAGCCTGGTTTAGCCATTCCTTTACCACTTTTGATGTGTGTTTTGGGTCATTGTCTTGTGGGAACACCCAACTGCGCCCAAGACCCAACCTTCGGGCTGATGGTTTTAAGTTTTCCTGCAAAATTGGGAGGTAATCCTCCTTCTTCATTATCCCATTTACTTTCTGCAAAGAACCAGTTCCACTGGCAGCAAAACATCCCCAGAGCATAATACTACCACCACCATGCTTGACAGTAGGCATGGTGTTCCTGGGATTAAAGGCCTCACCTTTTCTCCTCCAAACATATTGCTGGGTGTTGTGGCCAAACAGCTCAATTTTTGTTTCGTCTGACCAGAGAACTTTCCTCCAGAAGGTTTTATCTTTGTCCATGTGATCAGCAGCAAACTTCAGCCGAGTCTTAAGGTGCCTTTTCTGGAGCAAGGGCTTCTTTCTTGCACGGCAGCCTCTCAGTCCATGGCGATGTAAAACACGCTTGACTGTGGAGACTGACACCTGTGTTCCATCAGCTTCCAAATCCTTGCAGACCTGCTTCTTGGTGATTCTTGGTTGACTCTTGACCATCCTGACCAATCTCCTCTCGGCAGCATGTGATAGCTTGCGTTTTCTTCCTGATCGTGGCAGTGACACAACTGTTCCATGCACTTTATACTTGCGTATAATTGTCTGCACAGTTGCTCTTGGGACCTGTAGCTGCTTTGAAATGGCTCCAAGTGACTTCCCTGACTTGTTCAAGTCAATAATTCGCTTTTTCAGATCCACACTGAGTTCCTTTGACTTTCCCATTGTAGCTTTTGTAGCTGAGTCTAATCACTGGGTCAAATGAGCCCTATTTAAATGGGCTCATGAGAAGTCAACAGCTGTAGTCAATCAGAATCACTTACAAGAAGTGAAGAGGCCATGACATGAAGCTAATTTGATTGACACAACTCGCTACATCACCAAAATTGACAAATTTTGTTGCTGTATGTATATTTTTGACCCAGCAGATTTGGTGACATTTTCAGCAGACCCATAATAAATTTATGAAAGAACCAAATTTTATGACTGTTTTTTGTGACAAACATGTATGTGTTCCGATCACTCTATCACAGAAAAATAAGAGTTGTAGAACTTATTGAAAACTCAAGACAGCCATAACATTATGTTTTTTTACAAGTGTATGTAAACTTTTGACCACAACTGTACATGGCAGTGCTTCTCTTCTGTCAGGCTTTGTTCCTATGATGTGAGTAAATGAATCCAGCAACAGCAGTTACATCAGTGCAGTTCTCAACCAGCATGAATAAAAAACACTTTCCAATAAAGAAAATGGTAACTTGAGCTCCGAGTGGTCCAGCAGACTGCCCCTATGATCGGGAGATCTGGTTCAAACCCAGGTCATGTAGCTTGCCATCAGCTGCCAGAGCCCTGAGAGAGCACAATTTGATTTGCTCTCTCTGGGTGGGTAGATGGCGCTCTCTCCCTATATCACTCCAAAGAGTGATGTTGCTCAGCGTAAGGCACCTGTGAGCTGATGTATCGGAACCGAGTCGCTGCTTTTTCCTCCGAGTGCCCTGTGATGCTACTCGGCAATGCTTGGAGGAGGCATGTGCTAGTCTTCACCCTCCTGGTGGGTTGGAGCATCACTAGTGATGGGTTGGGGTGTCCAAATGAGTGGGTTGGGTATTTGGCCTTTTGATAAATTGGGTAGAAAAAAAGATAAAAATTATATATAAAAAAAAACACGGTAGTTGCCCTTATGGCCTACAACACTGTGACCAGTCACTCAATCATTAAATGAAGGTGGCCAAGACTGCACACTGATGATAAGTAAGGGTTGGAGGTATACGCCCATGATGCAAAATAAGTATGCCAGGAGCCAATAGGAAAGATAGAAAGACCCCTGAGTGTTGTTAGCTCTCAAATATCTCTCAAAGTGTCAGTACTTGTCTGTAAAAAGCTACAGTATCTGTTGTCTAAAGCAGAGCCCTGAGGTAAATAAAAGAACATATCAAGCCAGATGGGTTTCTCATTACTTACACTGACCGAGCCATGCACGTTTATATATTTCATCATGCTGCATTACTGTAATCCCTCAGACTTTATTGTAAGTAGCTGGTCCGTGCCTCGGCGTCAGATGGCTCATAAATCAGCTAAAGCTTTAAGAAAATGTAGACATCTCATTAATATGAGTGACTCTGCGTAATCTCGCTCTGCCTTTATACGCCACGGCTTCTGGAGCTTTATTCCAGTAATGGGCTTCTTAGGTCCTCGGAGAAAGAGCTCATTAAAATGCCTCGGACTAAATGAAGGACTGAAGGGGATGGAGGTTTTTCCATGAGGGCCTGGCCCTGTGCAAGCCAGTCCTTTATAGCACACTGAACTGGCTGATATGATTTCATGTTACGCCATTAATACATTCATTAATCTAAATTGTTTTATACTCTTAAATATTTGTATAGCACATATAAGTTAAGCTGTCCACTGGCTGGGATACAGAGTACATATTAGCCAGTAAGCTAACTTGATAGTTCTTGAAGTTCTATATGTGTTGGAAGCAAAAAAAATGGCCAGGTGTAAGGATCTGGGCACCTTTGACTAAGCCCAAATTGTACTGGACAGAAAACTGGGTCAAAACTTCTACACAACAACAATAAAACATTTTGGGATGTTCCTGGAATGCAGTGGTCAGTTCTAACAAAAGTGGGGCAAGGAACAACAACCAGTGAACCAATAATAGAATCATGAGCACCAAAGGTTCAATGGTATGATGCTTGGAGGCCACCTCACAACTTACAGATCTTGTAAAGGATCTGCTACAATAAATGTGTGGACTTTTTGTTGTCAATAAAGTACTTTAAAATGATTACTGTAAAATTATAGATAGTAATATAAGTAACAGCAAAATATGGGCAGTAGCGACACTGCAAAATTACTGCATTCTTGTTCTGAGCAGGCATAAAAGCCATACTTAGCAGTAAAGATATTGGTAACTTGCTCTCATGACCTACAACACTGTGGCCAGGTAGAAAACCATTATTTAAAATATAATTGAATACCCAAGGGAAGGGAGTCCTGGTGGGCAAGACTCTACATTGATGGTGAGTTAGTTGTGCGAAAAAAACACCTTCAATCAAACCACACGTTTCCTTTTTAATGTTACGGTTAAATATACAGATGACAGCTAAGGTCTTGGTGCCAGATACCACAGGACACTGTCAGAGGTCATGTTAAGTCCATGTCTCGTTAGATCAAAACTACAGTAATATAAGACAGGTGCTAGTAATGGTATGGCCGATCAGTCTCCAGGTCTTGTGGGGTATTCCACAAGAGCAACCAGTGGACCAGTGACAGGTCATTGGCGTCCAATTGTGCTAATTAATGTGATCTATTGAGCGCCTTCCTCACAACTTACAGGATTTAAAAGATCTGCTGTCAATGGCTCAGAGCCAGATACCATTGCACCCCTTTTAATGTCTTGTGCAGTCCAGGCGTTTGACAAATCAGAGCTATTTTGGTGGTACCTATCCAATAACTAGTTGCTCTAATGTTATGGCTGGTCTGTGTACTGTTTTTGCCAAGGGCTGTTTGTAGGGCAGTACTTGCGCTCTTACTTAAATGAACCATTCACTTGTAACTAACAATGAAAAAGAAATGATGGTGTGTTTGAATACCATCAGTATTAAAGTATAAAAACCTTCATTACAGGTAAGGCCTCATCTTTTGACAGCGAAAATTGTCTTGTCTGCTTGCTTATTATCTCTGGCGGCTGGCACAGACAGACTGCGCTGTCTGAATATTAATAGCGATACGGAGGATGAAGGATGAGGGGATAAAATGTTAATAGATTCGTTATTTCTGAGACTAATTATCTGTATGTGCTGCGTCTAAACATAGGGGCAGCCATGCATGACACACACATACACAAACATACACAAATACTTGAAAATATTGGATACTGGAGCCATATACAGGTCCAGGTTAGTACATTATGTTTTATAAGCTTGGACATATTGAATGCATTGGTCTGTTATCCTGAAAATAAGGCAGAAAAGAAGGCCAAACCTATAATATTGCCACCCTCATGCTTTACAGTTGGGATTAGATTGTTGATTGATGTTGGAATGCGGCATTTAGTCTTTGCTGTTGTTGTTATAGTCTTTGGTTGTTGTCTTGTACCGGTACAACTCACACTAACACCATGTTAGTGCAGTCACTGCAGTGCTGAGAATGATCCACCACTTTCAGACACTTTGTATCATGGCCACTTTATTGGAAACATCTCCCTTCTGGCCCTTCTGCTTGGCTGGTCTTGATAGGCCTTTACTTCTGACCATTAAGCTATCTTGAGTTGAGCACCGCATAGGTCTACTTCAGTTCCACTGCATCGCCAGCTCCATTGCTGAGCTGAGAATGGACCCCCATCCTGATAATATTCAGTTGGCAGTGAACAGAAACTGACCAATGATTAATGGGAGAGAGGGTGGCTGACTATTGGTGCATGACTACAGACCTAAAGCTCTCTGAGGGAGAGGCTCTAATTTGTGGACAGATGAATTGTGTGCTATTACTGCCATATTCTCTCCCTGCCCTATTTCCCCTCTCGGTGGATGATGACATCATTGCCAGTCCCAGAGTGCTTAATCTGATGTCATCTCACCCTGGGAGCACATTTACTCAGAAGGCATGACATGTGGGGCTTGGATGTGTGTTTGGATGTGTGAGGCCAAAGCTAGAATACAGAGCAGTAGGCCAAAAACTAAAACTGAGCTTAAACATAATTAACTTTTATGTAGTCTTGTTGCAAAAATGTTTTATATGTGGATGAATGCCTTAGTAATAATTGCTATAAACAATATACCATGCTGTGAAAAAGTATTTGCCCCATACAGATACAGTATTTTCTTTTTGTTTTTTTTTTTTGTCATACTAATATTTATCAGATTAAATAAGCAAACCAAAAAAAATAACCTGGCCCTATGTGAAAAAGCAATTGTTCAAATAGAGAAAACTTTGAACAAGGATAAACCTTCCTAGAAGTGACCGGCCTACATAAATGTATCCAAAAGGGCATGGACAACTCATCCAGGAGGTCAAAAACAACCCAGAACAACGTCTAAAGAACTGCAGGTCTCACATGCCTCAGTTAAGGTCAGTGTTAATGAATCATTAATTGTTAATCATTAATCAAAAATGGCCTCTATGGAAGAGTTCCAAGACAAAAACCATCTTACATTTCCCAAAAAAGTGTGTTCTGTTATATCCAGTGTAAAACTAAAACATAATTTAAAAAAAAAGAACATCATACTAAAAGTCAAACATGGTGGTGGTGGTATTGTGGTGGTCTGGGGAAGATTTGTTGCTTCAGGACCTGGACAACTTGCTGTAATAGATAGAACTAAGACTTCTGATTTCTACCAGAAAATACTGAAGATGAACGTTTATCCATCAGTTTGTGTCCTCAAGCTCAGGCATACTTGGATTCTGCAGCAGGACAATAATCTGAAGCACACCAGCAAGTTCATCTCAGAATGGCTCAAGAAAAAACAAATGAAGGTTTTGGAGTGGCCTAGTCCGATTGAGATGCTGTGGCTTGATCTTCAACAGGATGTTTATGCTCAAAAACCCTCCAATGTGGCTGAAATAAAATAATTCTGCAAAGAAAAGTGGAGCCAAAATTCCTCCACAGAGACGTGAAAGACTCACTGCTAGTTATCCCTAAAACTTAATTTTTTTTTCACATAGATCCAGGTTGATAAATGAACCTGAATCATTTAAAAACTGCTTTTCATATTTAATTAAGTTATCTTTATCTGACAGAAAATTGTTAATCTGAAAAATACCTTTTTAATGTTATGCCACTGATACACTGATTGTGCTATAGCATAATAATGCAATTACATCATTTAAAAACCTGGTCTCATGGTATGGCCAGCAATTATTTATGATGCCAGATAACAGTTTGGACTTCATTACAGACACTTTGACTGTTAATGAGGTCTTGCATCCAGTGGTCCTTTCTTTTCTAAACACACTCCAGATGCAGATGTTATGCCATGGCCAACCACATCAACAGACCAATCCCTAATAAAAAATTTGATATGCCGTTGGACACTCTATCAGTAAAATATTATACGATAAGTTGATAACGTACATTTTTGTGGCAGGCTGACTTGCATTTATAACAACAGTCACAACACTTGCTGCTTTAGAGTTTGTTGTGTGTGACAAAAAAAATTATCTTGGCAAAGCAAAGCCTCCAAAGCTCCCAAGTCACATCATGCAACATCTGCAGTTGTGACCTCATAGCTGGAGTGGGCCTTGTAATCTGTGCGACAAAATATGAAAATGATGGCCAAAATCATGAACACATCACCATGAGGCCAAGATGGAATCTGGAGGACCAAGAAACTCTCAGAGAGAACTGCTTATATCTCAATAATAAGAGCAAAACAGAGGCAACACTTACACAGCAGGTAATAGTCTACGTAACTTAAGCGTATGCCCAAAACAGCAATGCTTCACCTGAAGTTTTGGTTTCATCCTTCAGCCCAACTTTTTATGAAGGAAGCACAAAATACCTTTACGCTATTTAATTTTTGAAATAGAAAAAAAGAGATAAAATAAACCTTGTAAAAAAATGTGTTCAGTACTTGGTATGTGGAACAATATTCTTATTTTGTTTAATTATGAGTTTAGGAGAGAAAAAAATCCAAATTCTAACTACTTTATGTAGACTAGCTGTCCTGATCAGTATTACATAACAAACCTTTTTGCATTATTGAGCCAAATGCTGTAGATTGAAAGTAATTTTTTTATCCTGTATTATTTTTCAATGCAAAAAAACACAAATATTCTTATTTGTATATGTAAAATATACTGTATGCCAGTATATGCATATATAGTATATACTATATGTGTTTGCCATGGGCAGCTTTTGTGACGCTATAGATGGACTAGCTCTTGTAATCTCTGGGCAAAATATCAACATGGCTTTTTGGCTTTTAGGCCAAAACATGAACACATCATCATGAGTGCTATTTTTGGAAAAGATTAGGTTGTAAAATGTGAGGCAAACATCCAAACTGTTTTATTTTTTTCTACTTTACACAATTACACACATAGAGGTCATTCTGTGCCACACATTATAAGCTTTTATAATTTAAGCACACTGATAAGGTTAAATATGCTTTAGTGATACATAACTTTAAATATGGATCTCATATTTCTGAAATACCAGTGCTAAATGTTCTGATGCAATAGTAACTGCCTAGCTACACCCTAGCAACCACTTAAATACCACTTTGCAACACAAGTGCAACCAGCTGGGAGTTTGTCTTCCAAAACCTAAAACCTACTGTCCATCCTCGGCACCTGATCTCACTACTGCTCTTGTGGCAGAAGTAAATCAAATCCTCACAACAATGTTCCAGCATCTACTGTAAAAAGGTTTTATTCCAGTAAGTAGAAGCTGTTACTGTAGGAAAAGGATGGGCAAACTTTTCATACTCTTCCATATGTGATTCTGTCTGCAAGACAAATAGACTTGCTATTACAGGCTGAGAAATGCAGCAGAAAAGAGTGACCTGATTCTTCTGTTCTAGCCTGATTCAGCTGAGCCTCTGTGCATAGCTGCACTCCATTAACCCTCTCTTGACTTCAGTACCACATTTGTTACACTGTCGAAGGCCTACATTACACCATGATCCAGCAAATAAAGTAGGCCAGGCAACATATTTGCTGTTATTCCCAGAGGACCACCAACTTCCATCATTGTGGAAAAGTAATCTAAGAAAAACCTTATACTGTATATTAGAGCTTAGATTCTCTGCCCAAACCCAGACCTGAACTGAGGGCTCCAGAAAATAGTCAGAGATGTAGGCATCTGTTTTTTAATTATATTTTTATTTTATATAAAGCTCTGGTGTGATAATCACAATGTTGCTAAGTAACCAATTATTATTGTTCACGAAAACGAACGAAATAAAGAAAACTGAAAGTGAAAAAAACTTTTTTGTTAACTGAATCTAATAAAAACAGTAATTAAAAGGAAAAAACCTAACTAACTGAAATTGTATTGTGTGTTTATAAAACTAACTAAAACGAACTGAAATTACTGATAGAATAGCCTCATTTTTGTGTTTAATGTAATGTAATGTTTGTACTGCGGGCGGTGTTGTGCCGATTCTGTTTGCGAAGCGGAGTTGGATTCAGCAGGGAGTCGGATTCGGCACAACAACGGCAGCACACATTTGTTCTTGTGAAAACACTGAGAAACTGCAGAATTATATATGGGATTAGAATATGAGTGAGAGGGAGATGAAAGAGAAACAGGAGATTCGGTGTGTGAAAACATTTACCTGTGAGTAGCTCATACCAGAACACGCAAATCTCTCTCTCTCTCTCTCTCTCTCTCTCTCTCTCTCTCGTTTCTTAGATTGCTCTATATCACACAAACAGCCCGAAAACAGCCAGTTTATGGGGCGAGTCGGGTCGGGCTCATAATGACAGTTTATGGTTCGGGTTGGGTCAGGCTCGGGCAGAACGTGCACGGTCTCGGGCTGGGTCGGGTCGAGTTAGAGTGTTGTCCACACGTTTTATGCAGTTATGTTGTTTGTTGGAGGTCAGGGTAAGTCCCAATTTGTCTTTGTTAATGTGAGTTTCGTTGTGGAGGTTCCACAGGTATGGGATTTATATCTCCTGCTGTTGGGTTGTAGGGTGAATAATGGCTGGGAGGGTGGCGTTGGCAATCATTTCATGTTCTTTATCTCTTCTAAATAATGTTGCATAACAGGAATACAACCTGGCCTTGTTACTCTGCCCCAGGTGATGCAACTGTATGCTCAAGAACATCTAGACAAGACAGATAAGATTTATGTAAAGATGCAGCATAGACTGAAAATAGTCAAAATAGAACTATATGGCCACAATCAACAACGGTACATTCATTAAAGGGGGGGGGGGGGGGGGAGTATGACTAGTACTTCAGCCATAAGAATCATGCAATGTTTGGGCATGCCTAATATGGAGTTTGGAAAATGTGAAGAACTTGCTGGAGTTCTGTGAGGCTTTTGCATTGAGCTATACTGGTTTGAGTGGATCAGACACAGCAGTGCTGCTATAGTTTTTAAACGTCTCAGTGTCACTGCTGGACTATGCAGCAACAGATGAGCTTCTGTCTCTGACTTTACAGTATATTTACAAGGTGGAGGAGCTAGAAAGAAGTGTCTTATATACAGTAGCTCTGGAAAAAAAGAGACCACTTAAAATGATGAGTTTCTTGGATTTTACCAAATTGAAAACATCTAGAATATAATCAAGAGGAAGATGATCACAAGTCATCAAACCAAGCTGAACTGCTTGAATTTTGCACCATGCAGGAGTGGCTTAAAGTTATCCAAAAGCAGTGTGTAAGACTGTAAGGAGAACATGCCAAGATGCATGAAAACTGTGATTAAAAACCAGGGTTATTTCACCAAATATTGATTTCTGAACTCCTAAAACTTTATGAATATGAACTTGTTTTCTTTGCATTATTTGAGATCTGAAAGCTCTGCATCTTTTTTTGTAATTAAAGCCTGAAGTGAAACTGAAGTGGTCTCTTAATTATGTTCAGAGCTGTAGTGAGGACAGTGAGTGGACACTCCAGCAGCACTGCTGTATCTGATCCAATGGTGCCACCAGCATATCACCATCATGCCAGTGCAGTTGCTGCAGTGCTGTGAATAAACCACCACTCAAATAATACCTGCTCTGTGATGGTCCCGACCATATGAAGAACAGGGTGAAAGGAGGATAATAATAATAATAATAAAGTATGTAGTGAAACAGATACAGGACTACAGTCTGTAACTAAAGAACTTAGTGTTCTTATGTGACCAGTGGATCTGAAACAACAATAAATGTTGAAACAAGGAATTGATCATAATGTCATCATTGTATACAGTATCCTGT
This sequence comes from Astyanax mexicanus, assembly GCF_023375975.1. Lineage (NCBI taxonomy): Eukaryota > Metazoa > Chordata > Actinopteri > Characiformes > Acestrorhamphidae > Astyanax > Astyanax mexicanus. The sequence continues at coordinate 24,841,357 of NC_064426.1, forward strand.
GCATCATTTCTATACAATTATTCTGCAGAATAACAGTAAAAACACCAGAAGTGTTTTCTACTACAGAGTGACTGATGGTTCTCACTCTCCCTACAGCTTTCTCCTGTCACACGCCCCAGTGAAGAGCTCTTCAGCATTTGTGCGCTGTAGCAGTCCTGCCCCGGCTGAGGCCTGCTGTGCTTTTAGCCCGCACAAGCTGCTCTGGGGTTTTTCCACAAGCCTCTGCTGCATAGCTGTAGTGGATTTCACTAAGGCGTGATGCATCTGTTAGATGGAAGCATTCTAGAGCAGGAGAGAGCAGCAGTATGGATGCTGAGGAGTTCAAATGATCTGAAAGAATTTCTGATTAAATAAATAATCAGTGATGTTCAACATGATCCAGTCGTACTTAATAATCTTTGGTTAATTCTTTTCAGTCATTTATATGTAACCATGGGTGAAATTCGTAGGTGCTGTGTTTCATCTTGGCCAAGATGGCCTTCAGGGTCTCTTTGGAATTGATACGAAACAATTGATCTAATCTGTATTTTTTAAAATTTGAGATATGTAGGTTCTTGTTCATGAGGGCAAACTAGGCATTTTAACAGCTGACAGAAAACTATGGCACCTATTTAAGATTAGGACAGGCTAATTGAGCAGGTTTGAGGCCAGTCATCATGTTTTAGGTAAGGTTGACCCTGAGGAGGTACACCATTCATTTTGTGGTTGGTGGAACTGGTGGGTTGAGGTTGCCTAGATTTAATGTAGACTTGCCAAAAACTATGGTGAGCTGAACAGAATGAGGAGGCTTGGAGATGAGGAACAAGTTTTTGTATTTTAAATGATTATCATCAATTTATATTTAAAAAAGAAATCCATTTCCTATTGGAGATCCCAAGAAATGGCAGATCTTTTAAGGAAATAGAGTAATCTAAAATGTTTAACCGAAAACAAATGTAGTAGCAAATAAAAATGTGAAAAAAACATCTTTTTCTTAAAGGCCATGGTGTAGTGGGGTCAGTTTGAATAGTTTTATTTTTATAGCTCAGTAATGCAGTGTTTTGGTCAGGCAAATGAAAGGGAACCACTAATGGCCTGCTGTGTACTTTGCCAGATTTGGTCTAATCTTTTAACCCCATGGATCTATCCATAGGATAGTCATACAGGACATACAGACAAATGACATACAGATCAGTCAGTAAAAAAGCAGGCAGGGAAGGAACCTATTTAGAGAGATGTTACTGTGGATCCGAAAGGCCTTGTTCGTCTTGGAGTACATTAAAAACAAAATACTACCAAAAAAATAAATACTACCACCACTTTGTTTAACAGATATTTATACAGCGTTCTTGGGGTTGAATGCTTCGTTTTTCAAAAATATTCTATGCCCAGACTGTCACCTGTAAACTTTAAGGTGTCTAATGTGGAGTAGCTTTCCCAAGAAGACAATAAAAATTGTCACATCTCATCACAAAACTACTTTTGCACCACTGGTCATTATGGACAAACTCAAACTTCTGGAGAATATCTGACCAAACAACATTCCTCCAGTAGAAGGTTGAATCTCTGTGACATGGACTAAATGTACAACCCAGTGTTAGAAAATGTTGAGACAGTATGGAAAATGGAACATTTTATTGGAGACAGCATGAACCTAATAGAGAAGATAATTCATGTTTTGTCTTGCCATCTTTACTTATTTTGTTAAAATACTGTATACGCATTACTACATTACTGTAATTCAGATTTGTAACACATTCCTAAAAAGTTGGAACATTGTCTGAGACCTTTTGAACCATAGTTTTTTTTAAACATGTCCTTACTAATTGTTTGGTTATGCATATTCAATGGCGTCCCACAGGGTTACATTTTAGGGCCTACTTAACTGATTCCTTAAGTGTGAGTTTGGGTTTATTTTACAGTTAAACATGTTAAGGAGCAAAAATGGGCATTTTTGTTTTCAAGAAACGCATGAAAATAATGATTTCAGATTAAAAACAATGTTTCTCAGGGAAAAATTGAAAGGGATGTGAATATTTCTCCTTTTACAGTGCATAGTATAATTAAATGATTCTAGGAATCAGGAGGAATATCAGTATGTGAAGGGCAAGGGCACAAACCTAAGATGAACACATGTGATCACTCACTTTGATCTTCCTTGATCTCTGCACTGTACCAAGAACCATCGATCAAGTAAGGAATTAGTTTGGCAAACCTTTGTGGACCTTTGTGGACAGCATGGACTTATTTAGGCTCAGTTGCATCTGGGATGGACCCCTGTAACTTGTTGTTGTTTTGTACTGACCAATAACTGGACCTACTGAGATCTTTAGAGTATAAACACATACCGTATAAACAGAAGGAGGAATGTTATTTTTGTCTGCTTTCATATCTTCTTATTGGAACATATTATGGGCTAGTGGGCAGGTCCTGAAGCACATTTATAATACTGTTACGGTAATTACCGATCCCACAAGAGCCTATAGTTAATGCATACTGGATACGGCACATCCCATATGTTGGCTGCCTAATGATGTTCTAGACCACTGTAATATGAACACACTAATAACACTAATAATAGGCCTGGTGGACCTTCTCACAGACATATGGGTAGAACCATGCAGAACCATGGTGGTCCATGATGCTGTATGATTGCACACACACACACACACACACACACACACACACACACACACACACACACACACACACACACACACAAACACACCAATAAACATACAGTCTCGCAGTAAATGAGGTTTCCTTTGTCTGGCTCTCACTCTCTCCCTCTCCTTTCTCTTTCCTCTGTCTAGCCTCTCGCGCTCTCTCTTTTCTTTCACTCTGTGCAGCAAGCAGATGCTTTAATGCAGCCTCTCCCTCTTCCATTCCCCCTGCCATTCTTCTTCCTCTTCGCCCCATCTCTCTTCCTCTCCCTCTCTCTCTCGCTCCCTTTTTCTCTATGCAGTCAGTCTGCAGTGATGCTCTTACCAAGCTATTTTTTTCACACATATGTCACCAGCTGGCAGACACAGGAGATAAAGCCTCTCTGTAGATGCACTAATCTCAGGCAAAACACACACACACACACACACACACACACACACACACACACACTGGCTGTCAGCATGCTGTCTCTTGCTTTGCATTGAAAATCAAATGGAAGGAAGGATATAAAAAGCTTAAGAAAAAAAGAGCAAACGGAAATAGCCAGCCTACCTCTGTATGTCTGCCTCCTCTCTTCTACCGCTCTGTCTCTGTATCTCAATCCCTTGCTCTCTGTCTCTTTCTACCATACGATCTCTTTACTGATCCTTTCTCTCTGCTGCTGCTTTCCTCTTCTCTCCCTCTCTCTCTCTCTGTTTAGCTTGACTGTTCATCACAGATACCCCCTCCCCTCTCCTCATCCCACTCCTCCCCTTTATTCACAGCACTACTCTCTCTCTCTCTCTCTCTCTCTCCTGCACTCCCTCCTTTCTCTATCCCACCCTCCCCTTTATTCATAACATTATTCTCACTCTCATTCTCTCGCTTGTACATCCTTCTTTCTTTATCCCACCCATTCCAAATATTCACATTACTCTCTCCCGCTCTCTTTTAATTGCACACCTTCCCTTCTTTATCCCACCCCTCCCCAATATATTCACAGCATTTCTCTCTCTCTCTCTCTCTCTTTCTCACTCACCTGCACACCTTTACTTCTTACTCCCTTTTTCATCACACCCCCTCTTTCCCTATATATTCACAGCATTACTCTTTCTCTCTCTCACATACACCATCCCTTCTTCATCCTGCCCTTCCCAAATAATCACAGCATTGTTGTTTCTCTTTCGCTATGCCTCTCTCTCTCTCTCTTTCTCTCTCTCTCTCTATCATTCTCTCTGGTCTAGTCATTCCATTAGCAGGTGGGTGTAGTAACAGATGGAGAAGTGGCGTGTCGTTAGTCAACACTGATGCTTCTCTTTCACTCCATCATTCACTCTCTCTCTTTCTCTCTTTGTTTATCTCCTTATGTATTGCTCCATTTGTGCTCCCTCTCTCTCTCTCTTTCTCTCACTTTAGTGTCTCTCAGATGCTCTCAGGAATAAAAGATGGGAGATAGGAGGAAGAAAAAAGCCACTCCCCTTCTCCCCATCCCCCTCCTCAGTCCCACACATACTTCACTCCCTCAGCCTGTGTGTGTGTGTGTGTGTTTGTGTGTGTGTGTGTGTGTGTGTGTGTAGTGGCAAGTGCAGTCTGTCAGCGTGTGCTGTCTAGATGAAATACATATGATGTATTGTTATGGTAATAGGCAAGCTGTCTCTGTGTGTGTGTGTGTGTGTGTGTGTGTGTGTGTTGGGGGTGGGGGTGGAGGGAGGTTCAGGGTCCTTCAGGATTTCTGAAGGAAATACCAGTGGAGAAAAATAGAATAAGTTACAGTTAGGGAGATATTTATCATATAGAATTTAACGATACTTAAGCCTAGTAATCCTTTCTCATTATAATAAAAATATAACAAAAAATGACCTAAAAGTATATCTTTTAAACTTTGCTTAATTAATAAATACATTGCAGTATTCTGTGTGTGTATTATGCAGTGATGGTATAGTTACTTTGAAAAAAGTAATCCGATTACTGATTACTCCTTTAAAAAGTTAATTACTTTATGGATTACTTGATTTTAAAAGTAACTTTACAAGTTACTTTATTAGTTACTTTCAGCAGCTGCACACACCACCTCCCGCCTTAACATAAAAATTATAACCAGTTTTGCCAATAATCCCTTTATTGGAAAATGCATTTTTAAGAGCAACAATGTATCTCTAGACATTTAAAGTTGAACTATTTCCTGAAAAAATAAGTTTTTTATAAAAATAAAAGACCATTTCTCTTGAATTACCTTAACTCTTTCTTAATTTCACTAAACATAAATACTTGTTTTTATAAAAAAAATATAAAATAAAGAAAGTCTTTCTTGACCTGACATATTTAACACTGTAAAACTGAACATTGAACTTGTTGTTCTCTGCAGGGCAGCAAGGAGTGGTTTTATAAAACAGAACCGTGTATATGGTCTAGACCAGGGATCACATATATGCGGACTGTGGTCCGGGTCCGGACCCAGACGTTGTCCATTGGGGACCCAAACCGAAAAACTACTGAAAAGGATTTAATTTTGACAGCATTCATTTAAAGCGTCAGAACTTTTCTTGTCTTTACGGTATACGCGCTCTGCGGCACAGTAAACTCGCAGACCAATCACGTGTGGTGTCAAATCTTCAAACGCTCTCCTCTCCCAATCAGATCTGTGCAGACCGCTGCCCTGGCTAGTGAATTGGCTAGTGAAAAAACGCCTTTATAAAGAGCTAGGGAGCCCGAGAACTGGCGGAAAAACGGTGATGGGGAAGGAAGTGGTGTGTGTGTGTGTGTAGAGAGGTGGAGAGAGAGAGAGAAAGTAACGCACAGTGACTTGAATAAGTAACTTTAATCTGATTACTGGATTGGAAATAGTAACGCGTTAGATTACTCATTACTGAAAAAAGGCTCAGATATATATATATATATATATATATATATATATATATATATATATATATATATATATATATATATATATATATATATATATATTAGGGGTGGGCGATATGGCTCTAAAATAATATCACGATATTTCAGGGTATTTTTGCGATAACGATATACTTGCCAATATAGAAAAACTAAAATAACTCATTCATTTCAGGAATATAGTATAGTAGTATAACAGTATAATCATAATGTGGCAAAATAAATAATATAGCATAAAATAATATAACGCAGCAAATAATAATGCAGAATATTTAGTGCATGCATATAAACTGCAAACTAAAACAATTATACAATAAATACACCTAAAGCTTCACAGCAAATAATAGACTACTTTTAAGACAGAGCAGCCCTATTATCACGATATGGATTTTTAATATCATGATATTTCTGTGTCATGATATATTGTATACGATATAATATTGCCCACCCCTAATATATATATATATATATATATATATATATATATATATATATATATATATATATAACTATCTCTCTTACAGTAGAATATTCTGATACTGAAATAAGTCAGGTTGCTGGTGTGTGTAAAGGCCATGTTTTCCGCTGTGGAACACAGGCTGTCAGTGCAGCATGTGGGTCAGTCCACTGTCCAAGTCAGTGATTAATTAGAGCAGAGGTCGTTAGGGGTCGTTAAGGTTATTAAGGGGCTTCTGTCTAATTGATTCAGAGGCAGCATCTGTTAACCCTGATCAGTCTCTGGGGAGAGGAAGACTTAAAGGAGCCTTTCTGTCTGTCAACACAGACAGTGTGTGTGTGTGTGTGTGTGTGTGTGTGTGTGTGTGTGTGTGTGAGAGAGCAAGAGATAGAGAGTATTAGTAGATAAGTAGTGCAGGGAATAACTAGAAAACTGCATTTCCTGAAAAGAATGCAGAAGGGTTCTACAGCTGAACGGAAGTGAATGGGAGTGAAAGAAAGGAATGAAGGTTGGAAAAATGAAAAATAGATGAGTGTTGGTCAGTATGGCTGTGGATATGTACTTATGGACCTGTGCCAAATGGGAACATGTAGTTTGGTGGCTGTCAGACAAAGGAAAGATTGGGATTAGCTATGGGTGATAATGAATGGGAGTGAACGGGAGGATTGAGGGATGAGAAAACGACATATAGATGGGTCACTATAGTTGTAGATAAAAAAAATTGGTAACCTGCCCAACATGTAGTTTGGTGGCTGTCAGACAAAAGGGAAGATTGGGTTGGGAAAAAATAATTGGGAGGAAAGAGGGATGAGAAAACGACAAATAACTGAGTGTGGGTCAAAATTACACTGAATTTGATCTTGATGATCTGTCCATCAGGAATGGTTGAGTAAAAGTACATATGTAATTAATTTTTAATAGGCAACATTTTTTTTGATACATTAATACGTAAATGCATCCAATCAAAAATTACACAATTAGTCTGAACAGTCTAGGTCCCTAAAACTGCTGGACAAGTTACACAACAAAAATCATACAGAAAAATAATATACATCAGATAATAGATAAAACAGAAGTTTGCAACCATAATAAAGCAGTGTTTAAAGCTGATGTCCATTCATTTGGGATTTGGGGGATTGGGGGAAAATAACTGCTTAATCTGACATAGTGAACGTCGTGAGCGAAGTGTTGTGTAGAAAAATAAAGCTTGGCATTAGAGGCTGTACATGTGACAAGCATGTAAAGATGCGTGACGTGGCCAGAAGAACTCCCACGAAAAGCGACCCGAGAACCCATGTTTTTAGAATGAATATATTAGGCTTAGCAGGAATGGTCGTCCCAGCATACAGGTAGCATTAAACACAATATTCAGTCTCTTCTTTTTCAGTTTAGAACAAAATTGAACGAGTCCTGAAATAAGGATGTTTGCAGTGCTAATCCAGCACAGTGTGGAGCTGCAGGACTGACAGGGTGAATGTTTGTGACCCTGGGGGAAGTGACTCACTCCTACAGCCCACTTCTACCCCAGCTAAAAGCTAAAATAAGCATCTCAATAATTTATTCCATAAGGTTTCAGAGGGCAGCGTATAGTGAGGATGACTCAGGCAGACAGGTGAGAAGAGGAAGAAGACTGTCTTTATGAAGGTTGTATATAACTAATATTGTAGTTTTTACTATATGAGTGTACGGTGATAGAAATACAAAAAAAATCGAATTTAAACAACTTACTTTCTTACTAGTAAGCACAAGAATGCTGGACAATATTATTAGAATTGGCATTATTGAAAAAATGCTACTTTTCTAACAATATATTATCACTCTGCTGCAAAAACCTTGCATCTAGATGTTTGCCACTTGAGAAGTATGCCATTTTTAAATAATTTGAATACCAGCCTGCTATTTTGCCTCACAATAAAACACAACAATTAACTCTCTTTTTTGCCTTTGCCTTTAAATTAATGTCCCAAAGTGGCATAGTATAGCTTAGTTTAGCTAAGCTTAGCTTTGTATAATCTAGCCCAGTGGTTTTCAAACTGTGAGCCTCTGTGAGTGGGTTACAGAGATACTGCACAGGGGCTGTAGGGTAAGAGCAAGCAAGCTAAAAAAAAATAAAAAATAAATAAATAAATAAACAGGCTAATGCTATCTAGTTACATTAGTGGTGAGAGTCTGAGTGTTTTTGATTGTGAAAACTTCATACCTGACCTCAAGCAGCTTGGACTGTGTGTCTCTCCACTCTTCCTCCAGACTATGCTCCCTTGATTTCCAAATGAAATGTAAAATTTACTGATGATCAGTGATGGTTTGGAGAGACATGTCATCTGCTGGAGTTGGTTCACTGTGTTATATCAAGTCCAAATTCAGTGCAGTGTTTTCCTCGAGAATCTTACAGCATTTCATGCTTTCCTCTGCTGACAACTTCATTTTCATTTTTTATCAGGAGGACTTGGCACACTGTCCACACTGCCAAAAGTTCCAATTGGTCTTATATAATATTAGAGATGAAACGATCGATCGGCAGTGTATCGGTATCGGACGATTTTCAGCCAAAATACGGTATCGGCGATCGGCCGATATTCCTCTGATTTTAGCCGATCTGATTCAGGAGTTTAGGGTTAAGCAGTTAATCAGAGCTGTGTGAGGATGAAACTGGTGAAACCGGTGAAACTGCTCGCTCACAGGAAGCTGCAGTTCCTCATCCAACCACTAGTCGGAGCTGCAGCAGCAGCACAAGCCCAGTGTTGCCAACTTAGCGACTTTGTCGCTATATTTAGCAACTTTTCAGACCCTCTAGCGACTTTTTTTGTAAAAAAAAGCGACTAGCGACAAATCTAGCGAGTTTTTGTGGTGTTATTGGAGACTTTTGGCGACTCTGAGAGGAACACGCGCTCTTCAGTTACTGTCCTCCACGCTGCAGCGGGCGCTGCCGTGAGCCCCGCCCCACACCACTCACACTGCAGACCCACACTCACGGAGCACACACACCGCTCTACGAACACACTGTAAATGAATCGCGCGTGCCCACAGCCGCCGCTGACTGACCCCGCTCTGTATTTACAGAGCAGAAGAATAAATATTAATGTATCTTCAGTGTGACACGAAAAGAAATCCCTTAATTTAACTCACACAGTCACAGTCATTCACTCACCTCATTCACCACATAGCCTGTCACTCACCTCCTCCACAGTGTCTGCCTCTTTATAAAAAAGCTAAATATCTATTGAACCATTGAACAATTTGTCTATGATATGTTTAAAAATAAAGAAAATGTAAAAAAAAAATACAAATAAAACAAACAAACTAAAAAAACAAAAAACAAAAACAAAACATAGAATAACAGTTCCGGCTGCTCTTTTAATAACATTTAAGAACATGGCAAAAAACTAATTTATGTAATTCACGTAAAAAAAGTGACGTCCTATTTAAAAAACAACAGAAGTTGATCCTTTATAACATTTCTAACACATTTATGGTGTTTTTTACTCACTTTTTTCTCTCCCACAACCCTAATCCTTTACAGCTTCAAAAACAAGTATTATGCAAATTAGGCGATGACGTCATTTAGCGACTTCTAGCGACTTTTAGGACAGCCAATAGCTACTTTCCTTACTGAGGAGTTAGCAACACTGCACAAGCCCCGCTCTCTCTTTACTCAGTCACAGAGCTAGAGCCCAGCCACGCAAGTACCCCTCGCTGCAGAACCACAAGTCCAGGGGGTGGGGCTGGATCTGATCCAACTCTTCCTACGTCGTGTTTTCATTGGTCTGAAGCAGATCGGACTCTTCCCCATCCGGTTTTACTCACTCGCCTTTCGGAGTCAAGTAAACAATCACGAACGTGAAAGTAAGTTCATAATAGACACATTTTCATTTTGCTAATACTATTAATTAGTTTCGTTGGGTGATTTTACTTAATTGAAAATCTGATTGCTTCTGTTTGTTCGCCGTTTTGATTGTGTATTAATATCTGTAATAATAAATGAACATGGTAGCTAAGACACTCATTGGCATCCTTTATTTTATTTATTTATTTTTTATTTTGTCTTTAGGCCCTTTTTATTAAAGATAAAAAATGAAATAGTTAATATTTATATAGGAAATGTACAGCATTTTATTATGTTTGTAATCACAGACATGTTCCTTCTTTTAAATCTGTATTGTGTGATTTAAATGTGCTACGTAGCAAATAACATTTTGATCTATAAACGGTAAAAGTCTTAAGGTTGGGTTCCAGGATTTATTTGATAAGATAAAATAAGTCCTGGTCGGGAAACGTAAGCGACACGTGTTAAGTTTAACGACGAATTGAAATGCGATGACTTAAAACCAAAGAAAAGAAGATATGGGTGGTCAGGAGGTCAGGCTCCACCCCTTGGATCAGATCCAGCCCCACCCCCTGGACTTGTGGTTCTGCAGCAGCCACGGGCTACAGGCAAAGCTCAGTCAGTCTGGAGCGTTTTTTTTTTTTTTTTTTTTACAGTTTCTGCAGTTCATATGTAGGACTAATGCGCCTCACAATGAAAAGAAAAAGGTTTTAACCACAATAACAGGATAATACCGCTCTCTTCAGCAGCTAACCTCAGGAGCAGTCACAGAGCTGGGTTAGCTCACAAGCAAACAGCCGCATCAGTCACGAAGCTAGTTAGCTCACAAGCTAACAACACCAGGGGACTATAGTCAGTGTTTTTAGAGCTGGATATGCATACGTTATACGTTTTGGCTCCACACTGCAGTTTCTGTGTGAACACACTCCAGCTCCTCCACTCCGTATCGGTTTATACTGGACGGCGGACGCGCTGTGAGGAAGCCGCAGTTCCGCTCAGATAAAATTAAAGGCACGTTGCAGTTTGCGCGCTGCTCACCTCAGAATGTTTATAACTGCGCGGTTTAGTGGACACGGCTCACAGGTAAGACTTTAGAAGGCTACTGAAGACTATTAAAGTCTGTTAGAGGTTATTGAAAGGGTTATTGGGGACAGAAATCAGTACAGGCTGGTTAGATAAGTTAAGTGATTCACGTCCTCGCTGTGGAGAATACATAGCGCTATCACAGTTTCGTAAAATAAAAAAGGCTTTTTCCGTGTTGTACTGTTTATTAACATCATTAAAACAGATTTCTCTCATTCCAACTAATTGGAAATTTAGTGTAAAACTCAATTTTATTGCTATAACGTTACTTACTAAAAATGCGAAGTTTAAATTAGGTCCGCGCTCGTAATAACAGTTTATGAGGGCAGGCAGAGTCAGGCTGGATTTTTAGCCCAATCTAAGCTTTAGCTGAAAGAACAACAGCTCTACATTACTGTTGTTCCTAATAAAATAATGTATTATTAGTTATATATTAACAGTAAATATGACCTATTTTAAGCAGTAAGCTAACTCCGAAAAACAGGCTGTGAGGCGGCTGAAGTTGGGATACATTCCTGCGGTATTGGCAAATAAATATAAAAATTCTGGTGTCTGGTTACACACAACTTATATCTCTCCTGAAAAGCGTTTATTTTGGTCAGTAACACTCTTTTGTTTATTTACTATCAGCGTAAATTACCAGTGTTTGCTTAGGCGTGGATATAATTAGGGGAATCTGTACCAGGTTTGCCTGGCACCTGCGTGGCATTAATGTGGCATTTGGCCTCGCCCAATATCGGTATCGGCGATCGGCCGATCGAGATGAATGACCATCGGCGATCGGAATCGGCCCCAAAAACACTGATCGGTCCATCTCTATATAATATTCTTATAATATTCTTTTCTTTTCTGATTTTTGGGTTTTAATTGGGTGTAAGCCATAACTATCAACATCAACAATAAACGCTTAAAATAGATCTCTCTGTGTTTAATACATCTATATAATATATGAGTTTAACATTTTAAACTGAAATACTGATTAAAAGTAACTTTTCAATAACATTCTATTTTTTAGATGTACTACACTGTGTAAAAATGTATAGATGAATGGACCAATAGAAATTCTCAAAAAAAAGACCTATATTAAAAAAAAAAAGCTTTTTATACACTGACTTCTATTAAAAGTTAACAATGTTTTATCTTTGTTTGTAAACTTGCTGCTACAGCAGTAGGTTCACATGGCCATGAGCTCATACTGTATTGTATAAGACACTTTTGGCCTTGTGCTTTACAGCACTCTTGAGACACACACTTATCCAGTGCTAAAACATGCTGTGCATTATCACTTACATAAGCTGATGAAAGGGCAGACTGCTAATGAAAATCAATACTTACCTACTTTCATCAAGCACTGATTAGCCCTGATAAAGCAGATTTTACATCAAAAGCTTAGACTGTGACTGTGGCAGATGGATACTGAAAAAAAAAAAATTAAATGGTGGTAAAGATATGCAGCCCTTTAAGGAACAACATGTACTGAATGACAGCAAGCCTATAAGATATAATGTAAGATATTTACATTCTAAAAACTTTGAGGTCTTTAGAGACTCTTACAGGACACTTCACAAACCTGCCAGTTCACGCTCTATTCCACTTAATAATTTCAGATCAGTAAGAGAGAAATCAACCTCAAATTCTGCATGTTTGAAAATAGATATAAAACTAGACAACAGTCACAAAACAAAAGGTGTGGAGAACATGAAATGTTTAATTTGTATCCACTAAAATATTGATTGTTATTGACAAATAAGTTCAGGTGAGCGCTTATTTTATGAATTTTAATCATTATATATTAACAGGTGCAGCTTTACTTTAAATAAAAAAAAATTCTACTACAACTACAATTAGAATTTCATATTAAGCATTAAACCTCAAGATTTAGGCGTGCAAAATCATCCAGAAATGGACAAATATGCTGCCCTGTTATTAATGCAAGTCACCTGAGGGCCTGAAGAGCATCAGCATCCAAATGTCATGTGAGTTAGTAACAAATTGCTCCTATTGCAGCTGGTTTTTTATAGTACCATTTTAGTTTTGCAGCTTAATGTTGCCCCATTTCAACATTTTTGAGAAGCATTTCTACTATCAAGGTAAAATGTGTCACTTTCAACATCTGATATGTGTTCTATGTTCTATTAAAATATGGGTCTATGATATTTGCAAATCCTTGGATTCTGTTTTTATTTAGCTTTTTGGGAATTGGGGTTATATAACATATATAATATATGTGTATATGAATGTTTTGATCTGCACTCAAACACAAATTACAACTCAGTTATCTAAATGAATTTATTATTTACACATATTAAACATTTACAAAAACAGATTTACATTTATAAAACAATACAAGTGTGACACGAGTACATGAGCGTCACATGCACATTATATTACTGGTCTGGATAAATTAATCATTATTGGCACATGACTGGATTAAATAACAATAGCGTTCTCGTCTGTGTTGCATAAGGTTCCTATTTATTCTAAAGAACTGCTGAGAGGCACACAGACGTAGTTCTTCTGAAGGTGGAGATTTACACAACCAGTAAGAGAAAGTAACCGAAAGCCCACAGTAAACAGGGCCAGCCATTCTTAAACATTCACATTTATAGAGCTAAATGCTGTGCAAAGATAAGTGCAAAAAGGAGGAGATGAGTGAAATGAATAAAGCAGCTCATAAATAAAGGATAATGATGATTCAGTCCTGTAATGATCCCAAAGCTGTTCACTAGGGCTGTGAGAAACAATCACAATATTTTGCTTTGGAATAGTGTATCAATTTTTTATCATTATTAGTTTACATGTGAAAATTGGTGTCAGAAGTGGTTCATTTTATATTTTATAAATCCTTTACTTTTTATGTGTCAATTTGTTTTTTCGTGGTCTTTTAGAATGTTCTATTTTACATATATATTTTAATTAAATATATTAAATGTTGATTTAAAATTAGTATTTCTTTATATATATATATATATATATATATATATATATATATATATATATATATATATATATATATTATTCCATATTATTCCCTTTCATGCTGTAAATGCTCGGCAACATTGTAAATGAAGATCACCCTCAATGTTTTTCCCGAGTGAAAATAAAGGTTGATTGATTGATACTAGGGGTAGCATAACTTTTACTAGTGTACAAGTTATGCAAAAAAAAAATAGCCAATAAGTTGTTATTTCCATAGATAAAGCAAAAAGAATCTTGGGAGGTAAGTATTGTTAGGGCTTTTAAGTGCAGAAATAACAGTCAAATTTGAGATTTGTCTTCTTCTTTTGTCTGTGATTACAAAATTTGAAGGTTTCTTGTTAGCAGTTAGTGCTGTATGCTTCATTTTAAGCTGCAGTGCGGAATTATTATTAATTATTAAGTTAATCTACTGTTTTGTTATATTTTTTTTACTAATTCACAGCCCCCCCCCCCCCCCCCCCCCCCAGGTGCAATGAATAGGATTCCTAGGTCATACAAAAGTTGGCCACAAAGTCCCTTAACCAACTTTAATCACTTTATCTTTTGCTGTTTCAAAAACGCATTTCCTAACATTGCACACATGCTGTTTAATTTGCAATGAAATAAAAAGACAAAACAAGATAAAAGTAAAAAGAGTAAGAAAAATAAGCTTCCCCTTTGTGCCAGGCAGGGGGCGCTATTAAACCCCACCCCTTTCTAGTGGCAAACGCCACACAAAATAAAAATATAATAGGAATCAAATTAAGCTCTTAATATACTCCGAAATAAATACAATTAATCAAACATTTCGTGTGTATAAAACATTGCTCAAATCTTTCCGTTTATAGTGTCAACTGCAGCAACACAACAAAAAAAGTCTTTGGTGTACTAAATTTCAGCAGGCTCATAAAAATTCACCGTTAGCAAAATAATATTTACAAAAATGCCCTTCAGTCAAAGGTAAGGCATGTCAACATTGTGAAAAGTGGTCTACCACTTAACAGTCTTAGTATTGTGCAGCACAGGATTCTCTCAGTGAACAACACCAAATTTAATGTAAATTTAATCAAATCAAATTAGAAACTACAATATATTGCCAAAAGTGTGTTTCCAATCACTTGTTACCACAGGTGTATGAAACCAAGCACCTAGACCTGCAGACTGCTTCTACACACATAAGTGAAAGAATGGGTCGCTCTCATGAGCTCAGTACTGGTATAGGATGCCACCTGTGCAACATGCCCAGTCGTGAAATGTGCTCACTAATGTTACTAAATATTCCACAGTCAACTGTCAGTGATATCATAACCAAATGGAATTGCTCTGTCAACATAAAATAACAGAGCAGTATGGCGTCACATTAATGTCAAAAGTCGGGGGGTGCAAAAATACAAGGTGAAAAAAAGAGCGCGCTCAATCAGAAGGAAATGTCTGAGGGTGTAAGAGAGTTGTTATATACGGTTGTCAGTTTTGTCAGTCTAAATACTGTATATCAGTCTAAAATATGTTTAATTCAGGTACATATTGTGATTTTTAGTTTAGGGTAAAAGCATTTGTAATGCAGGTTATTTTAAATAAACTACAGTGTGGAACAATATTCCATGTTGTTAAGCATATTTTGTACATTTTAGATTAAATACCATTAGTATCTTTATTTTATTATAATATATTTATTTATTTATAGTACTGTAAGAGCAATAAATAATAATTAGTAGAGGCCAAATGTTAATATACCCCGACTGGTGACATTGATGTAATACCATAGAGGAAGTCTTCAATTTTCAATTGAATTGAGTCAGTGAGTCCATCACTTCAGACCTCTAAACTTCATGTGGCCTTTATGAACAATGATTAGCTCAAGATCAGTAGACCATAAAGAGCTTCATGGAATGGATTTCCATGGCTAAGCAGCTCCATCCAAACCTTACATCACCTTACACAAGGCAGGAGATCCATTTAAGTGATTCTACAGCACTTCACAAAAGTGTCTTAAAAATAATTCAAACATCAAAGCGTCTAGTCTCCTATCAGGAGACTC
The DNA here is from genome assembly GCF_023375975.1 of Astyanax mexicanus. Classification (NCBI taxonomy): domain Eukaryota; kingdom Metazoa; phylum Chordata; class Actinopteri; order Characiformes; family Acestrorhamphidae; genus Astyanax; species Astyanax mexicanus. The sequence goes on from NC_064426.1 coordinate 24,857,236, forward strand.
CAATGCTTTAAGTCACTTAATTTCTCGTACAATCAACAAGCTCCATCTGCCTTTTAAATAAGTTAACTAATTTTTACCCCAGTTCCCCTACTACCGCCTCCAGTGTGGTTCCACCCGAGTGCCCAGATGGTTGGCTCCTCCCTGCCTTTCATATACTGCAGGATCTGCAAGGGTCCAGACGTGACAAAACATGGGCCATGACAGGACGTTTACAAAAGTCTTTAACTCACAATTCTGTTCTGTTTCTAACTGTTAAATTATCAATATTAAATAGTTTATCTTGCATGTTTGTCTGGTAGAAATTCTATTTTTTAATGATAAAAAGCTGAAAAATGCAGCATAAAAGCCACCAATAGAAATGACCTACATAAAAAAGTGTGTATTAGAAAAAATCCTAAATGAAACTAAATGAAAACCTAAATGAAAAGTTTTAATCTCAAATAATTAAGACTTTCTTAAAGGCATATTGTAGTACTTGCATAAAACCTTTATAAGAACTATGTAGTGTTTTTGTTTATGTAAGCTTGTTTGTATGTATTTCTTTGGAAAGTGTTTTCATTTTAGCTTAACACCCTTAACACAAAAAAAGTTTAATTGTTTTACTTAAAAAAAATAAAAAATAAAGATACAATAGCTCCATTCATTTTAGTATTATAAATAGTTAAATAAATCAAATAAATATAGAATTTATCAATATGTGCTTATTAGTGTTCTTAAAGTGTTGTTATGGCTTTCCAACATTTCTCATATTTTCCAAGGAGTTTGTTTCCATCTTGTTCTAGCTATACTTTATTTAATTGTTTTATGGAATTGAGCTCATTTCGATTCTGTTTTACTTCTCCATTTTACTAGCCACTGCATGTATTTACCTGAATAATAGAAAATTGTGTCTCACAACTGGTTACATAACAATGCAAATAATAAAAAAAAAATATTCTAAAAAAAATAAGAATTGGCCTAATATTCGACAATCACATTTTTCATAAGATTGCGTTGCTATTTGGCTATTTTTGGGAATCTAATCAAATTTAACAATTTAGTTTTTAAGACACTTTTGTGAATCAGAAAATGGGTGTTTTATAAATGTTTACTGAAATGTTTACTGAACCAAATTTCAAAGTTCCTATTATAATATTATATGAAGTGTGTCTGGATTCAGCAATACATGAAAGAGTGTTGAAATGACTGTCCCTGGTAATTGGCTGCATGGCATCAATGTGTATTTGCCCGACTCTTTCTTTTCTCTTTTTTGGAATTAGTCCCCTACTCCGCCAACTCTCCTTCTCCCCTTCTCCTCCTCTCATGTTGTTCTTTGCTCTTCTCCTGGGATGAAGTAGGGGTTTTCATGGCCCTGAACCAAGTAAGAGTAGCGTGAGGGGGTTTTGCCCTTAAATGTGTTGTTCTCAAGAGGCATGAGGTCGTAAGAACCCGTCTGTAAAAGAAGCAAAAGAGAAGATGAGACACACATACTGACATAATGTCTCCATTTTCAACCATTTGACCCTACCCAAAGTGTTCTTTGGAGCAATGGCGTAGACGAACCACTGTTTTAAGGAATTATTTTGTATTTTACATAATTTATGTCAGGCAGTTATTTTCACAATGATTAGACCAGTAGAAATGCTTAGAAAGTATGTGAATTTACACATTTTAACACTGACTTCCATTGTTAGAAGTTAGAAGCTTTTTTTTTCTTTTTGTTGTAATGTTATTGAACCCTAAATCCATGTTTTTTAATGCATTTTCTAATTCTGTACTGTTCTGTTGGTAGCCATACAGGTTCATGCCATAACACTGCCACCACCATGTTTGACACATGATATGGTACACTTCAGATAATAAAATCTTAATTTCGTTCACCATATAATCTTTGGGTCACTTAACCCATCCACTCAATAATAGTGCCCAGTTGCATTAAACACCTTCAGTATTTTTTTTATTAGGACTGCCCTTAACCATCCTTTAAGATATATGTGTTGGTGAAAGAATGCCTTAAATGTTACCTAAGGGTTTTCTTCAGGCAAAAGTGTTATAAATACATAAAGGTTTTTTTTTTCTGTGTGGCAGTGTGAATGGTAAAAAAGACAGTAAATCTGAATGTTCAATTCCTATTAGGGCCACTTCAATGCATGGTATTCAAATCCGATACATATCCAATTCTGGTCTGAACAGCCAGGTTGATTTTGATGCAAACTGTATGTTTAGGAGAAGAGAAAAAAGATAAAATGAACGTGAAGATGGATGTAGATGGAAAAAATTGATGATAAATGAGGGTTTCACTGGTGGGACAATAATTTTAGAAGACTTTTGAAGTGTCTCTTGCACCGCTCAAAGTTTGTAATGAAATGGCTGAATATGGTCACAGGATGAGGCTCCAGCATGAAAGGAAAATAAAAACTTAAAAACGAAGTTATAACAAACCAAAAACGCAATCCAAAAGAGTGTCAGTGTGTAATTCTGGTAAGGATGAAACCGAAACTTCTTGTGAAGCGTTGCTTTTTACTGCATTCCCATCAGTTTAAAAGTGCTCAAAAAAAGTTAGGTATATGTCACATCGGATTGGGTGAGAAAATCCGCAACTTTCGGCAAAATTACAAAAATCATGTCAGTGTCCAAATATTTATTTACTTCATGAACAAATGTAATGCTTCTCAATTTTTTTTAGTACTTCCGGAAGGTTCTTTTTTGTGAACCAAATGTGATTCCTCAATGCCACTGCTCCAAAAAACCTTTTCAGGACCTCAGTGCTCCCCTCACACATATACCATACACATACAAATACACATCATGCATTGCAATTATGCAATTATCCAGTTTCCACCTAAATTAACCAATGAATATAAGGTCAAACAGTGTAAAAAGAGGAAAATTATGAAAGTCAAACAGAGCCATGATGTTTCCAATAGAAAAAAAAAAAACAGAAAAGCAGTGTATGATTGATTAATCACGTTGCATTGTGGGCAAAAAAAAAGTAACGTGCAATGAATTAACATGGTTATAGAGTAGGAAGATCACACCACCAGCAGCCATACACATGCAGACACAGCCCTACTGATGATTGGGGATACGCCATGCAGTGTCTTACCTTTTTTCTGATCTTCTAAAGCGTGGAGGAACATGCAAGGCAAAGCAGGGGGGGTGAGGGTGGGGTTGCATCACATCACATGCACATCATCAATGCACACAGATACACACACACACAAACAAACAAAGGTTTATTTTATAAGGGGTATAAAGAGGGTTGATGTGATTCTATTCTGGAATAGAATAGAGGTAGATAGTGGTAGCTGTACAATCTAGGCTTCGGAAGCAGGGCAAGCATGGCATGATGTAGCTTCATACATTCAAAACCTTTGTCTCTATCACTCATTAGCAGACAGTTCTTAGAGCAAAACTACAATTACAGACCAGCAAATTACCATTATGATTTTCTAACATTATATAATTGATATTTTCATTGTGAGCATTGGTAGTGTAATTTTTGTCTATTGCAGTAGGTGGCAGTTGTGAACTCATTATTATAACTGAGAGCCAGTGATGTGCAAGCAAGCAAGTGCATTTATTATATTCTCAATCACAGTAGGTTTATCATGAAATGGTTTTTAATAATTTTTTAAGGTAAAAAAAAAAGATTAATTTAAAAATTCCCGAACAAGAATATAACCCCAGTTTCAACAAAGCTAAGGTCTATGCAACTATGTAGTCTAGCCATGGCTAAATATTTTCATAGTCAACCCCTTCTCCCAAATGTAGTCAATCAGTCAAGACACATTTAGGGTTTGTTTATACTTGTACCGTATTTTTAAAAGTATAAGGCGCACTTAAAATCCTTTAATCTATGAATTTATGACTCCTTTAATGTATAAATTCTACCAGTCAGGTTGTAAAGAGCAGAAAAGCCTCTGTAGTGTAGCACTGTCGGGCTGCATTTACTAGCGCTGCTAACTGCAGCTAGCACTGATGCTAACCATGCTGTTGAAAATATTGGAAATCTAAGCTTACTGTAAAAAAAGGAAACACTTTACTCTCCCAAATAAACAGTTTTCAGAAGAGAAATCTGTGTAGATTAACATCCAGCGCTCGTTTGACTTTGCAAGAAAATGTTTTCTTTTTAAAAAGGATAGTTTTGTTTACTTCAGGACACATGGCGACACCCTTGTTTCTTACTAGGGGTGTGACGAGGTCTCGTGGCACGAGATCTCGCGAGATTAAAACAGACGATATTTCTCGTCAGGCTTAAACCTGTCTCGCTGGGCAAAAAAATAGTATAGTGTGGACTTTTTAAGAGGGATCTGGCAACCCAGTAGCAATAGTGATAGAGTATGATGGCTGAGAAGTGAGAGCAGCTCTCAGCAGAAGAGGAAAATTTGGGCATTTGCATGCTTCTGAAATTTTTATATTTCTTATAGAATCAATGTGTGAGAGAAACAGTCTGTTAAGTTTGTGTTATATGATTTTGTCAAATAAAACTCTAGTTTTCAAGCCATTTTTAAATTTTTGACGTTTTCTTTAAAATTGTATTTTTAAATCTCGTCTCGTCTCGTTCTCGTGAACCCAATATCGTGTCTCGTCTCGTCTCGTGATATTAGTGTCTCGTCACACCCCTATTTCTTACTATTAAAATGTGCCTTATTATAATCCGGTGCCTCTTATGTATGAAAATATACCAGAAAATAGACATTCATTGCACCTTATAATATGGTGCACCTTCGGTTATTGATTTAAGTTTTACACAAAGCAATAAATCTGCAAACAAAATTTAAAAAATCAAATACTATTTGTGTATATTACAAAAATTTATATATATATATATAGCCTACAAAATTCACGCTTCATGTTTCTGTTTTAGCGTCAACCCATTATCTACATCTTGAGTAAAGGACAAACCTAATGCAAATTCAAATTCAGAATTTTCGTTTAACCCACCATTCCATTGGAGTGGCTTTTTCTGTTGCCTGGCTCGTTCATCTCCATCACATTTCCTGTGCCTGAGTCAGCACTGTTGCTAACTGTGGCCCGAGGGATCGGTGCCATTCTTTCGGCAGGCCAAGTACGCAATTCAGCTGGAGAGTAGGGACTGTGGGTGTATGGAACCTGCTTAGGTTTTTTACTGTGGAAACACAGAAATAACAGGCATCATATTCAACTTTGCTTTCAATTTTAACATAAAGATAGTAATGCTCATTTTGCAGCTAGATGCTACTCTTACAACAAAACCCAACAGTTCCATTGCACTATTTAACACTTACAAATACAATATTACATACTGTTCTTGATTGCTTAATTCTAAGTTGGTATCAGTAATAAAAATATTCACATTCTCGGTTGGAAAAAAATAGTATAGATACATCTCAAGTAGATAATGCATTTTTGATTACTAAAAACACATATTATATTTACCCACCTGCTTACGATATTGTAGATGATGATGGCCACTATCATGATGAGCATAAGCCCACCTAAAACACAGGCTACCACCACCAGTGCCAACAGAGAGGCTAGCAAAAAGAAACAGAAAGAGAGTGTTACAGTATGTAAAGGTAGCTGCAAATACTCACATATTCTGATTTCACTGTTATGTTAAAACTGTTAAAGTAAAATGTTAATATTAGAGTGAAAGAGCAATAATACATACATGTAAAAGTTCTAATTGAATGTTACAGTGCTCAGCAAATATTAGATCATTTTTAGGTCAATTCAAATTTTATTTTTTGATATCTGTTTTTTTAAATGATTAATAGTAGCTACTATAAAACTAATATGTATGTAATATATATGTGCGTACACTATATGTGCAAATGTTTGCGGACACCCCTTTTAATGAATGCATTCAGCTAGTTTAAGCTGCACCCATTGCTGACACAGACGTAAAACACACACAGACAGACACAGACACAGCTTTTCTGGTCTCTATAGAGAATTAATGCCAAAAGAATAGGACACTCTGGGGCAGATAAACATAAACCTATTGGCATCATGTCTAATGCCAGTCATGGTTGAGGTGGGTATAAAGCCCCCAGCATGTAACTGTAGAGCAGTTAAAGGAACTGTGTTCTCTGGAATAATGGTGCTCCATCTAATACTTTTTTGTGATGAATTTAAAATTTGGGGATGAGGTGAGGTTGGTTGTTATCCAACATCCTGGTCTCATTAACCCTCTTGTTGCTGTATGCAATCAAATCCTCCCAGCAATGTTACTAAATGGGATACACTTGATTTCAGAGAAACAGTGAATGAGCAGGGGTTCCAATACTTTTGTCCATATAGTGTATGTCATTTAGAGTGTGAGGAAATTGTAATGGGGAATATATACTTGTATCCTTTTTTATTAACTTGAACAGCATTGATTGAATAGATTAATAACTTACAGTCATTACAGTTGAAGCCAGAATAACCGAACGGACAGCTGGAAAATAAAGACCAAAAATTATTACTTCTGTTCCTAAAAGTTGCTTATGATGTGATATATGTTTGCCCCACTAGGGGGCAGTGTTTACAACCTGAACATACCACATAAAGACCAAGAATATATATATATATATATATATATATATATATATATATATATATACAGCTGCTCTGGAAAAAAATAAGAGACCACTTAAAAATGCTGAGTTTCTTTGGAATATAGGGGGAATAAGGATGATGGATGATCACAAGCCATCAAACCAAGCTGAGCTGCTTGAATTTTTGCACCAGGAGTGGCATAAAGTTATCCAAAAGCAGTGTGTAAGACTGTTGGAGGAGAACATGCCAAGATGCATGAAAACTGTGATTAAAAACCAGGGTTATTCCACCAAATATTGATTTCTGAACTCTTTAAACTTTATGAATATCAACTTGTTTTCTTTGCAATATTTGGGGTCTGAAATCTCTGCATCTTTTTTGTTATTTCAGCCATATCTCATTTTCTGCAAATAAAATTACAATATTTTTATTTGGAATTTAGGAGAAATGTTGTCCGTAGTTTATAAAATAAAACAAAAATGTTCATTTTACTCAAAGATATACCTATAAATAGTAAAATCAGAGAAACTGATTCAGAAAGTGAAGTGGTCTCTTAGTTTTTCTTCAGAGCTGTATAATCATTAAGACTTTTTAAAGCTGAAGTCTCTCTCTCTGCTGCTAGAAATTAAGGACAGGATACTTACTCCACACACACGTTATTCACTGACTTCTGTCCGCTGGGGCATGCTATGGAAAGAACATACATCACTGTTACCATGTGTGATGTGTAGTGCGGACTCAGCTTATGCTTCATTTGTGGTCATGCTGTCTAGGCCAGACTCAATGACCAATTATCTTTAATGATATACTGTCCCATTTATTCCATTTAATTGTGATAAACCATATTGTTATCATTTTATGACAATGATATAGTAATAATATAATTACAGAATAACACATTTACCCACTTAACCCACTTAACCTGTGCAACAGATTTAACTCTTAGTCTTTCTTTCCTGGGACGAACTATGATTTCAAATTTGTATAGAAAAACAGACCTGAGCAGCTTCTTGTTTCAAATCCTGTTAAAATGAAGCCAGACTTGCAGTTGCAGCGAGGAGAGCCACTTCCAGTGTCGACACAGTCTGTCGTTGTCACATCACATGGAGGTGGGTTTGAGTTACACAAAGTTGATGCTGCAAATAAGTAAGAAAGAAATTAATTTGCAGATTGTCTAAGAAAGGGTTGCAAACATGTTTTATTTCTGATTGCAATACTAATCAGTGGGAATATGAAGGTTACTAGGAGCAATAAATAATAAAACATTTAGACTGATATGTGCAGCTCTTGTTCATATTTAATGAGCCAAACATATGTAAGTATTGTGTAATGCATTGTATGTGTAATGCAACATGCTGGATGTCTCGATAACTTGATGGAATTGTAGAGGTTCCTAATGGTTCCTGTGATCCTATGCAACTTTGGAGTGTTGAATTACAACCAGTAGCATCCTATACATTCCTCTTGCTTCCACAGTTAATCCTGTTGGATGTGGTTGGTCCTTCTTGGTGGTGTGCTGACATTACCCTGGATACCGTGGCTCTTGATACATCACAAAGACTGTTGCTGTCTTGGTCACAGCAGTAAGACGTGCTCCAACAATTTGTCCTCTTTTGAACTTTTGGTTTGTCACACATAATGTTGTGTGCATTGCAATATTTTGAGCAAAGCTGTGCTCTTACCCTGCTAATTGAACCTTCACACTCTGCTCTTACTGGTGCAATGTGAAATTAATGAAGATTGGCCACCAGGCTCCTCCACTTTAGCAACGAAACCTCTCACACTAAAATGACAGGTGTTTCAGTTTCATTGTTCAACCCCTGTAGCTGATTACATAGTAGCAGAATGTAGTAAAGTTCTTTATTACGCTCACTTAACTGCAGTGTCAAATCAAAACAAAATGGACATAATGTACACAATTTAACAAAGACACGAACCTTGGTGCGGATTCTGGTTCGGACTTTCAGGTGTGAAAACTCTCTAGGTTAACTGTGACGCACAATATCAGCAAATCTCTGATGTGCAGATTTTTATAGCCATCTCACCCGTAAATGTAGATCCTGCCAGAATTCCATTACTGCTGTTGTTTATGGCATCATTTATAGCCTTCGTGGTGATGTTCTGTGTAGCGGGGGAGTTGGGCTCAAACACACTGTTCACCGTAGCCACCACACTGCCTTCCCTGAAAACACACACACACACACAAAGCACAGATGGCAGGTTAGCACTGTGGAGTGAGGTTCAAGTGCTTTAAGTGGTGGGAAGAGAGGCCACTTACGTTAACTCCAGAACTGTAGAGTTTATATAGCCGGCTATGTTTCGAAAAGCACTGTTCAGCTAAGAAAGAGAGAGAGAGAGAGAGAGAGAAAAAGAGGGTGAGAAAGAGAGCGAGAGAGAAGGTAACAAACTGTCATTTTGGAGGACCCTCAAGAGTAGGGTTGAAACATCTTTTTTAAAATGTTGTACCTTTAAGCGTACATTAGCATTGTAAATTACTTAGAAATGTAACAGAAAACATAACTAGCTATACACATACTACAAGGGTCCATGTCCTACTACTACAACAACATTTTAAACAGATTAAAAATAAAAAAAACACTTTTACTAAAAAAGAGACAAAGATATTTCCTGTGTTGTCTGCTCAACTTCATTTTTTAATAATTTCTTAATATACACGTCCAGTTAAAAGCTTTAGAACACCTCTATTTGTTGGTTACCTTTATTTTTAATGTCAAATAACTAGAAAAATCCAGTTATATTCCACTTTTGCAGTTAACTGCCAGGGCCTTTAAGGAAAACACAGGAGCTAAAACTTAAAAATATTAGTATATTGTAAAAGTATATTGTAAAAAAAGAAAAAAAAAACTGGTTTAACAAGAGGGAGTGATTTTATTTAGCCAAAAATGTATTGGACAGCTGCTAAGTTGCAAATGAAATAAACTGAACGAAAATTAGTTTTAAAAATATCAATTTACAAAGCCTTTGTCTGTAGTAAAGCAGTGCTGGAACAGATAGTATTACTGCAGCATTTACACACTTACACACAGCACACTCATCATAATAACTAGAAAAAGACAACTCAGATGACTGTTTCCAACATCAAAAGACTTTTGGAAACTGGAGAAAACTAGTGAATAATTGAATAAGTCTCAGTTGCAGCAGTGAAAAGATGAATTAGAGTTCTAACAAGTAAAATGGTGCAGTTATTAAGTCATTGCCTAGCTTGTCTGCACCATACAGCACTGCTACTGGACATCTAAAACACTGGGTGTTGTAAAACTTTTGACCGGTAGTGTAAATCAGATTGAATGAAAGGCCTTATGGTTATCATGATGATGATAATGAATTGAATGATGCCTCACAGCTGTCACAATCTCAGAAGCTATCTGCTGAAAAGCTGCTGACTGGGGATTTCTCATGTCTTCCGTAAAATTCCGCATCACACGCAGAGTAGCCGGGAACGCTTTTACTAAAGAGTGAGAAAAAGCGAGGGAGAGAGAGAGAGTTAAAAAAACGGCTTTACATTATAACTGTATATTTCTAATATGTATTATACAGTATAATGGATTTTTGATCTCTGAGCATTACCTTCCACACAGCGTCCTCCTGACAATAAGGTTCCGCCCACACACTTGCAGGTGGAGTTTACACACACACTGAGAGGAGGACAGGCGATTGTCGGACAGGTTGCTGAGAGAAAAAGAAAGACAGCAATCAAATATAATATAATATCAAACTAAACAAATATAATCTACCAATCTTATATTTAAATAATAAATTTAATTGTCACTACCATTAAATCATTAAATGGACCTATCTCCACCCACAATGTATTCGCTTATAGTTAGTGATGCTTTGCTGAATGGGGGATGGACAGAATTGTATTATCACAATGTATTGTATAGTTTTAGCTAGCAATAAGGGTATAACAGTATGTGTATTCTTTGCGAACCGTCACGGTATAGGCGTCATGGTACAGGCTGTCTATAGGAGACTTGTGGAACCAATAAATTTAATGCGAAACTAATGTTTACAAAAGTGTTGCAGCCAGCAAGTGTAGCTGTAGCACTGTTGCTAGCCCATAGCCTGCCCTGAGATGTTTACCTCTGAGCACATGGGCTGTGCACCAGAGAGTGTAGCCTCGACACACAAGCAGAGAGCGCATGCAGAACGCAGAAACTCTGATAGATGTGAAGTCAGCCACCGTCTTTTTTCGATCTGCTGCTGATGCAGCATTGCCGAGTACTTGGAGAAAAGCGCAGCGCATTTGGAGGAAAGCGCAGCGACTCAGTTCTAATACATAAGCTTACAGATGCTTTGTGCTGATCAACATCAACCTTAGAATGGTGTGGGGAGAGAGCGCCATCCACCCACACAGAGAGAGCAAGGCCAATTGTGCTTTCTCAGGGTTTCGGTAGCCGATGGCAAGCTACATGAACAGGATTCGAACCGGCAATCTCCGGACCACTCGAATCCTACACCTTGTATTTCTATAAGTAAAACTATAGTCCTTCTGTTTCTCTGCATAATTTATTTTCATCCTTTCACATTGTTCTTCATTTGTCAGGACCCTACAGGAAAGACCACCACAGAGCAGGTTCTATTTAGGTGATGGTACATTCATTCTCAGCAGTGCTGCTGGAGTTTTTAAACACATCAGTGTCACTGCTGGACTGAAAATATTCCACAAATTGTTTTTACTTTCTTTTTTTTTTTTTTTTTTGCTTTTTTTGCTTTGCAGTTGTGTTTTACAGAGAAATTTCAATTTTTTTCTAAACAAACAAAAAAACCCTAAAAAATCACAACCCTAATCTGGGTAAGTTAAATGGTCTGGAATCTGACATTTTGAAAGAAACATCCACACACCTGCTGTGGTTGTTGTGTTAGTAGCAGAAGTAGTAGTAGTAGGGTTAGTGGTAGAGGTCGGCGTTGGTACAGTCGTAGCGTTGTTCTCTGGAGTAGTGTTGTTAAAACCTGGTACTGTAGCATTGGCTGTTGGGGACACAGTTGCTGGGGGAGATGTACTAATGCTTGGTCGTAATGTTGTGGTATTCCCTGCTGTGGTGTTGCTTGTCGTTCCCGGTGTAGTCGTGATGTTACCTGTTGTTGTTTCTCTTGTAGTGGTCGGCTGAGTCGTTGTAGTATTGCCTGGTGTTGTTGCAGAAGCATTTGTTGTGGCTGTTGTAGCATTGCTTAGTGTAGTTAATGGCGTAGTATGTGGTGTGGTTGTTGTATTGCCCTCCGGTGGGGCTAGTGTAGGAGCTGTTGTATTTGTAGTTGAGGGAATAGTTGTTGTATTGCTTGTTGTTGTCAGTACTGTTGTAGCTGCTGTAGGTGTAGTTAAAGGGGTGGTCGTGTTTCCTGGTTTTGTTGATGCATCTAGGATCGCAGTAGTGTTGGCTGGGGCCAGAGTGGTATGGTTGGTAGTATGGGTCACTGTGAAGAAAAAAATGCAAAACAAAATCTGAAAAGACAGACCTGCTATGTCACATGCTTAAATTGATAGTAAATTAATGACACTGTCATTATGGACTAGGGGTGTGGCATATTGTATAATTTGTTATAATAAACAGCAAAATCTTCTTAGTACACTACACAAAACATAATTGTGCAGTTTTACGCATCAGATATACCTTCCCTTGGGTATTCAGTTATATCTTATTTAATGGTTTGTTTGCCTGGCCATTGGACACAGTTGTTGGCTATAAGAGCAAGTTACCATTATCTATAATGTAAAGTGGGATAATGTGCGACAATTTGCTGGGTTAAAATTTCCATGCAGTGGTAATTGATTAATCTTTGTCTGTTTTTTAAAACTCTTTTCAGTGTTAGTTTAACAATTTAGGGAGTTAATAAAAATAACTGTGAATTTAAAAGCATATTTGGCAATGTTTATCTTAAATGTTTTACTATTTTAAAAGTGTTATTTTAATTCCAAATAAGAGTGTAGAGCTATATAAACCCTGGAAAATATTTGAAAAATCATCTCTTGACGTTTTGTTCTGTACCGGTGTACTTTTTGTAATTTTGTAATTAAACTATTAAAATCATCCATTTAGTAATAACAGTGGTGTTGTCTTCAAAACAGTCTTTTTTTTTAGCTTTATGGGTATTTTTTTATATTTGCATGTTTTATATATGCATGTTTTGTGGCAGATTTAATATTTTTTGGTTACATTAAATTATTTTATGACTACTTATAATTATTTTTTACTTACAAAATAGGCAAATAGTTAAAGTTACTTTTGTATATTAAAACATTTATTTTGTTTGAATATTTTTTTTTTATTAATAAAATACTTTTTTGTTATATCACAACAAATAATGTAATTGCTCAATTTTAGCGACATATCGCCACCATATTCTGCTGGCCCACTGGTAGGACAGTTAAGATTCACTCTCCACCAAAATTTGTGTATTTCCATATCAGACCAGTGACCAGTTAAAGCATGCAAATTTGGCATACTGCACTGGTAAAAAAAAAAATAGCATCTCTTGACCACTACAGCAATGGACCAGTGGAATACTGTAAATTATGCAAACTGTAGTTCTGGATCATTTGAGTTTTATAAAAGGAACTTTTTAAGAGAAAAAAAGAAAACATGCCTACGTAGACGCACAGGCCACAAGGGTTAGTGCATTATATAACCGTAATTTTCATGGAAGTTGTAAATGGGCATAAAGTACATAAAAAAACAGGAACTTAGTTGCAGCCTTTACAGGAAAATAGGGCCTATATGGGAAAACATACACTGATCAAGCATGACATAACAACCACCTCCTTGTTTCTACACCCATAGTCCATATTTTTTCAGCTCTACTGTGCATATATAGTAGAAGCACTTTGTAGTTCTTAAGTACAGACTGTAGTCCTGTATCTGTTTCTGTGCATACAATTTTTTTCTTTTACCCCTGTTCCTTAATAGTTAGGACCTTAGAGGACCAGAACAGAGCATGTATTGTTTGGGTGGTAGCTCATTCTCAGCACCAGCATAATGGTGGTGTATTAGGTGTTAGTGTGCGTTGCGCTGCTACGAGTGGATCAGACACAGCAGTGCTCTTGGAGTTTTTAAACACCTCAGTGTCACTGCTGGACTGAGAATAGGTTACAAACAGTGGCTTGTGAGCAGAGTTTTGAGACCACTGATGAAGGATGACCGAAACAAGCTGTGCAGCAACAGATGAGCTTCTGTCTCTTTCACTTTACATCTACAAGTGGAGGAGTGAAGTAGGAGTGCCTAATATTGTGGACAAATAGTGGACAAAGCAAGTGTTTCAAAACACAGCAAACAAAGAGGTGGTCATAATTTTATGCCTGACTGGTGTATATGATTCACCATACACAAAGTAGCTTTAGGAAATGCACCTGGCTTCTGTTTTAGTGAAGAAAGTGTCTGGAGAATTATTCAAAAAGTTTATTATCTGCTAATAACCATTGGGTTACAAGCATAAAATAATAATTCAATAAATTCATGTTTGCTTATTTACATATTTTTATAACTATGACTGACATAATTCAATATTTTACAGCTGTTTCCAGTAACATATCTCTGTTTACAACCCAATACTCAGGTATCACGTGAGATAATAAAAGTCATAAAAGTGAATGGGTCTGGAAGGATAGGTCTGCTAGATTTTGAATAGCTTTTGATAGCATTCAGTGACAAGGACATTGGTGAGGTCAGGATGTTGGATGATCTCCACCCGACTCCAAATGAAAAGTTCTGGATGGAGTACCATACTCACAGTTTCCTGCTCCACAGCTTAATTCTAGAGGATTTGAAAGTCTAGGGACACAAAGCCTTCTTGTTCAACTAATTAAAATATAATGATTTTACAAATTTTGCAGGCCCAGAACTGCAATGCTGTGCAATAAAACGAGGGTGGGGCACTGATTCAGACAAAGTTTTGTCAATAACAGTTTCCTTGAATGCTACGGTAACTGTAATGGTAAGTAAAAGCAGAGAAGGTGAAGGTCATACCATTTGGAGCTCCTGTGCTCATGGACATGGTTGTGTTTGAATGTTCTGTTCCCGTGGGAGGTGAGGTGGTGCCCGTTGCATTCACAGGTACTGTAACTGTGGTGGAGTTTAAAAAAACTGTTGTGTTAGCAGTTGCTCCAGGACTTTCTGTTGGAGGCACGGTTGTTGGCAAGCTGGAGTTGGAACCATTACCTGGAGACGTTGGTTCAGGGGGCATGGTAACTAAAGTGATAGTGCTGTTGGCACCGTCTGTGGTATTCATTGTCGCATTTGAAAATAGAGTTGTTGTGAACATTGTGGTTGGGCTCTGGGGTCCAGATGTGACTGAGGAGTTGGTTGTTGCTTCTGTTTGGTTTGTGGATGGAGTTGTTGTGTTCAATGGGAACACTGTAGTTGGGCTGTGGGGTCCAGTGACCTTACCTTCAGTTGTGACTGAGGAGTTGGTTGTTGCTTCTGTGTGGTTTGAAGATTGAGTTGTTGTGAACATTGTGGTTGGGCTCAGGGGTTCAGATGTGACTGTGGAGTGGGTACTGGATTCTGTGTGGTTGGAGGACTGAGATGTTGTAGCATTTTCAGGGGACACTGTGGTCGGGCTCTGGGGTCCTGTGCCCGCAGTTCCAGATGTTACTGAGGAGTGGGTACTGGATTCTGTGTGGTTGGAGGACTGAGATGTTGTGGCGTTTTCAGAGGACACTGTGGTCGGGCTCTGGGATCCTGTGCCCGCAGGTCCAGATGTGACTGAGGAGTGGGTACTGGATTCTGTGTGGTTGGAGGACTGAGATGTTGTGGCGTTTTCAGGGGACACTGTGGTCGGGCTCTGGGGTCCTGTGCCCGCAGGTCCAGTTGTGACTGAGGAGTGGGTACTGGATTCTGTGTTGTTGGAGGACTGAGATGTTGTGGCGTTTTCAGGGGACACTGTAGTCACTGTGGTCGGGCTTTGGGATCCTGTGCCCCCAGCAGTTCCAGATGTGACTGAGGAGTAGGTACTGGATTCTGTTTTGTTGGAGGACTGAGATGTTGTGGCGTTTTCAGGGGACACTGTGGTCGGGCTCTGGGGTCCTGGGCCCTCACTTCCAGTTGTGACTGGGGAGTGGGTACTGGATTCTGTGTGGTTGGAGGACTGAGGTGTTGTGGCGTTTTCAGGGGACACTGTGGTCAGGCTTTGGGATCCTGTGCCCCCAGCAGTTCCAGATGTGACTGAGGAGTGAGTACTGGATTCTGTGTTGTTGGAGGACTGAGATGTTGTGGCGTTTTCAGGGGACACTGTGGTCAGGCTTTGGGATCCTGCGCCATGACTTACAGTTGTGACTGAGGAGTGGGTACTGGATTCTGTGTTGTTGGAGGACTGAGATGTTGTGGCGTTTTCAGGGGACACTGTGGTCAGGCTTTGAGATACTGTGCTCTCACTTCCAGTTGTGACTGAGGAGTGGGTACTTGCTTCTGTGTTATTGGACTGTGTACTCTGGAGTGAAGTTTCGGAGGTAGCATTTGAGTGGGAGGCACTGGTGATGGAGCTATGGGTAGTAAAAGTTGTGGTTGAGGAGTCTGTTGTAGGCGTGGTAGCAATAGATTCTGTGGAAAGTCCTGATGTTGCAATGACAGCTGTGGACACACAAAATAAATTATGTAAACAAGAGGTAATCTATGTTCAATGTAACAAGCAGGGCAAACAATAACTAATGTTTAATTTTTGATGGATGGATGGGTGGGATAGAGCTACCACCTTGGCTCCAGGACAGAGTAAATTCAAGTTTAGGGTTGGGCAACAGGGGTTAGAGTCTAGCAGAAAAAGAACAAAGCTGTGCAGGAATCCATCCCTCCAGGACTTGAATTGCCAAACACTGCTCTAAATGCTTGTCTACAAAGGTGGTGGGCCAAACTATGCTTTAATTGAAGCTCAAATTGCTCTTCATAGGTACTGAGTTTTGACAACTGCCATCAAGGGGTTGGACTATTTTGATTTATAGTCCAGTCACAGGGTTTAAAATATGATGGGCAGCTTGAGGAAGCTAGTGAAGAGAACAAAGTAAAGACAAGACATGGCTTTTAGGTTCACCCATGTAAATTGTAGACAAGTTGAGCCACTGCCTTTTGAACAAGTTTCAAAAGCCTGAGGGCATGCAAAAGAAAACCAGACAGGAGTGAGTAACATTACAGGAATACTTGATGCTGGATATTTACACATAACAGAAGTATACAGACTCAAAAATAGAGGTGCCTGAATTGGTACTTTGAGCAATGCAATGGAAGAAACACTTTTGGTTTCATAGAGAACCATGTTGCTTTGAGTAGTTTAGTGGATTAAGGCACTGTCATTATGATCCGAGGATCATCGTTTCAAATCATGGACCCTGCTGCTATCAGCAGCTGGAGTCAGAGAGAGCACAATTGTGTGCTTCATATGTATTAGAGGAGGCATATTCTGGCCTTCACTCTCCTAGTGTTGGGGCATTGCTAATGATAGAAGGCTAAGGCAGGGATATGTCTTCCAAATTAGGGAGAGAAGAGATCAACTTAGGAAGAAAATATTAAAAACAAAAAGAACTATGTTGGGAATAGAAATCTTTTAAAGATCTGAAGATTTTCAGTTGATATTAAAGTCCTTTACCTATTTATACTTTCATCACTCTCACACATCTTTATTACAAACAGAGAGGTTTACAGAACAACAGGTGGTTCCTATTTGGTACTTCCCAATAAACCATTGAATTGCTCCTTTGTTTGAAAGTTGAAAAATGTTAACCTGTTTTTAACACAAATAATCAACCAAGAATGAAGTTATCTGTTTTTTTCTTGGTTGCTCCTTGTTTGTATGCAGGCAGTGTTTGTAAAATCTCACACTCCAATTGAGGCTAATAGGCCGAGAGACAGCGAGAGAATGGGCATGCCAGGCCAGGCCATCATTGTTCTAAGAATTTGTTCTGAGCTGGCAAGCCCAATCAAATAAAGGTTAAATAAAGAAACAAAACAAAAGGCAGTGGACCCATTTTACAGTCTCTCTCTCTCTTTTTTTTGTCATTCTCTCTTTAGATCCTGGGAGCCGACTCTTAATTTGATTATTTTCCAGGAACATGCTGTGATATATTGAGTCAAGGTTTATTGCCTAGTAACCAAAATGCAATGACGGATTAAACGAGGAAAAAATGAGCTTGGAAAAACACACACCTGTCAAAACTGTTTTTTATTGCCATTTGTGTCGCGTATATAGGGCACACACACCCACGGCAAAATAAATACTGATACTCAGGCGTTAATCATAAGTCAAATAAGAATATTCAATTTTCTTACACCAGTACACACACGGCATTCCTTTTTAATCAGGAGACCTACTTGAAGATATTATACATTTTAAAAGAACATTAATATTAGAGCCAGCTAGAGAAAGTGAAAGGCAACGAACAAAGAACAACACATGATACATAAAACCATGATACTGTGACAAGTTTTGGTGCCGCCTGAACTTTTTTTACACAACGCCAAGAGAGAGTGAGAACACCTGCAACTGACAGACAGAGCCACACAAGTTTAAGTTGAACGGGGTGTACGAGTGTACACAGTTGCCTTTTGACATTTGTAATTCTCCTGTGCTTACTGTGTGTAATGTCACTGAAACACTATTTGTGAGAAGTTTTACCACTCGCTGGAGGGAAAGCAACAAACTTACGTTACTTTTGTAAGCTTTGATAGACTTGAAAGAAATTAAATTAAAGGAGAATCCAAGGGATACCATATTAACACTACCTCAGCAAAGATACAAGGGACTTTTCTTTGGATTAATTGCCAGCACCTATCCATTTGACCTGACCCTGCATTGCAATGCTTCCTCCAACCTCATGCTGTTCTGGTGTTTTGCCAATTATCGTGTTCACTGTATAAATCCATGTACCTATAAACATTTCCCAAACTACAGGAGGCTATAACACCATTGCTGTTTCATGAGTGTAGGACGTTACATTTTAACCACAGGATTGCATCAGCACAGTATTGCAAAGAGTAAAAGTAATGATGGAAACTTCATTTGCATTGAAATTTCCTCCCATTAAAGCAAGGTATTGCAAATTCCTTGCAATGATGATAATAAACACCTTATACAGGAATGTCCTTAGAGCGAGTATTTGGAAGGTCTGAGACAGGCGTTTTTAATAGATCTGATATTGGCTTTTAAATCCCAGTCTAGTTCTGTTTCTGCCACAGTAAAAAACGTCTCAGTAAACCCAGAAGATGATTTACAGAGCATTTTTACAGCATGGTGCTAGCCTCTGGTTCCCTCTAGTTTAAAAACCAACCCAATACACTATTCATTCGAGATCATGGCTGAAGCTAAATTCTACCTAATTCAATTTAATTATTTTAGCATCAGAACATAACCCCATCAGCATTTAAGGTAGAATAGAAAGTCAGAGTAAGATGATAACTTGTAAAGTTGACACAGCATTAATAAACAGTACAAAACAGTACACTGCGTGCCACAATAATATCTCGTTATTAAATCTTGGTGGAAAAAGCCAGTCCTTTGGTATACAGTTCCAGACAAACAGTTGTTTGTCACCTTCTTATACAATGTTTTTCTTTTTTCTTTCCAAAACTCTTAGCCTTCCTTTACTGGGGCGGTCCTGATGAGAGCCACTTTCATCATGAGGTTTTGTGCCTGCACTTAAGGATATTTTCTTAAATGTTTTTGTATTGACTGACCTTTAGTCAATATTTTTTTACTTAGTTCTTAATATTTTTCTTTACTTCTAGATCTAAGCAAAATAAAAAATGTAAAATATCAAACATTTTAGTTACTTTTTTACTGAATAGTTCCATATGATTTTCTTCACAGTTTGGAGGACTTTAGTATTTATCAACAATGCAGAACATTTTAAATAATCAAAAAACACTGAATTTTAGATGTGTCCAAACTTTTGACTGTTAGTGTATGAGTTTTAATAAAGTTTTCCAGTCACTTAGTAAGTGAAGTTGCCTATTCTGGGTTGTTTAAATAATCTAAATAAACAAAAATTAACATGAAACAATCCAAATGTCTACTATATTTTGTAATAAAGTAAAATGTAGTTTGAATTAAATTTTACAATCTAAAAAGGACAGCATTAAATCATTTCTGCTGTTCTACCTGGATGTCTGTTTACAAGTGTGGCTAATCCAAACCATTGATACACTGTAGCATAAGCGTTTAGAAGACAGGAAAACAGCACAGCAGAACACAGTAGCAAAAACAATACAATAACTGAGCTCACAGCTTTAGTGAAGCATAGTTTGGTGATTTGCTTGCTCTAACATACCAACTTAACCTGCCATGTAACTGATGAGCTGAATCAGGTGTATATACAAAGGGTTATCATTAAACCACAGAAGATAAAAAAAACGTTCGTTAAACACACAATTAAACAGATAAATACTGTTTAGTTCCTTCTTCCTGCAGTTGAACTTCCTGCAGTTCACTTTGACAACCATGGGTTATTGTCAGCATCTAACAATTTTAAGAAAACAGGCCTAAACTGCCTTAAACATACATTTACATGAGCATAGTGTATGTGCAAAAGTTTGGTGGTGGTGATGAGATCAGCATGGCACCAACAGGACAGCAGGGCAATAACTGTTAGGCTTATTTTTTTGGACGATATATGGACGCAAAAATTATTGTGATGATCATTTTAAGACCATTTATTGTAACTGATTACCCTTTTGAAGAGCACACGCTTTTGATTATTTTGAATACTTTACAGTTTAAATTTTCATAAATAAACAAAACTTTTTAACATTTTAAACAGTGGATACACCACCTAATTCATGTTAATGGGCTCAACCTTCGAAATAAACACAATGAGCAACAATATGTAGGTCAGCAAAAAACTATTAAGGTCATGTCTATATATTATGTGATAACTCGATAACGTAATTATCATGACAGACATATTAACAATATAAGGATATGGCACCGACATGCCTTGTGTCAACAGTCCAGGCTGATGGAATTGAAGTAATTGAGTGGAGAATAATTTTTGGGCCTAATATTTTTTGAGGCCAAAATTATGTATAAACGCTTAAATGCAGGGTTTATACATGTTGTAACCAATACCTATTCATGACTTTTTCATGCCTTCAAGTAGGCATGTGCCATATCGTATCGTATGTGATAATATTGCCAACATATTTGAATATAGCGAACGAAATTATGCCATGAAATATCGTGCCATATCACCCATCGCTAATTATATATCAGGGATCTACATTTTTGCTGTTTTTAGCAAAAAAAAAATCACACTGTTCTCATTTCTCATTATATATCTACTAGAGACAAATTATATCTATTCAGTATCATTTATTTTACTTTAATTTTGGATATATGGAGATATTTGGAGTTCATTATTAGTATCATGACATTCTGGATCATTAACTTTTGTTACAAATCTAATAAAAAAATGTATATCTCAGTTAGTTGTGTGCAATATCATATACAATATAATATGTATACAATAATATAATTTAAGTTCATTTTGTTGCAGTAGTGTATTTTGAATTTTTTTTTTAATTCAGCGTTTTTTTGTTATATCGCCTAGAGTATCGTTATCACGAAAATACCATGAAATATCGTGATATAATTTTAGGGCTATATCGCCCACCTCTACCTTCAAGGCATGACCATACAATTTTTAAAACATCAGTGCAGACATGGAAAATAAAATCAAAAATCAACTAAAACTATAATCAAAATTGAATAAAGTATAAAATGAATCAGATAAAATGTTGACACACAATCTTCAATAATAAAATGTGCAAAAACCCGAGAGCTCTATTGTGTATGCCTAAATTACTGAATTAACTCTGAGCTGTTGTATTTGTTAGCTCAAAATAGATTTTCTCCATCGATAAACTGAAACACTAAGATTTGTAGAGCAAATTTCCATGACTTTTCCAAAACTTTCTGGGTATTTTTATTTTTCCAAAACTTATCCAGGTCTGGAAATTGCTACTTTCAAATTTCGTGACTTTTCCAGGTTTTTCATGATCGTACGAACCCTGTGAATGCCACAGATCACTGGAGTGTTATTGCTGACCATGTGCGTCCATTCGTGACCACAATTTACCACCTCCTAACAGCTTTTTTCAGCATGACATGGCTCTATGTGCTTCTATCTTTGAATATCAGTTATCCTCTTAAACAACTGGGGGTTTCTGGCTTATTTCCCCTTCGTTAATTGATTTACTGTTATAACTTAACAACAACTCGGCCAGTTTGCATTGCTTTGCATGAAGTTGTTAAACAGCAATCCAGTCAACCATCCAACTATCTATCCATTTTTCTTTACATCCAACTCTTCCTGGTCAGAGTCACAGTGTGTCTGTCCCAGCCAGCACAGAATCATTGCTAATCTTTGGGAGCACGGCAGGAATATCACTGGGACAAGGCACCATTCTATCACAGGGTACTACACACTCACACTTAGGGCCATTTATTTAGCAGAGCCAATTTGC
The DNA here is from genome assembly GCF_023375975.1 of Astyanax mexicanus. NCBI lineage: Eukaryota > Metazoa > Chordata > Actinopteri > Characiformes > Acestrorhamphidae > Astyanax > Astyanax mexicanus. Next base: position 24,879,204 of record NC_064426.1, read on the forward strand.
ATACTATGTCAATATTTGGTGGTGGGAAAAAAACAAGTACCTGGGGAGAACTGACCAAACTCCTAACAGACAGGGACCAAAGTAAAGATCACACCCACAACCCTAGGTCCCTGGAGCAGTGTCATACGTTGCTGCAGTGCTAATATGCTATGCAAATAATAATATGTTGGGTGTAACAAAAGTCAGGAAGCACAAGCAATTTAAGGGGTTAATATAATATATGTTCTATGGGTTATTTTAAACAGGGGAGGGTGTGAATGAAATAAAATGTCAGCCCAGCTGTGGAGACTAGGGGTGGGCGATATGGCTCTAAAATAATATCACAATATTTCATGGTATTTTCACGATGACGATATTTTTGGCGATATGACAATTATTATTTAAATTATTTAGAATTTTATTATTGCATGCAATATTATACGGCTAACTGAGATATTAAAACAATAATTTTATCAGATTTGTAACAGAAGTCAATGATCCAGAATGTCATGATACTAGTAATGCACTTTGAATATCTACAAATATCCAGGATTAAAGTAAAATAAATGATACCGGACAGATATAATCTGTCTCTAGTAGATATATCATGAGTAATTTGAACATTGTGATTTTTTCTTTTGCTAAAATAGGTAATTAGGGGTGGGTAATATGGCACGATATTTCAGGATATAATATAGTGTACGATATTTAAAATTTTTGGCGATATTATCACGTACAATCCGATATGGCACACCCCTAGTGGAGACCCTTATCCAACATCCAACCCAACAGTAAGAGGTTAATACACAGAGGCAGCTGTGTGATGTCATTTGTGTGTGCTTCCCACTCTTGTGTTTGTTCTCTAGCTGTTTGTTTGTTTTTTTATGAACACTAACACCACTCACAGGCAATTCAAATGATGGGATGCGGACACATCATTTTCATCCGGTAGCAAGATAAAGCTCTCCCTAATTATTCTTCTGATGCGTAGAAGTAGCTGCCACTGTTACTAAATAGGCAAATTCACAGCTGCCTTTATGCACGTTTACTGCTATCGTTAAGAAGAATGACGCAAGCAGAGCTGGGAAGCATATTAAAACACTGCACTCCAGCTGAGGCAGAGTTAGATCTGCACTCTATAAAAAAAAAGAAATTCTTCAAGTGATCTTTAGTAAAGGTAGAGGTTCTATATAGCACCATGACAACTCCAAAAAAGTTAGTATGCTTAAATGTTATTTATTAAATAAAAAATAAAAAAATGAAAATGAAATGAAAATACTGAACTAATAAATTAAATGGATTAAAATTAAATATTAAAATAGTTGGCAACTAATTTAAGAATGTATTAGTACAGTTTCTTCTAACCAAAGCCGTGGCATTAAAGCATCATTAAGCTGGATGCATGTTGGTCCCATGAGTGAAGACGTTTTAAGTTTGTATCAGTTTATTTCCATTTTGTTCTCACTCAATGTATCTAGAACTTGCAAGCGTAGTTTAACAAGAAAAGTCGCATCCTTAAATAGTCTCATTCATAAATTTAAATCTTACTCATGTTTAACCTACAAGTTAGCATTAGCGTTTACTCCCACTTTTCACTTCCACCTTAAATTCACCTTAAAAATGTGACAGCTCAAACCAGCATTTCCAAAACAAGTTAGTCAAGCTAACATTAGAAACAATATCTACTTGTTTTTTTATCACTCAGTGTTAGTAGGGCTGCTAGATTAGTTAAAAAATATGTCTTATTTTTAGGAAATTTATATCTCCCTCATGTTTAGCAAATTTTCTTTTCTATCCTAAATGTGATAATAGTTACAGCTTTTTTTTTTACATTAGATACACTGTTATTGTGATGAAATGTTGTGTTTAATAATGATAATGATGAAATTCATGTAACTGTCTGGTTAATTGCATATTGTATATGGCTATCCATGCTAGGCTAAACATTAATGCTAGCTTTAATGCTCTACAAAAACACACACACACATTACACCAAGAGGACACTGAGAACACAAAGAAAACAGCAATAATATGCAGTTATAATACACAGAATATAAATAAATATATAAAAATATATTATTTTATTTTATTTTTTATAAGAGTGTTAAAAATAAAGCAACGTTATGATAGGGTATGGTATGCTAGGTGGCTCTTGTGAACTACAAAATAAGCACATATTAACCAATAATCAGCTTCATGGTGGTCAGTTCAGATCTACACAGCTTATAGAGAAGTTACCCCTCTGTCCACTAATCCTGACCACTAAGTACACATACATGATGGTCATGTAGAGGTTAAGGCCACAGCAGCATGTGTGCGACCCTTTTTCTGACCAGGCCTTTTCTGGGTCAAAGGTCATTTCCCTCTTTACATCTAGACACAGTTGCTGTTCTAATTGTCCCATGTGTTGCAGGTTTTTCTGGGTTTTGCTATGAGTCCATTTATAGAGTTTGTTTTGCATGCCAAAATGCTACTGAATTACACAGTTTTTCTTGTTGCAGTCCTGTTATGACTAATACACCATCCATCTTCTAGTTCTACTGTACATATCGTTAACAGAAAAAAGTACCCAAAGCTAAAAAACTATAAAGCTTAACCCTTATCCCAGGTCTGTCTAACCCTAATTAAAAATATCTTCATGTTTTCTTATATACTAAAACTACTTTTAAAAACTAAAATTAACCCTAACTGTATATTTAATGCCAGTTTTGTCTAACACTAATCAAGACTAGACTTTTTTGCATACCTCTAATAGAAAATCTCATTTTCTATATACTACATTTTCTATCTTCTAATTTTTAAATCTATATGCATTTCTGTCCAACCATAACTCAGAAAGTAATATGGGCTGAAATACTTCTTAAAACTTCCTTAGCCTAAACAGGTGGTGGTGAAAAGATGGATTTATGGGTGATAAAGGTGGATAAACGTATGGATTTTTGTGTTTATGCAATCAAATCATACATTTTACAGGTACTGGGCAGCACAGATAATAAGAGATTGTACATTTGTACAATGTACCAATGATAATGAACTGCAATGTGACCAATATGGTCTTGACCTTGATTTAATTTTAATGCTGGGAGTGACCGTCCAATCAAATTCACCTTAACGTCAACAGCAAAGCCTTGTCTATGTTGTTCTCAACCTTTTTTTTTTAAACAGAGCTTTTTAAAATTCGTCAGCAGCTGAACAAATGTTGATTCTTTCCCAGCAGGATTTTTTAGCAGATAAAAGCCTTCCCGCTTTCCTGCAGCAAGACAGTCAACATTCAGCTAGTCAATATCCCTGTATGATGCTAGGAAACACTGCTAGTATGTTTGCTGTAAGTACTGACTGAGTAAGTACTAACAAAACAGGTAAAAAAAAAAAAAAACTAAGATGATTTACAGTAAAGTCACACCTGAAATGGAAATGGCTGCAGGATATCAACAAGATGTCATTCGGCTAATTGAAAGTAACTGGATTTTTAACGTTATAATGTGAAAAACATTTTTTTTAAATACAATAAATAAAAGAAAGGTCTGGAGTCAGAATATATATGCAGCTGTGTATGGAAACAAAAAAAAAACAAAGATGAATAAAAAGAGATATAGAACAGTAATGCTGACTATACTATAAGACATGCCTTTAAAGGCTTCAAAGAATTACGAAATTACAATAATTTAATTTAAATATTGCAGTAGAAGATGCTTATGTAATGGTGAAAAAAAAAAAAAGAATTCATGAGAATTCATCATCGATTTAATGTACAATAAACATAACCTTAATAAGTTTGCTAACCTAGACACTGCCCATTATGTTTACTCATAAATTAATCCATAAATTTGAATATGCTGGAATGTCAGTTGTTTAAAAATATATAGTTTACTTATTTGGGATATTAAAAATGTTCATATTACAATTTCAGTGTCAGAAAAGGTATTCCTCTTTAAATGTGTAAGGTGTAATTGTATTATTATACAATTGCATTAACATCATATTTGTAAAAACTATATAAACACACATGTAAATATAAATTTAAATATATGAAATCTGAGTAAAGAAAAGTTTACTTTTAATCCACTCAAACTAGTGGGACCTAAAGCTGTTACTGCTGCTAGTGGGCGGGGCTTAAACACAACACGGTACGTGTCCACTAGCACTTAAGCCCTGACGCATCCTATTCATTTCAATAGAAAGAGGTGAAAATATTCAGCAAAGTTCAACTTTATTTAAATGAATCCATCCTCCGCACTGTGTCCAGCCAATCAGGGAACGACAGGCTGCGACTTCACACACATATGAGCCTCATACACACAGAACAAGAGCCTTTCAACCACAGAAGAGAAGCTGAAAATGACAAAATGTGGATTTATAGAACTATAGATTACAGTTAGGTTAATTAAAAATTTAAAATATTAAACTTACGATTGCCAACTTCTGTGGCTTAATTTGAAATTAAAAACATCACAGACATGCCCACACGTGGCACGGTAACATGCGAAGAAAAGTGCTAGTGGACACGTACCGTTAATGAACCTCTTTCTGACACCTTTATGTGTAAACCAAAAAAATGTGTTTTTAAAAATCGATAGAGTGTTGCAAAACAAAATATAGCAGTTGATAATGATAATGTTAATATATGATAGACCTTTTTTTATATCCCAAATATCATACATTAAAAAACTAACTATCTGTTCTTGACAGGTCTAAGCATTACCAATTCACATCAAAGTGATAAAAAGATATAAAAATGAAAAGAAAAGCTTTTGTGAAGTCTAATAAAATGCCCTCATTTCCACCAGGAGAACAGTATGAGAAGCTGAGTGAAGTGCAGGAAAAGTGTGAATGGGGCTTATTTATTGTTATAACAGGGGAACTCCATCCCTCTGCCATCAGACCCTGATGCAGGTGGAGAATGATGATGGAGTGTTACTATGGTAACTGCTAGCTGGTAATGAGACTCAGTCGGAGAGAGAAGCCGACACTCCTCTTTCCTCGGCCTTCTCTCGTCAGGAAACACTCTGTGTTGTGTGTGTGTGTGTGTTGGGGGACAGACTGACCTTGGAGTTAGGTTCTTTTCTACCAGATAGATCCAGATACACTTGCTCACACAGACAAAAAAAACATAGAAAGCATATTGGGAACTATTTTTCACATTTTTATAATAAATACACAATCTTAGCCACTTGTTATGATTGTGAACAAGTAGTTGAGTAATCTGGTGATTTTATTTTTTCTTTTCAATTAGTCAATTAGTTGTTTAGTCAACGGTTAGAAAATTATTTCTGCATACCCATCACTTTAAAATAAAAGAAACAGCTCAAAAGTTTAAATGCACCCAAAATGTTTAATTGTGGAAAAGTATTATATTTACTGAGTAAATATGTCATTTGTTGTGTTTAGGCACTTTTGGAGACACAGGCCAAGTTGAGTTTAACTGTGTCCATTACCTCTTTCCCACTTTGTGTAGTCCAGTGCTGTTACAAAATTAACGATTAGGCGACCCTAATATTTGATATAATCAACATTGCCAATGATACAAACTAATCGCTGCAGCCCTATTGTGAACACTGTGATGATAAAAGTAGGCAACACTGCTCTCCAACAAACATACACAATGTGCACAACATGCACACACAAACTGTCCAAAATCTTGTGTCTTCATATTTGCTGCATTTTACTTTGTGACAAAATTATATATATATATATATATATATATATATATATATATATATATATATATATATATATATATATATATATATATATATATATATTGTACATACTACATGATAATTGGACCAATGGAAATGCAAAAAATAAAAAATTAGACAGTGATGACATACACTTTTTACTCTCATATACACTAAATAGAGTATAATGTTGGGACACATGCTCATTCATTGTTTCTTCCAAATAATATCAAGAATATTAGAAAAGAGCTCATCCTTCTGTTCTCTACTGTCCACTAGATTTTTTTTAAAGCATTACTGTTAGCATATTATTGTTATTCAGTGGCAATTATGTTAGTGAGGTAAGGATGGTGGATGATCACCAACTCACCTCATCATTCTCAACTTATTCCAACAATACTGGATAGATCATCATAATTACAGACAACCCATTACTATTCTATTGGTAATACTTCTCTACAGGAATTACACGTGTGTGTGTGGGCATTTGTACATCTCTGTCAGCAACAGGTGCATCTTAAAATGAAAACTAAATGCATTCATAAGAAGTAACGTCCACAAACAATATATGAATAAAGTTTATACAGATATATTTTGTGAATTCACTTTTAAAAGGAAATGCCACTCAAACGATCCCAAAATAATCCAGAAGCATGTGGACACCTCCTGAGGCCATCCTCAAAAAGAAGCCTTAACAGCTTTATGGCCGGATTTTGCACTTGCCTAAAATAGTACAAACCAGATGTGCATGTGTGTTGCACTTGTATTGTGTGGGGGCCTTTGGAGTGTGTGCAATTATTGCTAATTAATTTTAATTAATGTTGTTCCCAAATATTAAAAGATCATTTATTCAAATGGATTGATTTTCTCCTCAATGAATCTGCAATAAGGATATTCAGCTAAAAAACAAAGAATTTTTCAACTAAACGGTAAAGTTTGGTGTTAATTGTTTTTGTTCTAGACAAACTTGAATCAGAATTGTTTCCAGTACTGGTGAATAGATTTGGGTAAAAAACATGATAGTGCCATATATTGTATTATTACTTGCAATATATTATCAATACATGGCATCAAATATTGATATGTTTATTGAGACATAGGGGCTCTAAACTTCCCCCTAACTAAACTTACTAAGTCTGCTTCATTATACATAATTATTGGCTGAAAATGGCTTGTGAAATGTACTCTAAAATATTTATACTAAACATTGCCTTGTTTATATTAACTAGCTGAAACCTACAAGCTGTACAGGGCTAACATAGCAATTAGCACTCAGCAAAAGACTGGCTGCATTTTCTGTGTAAATTTCACTTAACTAGAGTAGCACTACTATGGTAAATTTCTGATTAGAATAGCACTGCTGAAGTAAATGTATGAATATATTGTGCTTTGTTGGTATTTCTATTAAAATAAGTTTTTTTCTTAGCGTAGTTTTATAAATGCTTTATTGTTTTATGACTGTGAATTTCTAGCATTGCCTGTTGATAAGGCATTACTTTGCTGCACTTTGTGCGTCCAAACACCATGAAATAGGTCCACAGATAGAATTTTCAGAACTGTACTGTGTGTACAATTGATTCTGTTAGACACAAATAGAAAGAAATGATAATAAAGTGTATTATACTATTGGTGAAGCTCTCAATACGTTCTACTTGGTTCAAATGCAACACAACATTAACATTTCTAATAGCGTTGTCAAGGTAAATTATTACAGGGTTATAAATCCATTGTCTGATGGACTGGATATTGTTTTTTTAACAGTTTTGAGAACTATTCAGAGTTACCAATCAAAGTTTTATATTTTACCATAACTCAGCCCTCAGAAGACACATATGAGCTCACTGGTCACGCTGGATACCAAATAATCTGGCTTTATTTGTGTTGTAGACATTACAACTCCCAGTTCCCACCACAACCACTGTAAATCTATCCAGTTCTGTGAGGTTTATACAATAGGTTTGTTTACATTTCAACAAAAACTGGTGGAACACTCCTTTAGGTCTGTTTTTACATTTACAACATTAAGCAGACACCCTTATCCTGAGTCTTGTCTATCTTAGTGGTCAAGCTTGGTCTGATTGCCTGAGTCTGTCCTTTGGAGTTGCCCACTAGTCTACCTACAACCCACTGCTAAAGCTTTACCCCCTAAAGCGAGGCTTGAATCTACAACCCTGAGATTAAGAGTCTGAATCCACTGGGCTGCACTATGGAATGTCTTGAAGTGCGCTGTGGGATTCCAAGAGTACAGTGAATATTCTCCACTATGTTTTAAGGCGGCATTATAAAATAGCAGGCTCCAAAATCGTGCTCTACATAGCGAATAGAGACCTGCCCAATGTTTTGTAGCCTATTGTGGTTGTCTTTTTAGTGAAACTCTTTAAATAGTGCAAAGCTGCATTCACACTAGAATTCTGCAAGTGATATTTCTCTGGAATTTAGCCTTAGCAAAATCTAGTTTGAATACATTTCATGTGCACGTTTTACAGGCAAACGTGGATAGCATGCCTGGACTTGCTGATCCAACCTTTAAACGCACAAGAACTAGCAATGCCATGTCAGAGAATCTCTAGAGAGGAGAATACCCACTTAAAGTGAGTACAAAATGTATGAAACATAAAGCAACTGAGTGAAACCAGTTCATTAATGTTTAACCATTTTTATACTGTAATACGTACTTATGCCCTCAACACAGAACAAGATCAAATATTTCAGTACTGCAGACATATTTTTCAAGTAAACATGCTCTAGCCAACTAATTAGCTCACAGTTGCAGAGATGCTAGGGTCTTCACTGTGTAAAAATGGTTTACTGTAGAAAAAGGGAAACATATAGTATTAGCATAAATGCTAATATTAGTAGAGTCCACCATGGTGCAAAAAAAGCTTAGCTATATTGACTTAAAAATATAAGGTGGAAACATTTAGCTAAATTTACACAATTTCAAAATGAAATCCAAGAACAGTTAGTTAAAGAATTTAGCAATTTAGCCTCATAATTTCCAGAGTGAATACATTTTATGCACAAGTTTAGATAGTAGGAGTGTGACGAGATTTCGTGGCACGAGATCCCGCGAGCTTTAACCTGTCTCGCGGGAAAAAATAGGTTAGTGTGGACTTTTTAAGCGGGATCTGGCAACACAGCAGGAGTGCAACTACATACTGTTTGTGGTTTACGCAAACGTAGAATCAGCGCCCCCGGGGGGGAGGTGGTGGAGGAGATACGTTCTGTTATTACATTAGCATAGTTTACCCACGTAAAAAAGAGTCTAGCCTTTTGGTAGCATTAGCCAACTTGCTTAGCTAATTGCTAAGTTAGATCCAGGTTAAATAGTGTGGTAAACATCCAGATAGTTTTACACTATTTCAAAACATAAAAAAATGGTCCTGGCAAATTTTGCATATAAGGTAATGCCTGATAGCAACAAGATGCTTAGTCTGGGTTACCCAGGAACACAGAGAATAATGTCTCCTAATAAAGAGAATGAGTGTGTGTGTGTGTGTGTGAGAGAGAGAGAGAGAGAGAGAGAGAGAAAGAAAGAGGGCCTAAGGCTGGTGTTTTCTGCAATCGAGGGCCGCTACATCAAAGGCGCGAGTCTATCACCAGGATAGTGTGTATCTGATGGTCTCAAACAGCTTTCACTTCCACTTCTAAGACACCTGCCTGTCTCTCACACTCACTCCCCCAACACACAAAAAAACACACACACACACACACACACAACCCCCTCTCACACAGCCGGGATTATTCTTTTAACCCTTTCAGCTCTAAGGGGCTGTGTGAGGGCCCACACTCTCATAGCTGCTGAATTTACATGTTATTTACATACCAGTTAATGAATAATCAGTCTTAAAAGGTCAGTATCCCTTTTTATTTTTATGTTCACAACTGTCTGGTTGATCAAATTATATAATAAATATATTTTTTACATAATCGTTTTTTAACAGCAACAAAATACAGTATATGATAGAAAATATCTGGAACCCTTTTTAATTAATCTACTTTATAGGAATCACATTATACCTTTTTTCCACAATCTAGAATATATCTATGGTCTATACAAAATAATGAGGTTTATGTTCATTTTTCACAAAAAACTCACTCTCGCATAAAAAGCTTTTATAGTTCAGAATGAGCCATTTAAGGGCTCTGTCAATTTTATGCAAATAAGCTGTTGCTGGTCACGCCATGTTTACACTGTAAAATTACCACAGGTTAAAGTTAGCTTGTGTTAAATGGCAAAACACGAACAAACTAGTTCATGCTTAACTACCATTTTTTGTGATTTTTTTGTGATCTTTTTTTTTTTTTTTAGTTTCGCAATTTAATTTATGCAACAGTGAAAAACGTGTCAAAATAAATATTTGGTATTTGGCTGGAGGTCCAAAACTTTATCCAAAACAATTTTATCCAAAACAAAATATTTTCTAATTAAAATTAATTAATTTATCATTTTTCCACACTGATATCAAGATATCTAATAGTGGTATCGCAGATCACTTTTTTGTCCATATAGGGCACCCCTAGTAACTGTGAATTTATTTCTAGATTTGCATTAAACACTGAATGAGAAGAAATCTTTAACATTGTGAACATAATATATTAACGCTGTGTATTAAAAACATAAATATTTTTCCATGATATGGGGATTTATTTCTGTCAGGCCTCTCCAGGCCCCCACCCCAACTTCTATTATTATATTCTCCCTTTCTCTTTTTCTCTCTTTCAATCAGAAATATGGATTAGTCCCTCCACAGGTGGAGATAATAACTCAATACACCCTTTCTTTTTCAATTCATCTATCTTTTTTATTATATCTAAACTTTTCCCTCTATTTCCTTTCTTTCCTGCTCTTTATGACCACTCTAAATGGCTCTTAGGTAACAGATGGCTCCCAGGAGCAGGAGCAGCAGAACGTAGAAGATGTACACACACACACACACACACACACACACTGTCATATCCTATTAAAGCATAGCCAGCACATGGCTTCCAATTAAAGAGGCAGATTTACTGTCTCTAATCCAATAGGATATGAGAGAGAGATCGAGAGCGAGGGCGAAGAGGAAGAGACAAAAAGAAAGAAAGGGAGAGAGAGAGACAAACAGAAAGAGAGAAAGATAGAGAGAAAGACAAAGAAAGAGAATTGAGGACAAGGAACAAATACAAAACTAATACGCCTTACTGAGTCATAAAGAAGGAAAACAAAGTCGAAACTCACTAAACAAACACAATAAGACACTGGCGGACTGGCTCATTCATTGTCCATTCATTGTATTGATTAATTAGCTATATTAGCTTTATATATACATATAAGGGAGGAGAGCTTAACTCAAACAAAGCTTCATTAACCTACAAACACACAGATTAGTATTACCCCACTATACACAGATTACTGTGCACTCCAACACACAGACTAACAAGCCTCTTACCTCACAGTCTTTCTGGAACTCACTCACACAATGTGGGCCGACCTCTAATGCCCCTAGAACTGCCTCTAGAACAGCCCTCTTTGGACTTTTTGGAACACACTTCAATTAGAAAAAAAGGCAGCTTCCAGATTTATTGAAATGCAAAATGCATGGATTAGTGCCTATCAATAAAATACCAATTTGTAAAAATTAACTACGATGTTAAAAACATTCAGTGTTCAAACTCCTTTTTAACTATAATTTTTATACTGCTTTTGCTTTAAAGAAAAAAAAATACATAAAGGCTGTTTAATTAATGAAATGGTAAAAAATATATTTTGTAAAAAAAAAAAAAGAATTTTGGTCAATTTTGGCTAAAATGTATTATTTTGATGCATTTGTATGTATACATATCTAGTGATGCATATCATTGGAACACAAACAGCCACAGCAATCTTAAAGTCCAATCCCATTTCACCCCTTGGCCTACCACTTAACCCTAACCCTCTGTTTTGCGTGTGCATACTTAAAGGTAGGGGTGTCCCGATTCTTCTTTGGCTGGAGGGGTAGGGGGAAGTGTTAGAGCTGCATGACCTGACCTTTAAACTGAGATCGGAAGCACATTCAAAACAGAGTGTTTATGGGAACCACTGGCAAGATGGCGGCACCAAAGAAGTGACCAAAGAAATCCACAAATTTGAGTATTTGACAATAACCACTATATTACTGTATACTACTACATCAGATAGAGTTTAATGTGTAAATTCAATGTTTTATGGCCATTTTCTTCATAACAAGCATTTAAAAATACTAGTAGTTTATCTCAGTAGCTAGCTAACTGTTCTATTATAGCTTAAATTGTAAAACAGGCGGCAGTGGGGGCAGTATTTAAGATGGAACGGGAAAAAAAACAAAAGTTATTATCAACTTCCCATCACATAGGAATTCAAGAATGGACATGCTAATTCTTTCTGAAGACATATGATGCTCTGCTACCTAACCAGCAGCTAGGTTGCTGAACTTTAGCATTCCAATGCTATGGCTATATATGTATCAGGTGATTGAAGGGTTGTCCTAATTTTTTGGGGGAGGATTTCACCCCTTTACCTTAACCCTTAACATATCTCTGTTCCAAGGGGAAGGGTTAGACTGAAAAACAAGGGGAAGGCTTACAAAAATGAAATGGGATTGGGCTTTAGTCTTAGGTGTTGGGATCTTAATGTGTGGGTTAAGGATCATAAGCAATCACAGTAACTTCACTGCTAGGTGTCAGATCTTGTTCTTGTCATGTCATTAAAGGTGAGTGAGTGGAAGAGAGTAGAGTATAGGAGAAGGGAATGGGCCCTAGGTATGACCTCAGTTGTTAGGTGCAGGATTTATCATCTTCCTGTATTATCTTCCTGTATTAATATCGCCACATACTTGACAATACACAGCCCTAGTCTATAAAGCCTCCCTCTATAAAACCTAAAAACGTAAATTTTTTCATGCTGATTCATCACAACTCTCAGACTCCTGTGATCTTCTATCACTACTATCAGCAGCACAGAACACACTCAGCGAATTACAGGCCTAATGAAACACAGTGAAGACATTCTTTCATATAATCTCTCCTGCTTCTGTATCCCTTTACCTCGTCGCTCCCTCGTTCTTTAACACTCGCCCAGTCACAGCCCTCGCGTACCTCCTCCTCTCCTGCGCACATCCGTATCTGCCTGAGGTCAGGCTTCTGCTCAGTCTCAGCAGGGCCTTTAGGAATATGTGTACGATTGGGTTTATGCATTTCCATCACTGTCTGTGTAAGTTATAGAGCGAGTGAGTGACTACATATCTCCCACAGACTGATAGTAGCTTAGCTTCACTCCTATGTGCCCTCCTCTCACCCCTGATCTCGTCTCCTCCACAGCATTTCCCTCATATTCTCCCCCACTCCCCTCCCCTCTCCCCTGCGAGGGGTCTTCCAGTGGGCACCAATGAGCAGCAGTGGACGTGGCGCCAGACACAGGGGGAGACTTGACCCTCAAGGCTATCCTTCTATTCCTGCTCTGAAGGTTTTATGCCTGCCACACACACACACTTTATTAAAAGCAGAGACACACCCTTGAGCCAACCAAGGCCTAGTCAGCACCTTTTAGTTCACATAAAACCATCTAGTACCAAGAGTTCTGAAGATACAGAGGTATTCTCTCCAATATGCTTTTCTCCATGTCTTTCTGTCTGTCCATCTGTCTATAGATACAAGGTGTCTACATATAGATATAGAGTTATATAGAGTTAGAACAATCTGAATTAGAAGCGCGAAGATCCAATATACAGAACCAGTATTGATCAGTACTGATCTATATCTGTCTGCTTCCCTGTCCATCAATAGAGCAGGTATTTTACCTGTTAAAAAGGAGACTTAAGGGAGTACCCCCCCAAAATGTTTATTCCATGTTAGAGAGATATCTAGACAGACAGGAATATAGATATACAGGCAGATAGAGAGCTCTCTACATAGATATACAGGCAGATAGAGAGCTCTCTACATAGAGAGAGATATCTAGACAGACAGGAAGATAGATATACAGGCAGATAGAGAGCTATCTCACTGTCCATCCAGCTATCTATCTATCTGCCTGTATATCTATCTTCCAGTCTGTCTAGATATCTCTCTCTATGTATATTCTCTCACTATAGTTAGGTATCTGTCTGTCTAACACTTGGCCTGTCTCTCTGTCTGTCCATCAAGCTACCTACCTACCTATGATCCTGACTAATCCACTGGGGATAAAGCCGTGTTTGTTCTATTCTCATTGTTCTTATTCACTAATGTCACAGCCACCATGATTCCATATGTGTACACCACAGATACTGCGTCACAGCTGCCATTTGGAAACTTCTCTGAATTTAAACCAACAACAGGAATGTTGCCAAATGTTTAGTCGTCACTACTCACAATCCCTCTACAGCAATGACTAAGACACGAGTGTATCCTTAAGCATTTGAGCGCAGGACAGTGACTCACCCCAGAGTAAAGCCGAGAAGCAGCAGGACAAACAGGCAGGGCCATATGGGGCCATATGAGCAAGCCCACAGACGTACGCCACCTTCACCACACGCATAGTTTACAAATTAGTTTCGGGATATATGGCCGATAGTTTCTGATACACTAATAACATGGAATAAACAGGCCTATTATAAATGTTTTATTCATGCACACAGCACACAATTCCACTTCAACAGAAAATAGCACATACTGTGAGTTATAAAGAAAAGTTCTTAATAAAACTGATATAAATTATTCATTAATATGTAAACATGCAGCTTACACGAGTCCACTCTTAACAATAAAGATGCAACAAAGGTTTTTTTTTAGTAATGCCTATATGCCATATCACAATAATTACATTATTGACTTATCATACAATAAAAAGACAGGATCCCAATCATTTTCACTGACCTTGATTCTGCCTATTGTGATCTTCTTCATGTTTGTTTACATATGAATGAACTTCCCCTAAATTTTTGACAATGACCAAGGACAAATGCATTAAACAATAACAATGGTGCCTCCATGCACACAGAGCAGACTGTGGCATAGGAAGAGAAAGTTCTAAAAGTGGATTGTCCTTTAAATTGGTTAGTATTAATTGTATTATTATACATTTTTATATAATATTTACAACAGAGGAAATAAACAATCAATAATATGTATCTCAATTATTTTTGGAAAAATGTATGATAAAAAATAGAATTGTGACAGGAGAACCATTTTTAAGGTTTTCAAAGGTTCAAAGAAGTCAAAGTTCTTTAGGTTATTTACTAGTTTAAAGGTTTTTCACACTCACATCCCTTTACCACACTTAGTAACGAACTCTTCTGCCAATTTCCGTGATCTTATCTGCATAATAAAGCCAAACAACACCGATTTGAAAAAGTTTCTATGTATCAAATACAGGGTCAAGGTTAGGCATCCACCAAACTGAAAACAATGCAACAAGTGAGGCATTTGTTTGATGTTGCTATGCTCGGTTTCAACAGACCTATTGTCCAAGCATGACAAAGCTTACATAGAGTAATGTAAGGGCTCATATAATGAAAAAGGAAAGTTTAACATAGTACATATTAAGACTGAATAATAACTAGTATTTTTAATGTTATTATGATATTGTAATATTGTTTTCTCTTTCAATACATAGAAAAGGCGGAAATAACATTGTCGCACTGCAGACATTGCTTATGTGACTATTGAGGCTGGAGGCAGAGTGAGGTAGAGCAAGTGGAGGGAGGCAGAGGAAGGCAGAGTAAAGAAGAGTGAGGCATAGTAAACCAGGATGAATTAGAGCAAGGTAGAGTGAGTTCTTAATCAGGAAAAAATAGAGCTGCCAAGCCAAATGCCAAGGAAAACCTTGAGAATCTTTAATTAATTTAGGATCTTAATTTATCATGTTTCACATCAATACAGAGTAAGGTAGAATGAGGTAGACTTGAGACACAGCAAGATAGAGTGAGGTAGAGTGAATCAAAGCAAAGCAGAGTGAGGGAGAGTGTAGTACAGTGAGCTACAGCAAGGTCGAGTGAAGTAGAGGTCCACATTAAATGCACACAACTTCTTAACTACTTCTTAAACTGGGAATAATTCGTGCCACAATGTCAAGTACAGAGAAACATTTGAGGACCACAAACTAACTTAGGATCCTAATTTAACATGTTAAATTAGATATTTTTGTTCATATCATCATACACAAACATTGCCTCAGTTTCTAACAAGTTTCCAAACAAGGCCTTTCAACCCCCAGCCTACAAAGTAAGGAATCCATGCAGTTTAGCTACACATATTGATGCCAAAGGTGTAAAGAGTGTTTTAGTCTGGGCTAAAGGGATTTCTTGCAACATTAAGAAAGAACCCTGAGTTTGTTAATGCTGACTATCAGCTAATACCAAATATGGACTGGGATTAAAATTAAGAAGCCAATACCCGATTCACTAAAATATGCCTGAACTGCTGTTTTAACATGGTACAGTTAATAGAAAATCAGTCCAAATATATCAGTTATTTACATCGAGATTAATCTTTAATCAGTCTTAAAGCACACTCACAACAGTAGCCAAAACTTCTGGTTTATTTTCACATATCTGTATTTGATACATAATCCCACATGAATGTCACATGTGCCTTTTTAATCCATGTTCACATGAATGAACTGTTATTTAATGAAATAAAATGAAGTATAATCAACTTCCAACTTCCACCTGAGCCCAAAGTACTAATTCCGTCAACTAATCAGGAGCTAAGTTCCTTTTTTAAAGGGCAGTGGAACTTCTTAGTCTATCCTGTATCAATCAGCACAGGAACTGATGTCTGTTCTTCTCTTTTTTTGGTCTAAAATAACCGCATGCGGCTGCAGAGTGGGAGATATGACCAACGACAAAGCAGAACCTGAGCTGAACCACCAGAATGGATTGAAAATCAACTGTCAAAAAAGTAGAGATGCACCAAATATTTTGCAACTAAAATTTTTATTTCAAAAGTGCAAAAAAAGCACTTTTAGTGTTTGGTTAAATATGTGAAAAGACAAAATAATTAATACAGAACAATTACACAAATTAATTAAATCACATGAAGGCTATTTTATTTTGTCGTATAAGAGAGTGCCAAATTGAATGAAGTCCTGTTAAATGTTTACAGTATACTCAGCCTTTAAATTTTAATTTGATGCATCCAAGACCATCATTAACAAAAAAAAATGTAATGCCACCAAAAAAATTTACATTTGTTCAATGTTCTTTGCTATTAGGGTTCATACAAAATAAAAAAGGTAAACAAAGACTGAAAGTGAAGAGCTGGACACGTAAAGGACACGTTAAGTGCTCTCAATTACGACAGAGTAGAAGGATTTACAATGTGTACAAACTCATGGAAAGTACTAATCCATCATAAATGAGCTGAAGAAGTAGAGAGAAGTGAACGAATGCATACACACCACTCCCTACTTTTCCCTGCTGACTCTTAGGTCTATCCATCACCTACTTTCTTATACAGCAAGGGTTCTCCCAACCCTGGTCCTGAAAGAAACCCTGAAACCTTGTCACAATCCGCTCAAAACTTAAAAAAAGAATTTGATATATATTTATAAGGCTTCATACTAGGCTATATCCTATCTGCCCAGATGATTCACTTTATATTTACACTGGCAGTGTATTTCATGTGTCCACCCTGTTATGGCAAGCTGCATGACAGGGTGAACATGACCGGGGCAACAATTTTAGCAAGTTTATGTTATTTAACCATTGAAAATATTTAGAGCTGCAACTAATACATCATTTCAATTAGTCAACTAAGTAGCAGAAGTCTAGAAGTTGTTAAGGATATGTATCATAGTTTATCACAGATAGTGTGATAAACTATGATACATAGTCAAAATATTTTTTTTGAGAGCATGCTAATGCTGTTGCCTGATATTCAGCCAATGTCCAGTGTTTAAACTGGAGTGAGACAGAGGCTAGCTATAGGAATGTTGGTTGGTCTGTGTATTTATATTAAAGGCTAGTGCTAGGTGTGAAGTGCTAGACTAGTACTGTCTGCATGTGTATCAGATAATTAATGTTACAGAATAATGGAAGATATAATGAGACAGGTGAGGTTCCACTCCTAAAATGTCCTGTGTGCGTGGCCATCCAATCAGCTGTTGCTATTGGATAGTTTTTTTTTTCCAAAGTACAGAGCCAGATTCAAGGTCAGATGAGAGAATAAAGTGAAAATAAATAATGGGATTTTATTGCTCAGCGTGAGCAGATTCTCTGAAGAAGAGGGTAAAGAAAAGAGCATAGAAAACAGGCAAATGAAACCACAGGACGTATCCAAGTTTAAACATTTGCAAAGGCACATTTGTCTTTGTGCAAAGTTTGCGAATTTCGTTTTACAGGAAGTAAGGAAGTATGTGGATGCCTTAAGACAGCTTAATTGTTTGAATCCCTAATGATGAGCTTCATTAACTTCATCAAACTCGGCTACCACTTTTTCATATTATTTTAACAAATAACGATAATGTAATAAAGTAATAAACTCAGTGAAAATATGTATAGTAAAAGTGTACGTAGGAGGAAAAAAAATAATACTTTATTAAAGTACACATACAGCATTTTAGTACTTAATAAAGTACAGTAGTGAAGTATTTCTACTTTATTACTATACCTCTCAGATTAGTATGTTGACTAACTGTTGCAGCCCTAAAATAATAATTTAACTTAACCAGGCAGCACCTCAAAGAAAACTGTATAAAATGTACTAAAAGTACTTTAAAGTGAAGGTTAAAAGTTATAAGGTTGTCCTCTATATTTGTAATAATGATTTAATTCAGAATGAATCAGTAAAAAATGTAGTTACACATTTTGTTTGTATGAAATGAAGTGTGTTAAACAACTAGATGCCAACAGTAATTCAAGTTAAAGCAAGTTATAATATACTGACAGTCTATTTACCCATTTGTTAATTGGCTAAACAGTTATCTGGGCGTGCTGGACCTGCAGAAGGTCCTCCAGAACCAGGGTTGGAAACCAGTATTCAAGAAAAACAAAGCAACCAGAGCCTGGTCATGGTCCCTAAGTCCTCCAGGCTCATTGAGGACAAGCAGAGCAGCTTACCCTCCTCCTAAAGAACCACCCCAACCTCAACCTCCACCCCAGCTCAAACCCAGCCACAAATCTTACCTGACACCGCCAGCAGTGGCAGCACGAGCCGGTACGCTGTCAGCATGCTGCTCCCCCCGAGCTGAAGGTCTTCAAAAAGTGAAGTAAATATATAAATTAATAAAAACAGCAGTGAGAAAAGAGGAAGACAGGACTAACTTATTGCTAAAGTTCCGCGCGCTCGCATATCGTGCGTTTACTGCGCTGAGATGTGCTGCCTGAACGCGCGCTGCGGGAGCAGGTGGGTTATATTCCTCAGCCCACCTGTTTTCGTACAGGCCACGCCCATCTCCCACGGAATTGGCCTAAGGAGTTCAATCTAGCCCGCGAACAGCCAATCCTAACGCAGAGAGGCGGGACAATGCGGGCTAATTCTACAGCTCTGGATCTGAGCTGAACGAATGAGCGAATGAACAGCCAATGACAGCGCAAGTTGGATATTAATAGACCTATTGTAGCGGAAAGGGGGAGGGACTTGGCATCCGAGCGCGTTCTGATTAGTTCAAGGTGGTGTAAAATCTGAAGTCCGCCTTTATATGTTTGTTTATTCATTTTATTTAATTATATGTGGAAGGTTATCAGGCTCTAAATACACTTTATTGTAATTGGACACCAGATAATGCATTATATAGTAATACAATAAATAAACCGATTAATAAAAAAACAAATAATAATAATAATAATAATAATAATAATAAATATGGGACATTAATACTGAACATTAATAATACATCAATATTTACTTAATACCGACCACATAAATATAAGAGCCTATATAAGCAAATAATCTTATTGTTTTATTTTAAATTCATGTCTAACAAGTCAAATAATAATAAAAAAGAATATTTTTTTTTGTTTTTTCTTCATTCATAAATAAACTAAATTAATTCTATAGTCTCTGAATATATATTCTAACTTTAATACCTTCAAATAATCAATACATTTCTTCAAAATAATTTGCTATTATCTTGCATTTTCCTCATAATGTAGGGAAGTTGAATTGATGTAATTATGTTTTACATATGATAATGAGTATAATGATACATAAATATAATATCTATATAATGATACATGATATCTCAATAAAAAAAACACTTATAAATATCTTTAGGATCCAATATAAGAAAAATCATCTCATTTTATTAAAGCTCATGAATTTTGTTTGGTTGTTTTCCACCCTTTAAATATTTTGGATCATGCTGTAAATAAACTAAATGCAGTTACTTAAACTCTCCATGGTTTTACTGGCATCGGAGCACATTCTGACTGATTCAAGGGGGTGTAAAATCCAAAATCTGTCTTATTTATTTATCTATTTAATTATTTATTTTTGTGGAACCTTATCAGTCTCTGAATACAACATATTGCATTGTGATTGCACAGCCTGAGCAGAATCAAATGGTTGTTTGAAAAAAGTGATAAAGATATTTCTCTGGTCACCTGCCTCACATCATTCTCACCCTATGTTTGGCATACTGTTTCATTGTGTCACACAATTATGATTAATAGTTCAATAGAAATGTTTAAAAAAGTAGAAATAGAAATAAAAATAGTTACATTCAAGTTGCCATGATGAAGATACACTGTTTTGTTTTGTTTTTTCGTCTTGGTTCTTCTCAAGGCTCCTTCTCACACTATGTAATTTGTTCTTCGACAATAATAACATTACTTTAATAAATTGCTCAATACATTTTCTTGCATATTATTCGTGTGGAATTTGATTTATTCATAATTTTGACTTTTACTAAAATTATTGTAAATCACAGTAGTGCACTCTTCTATGTGCACTGCTTGTAACAAAATGAGTAACATAATACTTCCCGAAGAATGACTGGATTAACAACATAAGTCTGTCACGCCAACACAGAAACAAAGACTGAATTTAATACAGATAAATAAACCTTACCGTAGCAGATTAATTCATGTGAAGTATCTAAATTAATATGTTCCCAGTGTAAACTTCCTTTATGGTAAACTGTCAGCTGAGCTGTTTTATGAGAAAAGGTTGCGTAAGTCTAAGTTTGGTATCAAGGAGTGTCATTTTTACAAGTCTTTAAAATGCTTTATATGTCTGTATGCTCTTTGTATAAAGAAGAACAAAAGGATAGGATAATACATTTGGAGTAGATAAGTAAATAACAAAAGAACAGTCAATATGATACAAAAAATATTAAATCTTCTTCCTTATACAGTAGGTCTGCCACCAATGGTTATTTCAAGCAACAGCCTGTAAATTGTGGGGATTTAGGGAATTAGAGACCTCTCTGGTGAGAATGTGTAATTACACAGAACATGTAAAGCGTACTTTTAATTAGTGTTGTCACAATACCAACATTATGAATTTGACACGATACCTGCCTAAATGTCTTGATCTTGTCGACACTAAAAATTTATGTAATAAAGAAAAATAAAGGAGAATCAAACTAAAAAAAAATAAAAAGATCAAACATAGATCTATAAATTAGTTTTTTTTATTAATAATAAAATACAATGTGATGATGTTTATTTTTCATTTCAAGTAAGAACATAATAAGTTCATAACATTTATTTTATAATTAAATTTGTTTGTAAGCTGTCTGAGAGGACAGCCCCTCCTAACCATAAAATCTCAGAAAGAAAATAGAAAAAATATCAGTAAAATTATCAGCCTTGCTCCCACATTTGGAATCAAAGTTCAAGAAAAGATTCATTGAGTCATTGTTCTGTGTTTTGATTCACACAATCACTGAAAAGCAGAAGAAAGCGGCAAAATTAGGCATTTAAAAGAGGGGAGACATTTAAACTTTAAAATCCGCTGATATTTCGTGAATTATCATGTGATCTGTGTGACGCTTTAACAAACATGTAGAGTCGACTTTGAGTGAATTGGTTCACAAATCAAGTGCAAATTCGATTTAATGATTCAAAACATTATTTACAAGCTCATGCATTGATATCAGGCTCTGACCTCGTGTAGCTATACACAGCCACAGTAAACTCACAGAGCTCTCCTCAGACACTGGGTTTGATTATACTTCAGAATATGTGTTTTTGACTAAAAATCGAGAAATTAAGAGATGAAACAAGAGACAAAATTTGAATGGGGTACTTATTATTGAGTGTTTTTGATGATACTGCAATTTATATAAACAGTAGAAATGATTTCTAGCTCTTTTTAGACCTTTATATGTTTTTATGCTGACGTGTTGATGGATTCTTGAGTTATTAAGCTAAGAAAACGACAAGGTGCATTTTTTTTATTTTTGTTTCATATGTTCGGGTTTTAGTACCAGTACTAAATGAATGGGTTATTGGCAATAATGCACAATGGTCTCGTTATTTTGACTATTTCTCATTTTTTGTGAATAAATGCTCTAAATGGCAATAATTTTAAAGTGGTCTCTTCATTTTTTCAGAGCTGTATTTTTCATAATGTAGTAAAATGTGTTCCATGTTCTACTGTGAATAAAATATGGGTCTGTGATATTTGTGAATGATTGCGTTCTGTTTTATTTACATTTATTCTTATTTTACAGTGTCCCGACCTTTTTTTTTGGCATTGGGGCTGTATTTTTACTCTGTCGCCCTGTCAAAGAACCATTTCCAAACCTTCAATTTCCAGAGTGTAGCAAAAAAAACAACCCAAGAAAAACAAAAGCACACTGCCACAATGAGTCGCTGAGCTCTCTCTACTCGTCAGAAAGCCCCGCGTTCACAGCCAAAGTGATGGCTTCAAGATGGTGGGCAGTAATTCAAATTGACAGAAGCTCCAGCTCAGCTTGAACCCAGCTGAGGAGCCAGCCGTTCATATCAGCAGAACCTCGTGCTTGTGTGATATCGCTTCACAGCAGAATGTTCTGCCAACTTGCATTCCAGAACTTTCCTCTGTGTATCACCTACTAGTTTCGCCCATTGTCCTTCCATATCGCTGTGGAGACATGCGTGGATTTCCAAGGACAGGCAACACAAACCTTCTGTTTCTCCATCGCTGAAGATAAGAAGACAGAGAACTAAAAACTCTGAAGTGAATGAGGAGGAAGAAGGTGTGACATGGCCTGGAACTTCTGGGCAGGGTATAGTCACAAATGTCACCAGATATGACTCTGGTGGCCGGAAGCTATTTTCTTACTTAATCCTAGAGTTTAACAGGTTAGATTAACAGGAATGACCAAGCATTCAGGAGAGTAGAAATCAGATATTAAATCATTTGATTTATGTTGGATTAATATGTAATTTGGGCATACGATTCAATGTTTATCTTCTTAAACCTTAAAGGAGTAATCAGTAGGAAGTAAGTGTCAGCATGTAAAATGGTAACAGCAGTCTAATTTCAAAATACTGGATGGAGTAATCATCCTTGATCACCCCTCCACAGATGAGAAGCTCACTCAGGTTGCCAGATTGAGGACACTGAACCTAGACGAACAAATGCAAAACGAGTTTAATAACTTCTATGGCACGCAATGTTATAAACCAAAATGTAGATTTTAAATATCTCTGTCTGCTGTTAGTTAGTTAGTTAGTTAGTTTATGCACCACTAGCTGCATTAGCCAGGGTGACCAGATGTCCTCTTTTTCCCGGACATGTCCTACTCTTGAGACCTAAAAAAATGTCCGGGGGTAATTTCAAAATTGTTTGGGATTTTGTTTGACTGCCCACAGTACAGTGCATTGCGATTAGAATTGCCATGCCGTTCCATTCCACTCCATTCCAGGTTTCTCTGTATCGCAAATTAGTCACGCCCTTCTCCTCAGAGCTACTTTGCATTGTGTGTGTGAAGAAGAAAGCGTGGGCTTGTCAGTCTACCCCCGAGTGTTTACAAGTGTCCGCCGGTTCTACACCTTTTCTCTGCAGGGTACGTTCAGTGTTGAGCGCATTTGACAGCAGCAGCTGTTGACGGAGGAAACGAGGAACAGACTGAGCAGGAATGTTTAGCACATAAACAGGTAGTAACGTTAGTAAAGTTAGGATAACACAGGGACTTTGAGGTGATGGAGGTAATGTTAGTAAAGTTAGGATAACACAGGGACTTTGAGGTGATGGAGGTAATGTTAGTAAAGTTAGGATAACACAGGGAGTTTGAGGTAATGGAGGTAATGTTAGTAAAGTTAGGATAACACAGGGAGTTTGAGGTAATGGAGGTAATGTTAGTAAAGTTAGGATAACACAGGGAGTTTGAGGTGATGGAGGTAATGTTAGTAAAGTTAGGATAACACAGGGAGTTTGAGGTGATGGAGGTAATGTTAGTAAAGTTAGGATAACACAGGGAGTTTGAGGTGATGGAGGTAATGTTAGTAAAGTTAGGATGACACAGGGACTTTGAGGTAATGGAGGTAACGTTAGTAAAGTTAGGATAACACAGGGACTTTGAGGTAATGGAGGTAACGTTAGTAAAGTTAGGATAACACAGGGACTTTGAGGTAATGGAGGTAACGTTAGTAAAGTTAGGATAACACAGGGACCTTGTGGTAATGGAGGTAACGTTAGTAAAGTTAACACAGAGACTTTTGTTACTACTATACTGCTCACTTTAGAGATATAAATCTGCAGCCTGATCGAGATCTCAGTGGTGTGAACTGAAGTTAGCGAACACTGGAAATAAACAGCTAAATAGCTAACGCTAGCTAACTGCTAGGAATGGCCCTTTTTTTCTGCGCTACAACTGAGCACCCTCTCCGCTTTTAGACTCTTTGGCCCATTTTTCTGCGCTACAACTGACCACCCTCTCCTCTTTTAGACTCTTTGGCCCGTTTTTCTGCGCTATAACTGCGCACCCTCTCCGCTTTTAGACTCTTTGGCCGTTTCTGACACCTAGCGATCAAACTTTGAATCTCACATTATAAAAACCTGCTTAACAGCGGGCCAACTTTCATTCTATTTCTAAAATACCTTGCGGGCCGCTCCAAAAAGGAAAGGTTGTAGGCTATAAGAGCATGTTACCAATTTCTTTACTGCAAAGAATGATTATATGCTGGCTAAGAACTGTAATGCAGTAATTTACAATGTTTTTTTGCTGCCAGTGTTTTACTGTCAGTTTTTTACTTTTATGTCATAGCCTGGGAGAAATATACTTAAAGAGAGAGAGAATAAAACAATTTAATGTGCCTTAACAGTACTTAATAAGGTTGAAGGTGTTGTTGACCAACCTCATGTGGATCTTTTATTAAAAGCACACACTGTGCTATAACAAGCACCACATCAATATCCTCAGAGGTCACACCCATTATGTCATGAACTAGTTCCAGTGCCAGTACACTGCACCGTGTTTATAAGTCAAACTTTGGCCACTTTGTTAGAAACCCCTATGTTGCAGTTCTACCATCATGGTGTAGAGTTACAGACTGTTGATGGAAAATTCCTGTTAGTCGTCCTCGTCTTTTAAGTCCTTTAGTATCGGTCAGTTTGAGAACACAGCTGCTCCAGAATAATACTGGATAAACTTATCCATGTTTAGAAATCCTCAGCAGCCCCACACAGCAAAAACTGGAGAGTTAAAATTTTAAGAGTTAAACAGCTGTGATTTTATTTTCACTCTCAAAGTGTAATTTTAACTCATTCAGATTTAAATGGTGTTATATGCAAAGGTGGAAAAAGTACCTTAACTTTGCTAAAAATTTTACTCAAGTGAAAGTAAAAGTACCCATCTAAAAATGAGTAAAAGTATTTAATTTAAAATGTACTTTGAGTAAAGTTGTACTTTTAAAAATGTACTTTGAGTATAGTTACTTTTACTTATTTGATGTTAAAAAAGTACAACAATCATAAATTAAATAGTTTTTAAAGAACTGTAATTCCACATAATAATTTGGACCTTTTAGGCAGTATTTGCTCAGACCACCCTATAAAACATTTTCAAGAAGAATTACTCATAAAATCTACTCAATTACAGTAATGTGAGTAAATGTAATTCGTTACTTTCCACCTCTGGTTACTTGATGAAGTTGAATATTTCAATGTTAACCCAAATAAACCCAATAAATACTGCCCAAACCAACAGTAATTTAATTATACTCCATCCAATTAAACTCAGAGTTTGCATAATGGGCGTGTCCCTCCAATCTTAACTTACCATCAGTGTGTAGTCTTGCCCTAGTCAGGGCTGCCTTCCATTGGATATTTCATTGTATTTTATATAATGGTTATTTGTCTAGCCAACATGTTGTAGGCTATAAGAGCAAGTTACCAGATTCTGTATTGTAAATTGTGACAAACTGTTTGGAAATGCAGTAATAAACTGCAATGCAGGAGTAAAGTTACCATGCTATGGAAAATACACTGGCAGGATGCAAGCAGGGATGTTTTATCCTGTATTAGAAAACCAAAAACACAAGCTAACCCCCCTTGAATTATAATTTAATAATAGCCATATCAATTGACTAATCTTCTGCTAATTATTTTTTAAACTCTTTTCAGTGTTACTGTAACAAAGTAGGGAGTTAAACAAATACAAATGTAAGTTAAAAAAGAACTATTTTAAAAGTGTTGATTTAACTCCAAAGAGTGTGGAGCTATAAAAACTCTCTAACCAGTATATCAGTAGCACTGTGCAGAGGGTGGTCCAGCCCTGGAATGATCTATTGGTCAGAAACTGGGTAACACTTTATAATACTGTTCCATAGTTAATAGGTAACTAAGCAGGAACTAAGCAGTAACTAATTAATAGTGCTGCATTAACACCTAAATATTTTCTATTAACTACCAGGGAGTACTGAATAATTACTCAGTAAATAGTACTGAACTAATGATTATAATAGTTCACTATTAACTAAGACTTACATATCTCCCAGAGCACTACTTACTAATAATGGCTCCTTTATAATAACTATTCATTAATTACTGCTCAAATCAACATTAATTACTGAAAACCCTTACATCCCACCTGGGGAACTATAGATCTAAATCAGGCATATTTGAGTTAAATGCATATTAATTCAAGGCATATTTGAATGAAGCAAGTGACACCATTTGTAGTAGTAGTAGTTAATTACCTAATTACCTTATTATCCTCAGTTCCTTCCAAATATTAGCAACATATAGTAAAATACTACAGTGTGTATGACTGCTTAACCATCATTTTTGAAAGAAAAAAACAACATTATAATGTAATATTATTGCATAGAAGACATTGATGAAAGTTCTCCAGAAGGCATCTAAGACTCTAAGAATGACTGTAAGACTGTAATAATGTAAAAGTGCATCTTCAGCGTTTGCAGTCTCACAGAGATTTATTTAACTGCGCATTATTAGGGTAATTACGGTAATTTCACAGCGGACGCAGCTCTCCTGGTCCTTTGTGTAAATTCTCTGCTGTGCGCTGCTGCTGCTGCTGCTGGAGGAGGATTAAGAGAAACTCTGCTGCTTTCATATTTCTGTATTTGATTGAAAATAAACTAGTAATCAAGAAATTGAGATCTTTTCCAGCTGATTTTACCCCCGGATCAGAGGAGGACTCTTTGTGGGTTGTTAACCAGCTTTAGGATGTGTGTTAGCTAGGTTAGCTAAGTTGTGTGTGTAGTTAGCGTTAGCCAGCTAAGTTAGCTAGATTATGTGTGTGTTAGTTAACTGGCTAAATTAGCTAGATTATGTGTGTGTTAGTTAACTGGCTAAATTAGCTAGATTATGTGTGTGTTAGTTAACTGGCTAAATTAGCTAGATTATGTGTGTGTTAGTTAACTGGCTAAGTTAGCTAGATTATGTGTGTGTTAGTTAACTGGCTAAGTTAGCTAGGTTA
This sequence comes from Astyanax mexicanus, assembly GCF_023375975.1. Classification (NCBI taxonomy): domain Eukaryota; kingdom Metazoa; phylum Chordata; class Actinopteri; order Characiformes; family Acestrorhamphidae; genus Astyanax; species Astyanax mexicanus. Next base: position 24,906,651 of record NC_064426.1, read on the forward strand.
TGTGTGTGTTAGTTAGCAAGTTTAAATGTGTGTTAGTTAGCTAGATTATGTGTGTGTTAGTTAACTGGCTAAGTTAGCTAGATTATGTGTGTGTTAGTTAGCAAGTTTAAATGTGTGTTAGTTAGCTAGGTTATGTGTGTTCGTTTGCTAGCTAAGTTAACTTTTATGTGTGGGTTAGTTAGCTAGGTTATATGTGTGTCAGCAAGTTAAATGCGTGTGTGTTAGTTAGCTAGGTTAAATGTGTGTTAGTCAGCAAGCTAAGTTAGCTAGAGGAAATGTGTGTGTGTTAGCTAGGTTACTATTGTTAGCTAGTTTAAATGTGTGTGTTAGTTAACTAGGTTAAATGTGTGTGTGTTAGTTAGCTAGGTTAAATGTGTGTGTGTTAGTTAGCTAGGTTAAATGTGTGTTGTTATTATTATTATTATTATTATTATTATTATTAATGTATATTTCCCTTTATAATACTGTGACATGATTTGCAGTAACTCCTAAAGAAGAACACAGTAACTCCTCAGTAATTAGTAATTAGTTAACATGTTTCTCACTTTATAATACTGTGGTATGATTTGCAGTAACTCCTAAAGAAGAACACAGTAACTCCTCAGTCATTAGTAATGGGTTACCATGTGCTGCTGTTAACTCCCGAAAAAAGAAGACAGGGACCCCTTATTAATTATCTATGAAGAACACAGGGATGCCTAGTCCGTTATCTAACACAAATATTTATTCATTTAAACATGATTTCCCCCAGAATAAAGATGTAGGACACAGCCTAGAGTAAAGCTGTATGTGAGCCATCACTTCTACTGAGCACATCTCCAGGAGGACTGAAGAAGAGCACAGGTTTAGAATAAACACCTGTAACACACTAACAGAACATTACAAAAAATGGGGGTTAAGAATCCGTGTATCATTCGTTCATTTGATATTCAATTGAGAATCAAAATCGGAAAATTAAAAAACCAATTCGTTTTTTCGTTTTTTCGTTTTTGAATATAATACCAAAAAACGAATAACGGCTTGTATTTTGTATTTTTATTTGGTTATCCAAACAAAAATTGGAAATTTAAAAAACGGACCAGGAGCCGAATTTGATTTTGATTTTGAACTTGACCCATTTGTGTGCCCCGGAAGTTACTGATTTGTTTATTCTTGGTGGGTTTCTGTTGCGCGGGAGTTCACTGCAGTGTTATCTACACAGTCTGTATTGCTGTAGGCTTTGGATGGAGTTGAGGATGGAGAGTTTTATCTTGTTCATAGGAACTAAACGCGTTGCAGTGAAAGAAGACGATATGACAACAGAAAAAATCGGCAGGATCTTTCAGGTGTTTGTCTAACGTTCCGTAGCTAAATGTCATATTTAGTTAATGTTATTCTGTGAATTGCCGCCTACTAAATATGACATTTAGCTACGGAACGTTAGACAAACACCTGAAAGATCCTGCCGATTTTTTCTGTTGTCATATCGTCTTCTTTCACTGCAACGCGTTTAGTTCCTCTGAACAAGATAAAACTCTCCATCCTCAACGGCCCTCTCCAATTCTGTGTTCGATACATGTCTTTTTCGCTTAAGGTCGTGTTGAACACAGAACCTTCTAACACTCATTGCAGAACATCGCTGGATCCCCATTTGCTGCAACGTGCACGAAATCTCTTCATGCGTCTTACCACCTTCAAAAAGATCTTTAATTAGGCCAGAATGTGGTTCCAGTCCGGCCATGCTGCCTACAGCAATACAGACTGTGTAGATAACACTGCAGTGAACTCCCGCGCAACAGAAACCCACCAAGAATAAACAAATCAGTAACTTCCGGGGCACACAAATGGGTCAAGTTCAAAATCAAAATCAAATTCGGCTCCTGGTCCGTTTTTTAAATTTCCAATTTTTGTTTGGATAACCAAATAAAAATACAAAATACAAGCCGTTATTCGTTTTTTGGTATTATATTCAAAAACGAAAAAACGAAAAAACGAATTGGTTTTTTAATTTTCCGATTTTGATTCTCAATTGAATATCAAATGAACGAATGATACACGGATTGTTAAGCAGACTACTGCACATTTCAGTGTGTCTAACATTTGGAAGATATTGAGCATACTAAGGTAAGTAAGGTTAATATATGATAAGTGGTGTCACTGACTTTAATATCACCACTGATAGAATAACCTGCAGCAGCAGATAAACACACTGATGGAGGCTAGCGGTCCGGCGCTGTGGAATTACCGTAATTACCCATATAATGGGCACTTAAAAGTCTGTGAGACTGTAAGGCTAAAGATGAACGTTTATAAGGTTGGTGCTGAAAATTAAAGCAGTGACCATTAAAACAAAATTGAGCACAGTCAGTCTTAGAGTCTTCTGGAGAACATAAATAATGTCTACTATGTAATAATATTACGTTATAAAGTTTTTTTTTTTTTTTAAATGGGGTTTAAGCTGATTACGACACACTGTAGTAGTTTACTATATGTTGCTAATATTTGGAAGATAATGATGGTAATTAAGGTTACTACTACTACAAATGGTGTCACTCAAATATGCCTTTAATATCACCACTGATAGAATAATTGTTTGTGTAGACTGATTTAGATCTATAGTTCCCCAGGTGGCATGTAAGGGTTTTCAGTAGTTAATGTTGATTTGAGCAGTAATTAATGAATAGTTATTATAAAGGAGACATAATTAGTAAGTAGTTCTCTGGGAGATATGTAAGTCTCAGTAATTATTGTGGAGTTAATAGTGAACTATTATAATCATTAGTTCAGTACTATTTACTGAGTAATTATTCAGTACTTCCTGGTAGTTAATAGAAAATATTTAGGTGTTAATGCAGCACTATTAATTAGTTACTGCTTAGTTACTGCTTAGTTACCTATTAACTATGGAACAGTATTATAAAGTGTTACCAGAAACTGTTATAAAGGATGAATAGTATCTCCAGTTAACTGATCTGTGACATGAGTGATTTCTCCAGCTTTACATATTGAAGCAGAAACACTAGGCTTTGGGTTGTGTAATGATATGAGGGCTGTTCCTCAATGTGGGAAGCTTATCTGCACAGGTATACATGGAATGGGTTCAATCTGATTCAGAGAAATTCCACATTATGATCGATGAGTCCACATATTTTAGCTTAACCCTTTAAAAGCCCCCTTTTTCAGCCACTACATACAAATTATATATCATATATATTCAGTGTCTACTGTACTAATTAAACAGTCTCTGCCCATTATTCAAGCAGTATTCAATATATACATATTATACCACAGTTAGTTCCGACACTGCAATGTGATTGGCTGAGAGGAGTTTTATGAGTGCCGTTATGCACTGTAACCGAAGCTCTCTATGTATTACTCTGTCACATACAGGTAACCTAGCAACGATGCAGCCCTTACAAGCCAAACAGCGCAACTACAAACAGACAGCAATGGAACTATTTTTACTTGCTGAGTGTTTATAACCATACAGATTGTATTTTCTCGTCCTCTTTAACTCAAAATCTTTCAATAAACAGAGATAATGGAACTGTGGTATAATCGCAATAATACACTCAAGGTTTGTGCTATAATAGCACTCCCTCTCATGTATTATTGCTTAATTAATCAATAGAAATCAATTATTTAGTACCTACTGATTATTGAAAAATGTTTTTCAGTTAACAGGTGGTCTGATTATACAGTTTAACCTGTATTGGCAAATTTTTACCGTTCTTGAACCCAACTTGTGTCCAGGCCACCAACTCTGTACATGCTTATCTTGACACTTAGGTTAAACAGGGCACAAAAAATACACCTTGTGTTTCTCGAAACACGCAAAAGGCATGTACTAATTTTTTTTTTATTAATCATGGTTGTGTTTTGGGCGTAACGTACAATAAACCAACCAGTGTGCCAGGAGTCATTCCCGTTTAGAGCGAGGTGCGCTCTGACTTTGGCGCATTTGCATCTTAACAGCATGGCGCTTTGTGCGTCACAGCAGAGAAAACTGACCTGCTCGTTTACGCTGTAAAGATACACCAGCAGCTCATTTAAGGGAACAGCAATGTTATTTAATTCTTTATTCTGTTTATTGTTGAGTTAAAAGTTGTGCTTGCGCTCTGCAGTGCGCATGTCGCACCTATAGGAATGGGCTCGAATGATTGACTGTTGTCAGGATTTTAATGAGTCAGTGGCGCACCTGTATTTCCTACTGCCAAAATAGAAACACGCCAGAAGTTTACCTAAACACACCTCAGACTGTTGACGGGGTGTAAGATAGCAATGAGCATTTGACGCGACTTGCGCAGGGTGTATGATAGAGCCCAAAGTAATAATAGTCTAGTAATAATAAAAAGTCTGTACACATCTAGGGCAGGATGGGTCACAAAGTTGACACCAGAGAACAGGTCAAACATCTGCAGAACTACAGAAGAGACAAGGATCCGAAACACAGACAAAAGCCTTGAACATCAGGCATGCAGCCGAGTTAGGAGAGAGCCTCCTGTAGCGCTGGTATCCGAAGGCTCATCTCCAGTGCTCAGTCATGCATGTTCAGGCTGTACACACACGTTAGGACTTGCTGATATTTTGCCATCTGCATCTCACAACCTGTGACTCGTGAATTTCCACCTACGATTTCCACCTACTGTTTCTCTCTGCGGGATTGTAAATGATTGTGGGTGACTGGAAGTCTTAAAGAACACGCTAGCGTTTCTCAACCCTGGTCCAGGAGGCACCCTGACCTACACATTTTAGTGGTTTAGTGGTTGGCACGCCCACTGGAGCTTTGAAAGGGCGTGTTAATGAGCTGATTAGGTAAATCAAGTGGGTTGGAAGCAGATAAAGCACTAATGTGTGGGGTCGGGTGTGTCTATGACCAGGATTGAGAAACACTGGGATTGGCTGCAACCTAAGATACCCACACAGTAAAATCAAAACTTATTTAGATTTTTAGATCAGCTGAATAAAACATTGCACCGTTAACAATAGCAAACAAATTGTCTAAATTTGTCTAAAGTTTTTTAATTTCTTGTTAAAAGTTGTTTTGACTAAATAACCTGTTTTGACAAAAAAATTGATGTTTTTTATCCAGTTTTTTCTTTAAAATATTCATACCACAACAAACAAAATATATATTTTTAAAAACTAAAGTTACAAAATAATAACAAAAATAAAGAGTAACATCTAAAAGTACATGTAAACGCTCAAACGGAAAGCCTTCTAAATTCCGTCTAGAAAAGCCGCCTAGAATCAATAGATTTTAATAGTTGGTCATATTATAACATCTCTGCTATCCTGTTTATTATTTATTATTATTTATTTTTTTTTAAAATTACAAAAAAAATAAATTTCACATCTGAAATCAGTTTATTTACAGTCAGATTAGATGTGCAAAAATTGTCTGGCATCTGTATTGCATTAATTTGGCATTTGGCCCCGCCCACAATATCGCTATCAGCAATATGCCGATTGATCTGAAATATGATCATTAATCAAAATCCGCCTTAAAAACATTAATCAGTCCATCTCTAATAAACACTTTTTTATTAAAAAGAGCTAGCACAGTTTTAAGTGTGCCTTTTAGTAAAGAAATATATGGTATATGAATTAGTCCAGAGGCCCTACAAATACTTCTAGTGCACAGTACATCTAAATAAACTGGAACATTATTTTATGCCTAGTCATTTTTTCTTTTTTACCATTATGCATTTCCCTGTTTCCACGGTGGGTTTGTTTACAAGAAAGTTTTCTACTCAAGCTTTGTGTTCATAAACATATTACATAATTCTCGTCTGGCATGTTTGTCTCAGGATGTAGAGCATGGGTCATTGAAGTTTGTTTTCAGCAATTATCCCAGCTCCTTTCTCCTTTCAGTGGGCCGAGAGATGAGCCTAATGGATGTTTGAACATGATGGATTGGACTGACTGAAGGAGAAGTTCCAGAAAGTGCCCTGGCTCAGATTCTGACTCATTAGTGTGTTTCAGTTTGGGCCAAATAAAAAGCGAGCAAAGGTGAAACAAAAGAAAGAACTCGGCTACAGAGATGATATGAAAAAAAAAAACATTTTCTGGAAGGGACAAATGGGATGGTGCCCGTAACCAAGCAACCCATCTGTGCAGAGACTATATTTAAAGATCTCAGCAGAGGGGTTTTCATTAGCTGTGTGTCTTTGCCAGATCACTATGTTTAATACAAATCGAAAATGACAGTGGCCAAAAAGATATACTTGCCCTAGTGACTTTATTACTGCACTTCTCCTGTCAGACCTTTAATTTTTTTCTTCACTGCTGGAACTGAAACTTAAGCTATGTTCACATTACCAGGCTAAAGTGACTTAAATCTGATTTTTTGCACAATGTGGCTCAGATCTGATTTTTTCATGGCTGTGTGAACGTGCCAAATCAGATTTTTTTTTAAATCAGATCTGAGTCACTTTCATATGTGATCGTAAATTGGATACTTATCCATTGTGAAAGGTCAAATCAGAATTCATGTGTCTTTTTGCTTTTATGGCTCGTACTCACACTCTATCTCTTGGTGCAGCTATAGCTGCAAAAACAGCAAAAGCAAACCGCCTGTCCTTTTGTTCACCTCCTCGACCTGAGCATGTACTTCAGACCAGCTGCTTTTGTTGCAGGTGAAGAAGGCGGCGTTTAAAACGCATCAATGTGTGCATGTGAGGCGTTTCAGGGACAGATTTGTTCACATTACACACAGATACAAGTCACTTACATTTGTGAATGTAAACCATCAAGACAGCCAAATCCGATTTGAACAAAATCTGGATTTGAGCAAGGTGGCTTGTATTGTGAATGTAGCCTTAATCCAAATGGTAAGATGAGCTAAAGGCACTGTTGCCATGAGGGTCAGCTAGATCGGACTCCTCCTGAACCAGTTTTCTCCAGTTCCCAAGAGTCTTTTGAAACATTGTGATATTGTTTTCAGTTTTAGTCCATTTGATTTCCTTGAAGGCCCTGGCAGTTTACAGCCAAATTTTATACACTGGACTTTGTACCATTTCCAGTTATTGACTGGACCTGTAGAGCTCAAATGGCAAAACTAAAAGGAAAATCACTGTTAATCTCTTCATTAGACAATTCTACCCAGTTCACAGTCCCACCATGTAGATATAATGTCAGAGACAGACTGTCGCAGTTTGTGCAGTTTGTCTTAGTCATTCTCTAATCCTCCATCAGTGGTCACAGAACGGAATGCTGAGGTGTTTAAAAACTCCAGCAGCACTGCTGTGTCTGATCCACTCTGGCCAGCAGAACATTGTATTGGTACAGTGCTTTTTACCATTTTTTTTTTTTGCTTTTTGTTGATGTTGTCACAGACCAGCTTTACATTCATGCATCCACTTCTTCTACAACCAAGGTAGCCGTGAAGGAAAAAGAAACTAAAGGAACAAAACTAAACACTATAAAAGTCTTATAAAAGTCAAGTATGAAAGCACTTGAAAGGTTCATTAAGGAACTAAAAGCTGTTCTATGGCATCACTCCAAAGTTCACTTAAAACCTTAATATCTAAGAGTGTGCTGAACTGTTGGAACACTGGAGGTTCTTTTAGCGATGTTAATGCACACAGTGTTCTGTTTGGAGAAAACCCAGTACCGTATTATAGGATGCACTATCAATGAACGTCTACTTTCTGGTCTATTTTCATATATAAGGCACGTCGGATTATAAGGCGCATTACAAAACACTAGTAAGGAACAGGGGTGTGGCCATGTTTTCCTTCTAATTCAACAGGTCTCACCACTGGGTGGTAATGGGGGGTTGTGATAGTTAACTAAGTTAAGTAATGCTAAGCTAAGTAAACAAAACTGTAAAAATCCTTTAAAGTCAAACGAGCACTGGATGTTAATCTACACAGATTTCTGCCCTGAGTCTGCACTGAGTAAAGTGCTTCTGTTAATTTACAGTAACTTTAGATTTCCAGATCTTCACTAAGGCTGGGTGCAGCAGCAGGATGATATTAGCTAGGGGTAAGTCCCATGTAGCTTGTTTTAACATGGTAAACATGCAGGCTACATAAGTTGTGAAAAAAGTTTTAAGTGTGCCTTATAGTGCAAAAAATACGGTATTGCAATCTGCTACTAAACTAATACCAAACTTTAAAGCATGTTAGAGAGTTTCAAACTGTAGAATCACTTTATATATATATATATATATATATATATATATATAATTTTTATTTATGATTTTTCCCCATTTTCTCCCAATTTGGTTATCCAATTGTCTGCGACTCTTGGAGGATGCGGACGAGTACACGCCTCCTCCGACACGTGTGCAGTCAATCACCCCTTTTTCGAGCTGCTGCTGAGTCGCAGCTAGCACGGTCAGAGGAAAGCACGGCGGCTAGGTTCCGATTCATCCGCTCACAGAAGCCTTTAAGCCTTTAAGCGCGATGGGGAGAGAGCGCCATCTACCCACCCGGAGGGAGCAGGGCCAATTGTGCTCCCTCTGAACACTGGCAGCTGATGGCAAAGCTGCATGAGCGGTGGTTCGAACCTGCGACCTCCCGCTCATAGTGGCAGCGCTTTAGACCGCTGGACCACTCGGTGCCCTGTGGAATCACTTCTAGAGCCCTGCTTCACTGCATGAACAACAGTGTATGGGCGCCTTCTCATTTCATCTCATATAATTTTTGTGGGAAAAAAATGGTAGTAAAAAAATGGAATAACTGTCTCATCTAGCCAAGGAAGACTTTTTACAGAGTTTGATTGTATTTAGTGACAGGAGCCTAGTAACCTCAGGATGTTGGATGATCCCTATTCAACTCATAATTCCTGACACACGCAAGCGCACTGTGATGCTACTAAGTAATGATGCATCAGCAGCAGTTTAAAAAAAAGAGACGGTGGTTGACTTCACATGTGTCAGATGAGGCATGTGCTGGTCTTCAATCTCCTGATGTTGAGGCATCACTAGTGATAGGGAGTCCTAATGAGTGGGTTGGGTAATTGGTTGTGTAAACTAAATGGGATGAAAAAAAAAAACATAGGCACTCTCAACTTTCTAATACTCACCTTCCCAAACATTTATTACTGCTTCATTACTCCATGTAGTGGCGCTAATCAAATGAGTAAGAAAGTCCTGTCAATATTGGTTGAAAAGTTCTGTGAAACTGACACCAATAAATCCATCATTTCTGGAATAATTATTTAGAACTATTTTATCCTCTTCAGTAACACTGATGCTTTGAAGTATCGTAGAGAATGTCCTTACAATATATTGTGTATCGCAGAATCACAGTACAGAGATATCATTATTATCATGAGAACATATTACGATATCTTATCGAGAGATGCTCTGTGATTTCCACGTCTAATACTTCCTGTATTAACGACCTGTTTATTCACTTTTCATTCAGGTTGAGAATCTTTTGTGGTGCAGTAATCTGGAACTAATTCCACGGATGTCATTAAAAGGCCTTTTCACTCCAGAGACAAAAGGTGTGAAACATGAACCATGAAATGAGCAACTGGTGGAACGAAACAACAGGTAAACAAAGTTTCCCAGAAACAGCAGTCTCATGTTCCTTAATTCCGTGTCATACCTGCCCTTCCTTTTCCGTGACACACCGTATAAATTCCAACGACTTTCAACACAGAAGCCCCACCTAATATCTTCCCTTTTACTGTGCTGTATCTTCCCTTTGTGGTTGATATCAACGTCAAGGGCAAAAGCTGGGTAAATATGGGCCCTGGTCCACCATTAAGATAACTCTTTGATAACAGACGCACTGATAAAAGCAGGATTGCTGCAAATTGCCGGATGTCCAACCAGCTACCTGAGATACCTCTCCACTGCGTCTCCATTCACTGCTCTTCCGTTGGGTCACAAAAGCCTGGTAGGGTTGAGATAGAGTTGAATTGAAAAGTGATCATTAACTTGAGATCATTGTGTTTGTCAAATACATACAACATGCCAGAGATATCCTTCAATAAAATGGAATGTCATTGGCATAACTCACATTGTTGTATCTTAAACGACGGTGGTAAATTCACTGAGATTACTCAGGGCCTTCATTTTACTCATTGATAGCCATGATTCACTATATGGACAAAAGTACTAAGACACCTGTTCATTCTTATAGCTTATACAACAGTTAGTTCCGACCTCACAATCTGATTGGTTGAGAAGTGTTCTAGCCGTGCTGATATATGTGATAACATCACGGCCTTCTCACACTAAACTTGTATCACTCCGCCGACGCGTTGTCAAGTAATGGCGTATACACATGGGACACACGCAGCAGCGTTAGCTTAGGCTAGTGCTCAGCCGCGGTACGCTTGCCCACCTGCAGCCTGCAGCGCTGACTCGTTTGACAGCCAAAACCCTAACCAGCCAGGCTAGGCTAAGCTACGCTACTGCTGAGCTTAAGCAAGCTACGCTAACCTAACCACAGTCCAGCCAGCTAGCTAAAACCAACACCACCCTGCAAAACAAGCAGAAATGCTCAAAAATGCGCAGCGTTCACCTGAAGATGACTCCGTGGAGCAGGAGAGGAGAGTTTAGCGTTATTTCACGGTCCTAACGTTACCATCTTCACTTATTCCCAATTTTGATTACAAGCTAACTTTAGTGGTGTTAATCTGTATAAACCATACAACGTTTTGTAGTTAAGTTTCAGTTCTGTTACAGTTGTTGTGGAACTACTTTTTGGCAGAAGGCACAGTCCATATTAAAGCATATTCAATCTGAGTTTCTTAAAGTTCTTTGATTTATTTTCTTAATTCATTTTGTAAAAAAAAAAACTGTTGTATAAAAGCAATAGAACACTCAGGTTGTGTGTTATCACGAATAACATCACGGCTGTGATGATCTACGACCGAATCACAGCCGTGATGTTATTCGTGATAACACACTCCCTCTCGTGTTCTATTGCTTAATTGTCTTCTCCCATACATTCTATAGCATTACTGTGAGGATTCAACTGATCAGGATGTTAGAACATCCCCATCTTAACCTTAAAAAGCAACACATTATGCCCTGATCTGAAGAAACTCGAAAACAGATGAGAAAACAAAGACATTAATCATCTGTCAAGTTTAGAAAAGGTTACAAAGTCATTTCTAAGGCTTTTGTACTCCACCTAATCCAAGTGAGGGCTAATATTCACAAATTGAGAAAATATTGAGAAATATTGAGAAAAAAAAGTGTCTGGCCGACCAAAATTATTCCAAAAGGGCATGGACAACTCATCTAGGAGGTCACAAAAGAAACCAGAAAATCATTTACCATTTAGAGGTGAGTATTATCTTCCTGTAGCCTGCTGCAATCTCTGGCTAGCACTTTTGGAGCATCATTAGCATTAGCCACTAACCGCACTATGTGCTAGCTCTTTTGTCGTTCAGAGGTGAGTATTACTGGCCTGTAGTCTGCATTTTTACAGTGTTTAAACAAGCTATGTGGGATGAACTGCTAGCTAATATTGCCCTGGCTTAACGGAACACTCAGGGTTCCTCAGTGTAGCACTGTCAAGTGGCATTTACTAACGCTAACTGCTGCTAGTGCTAACAGTTATCTGCTAATGCTGCTGCACCCAGTCTTAGTAGAAAATTGGAAATCTAAGCCTACTGTAAATAAATGGAAGTGCTTTACTCACCCAAATAAACAGTTTTAGGAGAAAAAATTGTGTAGATTAATATCCAGTGCTCGTTTTTTTTTTTTTTTTTTTTTTTTTAATGTCAGTTTAGTTTACTAAGCTTAGCTTTACTTAACTTAGGCACCACCCATCCACCACTGCCACTGTAAAACAATAAATTAATGCTATTTAATTATTATTATTTTTTTTTTAAGTTCAGGTTGTTTGGAGAAAATTATGTTTTATCTAACAGAGAAGATATGTCGTCCAATAAAACCAGACAGGAACCCCTACCCACATGCATTTGTTTGTATAATCTTTTTTCTGGTTCTTAATACATTAAAATATACACCACAGGTACAGAACCACTGCTCTAGAGAGTGCTATTCTATTGGCAAGCCTTCTCTGCAGGGACTACACAAGCTGTGTGGCAGCAAAAGCTACAATAGGGATAAGGAGATAAGGAGAGTCCAACAACATAGAACAATACAATGACCTTTAATTTATGCTATTTTTAGTGTGTGACATTCACGTTCAAAGGAGGAAGAAAATTAATCTGTTAATTAATAACAGAATATGACGGAAGGAATATCATTTATGTTTTATATAACAGTGATTCAGGTTTCATTGTGTTTTCTTTAGGCGTGTAAGTCTGGAAGGTTCGTTTTTACGAGACTTTGGTCCTGTATTATTTAAATCAGCATCTATCACAAAGTTGCTAAACTGATTTATCTGTACTTACACCATGATGATTCATAAAGCCAGTCTAGTAGTTCAGTTTATGGTTTAACTACGTCTCAAGTTTATTATATCTGTTATAGTATTTATTCATAACAAGAACACAACGACCATCATTTTCATTGTGTAAGTACTAAGATCTACACCGATCAAGCAGATACAGGAGCATATACAGGCCCATTAAAAAAAATAGAATATCATGGTGAAGTTTATTTAAGTGAATTTGATTGATTTGATGTGATCCTAATTTCTTTTCTTTCTTTTTTTTCCTGCAAAAAAATAAAAAAAAGAAGCTGTTTGGGCTGATTTCTCCACAGTTTTAAATTTGTTTTAATCCCTGTCTTCCTGGGTTTTAAAAGCTGGAAGCCCAAATTATGTAAAAGTAAACAAAGAAATATTTTACATTTTTGAAATTGTGGGCCCTGAATCTATAATCTATAAGAGTTTAACTTTTTTTAATGGAATTATAGAAATGAATAAACCTTTTTAAGATGCAATTAATCAAATGTTTTGAATGGGTCTTTATGCTTGAAAGAGTGGATCAGACACAGCAGTGCTGCTTGTGTTCTTGAACACTGTGGCCACTTATTATCCACTCTATTAGACACTCCTACCAAGCTGGCTACTCCAAGAGAGTTGAGGATGAGGGGGGTTGGTTTGGAAATTGTTCTACATTCCGACCTAAATAAAACTTTTGTGCTTAAATCAAATCAATCAAATCCTCACAGCAAATACCCTTGATATTAGGAGAAATAACGAGTGAGCAAGTGTCTAAATACTTTTGTTAATGATTATGATCACTACTGACCTGCAGGATTTATTTGGTTTGTATTGTCTTGCTCTGACTGTTTAACTAATTTGTTATTTATCTGTCCAGAAAACACGGAAGCAAATTAGCTACTAGCTACCTTTGACCTGAGCAACGTACTGTTGTAATCTCCCATATAATTAATGATATTTATATGGTCTCTAGCAAAAATAAACAACTTCTTTCCCGCTCCTGAAATATTAGGCCATCATGATAACAGAGCTAATGAGAAGTTTATAACTTCCAAAGAAATACGTGATGAAACCAATCAATGTGTACAAAGCAGAAGTTTCAGGTTCAACGGATGCATTTTATAAATATGAAAACTGAAGCTGTGCACAGAAGCTAAACATCAAATTGGTCCTGATTAAACAGAGCATTTTATGTAGAAGTGACTAAGAAAAATGTATACATTCATCGAAAGACTTAATAAATTAAAATAAAACTACGGAAGATAATATTTCTTCTTTTACCCCTTCCACAACCCATATTTAGTAAGGCTATGTTCAAACTGCCAGTAACTAAATTAAATCTGGATTCTTCTCTAAGGGTGCTTTCACACCTAAAAGTCCGGACTTTGGTCCAAACCAAGATTCATCTGTTTGCTACATTGTATATATTTGGTCCGCTTATTTTTGTTTTCACACTGCAGTTTAGGGAGCGCACCAAAGACCTTTGTGTGATACTCCTACATCCTTTCGTCATCACTTACGTATCGATGCGTTTTCCTTAACTTGACGCTGATTGGTTTTAGAAGGACATGCGTCTGATGTTGGCGTGTTGACAATTTAGTGGGTGGTTCATTTGGTGGAAAGCCTTTCCAGGATAAGGATAAATGAACACAACAGATTAATTTCGTCTCCATAGTAGTGCTGCTATTGTGTTTTTTATACCAGCAGCAGCAACTTCAGGCACAGTACTCTATGTTAGTTCAAATTCGCCAAACGAACGTGCTTGTCCTGAAGCAGCTGTATCCACGGCTCATTTTTCCTGCTTTTCCGGTAATTTTGAGAGGGTACTGACTGCAGCCTGCAGGAAGGCGGGGTTGGACGTCCAGTGCGTCCAGCTCCGCCCACTTTGTCAGCATCATGTCTTAGCTCCGCCTCTGAACGGAAGTAAACAATGTACAGGGCAGTTAGCGGACTTTAAATATAATGTGCCGCGTCGTCCGGCTTAAATACTGTGTTTACACTACAAGCTTGCGAGACTGACAAGGCGTGGCGTGGACAAAGTGACCTGGGACCTGGACGCGCTGGACGTCTAACTCCGCCTTTCCTGCAGTCAATAGTAGTTGGTTATTTTTCTTCTTCTGCTGCCGTTGTTGAGGAACGTCTGCTCAGCTTCCTGTAATTGGTCCAAAGGTTCGAACCATCCAGAAAAGTGCTTTCACACTGCAGGAGAACCGGACCATGGTTCAAAAGATCCGGACCGAGACCACACTATTTACGATATGACCAAATCCTTGTTTCTACACTTTTTTTCAGCTCCACTGAGCATGTACAGTTTCAGGAAAAAAATTTAAAACCTCTGGAATGTAATCAAGAGGAACATGTAAAGGTATAAGCCATCAAACAAAGTAGAACTGCTTGAATTTTTGCAACAGGAGCGTCATAAAGTTATCCAAAAGCCGTGTGTAAGACTAGTGGAGGCATACAGAAGAAAAAAAAAAGTTCTGTCTAAAGCAGTGTTACCTCACACAATCTAATTTTAGTACTAATGTTGATCACAATAGCTTAGAACATTTTTAAATGCGGCTTCGTTACATAATATTTAAGATATTATTGATGCTTTATCTGTAGGATTTGTGCCAATGTCGATTAGCATGTGGAACCTTCAACTTGACCAGTTCAAGTTGACCGGAGTTTTATTTACCTGCTAATTCATTAGGTGCACTACTCTTCATTAGCACTGAATGATAAAGAGCAGGTGGAAGGGTTGAGGACAGAAATGGTGGAGGCCATTAATAGAATTGATAAGTCTTTTCTGCCAGGTAAATTAAAATTGTGGTGTCTGCAGTTTGGTTTGTTGCCTCGTCTAAGGTGGCCACTTACAGTTTATGATATTCCGATTTCTGAGGTTGAGAGGTTAGAAAGGGTTATGAGCAAGGCTATAAGGACATGGTTAGGGGTGCCGCGTTGCCTTAGTAGTGTGGCGTGGTGTGGGAGAGGGATGCTGGAACTGCCGTTGACGAGCTTGGTTGAGGAGTTCAAATGTGCTAAGGTAGGACGTGAAATGCAGTTGTTAGGGTCAAAAGACGGGCCGGTTAAAGCAACAGCACCAGTGACTAGGTCTGGGAGAAAGTGGAATGCTCGAGAAGCTACTCAAGCCGCAAGGAGGGCACTGGCGCACAGTGATGTTGTGGGGCAGGTGCAAAATGGGAGGGCAGGATTAGGTTTAGGTGATTCTTGGAAAGCATTCGGCAAGGCCACATCACCTGAGAAAAGGCGTATGGTTACAGGGTTTATTCGTGAGCAGGAGGAGGAAGCAAGGAGGGCAAAAGCAGCAGGGCAGAGTAAACAGGGGCAGTGGATGAGATGGGAAAGTGTAGAGAAGCGGAGAATCACCTGGCGAGAGTTATGGGGATTGGATACAGGCCGTATAAAGTTTCTTTTGGGAGCTACATATGATGTTCTGCCAACGCCACAAAACCTTGCTCAGTGGGTGGGTGAGGATCCAAGTTGTAAGCTATGTGCAGGAAGTGGCACGCTGAAGCACATTTTGTCGGCATGTAAGGTGAGTCTATCCCAGGGGCGCTACACATGGAGGCATAATCAGGTACTTAGATCTCTTGCAGGTGCACTTGATAAGAAACGGTTAGAAGTTAATAACATGCCCGTGGTAGGTTGCAGTAGGGTAATCACGTTTGTGCGTGAGGGGCAGCATAGTGGAGAAACAGCACAGTGCTTGAAAACTGCTGGTAAGTGGGCCAATGCACGAGATTGGAAGTTATTAGTGGATGTAGGTAGTAAACTGCAGATCCCAGAGTGCATTCTGGTTACAACCTTGAGGCCGGATGTAGTGTTGTACTCTGAAAGTAAGCGGATAGTGTATTTTATAGAGCTGACTGTTCCGTTTGAAGACGAGGTAGATGGAGCTTATGAAAGGAAAAGGCTGAAGTATACAGACTTGGTGGCTGAGGTGAGAGAGCGTGGGTGGCAAGCGTATATTAGACCGGTAGAGGTAGGTACTAGAGGCTTTGTTGCGAAGTCTGCCACAAGACTGCTGTCTGAATTCGGAATTAGAGGTCGTGTGCTAAGGACTGTAGTGAAGGAGTTGTCAGATGTAGCTGAAAGATCTAGTCAGTGGTTGTGGTTCAGAAGGGCTGAGGCTGTGTGGGGAAGGGAGTGAGTTTGTGCTTCTACAGCAAGCTTGGAGGGGGCTGGGTCTGGGACGCCAGACTTCACTGTTGAGCCTTCTGGAGGTGTTGTGGGCCTAATTCAGCGAAACACTGACGAAGGAAGGTGCCTGCCTGATGACCCCTGAGAAGAGCTTGCACTGAAGTTTGTGTTAGAGTTTGGATGAAGGGGATTGGTGTGGTCCTGCTCTTGTAATAATTTGTCTCATGAGTTTTTGTAGACGTCTGAGTACTTGGCAGTTGAGGCAATGGACCATGAACATAGTGTTAGGCTGTGCTTCTGGATTCTTGTCGAGCCAGTATCAGATTGTGGTGGTTTTGCTATTGTTGTTAGTTGAGTGAATAGTAGATCCTGGCTGAGCCCTATGCATAACCCCAGCTGTTAGGTGCAGGATTTGTCAATTTCCTGTATTATATTACTTGATACCATTGTTCACAAAGAACATGCTTCAAACAAAGAACATTTTGCTTAAGGACATTCAGGCACTCAGACAATCTGTGAATAGATTAGAGTGTGTCTGGGTATGTTCAACCCCATTTCTTTATTCTACAGCAGGTAACATGCAGAGTTCAACCCTTCCCTAATTGACTGGTATACTGTACGTTATATTTTCTGTACTCATAACTCATAAAATGATCAGGATGTGTCAGCAGATATTAATGAAACATTAGTTAAAGGAGAACTCCGGTGTAAAATGGACTTTTGGTGTAGTGAAACATGATTAAAAAGTACTTACCTTTGATGAATAGCACACCTCCGTTCTCCCACAGCGTTCCGAGATCCAGAAATTGGAACAGTTTGTACAAACACCCTTCATACCGGGTGACACGGGGCATAATTTGCCCCGATAAATTGCTTTTTTTCACCGTTATCCAGGCTCAAATTATCTCCACACCTCCTTGCTAGAATCCGGAGAGCCCTTACATTTGAAACGAGGCATTAATAACTTTAAAAGTGCACAAGAAGCTTATTACAAACCACTGTTTACATCCTATAACGCTAGCTTCAGCTCTGAGCACCACCATCACTGTACTGATAATGACAGAAATATAAACATAGATTTTTCATAGCCTGCCTCCTGGCGCCTGCTGCTACATTATGAAGAGTCTATGTATATATGTCTGCGATACATGTCACACAGTCTGAAGGGTGTTTAAGCAAAACTCTGTGTGAGAATGGACATGTGCTATTCATCAAAGGTAAGTATTTTTTTTATCAAGTTTTACTACAAGGAGTGGCATGAAGTTATCCAAAAGCAGTGTGTAAGACTGGTGGAGGAGAAAATGCCAAGATGCATTAAAACTGATTAAAAACTAGTTATTTCACCAAATATTGACTTCTGTTCTTTTAAAACTTTATGAATATGAACTTGTTTTCTTTGCATTATTTCAGCCATTTCTCATTTTCCCTCAAATGACAATATTTTCATTTGGAAATGTTGTCTGTAGTTTCTAGAATAAAACAACAATGTTCATTTTACTCAAACATATACCCTTAAAAAGCAAAATCAGAAAAAAACTGATTCAGAAACTGAAGTGGTCTCTTAACTTTTTCCAGAGCTGTATTTCCATTTTACAGCTAAGATCAACAAATCCACGCCATACCAAAGAAGAAAGTCAAAGCAGGCCAAGTAATGCAGCCTTAGTAGGTAAGAGCTTTAATGTGCACTCATGTGAACAATTCCAGCAGGTGTATTCTTCTCACGATGACGTCTCTGGCATAATCACATGGCAAACTGGCCCATCTCTGATACTCTGGCACAACAGAAGAGAGCTGGCCAGGACACAGGCACTTAATGTTTGGATAAGGAATTCAAACTAATCTCAACCCGCAAACCAAATTTCACATTCCTATTGTTGCACTGTCCATTAAGGCCAACTATGTAAACATACATGGAAAAATCCATTAATCAGAAATGTCCATATCCTACCCCTGCATTAGGCAAATCCGATTCCAGACGCAATGGCAGAAAAAGCTGTCTCTGTTTGGCCAGGTGTAAACAAACTAGAACCCATTAGCTTTACGGCTTAATGGCATTCTATTTTTGCCAGTGATCAAAGAGAATGGATGAAGTATAATACAGTAAGCCATAAGCTAAATACCGATCCATGAATCTAAAGGTCCTGAGGGCTTATTTTGGTTCTCCATTAGATTCCTGCCCCAACACAAAGTAATGTGGCATCAGCAGGCCTGGAACGAAGATAGGCTGATGTCATTATTTGCATTCGTTTAATGATAATGGCTCAGGTGTGCCTTTATGACTTGTGAGTAAAGACTTTCAACAAACAGATACCTATAGCTACTTGGCATTGAGCATGGACTTCAGACCTCATCGTGATGATAAAAGTATGAACAGTGCATATGTACACTAAGTTTGCACAGTGTACGTTAACTCAGCACTTTATTGGAACACTGGCAAGAACTGTGTGGAATCTATGACATGGAAATTGAGTTTCTGGTGCATGTTGACTAAGGTCTTTCAGTGAAGTCACTTTCATTTTCTTGGGAAAAAAAAAATCCACCCGCTTTGACTGGTGTTCTGTCGGGTTGTGCTACGTTGTCAAACCATGCTTCCCTGGTGTATATTTAAGGTCTTGGTAAAATAAGGAATCCACCGGAGATCCAATGTAAACCTATAATAGCTAACTTTAACTAGCTGGTGTAAACAGAGCTGTAAGCTGACGGCTCTAATGCAAGTCTGTGGGCAGTCCCGGGCCAAGATGGGCGAGGCCATGAATACTAATTGACGGGTTGACATAGACACGTGTGCTTT
This sequence comes from Astyanax mexicanus, assembly GCF_023375975.1. Taxonomy (NCBI): domain Eukaryota; kingdom Metazoa; phylum Chordata; class Actinopteri; order Characiformes; family Acestrorhamphidae; genus Astyanax; species Astyanax mexicanus. Next base: position 24,925,899 of record NC_064426.1, read on the forward strand.
TTCTGATCCGGTATTTTCTTTTCTTAGCTGAAGTTGAAGAACAGTGTAATATGCAGCATGTATATACAACTCAGAGGGACCTATTGTATTTCACAAACAACAAGAAAAAGTGGATTTTAGCGGAAGGAGACCTTTAAATTAAACAAAAACCAAATCAAACTTTTTTTTTTTACAGGTTTTCATTGATTTTGCCACTAAACTAAAGCTACACAGAGCAAAGAAGAAAAAGCCACAGTAGATCATATGACTATTTACAGTGTGAATACCTAAAATGTGCACAAACACAAGCAAGCAGTCTTTAAGTAAACAAGCAAATGTTAAGTCTAATTAACCTCATCTAACATTATTATCCTATTCAGCTATTTCAGCTCAAAAATGCATAGTAATGGATGCCAACTCTGCATTTCATTTAATTTATGTAGAGTTTAAGTAGGGTGCAAAAATAAAAATTAGCTTGCCATTTGCTGGCACGCACTGCCGCCTGCAATATGACCTAGAATCTGAAGTTTAGTTTATTCTAAATTATATGGTATTTGCTGATCTATTTAGCTGAACATTGGAAGTGATTATTTTTGTCATTTTCATCTGAAAAATTTAATTTGCCAAACATTCTGTGCATCTCTTGTCAGCAACAATTCTTGAATATAGGCCATGTGCTTAAAGCAAAAACTTAGTGGTATTAATTGACACAAAATGTGTCAAGAAACCATTACCCATACCGTTACACCCACAAGCCTGGACTAATTATGCAAGGCTGGCTGCGTCTGAGTTCATGCTGGTAGTGGCAAATTTTGAATCCTCATTGATTCATCAGACCAGGCTGCATTTCTCCAGTCTTCTGCTGTCTGATGTTGTGATTCTGTGCCAACTGCAGCTTCAGCTTTCTGTTCCTGGCTGACAAACATAGAACACAACATGGGCTTTGCTGTTATAGCTCGCTGATTCTTGCAAAAGATACATTGATGTGACTGTCTGCACCGTTATTTGCAAGTATTCAGATTGGATTTAGGTGTCTGGACATCACAAACCTGGCAAACCTTGGTCTGGGTGCGGCCGTTTTGGTCCATATCTAGGTGCATTTACTGCACCGACACATGCACAAAATCCTGCGTAAACAAGCATTGTTGGACCAAGACCTGCAACATTATAAAAGACCTCAGGTATCGCTTTTGTTTGCTGAAGGCAAACACAGAGGTTCAGGAGCTTCTTCCCACATGCCAACTGTACTCTCAACAAGAACTGAGCCACTCATTGAAAAATCCAGGTAATTCCAAAGAAAAAACTACCATCTTCCCGTAACTAAACATACTATTAAAACCTTATAAGCAAACTCTTGTTAAACAGGCTGTGCAATCCAGTTGTTAGCAAATTAAGACGAAGAACAAAATGTCTCAAAGTACACACGTTCCGGTTTATCTTTAGCCGCAGAACAATACTTTAGCTAACACAAAGGATCCAGTGACCCTTTTCCACTTCTCTTTGCTTCCCAAACACACTGAGCGACTCAAAGGCAAGTATCAGTCTGAATTGACTAATGCTGAACTAACAAGTTCATGATATATTTGTTGACCATCATCGAACACGAACTTCCTCAATTTCACAACTGATGTCTTTTCTTCCACTTCTGTTGCTCTGGGACAAAACAGGTGAAAGAACTGCTTCAGGCAAACAACTCATTTACTTTTAAGCATTTAAATATTGATCATCTACTGTAACTGAGAACACCACAGAACATACACACACCCAAACAGATTAATGAAAACCAATATTTAATCACCCAACGATACAAGGTAACAGAAAAATCTCTTTGACACACAGGGAAGTTCAGGCCTTGTGAGCAATACAGGGGAAATGGAACAATGCGACTTTTAAATAATCGTTTTTGTGTTAAAGTATAACTGAAACCACACCCTGCCTCTGACAAGGACTTTAAAAGTAATCAGATGTTTTTTTTTTTAATCCATTGATTAGGATAGTTTCCCTCAAGACTACATTTTCTGTACCTTCAGGTAAGGAATATATTTGTACTATATTCCTCTACAGCCATTTTTCACTAATTTTAAGTGACAAAGTTGAACCTAAAACATCAAGTTGTTCCTTTAGCCCTATCTGGACAGGATTAGTTTTTCTAGGGGGGAGAAAAATATTTTACAATTCTTCTCAGTGATAAAACCATGTATCTGGACTGCAACTGAAAGAAGAGAAGGACTTTCTCGGTCACATGACATCGCGCTCAGTAGCTCCTCCATTACCACTCGCTGGTGTGTTTACATGGATCTTTGTGGAAACGTGCGCCCAAAGTGTAATTACAGTGCACGGCAGTGGACAAATAGCTATTTTATTAAACGCGAGGTTACGAATCTCAGAGATGTGCGTCCGGGCGAAAATAAACTTACCGGAAGACCGCGGACATCAGTGAAAAACAGTAACTCAGCCTGTAATTTTCTCCGAGGATGTCTGAGAAAAACAGGTATATGGTCGTTCCTGACGGGAAGAAAATTACCCCAAAACCCTCTGAGAGAGTAATCCTGTCTGGACTGGATTTTGATTGTACATTTCCACTGACTGTCCCTTCTTTTTTTTCAGATGGAAACATCTACAAAAAAAACATATACAAGGTTTTAGACAGATTGCACGAATCAAACCAGGGGTGTCAGACCTGTCCACATTGTGCCAGTGGGGCTGCATATATTGTTAATCCCACCAAGCAAAAATTAAAGGATTAAAGGCTCAATGGATAGTTACTATTCTTAATTATCCAATCACTTGCGGGCTCCCTCTAGTGAATTGCAGTCATTTTCCGATGTAACTGAGGAGATGGGAAGTGACACATCCTTGGTTCCACTAAAACTGGTGCAAAAGCAGGTCAGTTCACTGAAAAGCACCAAAGTTCTTTGGTGAGAGACTAAATGGAACCAATTGCAGAATCAGAGTTCTTTTGGTGGAAAAGGACTGTGATTGTTTTTTTTTTTTTTTTTTTAACACTTTTGGGTAGATACTGACCAGTGCATACCTGGAACAATCCACATCACCTGCCTAATGTTCAGGAGACACATTTATTCCATTACTTACTTACACATTTACTTCCATTGTTCCTGCTTTTAAGACATCCCCTTAAGAAACTGACTTAAAAATTGCTTCCAAATATGAGGTTTTCATCCCTTGACAGATGCCACTGTAGACCCCACTGTAGTTTCTCATTTCACTTGTCAATGCTGCTAATGTTAAGACCAGAGACTGTAAAAAAAAGATGGACGTCGTGTCGCCGTTCCCATTCATTCAATGAAAATAAAGCCAAAATCTTCCGCGATGTTTGCGATCCTGATACCCGAGTCTGCGCAGTAGAGACCAGAGGAGGGAGAAAAACTGTGGACAGACAGCCTACTCATTTGAATAAACCTGAGAGCTGCCTCGCGGTCACAGGCTGCGGAGCGGAGCGGACGGTCTGTTATTCGTCCCGCCCATAACCAGCCCTTTTACAATACCCACACCTTTTTTGAATAGAGGCTGAATAACGTTTTAGAAAAACGAATTCTGACGGGATATAAAAATATGACAATATAAGCAGAGGTTACACTAGCTGTTGCGTTTAAATAAAGGAGGTAGAATTACAGTATATTAGAAAAAATCTTGATTGAAAGTTGTTTGTTTTGCCATTGAAACCTATGGGGATGGGTGGGGTTACACAGCTTTCTGAAACCGAACAGCAGGGGGCGCCCAACCTGTGGTGGCTTCACTTTTGAGAGAGGATGCTCTGTCCAGCTACACACAGTCTATGGTTAAGACTAATTATGTATGGGAGTTTGTGCACCAACTTACTTTCCCTTACAAAATCAACAATACACATAGGTGTGCTTGGATATTTGCATAAATCATAATGGCCAAGCAGAGCAGTCATCTATCATAAGACCACAAGGGTTGGGCTGGACAGGAAATGGAGAACTGCGATAAACAAAGGGCGAAAAGAGACAGAAGGTGTAAACACAAGCATCAGTTTAAACAGTGTGTTGAGTGTACACTCTTACCTTTACATTTTCTTTTTACACCCTTATAAAAGCCCAGCATAACCCAGCAAGGCATCGAGGCTTACATAAGAGCACCACTAACAACCAGATATAAAGCTGCCAGCACAAACGGCACCGAACCTTCTGAAACCCAACAAAACAGTGAGAGAGAGAGAGAGGGAAAGAAAGAAAAAAAAAAGACAGTGGCACTAATTAAGAGTGATATAATTATACAACTATCTTTTAAACACACACACAGAAGGGTGTACCTTCTGTAAATAGTATTGATTAAACAAAAGCAATAAAAGCTCTACATGAGGTAAAGCTGGGAGTGCCCTGAGGTTTTACAAGATCACTAAACAGAAACAGATTACAGCTCAGTTATACATCATTGACACAGCAATAGAAACCAATTAATGATCACAGACGCAAGCTTTAATAACAGCATTTTTTATTGTTTGTCCTAATCAATAATAAATTCAAATGGACAGGTACAGCCCTGTCAGTCAGATCACGAGAATCTGTAATAAAATAATAATAATAATTAATAATAATAATACAAGTGAAAAGAAAAAAGAACATCAGCTACAAATTTGGTGTGGTGACAAATAAAGGGGGCAGAAAATAGTGGGGGGGGGGGGAAAGGAAAAAAGCTAATCCAACAAGGGAGAGAGAAACTTAGTGTTGTTGAACATTGTAAACAATAAAAATACATTATTTCATTAATAATTTAGCCACACAAAAAAACTTGTACTTCAACTTTTGCATGTGATGACTTTTTGATGCAATTCGAATTAATTCATAATGAATCAATCAATAAAAAAAGTTACAAATCTATTTGAAGGAGGTAATAACTTCCAACGAAAGTTAATGTAAAAATGTTTTTCCTTCTCTTCAGAAAATGGCAAATTTACAAGAAGGAAAAAGCATTTATAAATTTCAATACACTGCAACGTCAAAAGACTATTTTGAGTCATTTTGGGGCATTTACAACTACAATAACAAAACTAGACAATTTAAATAAACAACTGGCAGATTCATATTTTGTCAAAAAGTCAAAAACAGCTAAAGCTGAGATACAAGGTTTTTGCACAACAGTAACAATACAAATGCATGTGTAATCATGATGGTACTTTGGGGGTTTACTAGTCTGAAGATGACTTTCTAGAAAAGAAGTATTAATAATGACACTCAAAGCTGCTCTTTTCCATTTTAGAGCTAAAATTTAGTGCAAGTATAAAAGTCTGTAAGCACTTAACATTAAATTTAAGAAACTATTTGTGGTTCAAGACTTTGACTTTAATGAATAAAAATAAAATCATTAGTTTACAATAAAAGTGTTTAAAACGTTAAAACCACCTATCCTCCACAATTATGGCCTGACCGTTTATTAGCTAAACTGCTAATAAGAAACATAGCGCTGCATATAGCATAATCACCTATTTAAATTTTAAATTAATTGACTGGACATAGTTGACAACAAATGGGCAGAAACGGAAAATAACATGTAATTAACTTTTTTATTATTGTATTGTATTTCTGTTTCCAACCCTAAAGAAGCAACCATCAAGCAGCCTGCTGGCCAATGTTTGCTAAATGCTACTGTGTCGTTTTTACCATTTGCTATCATTTAAAACACTAATTTGGACTGAGAATGCAAGCATTAAAACAAAGCACATGTTTATTAACCCAAAAACAGTTTCTTATAAATGCTCTAGGTGTTCTAATTAGGGCCTGTACACTTGCTAATTCAGCTAGCACTCGTTAGCATTCAAGAAAAAAAAGAATACACGGTTTTTCAGCACAATCCTACTTTGCTGTATTTTTGGCACACAGAAAATCACCACAGATAATTGGCTTATCTTTGCTAAATGCTACTTTGTTGTTTTACCATTTTCTGTCATTTTAACTCTAATTTTGTTAGTTGCTGTTGAGATGTTTATTAACCATAAAACAGTTTCTTATAAATGCTCAGTTTAGAGCCTTGTAGTTTTGCTAATTCAGTTAGCAATAGTTAGCATCCAAAATGAGCTAATGGGTTAGCCTCAGTAGCTAGCTGATAAACAACAATGTAAACCCTTGGAGCTTACACTTGAGCATCTTTCTGTCAGGCACGACCTACAGTGCTACTCAGCAGTGATCACTAAAGTCATGTTTGATTCTTTTTAATGCTTATCAGAGAATATTTTTTAAATAAATGCTGATATTTTGTTATTAAATGACTAGCTAGCCATATTAGCAGTGCTAGATGTGATCTCTCTACAACTGTTGCTGTTTTACAGCAAGAAAAAAATCTCTGTGGATCTAAATTTACAGGAGTGTTATTCAGACATTATTAAGCAAAAGAACATGATCACAGTGATGAGTGTTGAAGTTGATTTACTACTAAATGTAGTTTAAGGGAGAGAAGGAAGGTTAATTTAAGTCTAAAAGGAATCCTTTTATGCTACTTTGCTTCGTTTTTAGCACACAGTAGATCACCACAGATTTTATAACATACCAGTTTTGCTTGCTTAAAAATATAACTGAAACACGTAACAAATCATAGTACTATAATGTTTTATTAAAAAACAGATGATAAATGTTTTAGTGTTTGTGTTTTTGCCAAGTTCTTCTTGACACTGTCTCAGAAATGTCAAAGAACGGACAGAACTGCTTCAAAATGACAATACTTTTAAATCAGCTACCACTAAAGGTTAAAGGGGTTTTTCCTTCTTCTGTAATTTAGTTATTTATATTTATCCAGTTTGAGCCAATGAACCTACCCAACTAAGCCAATAAACCTCCTCTATAACTTGTAATGCCCAAGACTTGGGCTGCTATTATTAGTACACATAATCCACAATATCTATTATAAACCTTGCTTAAAAAAAAAAAAACGCCTCCAAATTTTAGTGAACACAAAGTGCTGCGAAACAAGAGCACAGTGGGAGAGGGATATTGGCTGCTCACTCACTCAATTTACGCTCGGCTCGGTCTGGGTCACTTAAAGTGCACAAACAAAGCAACAAACTACATAATTATCCATGAAATATTTGAATATTCTACATATTTCAGGCATTGCCATATAGTTCAGCTGTTTTTATCCTTTTGAAGTGATTGAGGTAGCTGGAAATAGGACCTGTGCACCTTTAAGAAGGAGAGATGGAGGGCATGGCATAAATAATTGTTGACTAATTGCAAAAAATAATAAATTTACCAAAATAATCATTAGTCCAGCCCTAATCCCAACACATAGGCAATTCCAATTCAGAAGGGGTGAGGAGAGGGCGCCATCTACTCACCCAGAGAGAGTATTACCAACTGTCACACTCAATGAATTCTAATCATTGTCTGTGCAAATTAAAGTGATATGGATTTTAGCATGTTGTAAGAAATGAACAGGATACGGTTTCAAAAAAGAGTAAACAAAATAGAACTACTTTGTAACAGTTATTTAGGTTCTGCCATAGAAATAAATAACCATCTGTGGTAATCAATAAAGGATGAGTAAAATTTAAGATTGTGGTTTATGTTTGTGTAAATCAAGTAAAAACAGGTTGGAGTAATCCTTTTTAATTCAGAGCTAGTTTAATGCTAGTGAGGATACTTTCTAGAAAGCCATCTTCAAAAAAAACCCCATAAAACAGAAGATTCAAGATCTGGACCAAAATATAAAACAACCGAATAATAAAAATAAAAAAAAAACATTTGAGGATCTTCTGTAAGAAAGCCACACAGTCCCTGCTACATACACGCCTCACTCTGTCCCGTATCCCTGCTCGTGTCTCGTCAGCGATATGAGGTATGAAGAGGTCAGCTATGAGGATTCATATTCAAGTGATCAACGATCTGTGTCATCATTGTTTACCATCATTATTATTATTGTTGACAGAGTACCCAAGCCCTATGAGTGACCAAGTCCGCTACAAAACAAAGTGGTCAGTTTTTGTTCCCTATGATCTGTCTGTAGTCATCCCATCCCTATGCAAGATCAGTAGGTGCATCAGGGCCAGTACTGGGGTGCAATAGGAATCAAAACAAAAGACAAAAGAAGGACACGTAAAAATAAAGGTTCCTCAGTGGTTCTTGGCTTTGATGCATGGTTCTACAAAAAATACAGTAATACTTCACAGTGAAACTTTTTCAAAATGGTCCTCACTGCTGAGAAAGTTCACAATTTTATTCAAAAGCAACTGGCAATATGAAAATGAGGACTGTCTTGGAGGTTCTTAGGACTAATTTGAGGAGTAATCAAAAGGTGGTTCTTTTATTTTTATCAGAATATAAACAAGATTTTTATCCATCCGTATCATACTATGTTCCACAGGTAGGCCAATTTATAGTTAAGAGTCTTTAATAAGGACTCACTCCTCAAATCTAGTGAGGAGGGCAGTGTGGTTATCCACTACACCAACCAATGTTGAGCCAAGTAACAGCTCAGTTTTCACAAATTAACTTCAGAGAATCGGATTAGGAGATACACACAATTGTCCATGTCTTCTCTCCAAGAAACCTGTTTTGGGACCTTCATTTTCACGCGAAAAGATGATAAAATGATGGTAATTTAAGGACAGAGTGACAGCAGCCAACAGCAGTGGCGGAAGACAATGCAGTTATTGATTGAAGAAAGTAAAACAATTCATAATACTTCTATAACTTATACAGTACAAAACATTATGACTTAAAAAAACATAGTTGAAGGTAATACTTCACCCCTGCATGCACACAAAAGACGCTTTCTTCACTGCGAAATGTTTGTACTGCTTTCTTTCTCTTCTTTTTTTTTTGGATCGCTTCACTAGTGAATCCCACAGTAATTTCAGCATTTCCAAGAGTGGCACATTTTTCACGTACTGTCAGTAATATATATTTATTAAAAAAAAAAGGTAAAATAAAAAAATAAATAAACAGAGCTAACAGTTACGCCAACAAAGGGGGCAGCATTTCTCGAGACTCAACACAGTTTCCTTAGATTCAATACTTACAAAAAAAAAATCCCTCCCACCCCTCCCCCGTTCTAACCTGTCCTACATACAACCAGGAGAAGTTAAAAATAAAAAAATAAAATACAAACTTCCCCCAAACACGCACACAGGCGAAATAAACCCACCCTCCCATTCACTGAGTGAACTAAACCATGCCATCCAAATGTAAGACCTCTTAATATTCCTATAAAACAAACACTCGCCCACCCTTACTAAAGCTACCCCCACCCCTCAACCACCCCATAACTCTAGATTACCTGCACCTGCAACCACCCCATTTCCCCTCCCCCATCCACCAATCCCCATCGACTCTTTTAAAAATAGCATGTCAGTTACAGAGATGACGTCCTGATGTTCAGTATGGGTTTTGTCTTTTCTTCTTGGCGAAAAAAATAAACAGGTTTTGACAAAAGTGCTAGACTGGACTCTCGCCATTTGCGAGAGAAAGGAGGCGGGGCAAACGGAAGGTGAAAAGAAAGAGGGGGGAGAGGAAAGAGAGAGCCTGAAAGAGGCACAAAAATAGTCCTATGAGCTGGTCAATTCCAAGAGGCACTCATCATATACACACATATACACACAGTGCCCTCTAGTGACAACCCCTGGCTCTGCAGTCCAAAAACAGAGGGAACCATGGAGTGGAAAAATAAGAGGCTGTCCTTTCACCTCCCTTTCCCCCCTCTCTCGACCTCACTTCACCTCCCAGTCCCCGGCAAAAAGTTACATACGGTATCTTACATATAGATATTCTTATAAATATATATGGCCCTTATTGAAAGAGAAATGTGAGCATTTCACATTGAGATAAAAGTACCATAATCTCTATATAGCTAAGTGGAAAGTGTTGTCAGTGTAGTAGAGCAGGCAGCAGTTTTTGTTTTATCTTATGCTTTGCGATCGATCATTCACAGAGTAATACAAAAATAAGATATCACCCCCGAAATAATTAACAAACAAAATAATTAACAAACAAACAAAAAAAGATTCTTGGTATTTGCAAATTGTCCATCTTTTCCAGCTCAATGCATTCTTGCTGCCCCTCTGATAAAATTCTCCTTTACACTTTTTTTTCCTGAGTAATACTTTAATCCTTGTAACAGACAATCTTATTTTTTTTTTTAGTTTTCTTTTTAATTTTTTTTTTGTTCCTTTTTTTTTGCTAGTTCAGTTCTGGGCTACTCCCTGCCATTGCTATCTCATGGTTATCATCATCATACACTTGTGAAGCTGATTGCTACAACATGATCAATCCATTGAGGGGGGAGGAAAGGTAATTGCTACTCTATTTTTGCTTTAAAAAGTTGTCCTATTGATTAGCAGAGCAGTCTCTAAAACACTACTAAAAGAGAAAAAGGAAGGACAAAAACTAATAAAAGGAAAGAGACAAACACTAAAAATTGCATCTTTCTTTGGCCTCTCGCAGGCCAACCGCTCTGAAAAGTTCATGGTAAATATAAATGGCAGTGAGATAATTACGAGAAGAAAAAAACAATAAAATAGAACAAAATAATAATTAATAATAACAATAATAATAACAATAATAATAGCAACGAGAACAATGATAAAAAATAAAAGACGAGTTTCAAAACATGTCAAGAAGCTCTGCAGCCTGTTTTCAGTTGTAGCTTTGGCTTGGCGGGGTTTTGGGGGGGCCGGCACTGACTGAGTCACTCACATCAGCCAAGAGGCTGCTATACCCTGAGAATTCGGAGACCGGTGTCTGGATGCGGTGCTCCACCTCGCCCCCGTGATCAGTGCCGAAGGCCAGGGGCCGCCGACCGCCTTTGAACTGCGCCCCGAAGGCCTGCGCAAAGTTCTCGATCTGGTAGGAGCCCTTGGCTGGGTCCAGGCTGGCCAACGTGTCCTGGGAAGCAGCAGTAGCAGCCAGGGAGTAACCTCCTGCAGTGGTGGTGGTTGTGGTGATGGTGATAGTGGCTCCATTTTCATGGGCCTGTGGTTCTTTCTGGGCCCTGAGGTCAGTGGGTGGCGGCTGCATCTGATAGGCGCTGGCGTTGGGGGTGTGAGGTGGTGGAGGTGGAGAGACGTGCTGTTTCTCCAGCTGCTCTGTGAGCTCTTGGGACGGTGTAAGCTGCTGCTGTTGTTGCTGCTGCTGCTGTTGTTGTTGTTGTTGTTGTTGTTGTTGCTGATGGGATTGGGACTGAGAGTGGGCTGAAGGCTCCAGACCGGACAGGTGGAAGGCCTGTGGAGATGAGGAACCCTCTAAGAGCCCAAAATGGGACTTTGGCACAGTGGAGGTGAGGGAGGGAGAGGAGGATGAAGAAACCGTTTGAACAAAGGAGTACTCCAGAGGCGAAGTGGTGTACACATGCTTATCCGAAAGGAGTGTCCCAGGACTGGAGTAAGGTCCAGCAGAGCCAGGGGAAGGCCCAGGACCTGGGCCAAGAGAGAAGCCACCACTGTGGCTGGTCCGTTCTAGTGCCTGCAAAAGGAAGCGAGAATACTCGTGCATGATGGTCGTTTTGTCTCCACCACCAGGACTATGAGGGTCCCCCTCATGGCCCAAGGGATCTGAACCGTCTGCATGTCCTGTCTGTAGGTCGACAGGATGATGATGATGATCAGACAGGTCGAAGGTCATGTCAGGCTTGTGAGCGTAATGTTCTAGCAAGCTCTGCAGTACCTCATCCGGAATGCCCGACTTGTCATGCTTGATGTCCACCAGAGGGGAGGGGTCAAGCAGCGCCAAAGATGGGTCTCCACCGTCCATCACCCCAGAAACGACACCTTGAATGACCGTTGGCTGTGGGTGAAGGTGAGTTACACCCACATCGTACTCAGACGCGCCACTCCCCGTCCCACCCACTCCATTGTTAGCCGCATGCAAGTACCGTCGCTTCTTTACGAACTGCATGGCGTCGTCATAGTTGCTGCTGCTGCTAGTGGGGCCCGCTTTGGCCCCTGGACCCTGAAGGAGGCCCAAGCTGTCCATCTCCATGCCTCCAGGCTTGGGCTGACCTGCAACATGCCCGTTTTTCTCTAAGCCCTTCCTATTGCCCTTCTTGAAGGCCATTTTAGGGGCCCGGCCATGTTCTCCTCCATGCATGCTGAGCCCAGGGTCCTGGATTGCTCCCGCTGCTGACGACGATGATGAAGACGATAAAGAAACCCCTCCATGGTTTTCCACAGTGCTGAAGTCAAGCAGACTGTACCCCTCCGTCCCCTGACTATGTGAAGGCCCCATGGCCCCCGTTGACCTCTTGCGTTTGCCCCCCTCACCAGGGTTTTTGGACTTGCCCCGTTTACGGCCGGGGGTGGCCGTGTTTCCCTGAGTGATTCCGTAGCTGCCGTGCCCCACGTCGCTTTCAGTGCCCAGCTCCAGCTCTTCACCATCTAGACCCTTCTTTGTGACATCTCCACACGTCCGCTTGTGCTTCAACAACCGATCCGTCCTGGAAAAATACTGAGGGGATAGACAGGACAAGAAAACTTGCAATGAAATTCCTTAATAACATAAAAAGTGTGATTGCTTTCATACAGTGCGTCTACTAGTAGAATTAGATCAATCAGTGCTTTAAGGGTCAATACCCGTCGACAACTCGTCTTTTAGAATGATTTGCCAACTGATATGACTGATTAAGGGTTGAAGACCCAAAGTGCAAACCTAACCAAAAAGAACTGCTTATCTGACAGTAAAAATCACAGTGGATGTGATTTTATTAGCTGTCTGCCTATTGCTGCTACACATTTGGCTTGCTGGCAGTTTGAGCTAATTATTGTACTCTTGAGAGGGGTATCCAGTTAGTAGTGTTACAAATCTTTACTTCGCTTTCCCATACGGCACACTAGTTTCAAGTAAATCTACCTTGATTGTTTTGTAATGACATGATCACTTTGCTTGGTCCTAGATCAGAAACTGTGTTGCCTGTTGGTCCTAAATGTCTAACTGAGGCTCACCTGTTGGCAGGTGTCACATTTGTATGGCTTTTCTCCACTGTGAGTTCTTTTGTGTCTCTCCATGTGGTATTTCTGAATAAACCGCATGTTGCACTGGTCACAGCTAAAAGGCTTTTCTCCTGGAAAAAAAAAACAAGAGGAATAATCAAAGATAAACAACATGGTGCCCAAAAACAACACAACGTACAAGACTGGATTAAATTAGATTCAATAAATAAGACTGAAATGAGGAAAAGAAAATGTGTTACCACTGTGGATCTTCTCGTGTCTCTGCAGGAGGTATTTCTGAATGAAACTCATATTACACTGACTGCACCTGAAAGGCCTCTCACCTGGAGGAATGAACAGCAGTATAGCATAGAGGTGATTGTGTGTGTAGGTATTTACGGACACATTCTTAAACAACTTTTCCAACCAAAAAATAACATGATGAGCCATCACTAGAGACTTTGGAGATAAAAACAACAGTAATATAAAAAGCTTAGAAATTACACAAAATTCTTAAAATCACACACTATTCTGGATAATGTGAATAAAAAATAAATAGTGCAATAAAAAAAAAAATAAAAAAAAATAATTATATATATATATATATATATATATATATATATATATATATATATAAACTGATAGTACCTGAATATAATTAAATCACTATAATACTGCTGTGGTTGCAAAACATTATTTTTCAGGTGTAATAAATAAAACACTAGCTACAGCAGTGCAGAATCCATGTGTCTGTAACTGACACGTTCAATACAAAGCTTTAGAAAATAACTACATTTTTACTACACAGAAATCATATTTTTCTCTATTTAGCTACAAGTAATGGTAGTATTCTGTACAATAAATGTAAATTGTAAAATGTAAATGTAAAACTATATAAATCATTTGCATAAAATGATGCAAGAGTTGACTGAATTACTACAAAGCTTCAAGATCAATCCACCCCCTTCATTTTGAACATGCTCACAGGCAACCTCTAGTGTGGGAATTTATATTAGCAAGGAATCCTCTGACACAGATGGAACTTTATATAGTGCTGTTGCTATTCCAGGGCCAACTAAAGAGGCATACTGGTTTGCCACGGCTAAACTGAACATCAGTTCACAGATGAACCAATTTGATCTGGCTCTAAATAACCGTACAGTGCAGTGTGTACTGACCCGTGTGTATGAGCACGTGTCTGCGGAGGTGGTAGGAGCTGCGGAAGGCTGCGCTACAGTGGTCACAGATGTGCGGTTTGGAGCTGGGAGACAGACTCCCTCCGTCTGGATCCAGCATCATAGACTAGATAGACAAAAACAGGAAAGATTAGCAACACACATCATCACACACACACACACAAAAAAAAAAAGAAGCAGTCAACTGTTACAGGAGAACCCTATAAAACATGCACTTAAATGTACACAACTGTATATACACATATAAACACATTTTATATTGATATGTGTGAATTCTATCAGTCAGGTTATAAAAAGCAGTAAAGCCACTCCGCTGAAGTACAGCGTTATACAGGAGTTTCAGTGACGTTTTTCCAGCACAGAGTTAAGAGCAGTGTTAGCATTAGCCATTAAACACAATAAACACTAACTTTTTCACCATTCAGAGGTAAGTATTATCGGCCTGTAGCCTGCTGCTAACCCCTGCTAGCACTGCTGGAGCAGCATTGGCATTAGCCGTGCAAAGCGCCATCTCTTTCGTGTTAAAACAAGCTAAGTGGGACCAACGCAAGGTGATATCGACCTGGATTGTCAGAACACTAAGGGTTCCTCAGTCTACCGCTGTCGACGGCATTTACTAGCTCTAACTGCGGCTAGCGCTAGCTGTTAGTCGCTAGTGCTGCTGCGCCCAGCTTTAGTAGAAATCTGGAAATGTAAAATAAACAGAAGCGCTTTACTCACCCAAATAAACAGTTTTCAAGAGAGAAAACCCAAGCTACACAACAGCAACCAGGTGGCAACCACAGAGTAACCACTTGGAATTCCATCTCAACCATCTAACACCACCACAGCAACTATCTGAAATGCCACAGCAATCATCTAGCAACACCAATGCAACTACCTGCTCTGTCTTGCCTTGCTGCTGGTGTGCTACTGCTTCATAGAGTGGCATGTTAAGCTTATACCCCTTGTCCACAGACATTCATAAGGACAGTGGAATTTGTGCTACGTGTTAGCTAGTTAGCACCTTGGTAGAGAAGGTGAATGAATTAGGGCTGCATATCCTTTTATTAAGTATCCCCTCAACTCCGGCCTTAGAGCCCCTACAGCGGGGTGAATGGGTAACGTCTCAGCAGCATAGTCGAGGGTAAAGGCCACAGCCAGCGCACCTGAACACCATGCTCACATTCACGTTTCAAACAGGTTTGCCCCACTCAGTGAAGCACCCATGCAACTACCTGTAATACCACATCAACCACTTAACGACAACAATTACTCAGAAGCAACACAATAGCAACGACCGGCGACATTAACCACTCAGTTGGAATGTTTAACTAAAAGTGACAGGAAAATAAGTTAATTTTGCTACATAGCAACACCATATAAACCCCTGGCGTGTTTTAGTAACCGCTAGCAACAGCATAGACATCACCCATCTATCACATGCAGTAGGAACTCCATAGATATCACCTAGAATACCACAGCAACCATGCAGCAACTGCCTGGTAGTAGTATACAAGTTACAATCCCCACCATTCATATTTTTTTATCAAATAATAAAAACATTTCAGAAAAGCTTTTTTCCTCAAATATTCACTCGGTGGAAATATTTCATAATTTGGGGATTTTTTTTGAATGAGGTAAGAAAGGTAAAATAAGAGAAAAATAAAAAACAACAGAGAATGACTGCATGTATTTGAACCTTAGACTCTCCTCGTTTCCTCCGCGCCTTGGCCTCCTGTCCGTCACCATTTGACCTTCGACCTTTCCTCCCCGAGGAGTCTTTTCCCAGCCTCCCCGACAGCTGGGGGAACAACAAAGGAAGAGAAGAATAGAGAAAGAAAGAGAGAACAAGTAGAAAATATTAGCATAGACCAGCGCTAGGAGAAAAACCAAGAAACACTTTTATATCGTTCTTGACTCAAAAGCAGTGATATTATCTCCAACATTAGGACTAAATTAGAGCCTAGTTTGGGCATCAAGAGTCTTACGTTTTGTGTGTGTGTGTGCGTGCGTGTGTGAGGCAGAAGGCACGGTGATAAAGTTCTTATTTACGAGCCTATGAATCTTTCCCCTGAGAATCAGTGCCGGTTTCCATCTATGGAAAAAAGCATTGGGATTATTAAGCAGCTGCGAGCGGCCGAGCAGCGACTCCATCTCTAAACCCTGAATAATCAAACAGCTCGGAGTGCAGCTCCAGCTCGAAACAAAGAGCCGCACGCCTTAATGATGCTCGATTCACCCAACCTTCAACACACACACACACACACACTCATACATACTTAACCCCTGCCTGCTGAGACTACAGAGAGAGAAAAGAATAGAAGAAAGCCAGTAAGAAATAAAAAAGCAAGAGACAAACAGAGACAGAGGAGATGGAGAAAGAGATATTAGATGAATATGTAAAAAGAAAAGAGACAAAGAGTCGACTATGCACAAGACAGTAAATGGAAAAGAAAGAAATATAAAAGAAAAATAAGAAAAAAGGCAAAACAAACAAAAAGACATGGATAAAGACAAAATAAAATTGCACAAAAGTGAAACAAAAACAAAAAGGAATGGAATGGAAGAGAGACAAAAGATGAAAGATTGAAAGAATGACAAGCACGAAAGACAAAGGAAGAGAAAAAAAGAAAGAAAAAAATGAGAGAAATGAGAGAAAAAGAAGAGGAATGTAAGTGAAAGAGAAAGACAAACAAAAACTAAATAGGAAGAGAAGTGAAAAAAAATTGATTTGCATGAGAATATAATGAGAAATTAAGATTAAGAGAATAAAAAAAGAAAAGTTTATAATAAATGTAATAAATGGTAATAAATGCAAAATAAAAACAAAAAATGAACTGGAGACAAAATGAGAAGAAGTTAAGAAAAAGAAGAAACAATAAATAAGGCCATTTTTACATTAAAACACAAAAATTGTAATAAAATACAAGTGGGTGAAGAGTATCTGTCTGTAATGTAAGCAAATTTGTCCCTGAGCACAGCACACATACATGACTTTACAAGTCGCACAAATGCAAATGTGTTATTATTTACTATGAAGAAAAACTTAATGTTAATAGTTCAGGGAGCGAGAACCATGCAAAATAACAGACAAAAAGACATAAAATCTGACCGTTTAAATGTTCAAATTGCACACTAATCTAAGACTACATATAAAAAGGTGACAAACCTAATTTTAAAACATTACATGTGTCCACACAGCCAAAAAAAATGTTTTGCACTAATTTAACATGAACGTAGCCAGAACGAGAGAGAAGAAAGAAAGACAAATAAGGGAAATCGAGAGACAGATTAAGATAGCCAGCCAGCCAGAAAAAAGTGGGGAAGTGAGAGAGAGAGAGACAATGGAAGGTAAACAAACTACAAAATAAAGGAGAGGGAAAAGAAAGACATAGAAATAAAATTAAAGAAAGTTTAGTGAAATTCAGATTTTTGGAAGAATGAAGACAAAAATTGGGGATAACAAAAAAAAAAGAAAAAAAAAAAAGGAGAGAGAAAAATAGCAAATGAGAAACAGAGAAAAAGACAGACAGAAAAGTTAGCCTAGGGCAAAAAGAGAAGAGAGAGCGTGTGTGTGTGTATGTGTATGTGAGAGAGAGAGAGAGAGAGAGAGAGAGAGAGAGAGAGAGAGAGAGAGAGAAAGAGAGAGAGAGATGAAATATCAGAGGTCCTCTGGATTAAATTAGGCACGGAGCTAGCCAAAACAAACCCAGCTTCATTTCCTCCTCTACTGCAGCCGAGTGAAGTGGAAAAATAACCAGACCTCCACAAAACTGCAGCTAATAACACTGAAACAAGTACTATAACCAGAGCTGAGGACCAATTTCCACAACTAAACTTCCATAAAATTCCTACAAATCAGGAAAAGCGCATCGAAAGCAGGGATTACATTACATCTCAGTCTGGCTGAATCTGTGCTGGTTCGCTCTAGTCTGCTCCTATTTCTAGTCTAAACTGAGCTAAATTAGTCTTACTATTACTCTACCAAAAGTCTGTAAATACTGAGGTAAATTTAAGGTGAGGATAGATCTGGTAAGATAAATTATTGATTAGAATGGCACAGCTGAGGGGTAAATCTATGCTAGGAATACCCCTAATGAGAAGGGCTGCAACGATTAGTTGATCAAATCGACTACAAATTTCAGTGTGACTAATCATTAATTTGTGATTGTACCGTATTACATCAAGTGCTGGGGACAGAAGCACAATAGGAGATGGGTAAATGGGCTCACTGACAGTTTACACTCAACTTAATCTGTCTTTCCAAAAGTGCCCAAACACAACAGATTACATATTTGCTCACTAAATATCAGTACTTTTCTACGTTTAAACATCGACTTTTAAATGCCTTTTAAATCTATTGTTTAGCTATTGGCTAATAAAAAAAATAATCATTAGTTGCAGCTTTACTATTGAGGCAGATGTATATTACTATTGCACTGGTGAGGTAAATTCAAGGTAAGAAACACATTACTATGGGAACTGTATGATTAGAATAGAACTACGGATGTTATTTATGATTAGAATTGCACTATTGAGTAAGGGTGTAATGGTATGTGTATTCTTTACGAACTGTGACGGTACAGTGGTCACGGTTCGGTTAGCGTAAACGCACGCAGAATACACGGTTATCTAGACGTAAAATCAGGCAGGTCCCTAGTCATTACTGAAGTATTTTCAAAGCAAATTGTGGTTTTTTTTTTAGCCTACTGTAAACTTGTAAAAAACATACAGAAGAAAAGTAAAACAAGACATGGTTGAAATGAAGTTCACTTATTATTATGAAGCGAATAAAAGGAGAGGCTATACAGAATGCCAAGCCTCTTTTATTTATTTTAATTTTATTTATTTTATTTTATATTCCACCAACCATACAATAAACGCACTGAACCGTGGGGTTTATACCAAGGTGTAAACTGAACCGTACATTTTCTGTACCGTTACACCCCTACTGTTGAGGTAAATGTATAATTAAGACTTGTTGAGGTAAATTCACAATAAGAAATAGACTAAGGAAAATGTATAATTAGAATAGCACTGCTAAGGGAAAATTATGACTAAAATTGCACTGCTGAGGTAAATACATGATAAAAATAGCACAACTAGGATAAATGTATGATTAGAAATGTAATTTTTTAGTCTGTTTAGTCATGTAGTGTAACCAGACAGAGAACAGAATGACTCAAGGCTGAGTTTTGCATATAAACGTACTGCTGACTGACACTCTGTTACGAACAGAAACGGTTAGCCGGTTAGCCAGCTGCCGGAGGCTACAGCGTGGAGACCCAGGTGCTGCGTCTCAGAGCCCGGAGTCATTTCCTCCTCACAGCCGTTCATTCAGCAGCAGAGGCCATCAGGAAAAAAAATCTTTACAGAGAATGAACAGCTAATCATCCAATTAGTGCTCTCATGAGCTCGTCAACAGCTCCATGCTCCCAGCATGCAGGCAGGAGGCCTGAGTGAGTATGCATGCCTCTACATGTCACTGCCTTTTCAGCCAAGCTTACCTCATTCCCTCATTCAGAACGGAAGCTAGATGACACTATTCCAAGAAAGTGGAGTTTATATTTCACAGCTCCGGCTCATCTTCAGATTTACTGCTTTGTTAGAGTCTGAGCTTCAGAGCCAACATGCGGCCACTTCAGCTTCTTATTCCATAAGAGGACAGAAGATGAGAGGCACATCAGTGGAGCAATGACCAATAACTAACCCTGTCCTGAACCATCTCCTCAAAAATGTGCTTTACTTTAAATTGTGCTGCTGAAACTTGGCTGATCCCAACACTGTGAGCTGACTTAAATTCTCAAGCAAACTAAAAGCCCTCTTCTCAAGGCGGTTCTTTTTTTTCTATCAAATGAAATCTAGAACTGGACCTGTGTAGCATGTTTAGACCATTGGTGCT
Organism: Astyanax mexicanus; assembly: GCF_023375975.1. Taxonomy (NCBI): domain Eukaryota; kingdom Metazoa; phylum Chordata; class Actinopteri; order Characiformes; family Acestrorhamphidae; genus Astyanax; species Astyanax mexicanus. The sequence continues at coordinate 24,945,850 of NC_064426.1, forward strand.
GTATCCAGCAGACTTGCCCACATTCGCACCAGTTTTGATTGGAACCAAGTATACACCACTAATAAAAGGGTACTGCAAAAAAAAAAAAAAAAAAAAAAATACTTTTGCAACTTGGAAACAATATGGAGGAGAATGCAAAACACCAAACCGACTGACCAACTTGTGCCAAAGAAAAATGGCATGTCTGTCGTCTTTTAAAATTAGAGATGCATCAAATATTCAGCAAAAAAAATGATTTGGCCAAAAAGGCACTTTTGCTGTTCAGCCAAATAAGTCAAAAGGCTGAATAATTTACACTGAACCATATCGTTATTTTTTGATAGGTCTGCTAGGATTAAAAATACTTAGTCTTTCCTTAATATTTTTAAATGAGTTTGAGATTATTATTATTTTTTTTTAATTTGCATTTCTAATTAAAACTTTTGATCATACAATAATCATAATTGATGTAAAATATAAAAAAAAATCAGGATATTGATCCAGCACTATGACAGTCACATACTAAAAAAATAATTTGGTATCAACTGGGAACACTTTCTCCAGGGTACTTTTGGTGAAAGTGCACTGAAGTGTTCAAAACCAGATACATGATCAAGAGTTTCCCCCAGAAAATGTATTATCCAAGGCATTTCCGCATTGTCAAGGCGGCCGCCTCGCCTTACATACTGCTGCAGGAAATCCTGCAATCTGATCATAGAAGGATCATATTTGTAACAAAAAGGTGGGTTTGACATTAGGGCTACAAAGATTAGTCAAACTAATCAACAATGTTGATTATTTAAATTTGTCGACTACAAATTTAATTGTCAACTAATCGTTAATTTGTACAAGTACCACAAAGTGCTCGGGACAGAAGCGCAATAGTAGATGGTTAAATGGCTCACTTACACAGTTTACACTCAACTTAATCTGTCTCTCCAAAAGTTCCCAAACAACAGATTACACATTTAATTACTAAATATTAGTGCTTTTCACATTTAAACAACATTTAGATTTTTAAATGTATTTTGAGAGATTAAATGTAATCTTTAGCTGTTTCTCATCTGAAAGCTTAAATGTTTGTTTGAGTGGTTAAATTAATGTTTCACTATTCAAGAGCCAAAATGTTGTGCCTTATCAATATTCACAACAAATACTTACGTTTCCCAGGCTGAGGTCATGTACCAGCAGGTTCTGATGGTTTCCCAGTGACATCTCCAGCATCTCTCCAGAACTCCTCCCATCTGATCCGCCCCCACCCCCCGGGTACATGGGTAATCTGTAGTCATGTTCCGACACCTTCTCCTGCTTAATGCCCATGGCGTGCACATAGTCGCCTACACCTCCCATCATGCCTCCACCAGGAGCTCCACCCATCAGTCCTCCTCCAACCAAGCCCACTCCTACTCCTACTCCTCCACCACCACCGCCGCCGCCACCACCACCTCCTCCACAGTCTGGCGAGTCTCTCTCCTTCTTCAGGATCATCTCGTGTGGTTGCAGTTCAGCCATGACTGTCTGGCTGGCCAGGCGGGTGAAGCTGGTAACCGGGGGCAGGTGGCTGAACATGAGCATGCCTGGGCCGAATCCAGCGTCCATCCCTCCGCCGGAGCGAAGGAACTCGTTGCCGAGTTTGTCCTGGATGAGGCTCATGGTGACGAGTAAAGGCTCCCACACAGAGCAGAGTGACTCTTACACTGGAACAGACACCAAGGGGGTCTTCAACACAGGGGCAGCGCTCTCATCCTGACAAAAAGAGAGAGAAAGAGATGCAAACAACTTTTTAGAAATAGGAAAAAACACAATTCCAAAAAAAGGTGATGTGTTAAACATAAATTAATGTAAACAAAAACAAAATGCAATGGTAAGTGAATCTAATAAACCCATATTTTACTCATAACAGTATATACAAACACATATTAGATACTGAAAGTAAATTTTAAAAAATCTATCAAAAAACCCTCTCAATTTAGAACATTTTAGCAGCGCGACTCAAAAGAAATTGGAACGTGGCAACAAAAGTCTGGAAAAGTACGATATTAACCGACATTTTTGCCAGGCCGGCAGTAAAGAGGAGAGTTGTTAGAGGGTAAAAACAAGAGTCTGTTTAGAGTCTGCATTGTGGAAATATTTACATGACATATTTGAAACTATTTAAAACTATCACAGAAAGTTCTGTTCTGGCAGTAGGATCTCACACCTTTTCTTTTAAATAACAACCACTAAAGAGTAGGGAGAGAAGGATATACTGATAGATATATTGTGAGATTTTTACCACAGTAGTGGAACGTCACAGCTTCCCAGTTTAAAACAATATATGGACTTAGCAACCCGTCTTGCCCATAGTGACAGCAGAAGAACTGTTCTACTGTGTCCGTTTTGGGCTATTATACAACACTGGAATAATGCCACACTTCAAGTTGCTTTTATGAAAATAGAGACATGACCAAACTAAGCTATACACTTTATTGTACATTGTTTCATATTGGTTGTCAAATTATGTGAAACTGACACCAATAAATCCAACAACTCCTGATATTTCCTTATTATTTAGGTGTATTTTATCCTCTTTAGTAACACAGATGACATGAAATATCAGAATTCTCTTGCAATACCGTATTTTTCGGGCTATAAGGCGCACTTAAAATACTTATTTTTTCCCAAAAATCGTCATTGCGCCTTATAATGCAGTGCGCCTTGTGTATGGATTTTGCTTGTGTTTACTGACCTCGATTTTTATGTGGTACACGGCGCTCTGTTGTGCAGAATTCCTCACCCACGCCAGAAAAAGATCCCCCTCTTGGGCTAGCGCGCGGTTACCTTTGACTGCCGTACTGCCTCTCGGCTGTGGTTCAGGGTAGCTAGTTTCCACTGTAGCTCCGTGGCCAGAACAAGGTGCCGGTAAACTTTCCTTTCCACCCGTTCTGGGGTAATAGCACAAACTGTTTCTTTTTAGCGCCCACTTCTAAGTAAAGTTAACCTCTTAACACGCGCTGGCCCACCGGCGGGCCAGAAATATTTAATATTTCATAACTGGCTGTGTTTCTGAATAGTTATGAACAGTTACAGGTTCAATATAGACATCCAATATACCATTTTAAAGCTTAGAATCTCTGCTTTTGAGCTATTTAGCCTATTTAGCGGAATATCCTTTCAGAAAATAAACATTTAGGGCGAAATATGCCTTGGTTATGATTTTAATAATTCATAACTCTCATATTTGCGTTTATCGTTCGTCCATATTTCATCGAATGCGGTCATGTCATACACCATTCGAACCGTCTGGCTCTCCGGATTCCAGAACTGTGCTTTTACTGTAGGATGTATGTTTCATGAATTAGAGCTGCGTCAGAGCGCATGTTTCCAGTAATAAAAGGCTCTCCTTTTCTCCTGGGGTAACCTCCGGTCACTGCCGCCACCCCCCGAACACACACCCGCGCTCAGCCACAGGTCCTACCTTCAAAACGCGTCCAGACTAAAGAGAATCCATCAATCCAGTCTCCTGTAATCCACAGTTATATCCAAACAGCGCTGGAAATCACTTCATCCAGAAATGAAACTTATCCAATCTTTATCTCTGTTTTAAAACCGTTTTATTCACCGAATTCGGCACAACACGCTATTATAGTCAGAAGCCTCGCGGAGTAATGCGGTACTTGCTGTGCTTCAAGTAGTATTATGGTCTGTCGGAGCGTTGCGGCTACCGTTGTCAGGAGCCTCGCGGAGTAATACGTACTTGCTGTGCTTCAACATAATATTATGGTCTGTCGGAGCGTTGCGGCTACCGTTGTCAGGAGCCTCGCGGAGTAATACGTACTTGCTGTGCTTCAACATAATATTATGGTCTGTCGGAGCGTTGCGGCTACCGTTGTCAGTAGCCTCGCGGAGTAATACGTACTTGCTGTGCTTCAACATAATATTATGGTCTGTCGGAGCGTTGCGGCTACCGTTGTCAGTAGCCTCGCGGAGTAATACGTACTTGCTGTGCTTCAACATAATATTATGGTCTGTTGGAGCGTTGCGGCTACCGTTGTCAGGAGCGTCGCGGAGTAATACGTACTTGCTGTGCTTCAACATAATATTATGGTCTGTCGGAGCGTTGCGGCTACCGTTGTCAGGAGCGTCGCGGAGTAATACGTAAGTTACTTGCTGTGCTTGTTGATTTATTGCTCAGAGATGTTGTTATTTTTCACAGATATTGTGAAGGATTTATTGCTCAGTTATTGTTACTGATATAAATAAAGTTTCATTTAGTGCGCCTTATAATCCAGTGCGCCTTGTGTATGGACTAACACTAAAAATAGACCGTTCACTCATCGTGCGCCTTATAATACGGTGCGCCTTATAGTCCGAAAAATACGGTATATTGATATTCACAGTATTGTGATATTGTGATTCCCACCACAACTGAGGTGTGCATTCAGAATCGAGTGAAGACTAACGCTAATGCACACACAATTAGGGCTGCCACAAACGATTATTTTTATAGTCGACTAATCACCGATTATTTTTTATGATTAGTCGACTAATCGGATCATACGTTAATTGAATATAAAACACAGTTTATCACAATAGAATGCAGCTGCTATTATACAACCAACATTAGATTTCAGCTATATGCTAACTAAAAATAAAAACAATTAAAATCATAGTTCATTAAACCTTTAATGAAATATGCAGCTTGTTGTAACAGACAATTATTTTACTGTTTAGCATAAAGTGTAAACAACTGTGTAAAATAAGGATAAGGCACTGGCATTTATGAAACATCTCAACCGTGAGGTTGTTTGAACTATTATGAAAAAAAAGTATATTAATAAAAAATGTCTCTCTGTCCAGATATTGTGTACATTACCGTACACAGGGCAGCGGTCTGCACAGATCTGATTGGCAGAGGAGAGCGTTTGGTGATTTTACACCACACATGACTGATCTGTGAGTTTACTGCACCGAAAAGCACTGAAAACAGAAGCCACTGTCAGAATGAAATCCTTCTCTGTAGTTTATCGGTTTGGGACGGCATTTGTGACAACGTCTGGGTCCGGATCCGGATCGTGGTCCGCCTATTAGTGACCTCTGTTTTAAAGCTATCAAGATGAGTAAGTTAAGTACTAAGTTAACGCTCTGTTTACGCTAATTTTAGCAGCTAAATAGCAATTTAGCTTCTTCGTCATTTAATCAGCCACAACATGCCTCCTTTTCAGGTGCTCGTGCATCGCGGTTGTGCTGCCGAGGAAGGCAAGTTCTTCATTGCAGATATTGCATTGCATGCGTTTCACTTTTATTTTCTTGGTGATCCCACACTTTTGAGTTCTGTAGCGGGGTAGCCATGAAACCAGAGCCTGTCTGTATAATGTCCTGAGATGTCGTCCACTACCTACCCCGGTTTCCACTACTGCGCATGTGCGTCCAGGACAGAAAGGCAGTCGCAGCAGTTTGGAGAGAAAAACAAAGAAAAAAACAAACAAACGACCAATCGACTATTAAATTAGTCGTCGACTATTTTAATAGTCGACATAATCGTGACTAGTCGACTAATCGTGGCAGCCCTAGTGTGCACCACAACGCACGCGCACGCACACTCGCACACACACACACACACACACACACACACACACACACACACACACACACACACACACACACACACACACACAAAAACACACAAAAACACACAAAAACACACAAAAACACAAACACACACAAACACACACAAACACACACACCACTTGACTGTACAACTTTAATGGCACTGAGAGCTGAATGATGAGGAAGTAGAGACAAATTGGATTATAAGATGTTAAACACACTATAAAACAGTAATTTTATCAGCGTAAAATCTCCTTATATAAGCTGTTACTAAAAATAAAGTGTATGAATAAATCTTACTTCAGTATTAGTCAGCAGCACATCATATTTAACCTGTGGGGATTGACTATTTATATTACATACAGCTCTGGAAATAATTAAGAGACCACTTCAGTTTTTGAATCAGTTTCTCTTATCTTGCTATTTATTAGTATATGTTTGAATTAAATGAACATTGCTGTTTTATTCTATAATCTAGACAACATTTCTTCCAAATTCCAAATAAAAATATTGTTAACAGAATTTATTTGCAGCAAATGGAAATTGGCTGACATGACAAAAAGATGCAGAGCTTATTGACCTCAAATAATGGAAAGAAAACAGGTTTATATTCAAAGTTTTAAGAGTTCAGAAATCAATATTTGTCCTCCACCAGTCTTACACACTGCTTTTGGATAACTTTATTCCACTCCTGGTGCAACAATTCAAGCAGTTCAGCTTGGTTTGATGGCTTGTGATCGTCCATCTTCTTCTTGATTATGTTCCAGAGGTTTTTAATTTGGTAAAATGAAAGACACTCATAATTTTAAGTGGCCTTGTATTTTTGTCCAGAGTTGTACAGTATTAACGGTTGCTAAGTCAGGTTCGGGTTGGAGGTGTCCCGTTCTCACTTTCCCAGTCTGATGTCACAGAGTTAGCAAGCTGTCATGCTAATCCGTTGAAAGAAGCTGACTAGATAAATGAGAAATTTAGAACTGCTAGCATGTGCACCACAGACCAAGATTTGGTAACCTTCATTTTCTGTACTGAAAAATAAATAGAGCCTAGATCTCCAATCAAATGTGGAGCCAATCAGCGAGTCTCTGTGTATTTAAGACCTCCCGCCAAGCGGTTTGGTGGTCCAAGTACAAGTAGCTAACTGTTCTGAGAGCTGTTCAGCCCTGTAGTGTAAGAGAGGCCAATAATGATTAATTTCAACACAGTAAGTTGCCACTTTTGAGACACAAGGACCCTTCAAAATAAAACCTACTAAAATTACTTTAAGGACGCACAGGAACGTGTGTGTGTTTCATTGAGAGCACAGATTGTGCGACAGGGCCACGCTGGTCCTCAGGGACGGCAGCCGCACGCTCTTTGATCCAACCATTAAGTGCTTAGCTGCATTAATCACACAGGCTGGTGGGTCAGCCAGACAGAGAGGGAGCCGCTCACATGCTTATACTCACACACTTCAGCTGCTCCTTTAAACAGTCTAGCCTACTTTAAGAATGTGGGAGGATTACACACCACACAATAACCTGCAACCTAAACTTACATAATATATCAGTATCACTATCATCATCCTTATAATCACTGCATAAGAAAATAAGAACAGAAAACAAATTAACTTTCACATGCTGATTTTCTATGGTCATTAGTACTAATGCAGAAACCATTCTGAATGTTTTGGTAACGGTTACATTTAGCACAGGTGTCTGATTTAGGGTTTATGAAACTGCTGCTAATCTTGTCAGTTTCATACTTAGAAGAGGGGAAGAAAGAAATGAAGCATGGCCCGTCAAGCTTTAAGGGGTTTAGAGGTCAAGCAAGTTCACGCAACAGCAGAAACAATGGCCTCCTATTGGCTCGATTTTTTTTTAAGTGAATGTCATGTTTAGTTAATCATGACACATTTCAACATCAACAACTCTACCTATACACTTTTGCACAGGAAATAACAAGTATAATTTATAGAATGATGGTTTAAGTACGTATAGGATGATTCTTCTAAGACTGGTTTTGAACTTATGACAGAAATTAATAAGACGCCTATAAAAGATTTTTTTTTTATTATTATTTTTGACCAGGGAAATGCATGGCATGATATTAATTAATTAATTACCAATACGATTTTTTTTATTTAAAACATAAAAAAAAACTACCAAGATTAAATAAGACATTTTTTTCTGTGCATCCTTAGATTTTAACTTTCCTTTATAGCTCATATTTGGGCTCCTGTCCTAAAATATCAGAACATTATTATTTTTCTGTTGAAGTTATAACACTGCAGACGATTTACTGTATGTCAACAGTAGGTCAACTTTACAGAAGAAGAAAAAATAAACAATCTTAACTTTTTAATGGAAGTCAAGGTTATAAGATGGCAAACTAAATAAAAATATATAAAATAAATAAACAGAATTTAACAATAAAATATCAGAATTAATCACGAATTCTCACATCTGTGCATTCCAGAAGTTTGGGTTAGAAAACAATAGTATTGTATGTAATAATAACACTAATTTGTTTGACACAATAAACAAACAGCATATTGTGATAATTTTTTCTTTTGCAGTTTATATGCAAACACTAAATATGCTGCACTTTATTTTTATGTTTTGGTATATTTTTTATTACTTTATTTTTGATACTTTTTGTTAAATTACAACTACTTCATAAATAATTAGAATCTGGGTGAATTACTGGTAATGAAATAGACTTAGGTTGGGCAGTATGATGGTAACATGAACTATAGGGCAAGACATAAAATACTTAACAGCTTAACTGAGGTAAATCTTGTTCTTGGCCACAGGAAACCAGGCCATGCACTGGAGATCAGATGCACAGAGAAAACTGGCTGGTGTTCTTTTTTTTAACATTAGGGATTAAGGAGGTGTTATCAACACAAACATAGATGTTCAGCCTACATTTATAATACAACTTTGTACAACAGGCTAAAGAATCCCACTGAAGTCCTTCTCCATAGGTCTCCAAAAATATGGATGGGAATAAAGATACATAGTGATTTTTCACCAAATGTGACCTTATTATGGCCTTATGTAATTTTCTTCTAAATGGATTTCTGGATTTCCTAATTCCCATCCTGATTTGTCACCAAATGTGTTATTTCTATAACCTTATGTAAATTCTTTCTAAATGGATTTCTGTATTTCTTTATTCCCATCCATATTTTTTTTCTCCCAACAGGACTTTTTTGAAAACGTATGGATATATATTGTGCAGCCCTGCCTTGAGATGTTTCAAAATTACTGTATATTGTTGCATACATAGCTTATTTACAATAATACGCTTAAATATTAACAATGCTGACCTCTATAAACATTACAAATATTCTGTGGTGTAAAAACACATCCATAGTCTGATTTTTCTTAAGAGCAAACTGAAGGAGATTTTTGGGAAGACACTGGTTAATGCGCCCCAATCTTTTCTATGGAACCAAAAGTGGTTCTTCTATGGCATCATTCAAAGAACCCTTTGTAGCACCTGTATTTTTAAGAATGTTGGTCTAGGTGTTAATACAAAGCCTTGCTATTCATTTGACACTAGGGATTTGGCTGCACATGCACAAGTCAGACGAACAGTCGCTGATGTGCACGGATAGCGCTTCTTAAGATTGACTGGTCAATCACGCTGAATTATTTAGTCTTACTCCAAAGGCTTTAGAGTTCAGACATTCTCACCAGTACAAATACAACCAAGCCTAGTGTGTTATCTACTGGTTTATCCTTATATCTGCCTGCTCTGACTGCAAACGGTCAGACTGCCACAATCTTAATAGTGCTGTTGCATCTGTAACAATAGCGTAACACACAAATTCAATACAGAACAGAACACCACAAAAAGTGGGAAGAATAAACAGGGCTCTGCACTAGGCTAAAAGCTAATGCTACCATTTTACCATTTCTTCCCATTGTCTGCTCCTTCAACAACAAGCCTAGCTCAACCATATTGGAGACAAATGCTCACCAGAAAGAAAATTACCAGCTTATTGTTTTTAACTGGTAAGATTCAAGAAAGCCAAACCCAGTGAAAGGAGCAGAGAAAGGCTAAAAGCTTACTGGATACAAACTCTTACGCTTACGAACAGATCATCACACTAAATGGACAACAAAACATACCAATACAACTTAGAAAAACACAGGAATAATGTATGTTATTTATTCAGTATATAAACTAAACAAAATGTGGGTTCTATGTTTCAGGATTCGTTAGGATCTGTGTGTTCGTGTTCCCTCTGCTATTGGATCAAACAAATCTACTGATTTTAGGAGAAACTGTAGGGTTGGACACTGGAGGAAAATAATGAATTAATTTAATCAAGCCTTTTTTTTGATGTAGTTCTTAAACCAATGTTGATACTCACTGGTAAAAATATTAAGCGCAAGTGAAAATTAAACAAATATAATCAAATATCAACTTAAAATAAACTTTCACACATCCCGTTTCAAACTGAACAGTATCAAAAGCAACTTTACAACATTTCATAGCAGTTATGTCAATGGAACAACAGGAATTATGTTTGTATTGTAACAAGTTCACCCAACCGATCACAAACGTAACAGCATCATCTTCTGTGTCCTGCAATAAACCTACCAAAAGAACCACCTGAAGGATGGCAGTAATGAAGCAATAACTAGTAAGTAAAATTGAGGGGTGAGTTTTAAGGAGTTTAGAGCACCTATGTATCAATTAAATTATCAATATTTGACTTCACAAATTAATACGATACAAATAAAAACATACAATATATCGCAATATTGATATACTGTCCCACCCCTACACTCCACAAACATTACAAGTTAGTTTCATAGTAATTACTGAATCAATTGTAGTGCACACAAAATACACCAATTTGTGGCAAATATCACAAAGTTTACAGCACACAGAACCAAATATACTGATATATTTATACTTACACTTTCATAGCAGATACTTTAGTAGATTCTTTAGTACATTCTGAATAATTTATAGTATATACCTCAATGTTAGTAGATACTTGACTGACTAAGGATATTTTTTTTATAGATATCACCTCATTTACACTGGACACTGAATTATATAAAATAATAATACCTCAATTTTAGAAGTTGGCAGCTATCAAAGTTCTTAAAAATAGGTACATATTGAACATTATTCCTCAACCCAACAACCATCTGGTCATCATTTGCAATCACCTACAGTACACTGTACAAGTTAGTAGTTACTGAATCATTTACTGTAGACACTAATCCAATTCATAGAAGCTACTGAAAAGCAGGTCCTAGAGGTGAAAATTAATTTATATTTGATACTGAATAACTTCTACTACATAACCAACAATTTCCATTCGATACCAAATCATTTATAGTAGCTAATAACTCATTTACAGTAGATAAATCATTTGTAGTTCATACCGCAAAATGTTTAGTAGATGCTAAACCATTCATAGTAGATACTGCATAATTTGGCAGATACGCAAACAAATATAGTGAATATGAATCATGCATAGAAGATGGCACATAATTAAGCAGATACAGAATCTTATATTGTAAATATGGAATAATTTTTGAAGACAATGAATCAATTCATAGTAAATACCACATAATTTAGCAGATATTGAGTCATATATAGTAGTTACAGACTCGTATATGGTGGACATGGAATCATTTATTCAAGACACTAAATCATCAGTAGTAGATACCACACAATTTAGCAGATATGGAATCATATATAGTAGATCTAAAATCATATATGCAATCATCTTAAGAAGACAATGAATTATCCATAGTAGATACTACATAATATGTAAAAAGAACCTTATTCATTCAAGTTAGACGCCACATTTTTTAATGTATGTACTGAATTATTTATTGAAGGTATTGCCTCATTTCTACTGATCAATTTACACAAGATAGTCAGTCATTTATAGAAGTTACTGAACAGCAGGTTCTGAAATTAAAACTGAAGGAACAATATGACTCACTACCTAAAAACCATCTATCCATCCACAACTCAATCCATCCATGCACCCAGCTACTCATCCTTAGTCACCAGCAATAAACCAAGCAAATTACCTACCATGCATCACAGCCTGAAGGAGGAAGGAGGTACGGTACAGTCTAGTAAAGCCCATCTGAACTAAATCCAGACTCCAGAGTGAGCAGCAGCAGCTGTGATTGAGCAGATTTGGGTCTTAAAGCACAATAAGGGGAGCTGACTTCACGAGGCTCTGGCTCTTTGTGCATTGTGTGCGGCGCAGGCTGATGCAGCTGGTATGTAAATAGCTAACCTAGGTTAACCTACTGCTGCTGCTGGTTGTGGAGCTCATGTGGATGGATGCATTAGGCACAAACCGTGCTAGCCCGTCCGTCAGTCCGAACCAGAACTTTCTCCAGCAGCAGACATGGAGCGCGTGCACCAGCAGCACTGGATACTGATATTAATGCAGCTATTATTACTGCAGTGCTGTGCTATGCTAATAACAACACAATGCAGAGGCCCTGGTCAGCCATGCTAATCTGTTAGCTAGCTGCTATGAAGCAGCAACGCACGGCAATTAAACAGAGCTGCGATAGCAATGCATGGAGAGAGAGAGAGAGAGAGAGAGAGAGAGAGAGAGAAAGAGAGAATGGAAGACGAGAAGAGAGATGGAGAGAGAGAAGAGAGGAGAGAGATTGAGGAAGATTAAGAAACGAGAGAAAAAATGGGGGGTATAGTAGAAGAGTGAAAAAATGCAGAAGAAGAGAAAGAAACAGAAAAGAGAGGTAGAATGAAAGAGAGAGAGAAGGAGAGAATGCGAGTGCGTGCGTCCGAGCGCGACACAGAGCACGCGCTACACAACACATTCGCAATAAAGACGAAAAAATAACGCAGAAAGCAGCCCGCGCGCCCGAGATAAGTAAATAAAGTGTAAATAACTAAAAACAGAACAGAACCGCCTCCCTAACTCATCTCTCCCCGCCGAACTAAAGTCCCCGCGGCGCTGCAGCAGCGCTGCGCTCACAGCCCGATGCTAACCGGCTAACGCTAACGCTTTGTTGTCTCGCGCCGCCGCGCCGTCCCGAAGCCCCCGCGCGCAAGCACACACACACACCACCGGTGCAACTTACCAGCGCATGGCCGCCGCTCGCGCTCCCGCTGGCCTTCCCGCCGCTCTCCTCCTCACGCTCTCCGTCCCGCTCGCTCGGTCGGTCCCTCGCGCCCTCCCCCGCGCGCCGCTCTCCTCACAGCCCTAAAAGCGCTCTCCCGCAGAGCCTGCGCTCCTCCATGTTGCCCTGGCGCGGGGGAGTGTGGGTAACGGGGGGAGCCGGACGGGTCCCGCGAGGAGACACGGAGAGAGAGAGAGAGAGGGGGGAGAGGGGGAGAGGGGGGGGGGGGTAATGTGAGGAGAGATAGAATGGATAAGAAGTAGATAGAAAAGGGAAGAAGAGAAAATGAGTGAGAGAGGGATACAGACAGAGAAATAGGTGAGAAAGAAAGAAAGAAAGAGAGTAGAGAGAGAGAAAATAAATAAAGAGAACGATGTGAGGAAAGATAGAATGGATAAGAAGTAGATAGAAAAGGGAAGAAGAGAAAATGAGTGAGAGAGGGATACAGACAGAGAAATAGGTGAGAAAGAAAGAAAGAGAGTAGAGAGAGAGAAAATAAATAAAGAGAACGATGTGAGGAAAGATAGAATGGATAAGAAGTAGATAGAAAAGGGAAGAAGAGAAAATGAGTGAGAGAGGGATACAGACAGAGAAATAGGTGAGAAAGAAAGAAAGAAAGAGAGTAGAGAGAGAGAAAATAAATAAAGAGAACGATGTGAGGAAAGATAGAATGGATAAGAAGAACATAGAAAAGGGAAGGAGAGAAAATGAATGAGAGAAGGATAAAGAGAGGGAAAGAGAAGGAAATGTAAGAAAAAAAGACTATGGGGAGAGAAAGAAATATAAATAAGTTTGTATAAGAGAAAATGAAAATGAATGAGAGAGAGAGGGAAGAGAAATGGGTAAGTGAGAGAGAAAGAAAGAGAGAGAGTGGTGTAGGAGGGAAAAAAGAGAGAATGAATGTGAGAGAGAGGTAAAGAGAAATGGGGAGAAAAAAGTAGAGAAAAAGAGAATGAATGAAAGAGAAAAGAGAGAGGAGAAAGACAAAAATAGAGAGAGAAGAGTAAAAGAAGACATACAATGGATAAGAAGAAGGTAGAATAGAGAAGGAGAGAAAATTAATGAGAGGCATAACAAGAAATTGGTATAAGAGAGAAAGAAAGGAGATGTGAAAGAAAGCAACAGAGAGAAAAAGAAAATGGGTAATGGAGAGAAAGAAATAGAAAGAAGTTTGTGAGAGAGAAAAGAAGAGAAAAAGAGGTCCAAAGAGAGGGAGAGAGAGAGAGAGATAATGAAGTGAGAGGTAAAATAAAGAGAAAGTAGTATTTAAGGAGAGACAGAATGAAAAGAAAATGGATAAAAAGGATCAAAATAATTTGGTATGAGAGAGAAAGAAAGAAAGTTTGTTTGAGAAAAAAAGTAGAGGAATGAAGAATGAATGACAGAAAAATGGGTGAGAGAGAAAGAAAAAAAGAGAGTGAAGTAAGAAGGAAAATAAAGAGAGAGAATTATGTAAGAAGAGATAGAATGGATAAGATGAAAATAGAAAAGGGAAGGAGAGAAAATGGATGAGAGATGGATAAAGAGAAATTGGTATGAGAGTGAAAGAAAAAATGAGGTAAAAAATGAAACGGAGACAAAAAGAAAATGAGTGAGGGAGAGGAAGAAAGATAAAGAAGTTTGTGAGAAAGAAAGGTAGAGAAAAAGAAAGTGAATAGAAGACAGAGGAAGTGACAGGAAAAGAGAATGGGTGAGGAGAATCTAAATGGATAGGACAAAGGGAAGTGAGAAAATGACATGAGAGTTAGACAAATAAATTGAGAAAAGATGTGTAAAAGAGAAGGAAAGTGGGGGAGAGATGGGGAAAGAGAAGAGAGAAAAGGGGATAAGGGAAGAGAGAAAATAGATGCAGATAGATAGAGAGAGAGAAAAGGAAGAAATAGAGAGAAGGATAAGAAGAGAAAAATGATAAATGGAGAAAAAATGGGGTAAGTAAGAGAGATAGAAAGAAAGACAGCGGTGTAAGATGCACGAATAAGAGAGAGAGAGAGAGAGAGAGAGAGAAAAGGAACAACAGAGAAAAATGGTGAAAAATGAATGCAACACTGGATTGAAATAAATCTTGTGACATTGCAGAGGCTTATCGAAACAATGACACAGCAAATCAAAGCTAAAGACGGTCCAACAGAATATTAGAGTATTTGACCTTTCTTTTTGGTTGAGACTTTTTTTTGGCCAGGCGGTGTATACATACTAGTGGGAACTACTGTTATGTCCCATGACATCCTACATATAAGCCATACTGCTATCCCAATGCTTTTGGCTTTTTAGTGTATAAAAAGTATCACTGTAAATGAACTGATCTTCAGCTGAACTGTGGGTCTGTTGGATGAGGCAGTGCTGATTTATGAGAATTAACAATGATGCTGTATTTTATGATATGAGTGTTTTGGTGTGTGTGTGTGTGTGTGACATAGAGGCAGCATCCCTGCGGGCCCACAACAAACGAGGACAGTGTGTACATCCGAAAAGCAGCCCTCAAATTAATGAAAAGGCTGTGACACGTTTTTGCTGAAGGAAAAAAAACACTCCTCAAATAGCCGGAAAATTAATTAGATGTGTGAGCCTCGAAAGAAGCAGTTTAGAAAGAAACGAGAGAGGGATGGAAATAGAGAGAGAGAAAGAGAGAAAAAGAGAAACAACCTCACATCAATGATCCAAATTCTAGTATAAAGTTTTCTCTGGACAATAGAAACAAGTTAACAATGAATGAATGTGAGCAGGTGTCCCAGTACTTTTGTCCATAAAGTGTAACTTCCATATTAAGGTCATTACACTCAAAGAGCAATGTATATTAGTCTATAAGAGTTTACGCCCTCAAGTAACAATAGTCCATTTGTACCAACATACTTAAATTCTTTACTTACAAAATATACACTGTAGCTTCAAAATGGTTGGAGTGAATCATTTGTTATACACTATATAAACACAAGTATGTGGCAAGACTAGTAGCTCTCGAGCCCAGAGAGCTACTAGTTGCAGAACAGTTGAATTCAAAGCAGGTAAACCCAAAAAGAAAGAAAAGGAAAAATAATTAAATAAATAAACACGCCGCCCCTCACGCAGGTGCCCCAGCTAGTGAATTGGGACACGGCTGGGAAAAAAACGGCGTTATAAGGAACGAGAATGTGCGAAAACTAAAGTCACGATGAGCGCAACAGAGAGACAGGGGAGGTTTGTAAACAAAAGCTCGCCAGAGAAGGGTTTTATTTATTTATTTTTTCATTTTCTTTCATTATTTTTCAAACAATCTCACGAGCCAGATGTTTAATGCTTGCCTATTGCCAACCCCTGGTTTAAAGTGTGCTAGGACCACTGGTTGCATTATTAATATACTGCACGTTAAATGCCTTTAACAGGACAATGCTCGTCCACATAGCGCTGTTGTCTCAAGAGAAAGTGTGTGCAATGCCAGTGGAAGGACAATTAGCACTTCAACCCTACTGCAACCCTACCCTGACCTCTACGACTGCAAAAACGAAGAAATGTCTGGCTGGTTGTATATTGCACTTGTTACACATTCGTTACATATTACTTATGTATGTGTAACTTTACATTTTTTTCATATCAGTCTAAACTTGTACACATTTATTGTTCCTGGTACTCTTTATCTTTCTTCCAAATAACATTGCAATCTGATTCTTCCATTTGGGAGCTAGTTTTTAGTGATACAGTGGAGCTTGAAAGTTTGTGAACCCTTTAGTTATGTTCTATATTTCTGCAGAAATATGACGTAAAAGTCAAAATCAAAGAGAACCCATCTAATTAAATATGATAAAGATATTATGCTTGGTCATTTATTTATTAAAGAAAAATTATCCAATATTATTTTTATAATCTGTGAAACATGGTGGTGGTAGTATCATGGTTAGGGCCTGTTTTGCTGCATCTGGGCCATGATGGCTTGCCTTCATTTATGGAACTGGAAATGGAATCATGGAAATGATGCGCCTTTTTGCTTTAACGCATGCACTACGTGCTTCTCACTCGTACCCACACATCTCTTGGTGCAGCTGTGCAGCTATAGCTGCAAAAACAGCAAGAGCGAACCACCTGGCCTTTTTTCACCTCCTCGACCTGAGCATGAATTCCGATGAGCTGTTTTCTCTCCACTCGAGCAAAAGATGCTCCACATATAAACTGCTAATGCCTCCATTTCACCTCTTAAAGCTACAAGTCATCTCTCAAATACATTTTTTGTTGTTTGTGAAGAAGGCGACGTTTATACACATATCAATGTCCGCATGTGAGTTTTTAGTTATACAGTGGAGCTTTAAAGTTTGTAAACCCTTCAGAATGTTCTATATTTCTGCATAAATAGGAAGTAAAAGTTTGCTAGATTTTCAATATTCCAATATAATTTTTGTAATCTGTGAAACATGGTGGTGGTAGTATCATGGTTTGGGCCTGTTTTGCTACATCTGGGCCATGATGGCTTGCCTTCATTGATGGAACTGGAACTGGAATCATTGAAATGGAATCATGGAAATGATGCGCCCTTTTGCTTTAACGCATGCACTACGCGCTTCACTCTCATACCCGCACATCTCTAGGTGCAGCTGTGCAGCTATAGCTGCAAAAACAGCAAAAGCAAACCGCCTGGCCTTTTTTCACCTCCTCGACCTGAGCATGTACTTCAGATGAGCTGTTTTCTCTCCACTCGAGCAAAAGATGCTCCACATATAAACTGCTAACGCCTCCATTTCACCTCTTAAAGCTACAAGTCGTCTCTCAAATACATTTTTTGTTGTTTGTGAAGAAGGCGACGTTTATACACGTATCAATGTCCGCATGTGAGGCGTTTCAGGGACAGATTCATTCACATTACACACAGATACAGGTCTCTTACATTTGTGAATGTGAACTGTTAAGATCTGAGCAAAAAATGGGATTTGAGCAATTTGGAAAGAAATATCTATAATCTAAAAGTCTATTCACCAGCTGACTCTTTCAATTGTCTTCTATAGAAATGCGCTCTAGTGTTGTGAATGGCACACTGCCATTATTGTTCTGCTTTAAAGAACAATCCTTCATCTCAGGATGTGCTCAGGATTTCTTAATTGTGCGAGTAACAACCCTTAATTCAGGCTAAAGGAACTAACTGAGCTGGGAAGCTTCCTTTATTGACTGAAGGCCAGTGGGCCTACAGGATAAGTGGGCTTTTAGGAGTTTCTGGGGTGTCTGACCTCAGCCTTTCTCTCCTTTTCTTTCCTGCATGTGCCGTTCTCTCTTTCTTTCTAAGCGTCACTCAGTCCCCTTATTCCCCTCATTCCCTCTCTCCTCCCACCCCCCAATAACAAACAGCAGCAGGGAGAAGGCAGCGCAGTGCTTTAATATGCATTAGGATCATCCTCATCAAATGTGCCGCTCCGACAATGGTTGCCCTGGGAATATCAGCTGTCATGAAGAAATCTGTGATAATCAGGGACTCTTGGTGTGTGCGTGTGTGTGTGTGCATGTGTGTGTATGTTCTAATGCAATGTCCTGGTTTTGTAGGAATGCCAGAAATACTTAGGATCATGAACAGTAATATAGGGCATATTATGATTGCCCATAAAAACTTACATATAGTAAATAAGGAATAATGGATATACAGTTGCTAGAAAAAAGTATGTGAACCCTTTGGGATTACTTGGATTTTGGCATAAATTGGTCATTAAATGTGTTTTGATCTTCATCTAAGTCACAACAATAGACAAACACAGTCTGCTTAAACTAATACAACACAAAAAATGATATGTTTGCATGGTTTTATTTCATCTATCATTTATTTCATATTTCATTAATCCACAGTATATTTAGCCAGTACTGCTGTGGAACATCCAGGCTGTCCTTTTTGCAAACTTCAAATGTGCAGCAATGTTTTATTTGGACTGCAGAGGCTTTCTCTGTTGTATCCTCCCATTAAACTCTATGCCTGTTTAATGTTTTCCTTATTGTAGATTTGTCAACAAAAAATGTTAGCATGTGCCAGAGATTTATGTAAGTCTTTAGCTGACACTCTAGGATTCTTCCTCACCTCATTGATCATTCTGCGCTGTGCTCTTACAGTTATCTTTACAGGACGACCACACCTAGGGAGAGTAGTACATTAATGCTGACCTTCATTTCTTAAAGAAATTTTCTTCTTTACCTATTGAGTAGTTCTTGACATTATATAGATTAGAAAAATACTCAAATAAGGCTATTTACTGTATACCAACTCTACCTCTTCACAACTTTGCAACTTATGCTCTCAAATATTTCAAGAAGCAAGAAATTCAAGTAATTATCTCCTAACAAGTTTAGCACAGCTGTTGAAATCACTTTTCTAACATGATAAATGTACATAAATACAGGTCAACATATATTTTAATATATTTGTCCCCATGTCCTTATGTTGTACAGAAACAAACATAGTCTATGTGTGTGTTGCATGTTAAAAATAGAGAGAGAGAGAGAGAGAGAGAGTTTCTTTTATAGCACAGTCGATCAGGGCTCCCCAGTGGGGGGTCCCTCATCCATTCGCGTTTATTCTCTCCGCTGTGAGAGAAAGATTAACGGCATGGAAAATGCTTCTGCAACTTCACATATTCATTTATTACTAGGGGAAATGTGACAGTGCTTTTTCTACACATTGGCTTATAGCAAAATCCTTTAACACCTAAGCACTGCTATTCCTGCAGTTTAACCCTTTCAATTCTGGTTACGGAGACCTAGAATTCAGTAACACTTTTAAAACTACAGATTTTACAGATTAGCAACAACGAAAGCAACACAAAGAAGTGCAAGACAAGTTTAAGATTTTTTGTAATGGCAACATGTAATAATAATAATTATTATTATTATTATAATAAACTTTATTTTATATATTATTATTATATAGCATGTTTCACATAGCAGCTCAAAGTGCTTCACAATAAGATGAAATGAAACAG
Source organism: Astyanax mexicanus (assembly GCF_023375975.1). Taxonomy (NCBI): domain Eukaryota; kingdom Metazoa; phylum Chordata; class Actinopteri; order Characiformes; family Acestrorhamphidae; genus Astyanax; species Astyanax mexicanus. Next base: position 24,965,462 of record NC_064426.1, read on the forward strand.
TAAAATGTAATATAATGTAATATAAAACTAATAAAACAATTAAAAAGAAACAATTTAATAAAATAGTTGTAAATAAGACATTTATATTAAAATAAAATATATAATAAAATAGATAAAAAACAGAAGTTAGTACAAAGCTAAGCATGGTTTTTAGCTGTTTTTTAAAGCTAGTAACACTGATTGCCTGACGAATATTAATTGATAAAGAGTTTCATATTTTTGGGGCATAAAAACAGAAAGCTGCTTCCCCAGTCTTACTGTGTTTCCTTTATTCTGGGAATGTTCAATAGAGCAGCTCCTGATGATCTTAACACACGATTTGGAACATATGTCAGAGATGTATGTAGGTGCTAACCCATTAAGAGATTTATAAACCAGTGAAAGAATTTTTAAATCAACCCGGAAAGACACAAGCAGCCAGTGCAGTGAAGCTAAAACAGGTGTTAAATGTTCTCTCTTTTTTGTGTGTGTTAGGACTCTGGCTGCATCGAACAAGCTGAACAAGCTGTAGTCTGTCAATTGTAGTTTTGGGCAGTGCAGTGAATAATTAATTACAGTAATCTAGACGTGAAAAAGTAATCTAGTCGTAAACACATTTTAGGCCACTGTAAATAAGTAAAAAGTCAAATGTTTCTGTTAACAGTTGTGGATCGTCTGCTCTTCTGTTCACATTAGCATATTGTAGCATAAAAGCATTAACCAGAACTTTTCTGGATCACTTTACCTAAATCAAATTGTCGCTGCCTTGATAACCCAGCGACACACAGACTTCTTAGTGTGCACAGTGTACGAGAAATCGAATGTTAAAAGGACTCAAATTGTCCATTCCTACTAGTGGTTGTGATAAATTACCTAAAATTAGCTAAATTTAGGTAACCAAATTTGAAGCTCAGTGCTTAGATGTTTTGGATAAAATCAGCCAACTCAACACCCGTCTTGTAGTCCTTCTGGGCTCTAAGCTGTCTCCATCTATCAAACGCACAGTATTTTACTCCTCTTTGTTTTTGAAACTTTATAACTGATAACATATACTACTCATTATATGAGTTAGTACAGAAAATATAATACATATTATTCCTTTACCCTTTCAGACCTGAATCATCTCCAGTAATGGAAAAAAATTAAGAATGCTTTTCTGTCTGTAATACACAGAAAAAAGTATTTTACTATATAAAACTATATAGCAAATAAATCAAATTACATTAAATATTTAGTAGTTTTTATTTCCATTGCAGTGGAGGCCTGTGTGTAATATTTTATAGTTCATATTGACCGTTTTATTTTTTTTAAATCATCCCTAACCAGTAAAAACATGATTAAAAAGTGTTTTAAATCACATTAAATGCCTCAACGGCTCTAGTACTATTGTTTTTCCAGTGCGGTGGGCGGGGCCAAGTTACTGTATGTTTCAATGGTTTATAAACTTCATTGGCTGATTCATGGTCTGTTCTGATGGACAACAGTTCTCAAATAGTTTTATGTGCAACAAAACATTTTAAAAATAAATTAAATACATGATGTCTGTTGTAATGGATGCAGGGTTTGAAAGAGTTAAGGTTATGAGCTTCATTTGGGTTCAGAAGTATATGGACCGATTTTTATTACGACAATGAACTTTGCAGAATTAAATCGCTTGTTTAGTCTTTATTGCTACATTCTAACATTGTAGAAATGTTCCTCACTGTCAGCTCAAGCTACATACAACTTAACTTGATATTAAAAGCAATTCAACTGCTTTTATTCAATCCTCATAAACACTTCACAAAGGTAGAGAAGCTGAAAGCCTACAAAGTTCGATCTGGCCCAGCCTTGATTAAAATGAAGAGTGTGAGCCTTAAACCCAGTGTTATTTAAAGAAACATGGCAGGTCATGTGACATATAGATGCTTATCAGTTTTCTGTGCTCATTTATTATTCAATACCCCTTCAACCCCACCCCCTCCCCCACCACCCTCTTTCTTTCCTTTTCTCACAGCCTCTCTCAGTGGGTTAGCTCTGGGGTTGTAATAGGATAACAAGCAAGTTTGTGGTGGATGAATGACAACCATAAAAGTTGAGGAACATAGGCCAATATATGGCGGTCAATCAGCTCATTATGAAGAAGCAGGGCATGCCAGGCAACATGAATGAAGAGGACTTCCAGCCTGGGGAAGACTTCATAGTGTCTGTATCGCTGGAAAATCAAACGTAAAAAGTAAAACATATAAAAACAGGCAAATAGTCAATCGTCAAACAAAAAGTCGCAAAAAAAGTTGCACCCAGCAAAAAGGGTTACTTTTCTATGCTATATGTGTGACCTGGTCATATTTATTGAGCAACACATACAAAAGTAGTGCGTAATGCAATGCATGTGTAATATGACAAGACTGACATCTCATCATGGAGTTGTAGAGGTTCCTAATGGTGCCCTATGATAAACCATCCCATGCAGCTGCAGACTGCAGTAGATGAGAAATATTGATACAGCCTCTATATGCATCTTGCACATTATCAATTAATTAACAGTCTAATGATTCTAAACATTTGAATTTGACAATTAAAAGATTATTATGAGACAAAAGATACAAATTTTAGCTTTCATTTTCAAGGATTTACATTTGGATCTGATACAGAGTTTAAGATAGAATATAGAACCTTCTGTCTGAGCCATTTTTCTAGTCAGCAAAAGTATTAGAACACATTACTGTCAGGTGTGTTTTGTTGCCCTGATGTGTCCTATTACATGAATTATTAAAACTATAAACAGCCCTCAGTTTCATATTTCGGTTTTATCTGTACAGACTGTGCAGTATAGTTAGAGGAATAACCAACATGAAAACCAGAGAGCTGACTATGGGTGAAAAACAAGCAACTTTGAAGCTGAGAGAGGATGGAAAAGCAATCAGAGCTATTGAACAAATATTGTACATAGCCAGAACAACTGTTTGGAATGTGCTAAAGAAGAAAGTCGTCACTGGTGTACTAAATAAAAGGTGATGAGCAGGTAGACCAAGGAAAGCAGGAGCAGTTGATGACAGAAGACTTCATGAACAAAAGTACAGATGCTTCACCAGAAGATGAAAACCACTAATCAGCAAGAAGAACAGGAAGGCCAGGCTGGAACCAGGCTTTTCAAGAAGTTCAAAAACCAAGCTGTGCACTGATTTGGACTGATGTGACAAAGATTAACCTTTATCAATGTGATGAAAAATGGCTAAAGTTCGAAGAAAGAAAGGATCTGCTCATGATCTCAAACATATCAGTTAATCTGTGAAACACAGTGGAGGTGGTGTCATGATTTGGGCTTGCATAGCTTATTCTGGGATATGCTCATTAATCTTCATTGTTGTACAATGAACTCAGACGTCTACAGAAACATTTTGTCTGTGAATTTAAAGAAATATAAAACCAAACTAAATGGAAGATTCTTTATCATGCAGCAAGATAATGACCGAAAACACACTGCAGCCTGAAAAAACATCACAGAATACAGAAGAACACAGAAGGTTAGGGATGTCAGTGTGTCACAGACATGATGCAGTTACTGCAAGCAAGGGATTTGCAACTTTTAGTAATTAATAAGTCTTAGTCACTTTAATTTACTTTAAGTTTATTTTTTCCAATGTTATCTGATGTAAATACTAGAAACAATAGCTGAAATGTTAATCTTTTGTTCATCTTTTAATGTCAAAACGAAATGTTTTCAGTCTACAGCTGAACAATTATAAGCATGCCTATTATTTATGCTAAATAATACACTTGAAGATACATGATCAAGAAATGTATTCTTATTAAAATTCATTTTTGTTAAACTAATCCTTGTTATTGTAATAAGATGTTTACAAACCATATTGTGTGTTCAAGAAAGTGTTTTAAGATCTATTTTTTCTTCTTTTTGCATAAATCCTTCTCCCTTACACAGACTGTTTACATCTTCATCTTCCTTTTCCTTATCAGCAAGCACAAAGTGTTAATTTACACAATCATATGGGTGATAAACAGATTGCATTCAAGCCTTTCATTTCATTAAACCTTTGCTGTTAATGTTTATATCTTTGTTTTATTACACACCCACACGAACACGCAAATAAACAAAAGATGGCTTCCCAACATTTCAGCATTTGCAATATATCATCATTTCAGTAATCACTCAGGGCCCAGTCGTGCTGATGGATGCCTTTAATTCTCTTTTGTGCTGAATATAAAAACGTCCCATCTAGGAGAGAGACGCTCCGTTCCTTTATGAGATCTCTCCATTATTCAACACAGAGCCTGAGATAAAGGAAATGAAAGCACTGAGATGTCTTTAGCAGTTGGCAATTATAAATACAGTTTAATAAAATGTCTATGGAGTTGGAGTAGGATTGTCAGGCAGCAGCCTATCTGACTGCACACGGACATCGCCTGATGGATTCATTACACATACACTATGCTGTGTGTCTAAATGTTTGTTGACACCTGTTCTACACAGAAAAAATTGTAGGGGAGACCAGGGATGGTTGTAACACTTTGCGTGACTAGTCATTTTTACTAGTCAACTAATTATTCTAAAAAGTAGTCAGCTCCTTTCAGCTCCTTCCAAAGATGCTCAGTAAAATTAAGATCAGAGCTCATAGAAGACCACTATTAGCCATTATTGAGTGTTTTTAGCCGTGTGTTTTGGTCATTATCCTGTTGCAAGACCCATGACCTGCAACTGAGACCAAGCTTTCTGACACTGGGCAGCACATTTCTCTCAAGAATCCATTGATAGTCTTGAGAGTTCATTTTACCCAGCACAGATTCAAGACACCCTGTGCCAGATGCAGCAAAGCAGCCCCAGAACATAACAGAGCCTCCACCATGTTTTACAGTAGGGACAGTGTTCTTTTCATGATATGCTTAATTTTTCCATCTGTAAACATAGATCTGATGTGCCTTGGCAAAAAAATACATTTTCCCAGAAGCTTTGTGGCTTGTCAACATGTAGTTTGGCAAATTCCAGCCTGGCTTTTTTTGTTTTGTTTTGTTTTCAACAATGTTGTCCTCCTTGGTCATCTCCCATTAAGTCACCTGTGATGCCTGTGATTTGTAGAAACACTATAATTTAAAATGTCTTTTTGGTTACATTATTTCCAGGGGTACAATCATTTTTGTCCAGGCCTGTTCAAAGAATTTACTTTTTAAAAGAATTCTGTTGAACCACGGTTCAAAATCAATGTCGCATATTCATTTGTGCATTTTTGTACAATTTTAATTTATTATTGCTTTTGTCAGATTCAAGTTATTTCTGTGTATAGATAATAGGTCTATACAGATGGGCTATGCAAAACATGTTTTTGAATTTCTTTGCACCAGCTTTATTCTAAAGCCAGTTTCAGCCGTTTAAGGGCTTGGTCACTTTTATACAAATAATCTGTTGCTGGCCCTGTCTCATGTTTATGTTGAGTGTTTACGACATTTTAGTTTTAGCTTGTGCTAAATGACAAAATAAAAACTAGCAAGTTCATGCTTAACTGTGATAGAAACACAAAATGTGTTATTTTAAAGGACTCACACTTTTCTGCTGATTTGCTATAGACAGTAGATACAGATCCCTCCCGCAGACGAAGCCTGGTGTTGGTAAAACCAGCAGACCCAAATGGGGGATGTTTAACTAATGTAGTTAGTTAAACATTAGACGGGTAAGGGGTGGTGCCAAAGGGGGGTTATGCAGGTTTCTTTGTTGTGACATCTTTTCTTTATTGTGAAAGTCTTTCAGCTGATTTATAGAAAGCGAATGGATGCTTTTTTTTCTGTTGAGTGTTTTTAAAAGAAGTCGAGACCCAAGTGGAAATACAAGAGACCCAAGCATGCAAAAAGTGAGTTTTGCATCATTGTTACCTGCTGTGTGAACATGCAGTCATGTAAATGGAGAGAAAAAACATTCAATCCACTCATTCAAAGTCACCCAGACCTTGACTCTCCTGAATAAGAGCGAGAGAGAGGGGAAGCGAGACAGGAATGACATCATCACCAGCAGGTCCTATTACAGCTTTATTGAAATTCCTCTGGCCTTGGAAACAGCTATTGACCAGTATGACACACTGCTATCCGATGTTACACAAGGTCAAAGTCATACCTTGGCCTTGGAGTAAGACGTGGCCGCGGCTTACTGCCTCTTTAACCTCTTAAACAACAGCCTTATTATTATATAGAGTTTATTTACAATACCAGGCTGGTAAAATTCATTTATGGTGTGACAGAACAATCAGGGCTGTTCATGCTGTGAAGCTTATATGCTTCCAAGCTTCCATCCTAATCATCTCATCACAAATATAAAGATTCATTTAAAACTGAGCTGAAAGACAAGCTCAGGCACTGAAATCAATAAAGAGCATTTAGGAGAGATCAAGCACTTTATAGCTAAGCAAGCCCCTAGAAACACAAGGCCTTCAGTAAAAGTTCCTAAAGTCAATAAAGTGTAATTAGCCTGGCTTCCACTCTGAGGAAAAGCATACCCTCTTTTATTATATGTTTGCATTGAGGGATTTTTTAAAAAAGTCATACGCACACACCAGCTGTGTGCAGTGTGCAGTGTGTCTGGTGTGTCCTCTATTGTTCACCAGCAGATGGTGCAAGTTCATCTGTTAACTGATGGAGACTGAGAGTGGCGTGTTCCTCACAAAGGGAGATAAACAGAGAGAGAAAGGGATTTCCTGTATTGGGTCTTATTTTTAAAGAATGTGTTTAATTTAGTTTTTCCGAAAAAACTGTGTGCTGCATTTATGTTTATGACTATACTCATAAAAATCATATCACATCCGACCCTTTGGCTTTTCATATTAATCAATAGTAATCAGGAGTAATTAAAAAAATTAAACATACATAAGTGTATATCATGAATGCAATACATACAACTAAATGCTGTCATTTGTATTATTTGCACAAAAGATTGTTGGGGAATATAGGGTCTCTCTGGAGATCATTGGGATCTTTTATTTCACGTAATTCCAAAACATATCAATTGGTTATTTAATCATGAATTTTTATAGATAGAAAGACAGGGAGAGACACATTAAATTAAGGAAAGAAAGAAAGAAAGAAAGAAAGAAAGAAAGAAGTAAGAATGACATACATACAGAAAAAAGCACAGAAAAAGAAAGGAGAAGAAAGAGGTCCCACTTGTTCTTTCTTTCCCTCACATCTCACTTTTTTGTCTTCACATCTTTTCTGTCATTGTCTCACACACCCTCTCTGTCTGATTATTTTTTTCTCTCTATTATCTCTATCTGTGTTTCTCCACTTATATGATTATCTCTCTCTCTCTTAATTTCTTTACCTCTCTGTGATTCTCATTCTCTCATCTCTCCCTGTCTCTCTGTTTATTTACTTCTTTTTCTGTGTTGGCATCTGTTTTCTTACTGATTCTCTCTCTACTTCTGTTTTTTTCCTTCTCACTGATTCTCTCTCTTTTTTCTCTCTCTCTCCCTTGTTTATGTCTCTTTCTGTCACTGACTCTCTGTCTCTCTCTCTCTGTGAATCTCTCTTCTCTCTCTCGCCCTGTGTTTATTTCCTTCTCACTGTTCTCTCTTTCTTTTTTCTGTCTCTCTCTTTGTCAATTACTCTCTGTCTCTCTCTCTCTCTCTCTCATTCTCTCTCTCTGATTCTCTCTTTCTGTGAATCCCTCTTTTTTATTTGTTTTTTTTTTTCTTTCCCTCAATATTCAAAGCTGTCTTATTGGCATGCCAGTATTGACAACAATATTGCCAAAACATTACAACAATAACAACAAAATAGTTACAATAAAATAAAAGCATTATCATTAATACAACAGTGGATACAAATGATCATTAAAATAAAGTTTCTGAAAATGTGTAAAATAAATACATATAAATGATTTATGTATATTTATATCAATACAAAACTCTCTCTTCTTCTTTTTTCTTTGGTGTGTGTGTCGGTGCTGATGCTGTTTATCTCTCCCCCTTTTTCCTTCGCCACGCCCACCTTTAATTCTTCCTTCTCCTCGCGCGCCTGAGAGCGAGCGCGTGAGTGTTCCAGAGCGCAAAAGAGCGCGAGCCTGCGAGCGAGCGGCGGAGTCGGGAGCGCGCGGAGCTGAACTCTACAGGAACAAAGTTCTGTAGAACCGGTACCAAAGTGGACCGAGCAGCTCTGAGAAGTTCTGAGAGGTTCTGTGAGAATGCCTGACCCCGCAGAACCCTAACTGAAGCATCTCTCACCTCTGCAGAACCAGAAGCAGCGGCAGCAGCGTCTCCAGGCATGGCGGCTCTCCGGCGCAAATTCGGCGAGGACTACCAGGTGGTGAACACCAACCGGGGCGCTGCGTTCTCGGCGCCCGCCATCCGGAAGAAGCGGCAGCGCTTCGTGGAGAAGAACGGCCGCTGCAACGTGCAGCACGGGAACCTGGGCGGCGAGACCAGCCGCTACCTGTCCGACCTCTTCACCACGCTGGTGGACCTGAAGTGGCGCTGGAACCTGCTGATCTTCATCCTCACCTACACGGTGGCTTGGCTGGTGATGGCCTCCATGTGGTGGGTGATTGCCTACATCCGCGGGGACATCCAGCACGGACACGACCCCTCGTACACGCCGTGCGTCGCCAACGTCTACAACTTCCCCTCCGCCTTCCTCTTCTTCATCGAGACCGAGGCCACCATCGGCTACGGCTACCGCTACATCACCGAGAAGTGCCCCGAGGGCATCATCCTCTTCCTCTTCCAGTCGCTGCTGGGCTCCATCGTGGACGCCTTCCTCATCGGCTGCATGTTCATCAAGATGTCGCAGCCCAAGAAGCGCGCGGAGACCCTCATGTTCAGCCAGGACGCGGTGGTCTCGCAGCGCGACGGCAAGCTCTGCCTGATGTTCCGCGTGGGCAACCTGAGGAACAGCCACATGGTGTCCGCGCAGATTCGCTGCAAACTCATCAAGGTGAGCGCGCAAGCGAGTCGCTGGAGAAAGCGTGCACGGGCGCGCGCGCACCCACCCACTTTACTACAGGCTCTACATGAAGTCGCGCGTAATGTATAGGCAACCTGCCGTATCTACACCCGCTTAGTAGCCTGTACACGCATATGCGTTATGCACATTACGCACGTGTACACACTACTATATCATCGAGAACACTTCAGTTTCTGAATCAGTTTCTCTGATTTTGCTATCTATAGGTATATGTTTGAGTAAAATTAACATTGGAGAAATGGCTGAAATAACAAAAAAAGGTGCAGAGCTTTCAAAACTTAAATAATTCAAAGAAAACAAGTTCCTATTCATACCGTTTTAAGAGTTCAAAAATCAATATTTGGTGGAATAACCCTGTTTTTTAATCACAGTTTTAATGCATCTTGGCATGTTCTCCTCCACCAGTCTTACACGCTGTTTTGGATAACTTTATGCCACTCCTGGTGCAAACATTTTGTAAGCAGTTCAACTTGGTTTGATTTCTTGTAATCATCCATCTTTCTCTTGCTTATAGTCCGGAGGTTTTCAGTTTTGTATAATCAAAGAAACGCATCTTATTTTTTTTTTCCAGAGCTGTATGGTCGCCAGAATACTCATCTACACACGGAGGCACTGTTCGTACGCGCGCGCGAGTATGCACGCTTGCAATAGCCGTATATGCAGTGTCTGCACGCGCATCATACATAGTATACGAGCTTGACCAGAAACTGTTGGTTGTTCGTACGCACGCATATACACACACACAACAACACACTTGTTGTTTGTACGCGCATAGTATCTATTATCGTCGCTGTCCAATGAAACTCACCTCACTCTTTGATAAATGAATCAATAGAGATTCTCCAAAATGACCTGAAATAACTCTTTTTTCATTGACTTCCATTGTAGTTTAAGAAGGTTTTATCTCTCCCTGCTGTTTTGTAGACACTTGTTTTGCATTGGACAACAAGGTTATACACTTGTTGACAGGGTCACATCTCAAATACACCTGTGCTTTTTGGTTCTTAAAACTTCCACAAAAGTACTTGATATTTTTTAAATTCTTTTGACTATTTCTAATGTTTATTTGATTACACAAAAAAATCATATTTTTTCTAACTTAATTATTTGCAATGACGGGAAATCAAAGGTGAAAAAAATAAAAATTACAGAGGAGACCATTTTAGATAAAGTTGGCATTTTAATTGTTAATGTGCCCTTGTTTTGCTTCACAGACAGTTTTTTTCTAAATTAATATATTGTAATTATCTTAAAATACTGTACCACAACTGTGTGGACAGCTTAAATTGTACCACAACTAGATATGGAGACAATATGATACATATTATGTGAAAGAAATACACTCAAAATATACACATAAGACACACACACACACACTTGTACTCAGTTCGACGCACACTTCCACACACTTGCAATAGGCACACGTTGGGAAGCATACACACTTTTTAATGCTGTTGTGCACACAAGCGCAAGTGGGTGCTGAGGTTTATAATCTAAGGCTAAATACAGGGACACACACTCACACACACATGTTGTAGAGCCTCCCAGCAGACACAGGTTTTTATGTTCCTACTTGACATTTAGACCAGCTGCTCATAAAGTCATGCATGCGCACACTCGGGTACTTAAAAGAAACGTTCCACACAAATATAAAACAAACAAAAAACCTCTCACCTTACAGTGAGGCCAGACTGACTGAAAATAAGAAGATATAAACAATAATTTGCCTTTACTTCCACTTATATAATGAAGTATTCTCAGCTTAGAAATCCCATTTTGTGGCAGTAGTGGCTCATCACGGGTTGCACTTTGAGTTCACACGTTCACACTGTCACTGTGTGTATGCTCACTAGCTCGTAGGTGTGTGTGTTTTACACCAATAGGTTAAAAGCAGAGCTTACAGTTCATCTTTGTCCAACATAAATATGGTGAATATTGCTTGTCTTGTCTTGTAAGCCAATTTGGAAACACAGAGCATAATGGATTAAATGACATAAGCAGGGTCAGACTTGCTAAGGCATCCCTAGAGCGGGGAGGGTTAAATGTGTTGCTCAAGGGACCAACAGTTGCAGCCAGGTTATGAACCCATAACCCATCAGTTATCAGTTACACAGAGCCTCTCCACATTTCCCAGGTTAGAAAGCTTGAGTCATAGCAGAGGGTCAACCATACAATGGCACCCCAGAGCAGAGAAGTGTATGGGAAGACTAATGAACTTGGGTATTGAACCCACAACCCTGTGATAAAAAATCTAGTGTCTCGTGTTATTCAAGTTATTCAAGAAGTTAGAGCAGAGAATCAGTCATCCGATAGCATCCTGTAGCAGAGACATTTAAGGGAAGATGAATGAATGGACCTGGGTATTAAACCCACAATCGTGTGAACAAAATTAAAGTGTCTCTTATGTCATCCCATCTTAGAAAGCCATGACCAGAGCATAGAATTTTGCTGAAGAGCATTAACAGTAGCAGTAGGGCATTGAACCTGCAACCTTTGCAGTCTCCTCGCATATCCAAGGTTAGAAAGTCTGCATCAGAGAATAGGGTCAGCTTCCCTTTGGCAATCTTGGAGCAAAAAAAAATTAAATCCAGCTTTGTGAACTTTGTGGGTATTGAACCCACAACCTTGGGAGCAACAATCCAAAGTCACCTTACATATGCCATCTTAGAAAGCCTGAGTCAGAACAGAGAGGTTTAAGGGAAGAATAATGGACCTGGGTATTAAACCCACAACCCTGTGATCAAAAACCTAGTGTCTCTTATGTTATCCCAGCTTAAAAAGGTAAGGCAAGAGCACAGATTTAGCCATGCTTAGAAAGTTGGGGTCAGGGCACAGGGTCAGCCTTGCTGTTGCATCTCTGCAGCAGAGAGAATGATAAAAGCTTTGTAGAAGATTAACAGTGGCTGGCAGGTATTGAACCCACAACCCTGCGATCAATAACCTATTGTCAGTTTACATATCCTAGCATAGAAAGCTTGAGTGACAGTACAGAATCAGACACAGCTAAACACAGCTGAGTGGACATGGGTATTGAACCCACAATTTCTTATGTTATCCCAGCACAGAAAGCCTGGTTCAACCCCTTGACCTTGTGTTCTTGGTTATGCTGATGTAAAAACACGCCGCTAACCCCTAAACCACACCACAAACAAATGTTTGTAAACCAAGACAGTCAGGAACTGACTGTCACCTTAAAGCTTGACTCAGAATGCCCTGCAACCACTTTTTAGTATAGAAAAAAAACACTGCATGAATAACTACAAACACCCCCACAGGAACATGTGAAATGTACATCAGTGGTGTTCTTTTTTAGCACACACTCAGGCTCAGTCAGGGAGAGAGAGCAGTGCTGCTTCAGTGATTCCAGACTTTACAATATATCACTTTTTATATACTTATAAATATCCCTGGGATAGTGTGAAACAGTGCCCAGGAAAGCGATACCGAGGGTTTTTCGAGGTTAAACACAATTCTTAGTTCTGAGTCTCGATTTGGTCAATAGTGTATATTGATTTGAGCATCAAAAAGATGAATAAATGACCTACAGCTGAAATTAATTACATTTCGTATACGATTTCCAGGCTACAGTGGGTAGCACTGTCACCACACAGCAAGAAGGCATGGGTTCAAGTTCCGGCAGGGAGGACTGGGGTCTTTCCATGGGGAGTTCTTTCTGTGTTCAGGTGCTCCGGCTTCCTTTCATAGTCCAAAAACGTGCTGTTCAAGTGAATTGAAGATGTGCATAAAAGCAAAAAGACACATGAATTCTAATTTGACCATTCACATTCGTGTCACATGTCCATGGATTGAATACGTATCTGATTTAGGATCACATATGAAAGGGACTCAAACCTGATTTAAAAAACTGAATTTGGCACGTTCACAGAGCCATGAATAAAATCTGATCGAAGCCACTTTGAGGAAAAAATCAGATTTGATTCACTTCAGCCTGGCAATGTGAACGTAGCCTAATAGATTGTGTCTCACTGCCCTGCGATTGATAGCTGGCCTGTCCAGGGTGTATCGTGCCTTACGCCTGATGGCTCCCGGGATTGGTTCCGGTTCCCCCTGTAACCAGAAATAGATTAAGTGGTTGACGATGAATGAATGATTTTTAGGCTGTGTTCAATTTCTCCTCCTGTTCATTTGTGTTGTTGACTATGCCAAGATCTACACTGAGAGAAGTAGAAATTGTCACTAAACTAAGTTGAATTAACTAAAAACATGCTCTGTAAGCAGTTACTTTTCCCTTTTCAGTTGGCATGAGTATTTTCTTCCTGTGTATATCAAGTTGATGAATGTGTATTGTCAGTCACATCTCCCTTTCCTGTCAAAGTAATCAAATCTTAGCCACGTTTAGTAACAAAGCTCATCTGAAACTCTGATGATAGTCTTAAAGTAGGCCTGTTAAACTATAATCCAGCTAACCAGAGACATATTTGTCTACCAAAATGGTCATTTTTTCTAACTGCCTGCTTGTCAAGAGACTGGAGTTCATTAGTTTGAATCCCATCAATACCACATTCCTCCATGATCAGGACTCCTCCAATCCAACCTGCAGATAGAAATGAACAGGAAGCACACTGAAGGGCGAGAACACTTAAGGCCTGTTTACACCTAGAATTAAAAATCGTTTTTGTATTTTTTTTTTATCCACATGGTAGCTTTCCTTTTTTGTGTAAAAAAACACTTTAAATGTGCAATAATTCTGTTTTACTTACTGTAAAAACATTGGTTTCTCATACAAATTGTCCTTATCAGGAAGTGATTGAATAGATTAGAGTAATGGTTGGGGTTTTACAATACTGTGAAATAATAGTTATCTTAGTATTTTCAAAAATGTGATAGACTATTTAGTGCTTACTCTAGTGCTCTCATTCACCAGTAAGCATGCACATATGTGCACACACAGACACAAAGCAGTGGAGAGCAAAACAGAGCAAGGGAGAGTAAGGGAGGTAAACAGAATCCAAGTAAAGAAAACACTTTCTTTTTACACTTGTGTTAAATGTGAATGAGATCCATCTCTGACCAACTCTGAGTGTGAATTCGAGTGATCTGATATTAATTCGATCACAATGCCAGGTGTAAACAGGACCTTACGTTCAAGTGTGAACATGTGGTTAAATCCATTACAGAATACAATTCTAATACAAACCGCTTTAAATGACAAAGTGTGAATGCGGTAAGTGTGATCCGTGGAAGTGGAAGTGTGACATTTGGGCGATCAATTCATTTCAAGATCAACCCACCCCTCTTTTCTTTCCCAGTGAAGGTCTTATCCCATGAAAGCCTCAGACATCCATTAGCATAGCTCTGACACGGCGAGCCTGTGGAAGAGATGAGTGACAGCGGGCAGAGACTGACTGTTTTAATCAAACAGCTGGATGCTCTGCTCTGTGTCGAAACGCAACCTGTGGCCAAACCCTGTCACTCTGCAGCAAGTGACATTTAACGATCCCCGTGCACCATGAGTGCTTGTGTGTGCTGGAGGAGGAGAGGGAGGTGGAAGGGGGGGGTATGCTGTATTTTTGTTTTCAAAATTATTTTACTAGATTGAAATTCAGAGCTGAGTATTGCCAAGAACCTGGGGAAATGACGCGACTCTTAATACAGGATTTATGATTCCATATATTGCAGTATATTGTGATTAGGGTTGCAATGGTATGAGATTTAATTTTTTTATGGTATGATAACCATCTCAGATGATTTTACGGTATTACAGTATGACAATATTTTAGAATAATAATTAACAAAATGCTAAATATGATAGATCACAGACTGTAACACACACACACATACACTGGGTTGCTGCTATGAGATTTAACCTTTGATTACATCTCTGGAAACAAGTGGATTTTAGCTGTTTTTCCAAGCTGGATTACTATCTGATAGTTGTTGACAGGTTGAGGATGCCATGCTCTTGGCCTTTGTAACGATTCATTATTTATATAATGCACATTGCTAACAGCTGGGCTCAGCCAGATTGCAAACTGTTTTTCCAAGCTTAATAACTCACAATAGTTTTTGATTGGCTGAAGGCTAGTTAGATAGATGACATCTTGGTGTTTGTTTCTAAATCTGTATAATTTCTGTAGTATATTCTAAACTTGTGTTATGAAGCCTAGAATATCAGGTTAGCCGCAATGCTAACAGCTGGCTTGGGCAGGCTTGAAACTTGTTAGGTGTAATGCCAAAGTTTTTTTCCAAGCTTGATTACTCACTGATAGTTGTTGACAGGCTGAAGGCTGGTTAGACAGAACATATCTTGTTTGTTATTATATGTGTACCAAACTTTGCTGTATGAATATTTTCTTGCATGCCTTTTTAAAAGGTGTATATTTTTTTTTTCCATGAGCACAATATGCTCTGTGCATCTGAATCAGGTAAATTCAGCTCATCACTTTTTTCAGCACAGAAGCTGCTGGTTCCAGCTAGTAGCTTCCAAGATGATAGGAGCAGAAAAGAGATTCGGTGAAGCTTTGAGCCTCCCACCAGCGCCAAGGTTACATCCGCAACCATGCCAGAAAATCTGTGCCTATGAAGCAGTGAGAAAACCTGCGTTGTTTTTTTTGTAGGTCACAACTCTTGAGGAATGTGCATTGTTGTGTTCCTGGAGATGATATAACATGAACAGTGAAAACCTGCAGCAGAAAAACAATGATGCAAGGATTTAGGCAATTTAAAGTAGAGCAGCTCAATATCGGTTCAGCCTTGCCATCACAATGAGCACAGGCACAATAGTCGCATTTAGCAATGTTTTTAAAAGGTTCAAGGAAGAGAACAGAAAACAATAAAGCTGTGAAAGCTAAAATTAATGAAGAGAGATGAGGAACACATGAGAAATCATGCAGTAAACTTAAAAATGTTAAACAAATCAAAATACTCTGTGAAGCGTTTATGTTGACTCTTGAGCATCTGGGGTGCTGTTATCTTACAGTTTCTTTGGCTGGTAACTGATGAGAGCCAGTTTAATCATTACATTTCTGAATGTCTTTGCAACTGCACAGAATACTTTCAAAGTTCTTGATTTTTTGTATTGACTAACCTTCTTAAAGTATTTTTTTCTTTACTTAGTTGAGCAGTTCTTGAAATAATATGGATTAGAACATAACTGAAATAGAGCTATTTACTGTATTCACCAACTCTACCTCTTCACAACTTTACAACTGATGCTCTCAAACACATTAAGAGGCAAGAAATTCAAGTCATTAACTCTTGACAAGTTCAGCACAGCTGTTAACTGAAAGCCATTCCAGGTGACTACTTCATGAAGCTGACTGAGAAAATGCAAAGAGGTGCAAAGCTGTCTATCTAAACAAGAGGTGCTTCTTTGAAGAAAAGTAAAATATAAAACATTCTGGTTTGCTTTACACTTTTTTGTTTTAGTAAATAATTAAATTTTTGCTTCACAGTTTGGATGACTTTCGTATTAATCTACAATGCAGAACATTAAAAAAATGAGAAAAAAAAAAACCCTGTATTTAAGGTGTGCCCAAACTTTCCAAAATATACAGTGTATTGTCTTACCATTAACAAGTGGAATATTCTGCAGGCCTTTTGTTTAGGCTGTGCGCATCCACACGACCGCAGCACACTGAGCAAACGGAGATACTGCTTAATGACGCGTGCAGTATTCCACAGGGACAGGGACATTGTGAGAACACATACTTACACACACACACACACACACACACACACACACACACACACACACACACACACACACACACACACACACGCGCTCAATAGGACTGTACCGGTCATTAACCACTGACAACATATAGATCATTGCTCAACCCAGTGGGCCATAACTCACTGAGCACAATGAAAAAACAGCCATTGTCCAAAATTTTCAATCCTTTATTCACATTTACATAAAAGTACACTTGATAACTTAATTAGCTCTGTATACTTAAAAAGTTTAAACTATCAGTTTAACTAACAGTTGCAAGTTCACAACCTGCTGAGTTAATATACTGTACTCCTAATTGCTAGGCAATGTAAAGTATTACATAGGGAAGTAATTTACAGGGTGTAATTTTTTTTTTTTGAGTTAACTCAATTTAGTTCTCCTTACTTATTACTTATCTCTGTTTGGTCATACAAAGAGATCCCACCTGTCACAGAAGGGCATCTTCCGCATTTTAACAGGGGCACCCTAAGGCCTGCAAACGATTTGTGTTTTTCTATGAAAAATTAGGTTAAGGTACACTTGAAACTACTTTAAATGTGAACTGATTTATTTAAGTTTTAAGAAACATAAAATTCGTGGTTTTGCATTATTTGCAAATAAAAAAAAACATACATATTTTCTAAACAAAAAAAAAAGATTTTTTAAACAATTCAGAATAAGTTTTACGTTTTAAATTCTTCAAAGTAGGCACCTCTGTCTTAGATGACAGCTTTGCAAACCTTGGCTGGATTTTCTTAGTCAGCTTTATAAGGTAGAGTCACCTGGAATGGCTTTTTTTAGTTAACAGCTGTTTTGAACTTTCAATTTCTTGAAATTCTTGCCTCTTAACGTGTTTAAGAGCTTCATTTGTAAAGTCATGAAGAGTAGAGTTGGTATACAGAGAATAGATATATTTGAGTAATGTTCTAATGCATATTATAGCAAGAAATACTCAAGTAAAGAAAAACATTCCTTTAATAAATGAAGGTCAATGCAAAATATTTTAAGAACTTTGAAAGTATCCTCAAGTGCAGTCGCTGTGATGGCCCACTAAGATCCCCACAAATGGTATGTATAAACATTAGTTAGGTGGATGCCTGGGTCCCAAACATGTTTATAGCTTAATTTTAACCTGCTAACCACAAGTTCTTATTTTACAATGTTAAATACTATTAGAGACATAGTTCTCCGTTTTTACCCCAAATTTGCTGTTAAACTATTAACATCCCTATTAAATTGTTTACTGTATTTTCAAAGAGCTCTTAATAGGTTAAAACTACTGTTCATATTCAAATTTTGTGATCTATAGTAAACTGAGTAATCTTTAAAACTGTTCAATGCTAGGAGTGCACACTAGTAAATGAAGAGTCAGACCATAGAATGGGACAGTTTTAACATTTTTATTGAGCTCACCAGTACTGTTTTACTGCCTTTTGTCTGTTTCCCAGGAGCCATGTCTGCAGCGTGGGTCAGTGGGTGGTGGATTAAAGGAAGTGCGGGCCTATTGAGCAAGTCTTTATAGACATGCTGTGAATTATGGGTAATGGAATGTACCATCTGGTACCCTTTTAGGGGGTAAACCAGTGTCTAAACAGAGAACTGAATTGCTAGACAATATTGTTTGTATTTAATATTTAGGACTAACATGTTGTTTGTATGGTTGTTTATGTTGCTTATTGAATGTATAATTTTGTCCAGTTAAAAATATTTGTTTAAAATGATATGTTAAAAAATGATTACCCTTGCTGTTTAAAATAGACTGAGCCATTATTTTAAAAGGGGCACTGTTTGCACTGTGTGGGGAATGTTTTTTCATGGCTTTGCTTGTCATAATGGTGGAGGTTGCTTCCTAAACCTGAAGTTCGTAAAAAAAAAATCTTCCATGCTAAGAGTCAGTAAAATTAAGTATTTTGACTCCTTAATGTGCCTCCTTGCCTTGCATTTGGTCACACTCTGACAGTCGCAAAGACCATTAAAAACAATGGGATGAAACTGGCTTTCATCAGGACTACCCCACCTATAGATCAAGAGTTGCATCTGTTGCACTGGATAAGTTAATCAGAGTTACCAGCCTCAGCACCCCAAATAAGAGCTACCTAAATGCTTTAATGTATTCAATGTAGAGAAAAAAAGAAAAACATTGAATGAGAAGGTGTGTCCAAATGTATCACTGGTACTGTATATCAGTGCTTTTAAAACATTTTTTTTGGTGGTGTATTTATTGCATTTTTTTATTTAAATGCATTTATATACACAATACTGCCTGGAAACCCCATTTAAACGAGCAAAGTTTTTTTTTTTTAGGTGGCTTTTGAACGTGGCTTAGCACTGTAAATAGCATCAGTGTGTTAAGTTAACAGAATAGAACAGCGCTTATCTCTGCATAAATCACAGGTGAAAATCGTAGGGCTGACACGTTTTATATACCTGTCAATAAGCTGAATAGCCAGCAGCAGGGTTAGCAGGATGGCTCCGGTAGCCTCGGCGGTGGGGTCTGTGAGGAGCCGCAGACAATGGGCCTTATTATCCAGTGGAGAATGAATTAATTGACGGCGTTCTGTGGGTCAATGGTGCCGGAATTAATGAAGCACGGCCTGTCAGTTGGAAGTGAACAGAGTTCTTCTCATTTGAAAGAGAGAGAGACAGACACTGAGAGGGAAAGAGACAAAGAGATGATGAGGTTAAACGCACAAAAGAGACCGAATGGCATCTACTTTAGCTTTGAAGAGTGAAAAAGAGGACAAAATCTGGATGAGGGCCACAATGGTGTGTTAAAGAATAGAACCTGAGAATAAGCTAGAATTAAAGAAGTCTCTTGTTCAGTATGATATACAGATTAAATTACGAACACACTGTTTGTTTTTGTTTTGTTTAGCTGAAGGCTGAAAAGCAAATACTAGCGCTGGGTGATATGCCTGAAAAGGTTTCAGAAAAATGTTGAGATTCAAAACTATACAATATTATGAAAACCTTACAAAGTATATTTTTAGTAGTAAATAATAAAATGATCAGGATATTTCATCAGATATTAAGAAAACTTTTCTAACTAGAACTGTGTGGTTTGTCACCGAAATCTATATGGGTGTTGACACCACCCAGAGGTTGCCAGGTTTAATAACACAACAACGATGCTGCAGCCATTTGAAGCTAGCAAGTGGGCTGATTCAGCCTAAACCTATACTACCCAGCTTAAAAAGCTCAATGACCGAAGATGGAATAAAACAGAGGTAAATATCGGCAATGAGTTTGACTGATGGAGAAGACTTTGAGCTCAGAAAGACTACAAGACAGACGCCAAGCTGGCTACTTTTTCCTGAACAGGTAATCTAACTAACTACTTTAGCCAGGAAATTTATTAAAAACCACTAGATTACTAGCTTACTAGGAACGGGCATTTTAATTCATTTAAAAAATGTGATAGTTTACATTCATATCAGTGGTCTGTGTGCAGCTGGGGTAACAAGGCAGAGGGTACTGAGACAGCTAACTAGCTAGGTTAGTAAGGTAAGCTAAAGTGATCTGGACTGTGCTTGCTAATGCAGTCAAGCTACACTTGCTAAGGTAAACTGCAATTAGTCATGATGGTAAGCAGACTTGTCATGTCTGATTACTACCTGGACAGTCCAAAATAAATATGGGTAAACCTTACTCATGGCCATTCCTTAAAACTAGCTAGCGTTAGCTATTTAGCTGTTTATTTTCAGACTTTACTTGACACCAGGGAGGGCAGGTCATAGCTAAGATCTAGGTCAGGTTGCAGATTTATATGTTATCTGCTAAATTAAGCAGTATATTACTGGAATCTGTAAAATAATAACTTCTGCTCTAGGGTGTTTATTTTCATTACAGTGGGCTTGTTTGCAGTATAATGGACTTGGCTTCCTCAGCAGTGCAATTTTAGTCATAAATTCCCCTTATTAATATATTTCTAATTAATAATTTACCATATTTTTCTCACTGTGAGGCGCACTTAAAAGTCCTTTAATTTTCCCAAAAATCGACCGTGCCCCTTATAATTCAGAGCGCCTTATGTATGAATTTTACCAGTCAGGTTTTAAGGAACAGTAAAGCCTGGAGCAGTATTAGCATTAGTCGCTAATCGCAGCGTTAGCTCTTTCACCATTCAGAGGTAAATATATTGAACTGTAGCTTGCGTGTTAAAACCGCTAGCTGATAGCACCCTGGCTTACCAGAACATAAAGGGTTCCTCAGTCTAGTGCTATCAGGCGGCATTTACTAGCGCTAACTGCTGCTAACCGCGGCTAGTGCTGCTGCTAATTGCGCTGTTGATAATTATTGGAAAATGTACGCTTTCTGTAAATAAACGGAAGGACTTTACTCTCCCAAATAAACTGTTTTCAGGACAGAAATCTGTGTAGATTAACATCTACTTTGAAAGAACTTTCTTTTTTTTATTACAGTTTTGTTTTCTTAGTCCCCCTCAGCAGTGAGACCTGCTAAATTGGACATGGCGACACCCTTGTTCCATACTATTGTCCATTAAAATGTGCCTTCTGTAAGAAAATAGACCAGAAAATACTTTTTATAATAATACGTGCAATATAAAATACTTACATAGTGTACGTTTAGTCACAAAATGCACCTCAAATTGCTACTCAAGTCACATGTAAGTGGAATTTACTCAGAAAAAGGGAAAGGGAGTCTTTTGGCAAACAGACAAATGCTAAGGCTAATTATGCTAGCCAATATGGCCAGTATGGAAGAATTGTACCTAAAAAAAAACTAATTTAACAGACTGAAACCTTGTTACACTAATGAGTAACTTGACACCGGGGAGGGAACAAGGCTAATTGGACACAATTTAGTTATTTTTAGTTTTTAGTTAAGGGTATACTCATGTTTGTTACCAGCGGTTTAGACATTAATGGCTGTGTGTTGAGTAAGGGCACAGCAAATTTACACTGTTATACAAGCTGAACATTGGCTACTTTACATTGTATTATAGTGTCATGTCCACATTGTTGACCCATGAAAAAGTATAAAAAAAATAAAATATTTGCAAAAAATTGAGGGATATTCTATACAAGTAAGATCTTTCGTTCTCCGTCTTTATCTATCTCTGTCCCAGCCTACACTTTAATCTCCGCAGCATTTTTATTCCGCTTTGGGGCTTTTAAAACAGGCCAAGAGTTTTTTTTCTTCAAAGACCCTCAGCCCGATCAGCTTCACTAAAATAACCCTGAGAGCTTCGGGAACAATTGGACCCAAACTATGTGACTCACATTATGCGGGTTACGTAACAGCGGAATAAAATGTTTTTTCATATCAGAGCATAAGAGGTTCTGTCTAATATAGCACAATAATAGAACTTCAGCAAATACAACAGCGAGGGATGCAGCCCGAGGAAATAATACTGGAGCTGTGCAATCCTAGAAAGTACATCTCAAGATGAAATAAGGTAGAAAAACAGATTTAGAGCAATACGGATTTTGTTCACCTATGTTTTCTAATCTGTAGTGGCACTAAGTGGCCACTGGAGGCACTGCTACACCTCCCAATTACCGTCATTACTGATGTCAGCCGGTACATGGAGCGTGAGTCTGTTTTTCTTACACCAGGCAGTAAGCAGTGTTTGATGTAGAAATGTAGAGGAGAGAAAGATACTCACACGATGAAAGTGTATCATTACTGTCATGTCAAAGCAAGCCCTGAAGCTTATTCTTTCATATACCATTTAAAACACCAGCTGTCCTTTATATGGTTAATTTAGCACACGTTAATGTCATTGCTCACAGTGTAATTAATGGCAAATCTAAATGTGTGTCAGTAAAGATACACACTCTCACACTAGTGAATACAGCAGTGAGAATATACACTTCCAGAGCTGTGAGCCTATAAAAAATATTATTTTTTCAGCTGGCCAAATTATTATTTTGTTATTTAAGCCTAAATGATGCAGGAAGTAGCTTTGTAGCTTAAACAACCATGGGGAAATCCTGTGCAGGACCACATGGAAAAGATGTTATTCTATTTTGGTATGCATCAAGCAGAGAAAACGTTTAAGGTGAGCTGAAACTACTAAAATTATGTTAAGAACTGTCCAACACATTTTTTAAACCTTGGGAAACATCATCTTCGGATGTGGTCGGGCGGTTTGTTTGGTAAAATCAGATATCAGTACAAAAACGAAACTAAAACTGAAGGATGTGTTTAATAGTGAAGGTAAGAGCTTTTCCACATGCACAATGTGACTGGATCTCAGTGGATTGGGACTAAACAGTTGTGTAGTCCTAAGAAAAACTCTGATCAGTGAGGTTAACTGGCAAAAATCGCTTCACTTTGCTAGAAAGCATAAAGATTGGACTCTGGAGCAATGGAAGAAGGTCATGTGGTCCAATAAGTCCAGATTTACCCTGTTCCAGCATGATCTTGACAGTAATTCTAAATTTCCTTGGCAGTGACATTCCAGTTCAGATGCAATGGCAAGATTAACAATGAACTACTTCAAAATCGTTCGTAATTTTGTTTTTTTACACCTGAAAGTCTGGACCAGAGTCTAAACCAAGGTTCATGTGTTTGTTACATTATACACATTTAATCCAGGTAAAATAGTTTGAAAAGGAAATGTGAGTCGGATCTGCCTGCCTGCCAGGTTCCTATTCACAGAAGGACAGTAAACAATTCCTCTTGGGTTCCTTTTGTACGTGGCAGTGCTTGCGACTCAACATTTATTGTTTGTCCACGGAGCGTTTTGATGTCAAGACGGGGGGCATTTGTTGGTGAGGTGGCTGCCTTACCTAAATAGAGCTGCGGGAAACCCTGACTGTTGGTTACTCTTAGTGTCTGTGTGAAAGTGTGCATGAGGCAAGGCAGAAAACTTGTGATACGTTGATTTTATTTTAACATCAGGATGATGTCAACATCAGTACGAGAGAAGAAAGCCCTATCTGGATGGGATTAGTTTCTCAGGGGGTCCTGGGTTAATGTTCTCTTTTATGGGGGGGTCGTCTGTTATTTTATTCCTGTCCTGAATGACCATGTACGTGTTTTTCCAGACGTCCTCTGAGAAAATGACAGGCTGAATTACCTACTGTTTTTCGCTGAACTCCATGGTCAGAAGGTAATTTTAGTCCTGTCCGGACGCACATCTCTGAGTTTCGTCACCTCGCGTTTAATAAAACAGCAATTTGTCTACTGCCATGCACCGTATTTACACTTTGAGCGTGCGTTTCCACAGAGATCTGCGTAAATACAACAGCAAGTGCAAATGGAGGAGCTACTGAACGCAATGTCATGTGACCAAGAAAGACAAAAATCCCACTGTTTTTTCGATTGCAGTCCGGGTGCAAGGGTTTTAGCACTGAGTAGAAGTGTAAAATATTTTTCACAGATGTCCCCCTGAGAAACTAATCCCATCTGGATAGGGCTTAAGACTTAACCTAACCACCTTACACTAAACAATCAAGATAGTCAGAGCAGACCATAACTCATTAACTGACTGGAAATTTGTCTGCTATGGATTAAATGCTGAAACAGTCTTTTATTTGTTGCCTTTTGTATTGTTTTAATTAGGAATTAAGAGATTATTATAACAGGTAGACTGGATATATTTAAAACTGTAAAATGCTAAATTTGAGTTTTTTGAAATTCAGATTATATGATATTTACACCTTAACAGCACCTCAAAATGCTGTTATTGGGATCAGGCCTGCATATATAATATTGGCCACAGCAGTGTTTAGACCCGAGGGGGGTTTTATTACAGATTTATTATACACACACACACACACACACAGCTGGGCACAGTAAAATGTTTCTTTGCCCACCCTGCTCTGTACCTGCACTGGCCTTTGTATCTCTCCATGGAGCTTGTGTTTTTGATTTAATAGTTTCAATATGACTCCTTTGTTGTCTGGCGATAGCCATCTGGTGTGTGTATTCAGATTCCAGGAACACACACACAACCACACACACACACACACACGTTCAGCTGTAAATACACGGTTATGAACCTGAGTACCAGCAGCGCGCCGTAATTGCGCTTATGTTTGCTCGCAGATGTGCTCTTACATGTAAAATATATAGGATTATATAGTGACACTTTCTGGTAAGGAAGAAGACTGCTTGTATATGATCATGTGTGTGTGTGTGTGTTTGTGTGTGTGTTTATTCATGCATTGGTGTGTGACTGAAATATAGTCATTATTCCGATAACAGTCTCAAACCCGGAAACACACCCACCCCTTTCCCTGCAAGCATTTTTAATTCATCTACTGTAAAGCTAACCTATACACTGTCATTGAGTAGGAACTAGTTATTGTGTCCCATGACTTTTGCCATGCGCCATGAAAGCCAAAGAATTCTGCGCTGAGCTATGGGATACGTGTGAGGGGCCTCTGGCACTACATGTGGATGTGACTTCTTGTTTGCTTGGACAATTCTAGCCAGATACCTCCGGTCATGATCATTACCACCCACTACTCTGTCCCCTTCTGAATGCCTTTTATGACATATTCCCCCAGTGCACATGTGACACTGTGAATGGAAGAATGTTAAATACATACAAAACTTTGCAAATGGAATGTCCTATCCATCTGGCACCCACTATTAGGCTTCGCTCAAATGCTGATATTTCATGTCGCCTTGCCATGAGCATGCTGGCCAGCGATTAACCCTGTTCACAAAATAACACCTTACAACATATACAGGTGTTAGCTTTTGCAAGCCATCCCCTGAGGTGACACTTAATGAGCCATTTAGGTACTGTTATCCCATGACTTTTGGCAGTGCATCACATGATTTGTAGTTTGTAGTTGAACTTGTAGTCTACAGAACAATAATTTGTAAACTCTAAGGGCCTTTTCACATCAGCACTATTTGGTTTGGTTAAAACGGTCTCTGGTTCATTAGTACCTTTAGTGCAGTTCAGTTGAGTAGGTGAAAAAACAGTACTCGCACTCAGGTGTGGATCAAAACAACTGGACTGAGACCTGCTATAGGACATCTTCCAAGACAACTCTGGAGCGGTTTAAGCTAAACTGCTGATAAGGCAAAGTTTAATCTGATATATTAGCCAGATAACGCTAATTACCACAGCTGCGAACAAACGCTGTCTCTGCTCTTTCATGCTGTTTACACCCGCAGTCTGTGCTGTGTTCACTGCTCGCACACACGTGACTCCATTTACTATGTGTACATCTCCATTGTAGCTTCTATTGAAAACACTGTGTTCGAAAGAGCTGCTCTCGGTGTTACAGCAGCATCGCACCCATTGCAACACAGAATCTTCCCCTTATATTTACTTATATTTACTTTCTTGCTCCCGCGCCAGACAGCTCTGACAAATCGGAGGAGACAGTGTGCTCACATGGATTATTGATGAGCATTTTGGTGCGTTTAGGTTTATGCCTGTGTGAAACCAAACCAAACAGAGGCAATAAACGCTTCAAGTAAAGAAACTCATTAACTGATCCAGTCCAGAGAAACGAACTACAGGTGTGCAAACGCCTTAAAAAATACGGTGAGAGAAACTTAACTGTAATAAATGCAGCTAGTTCTGTCTGTTTTTATAGCACTAGAAGAGAAAGTCTTGAGGAATCATGGGGTATAAAGGCCCCCAGGATAGTAGTTCAGTAAATTGCCAGTAATTTATTCTACAGGATGTAGGGATGCGGGAATGCATCTTAATAGTAATGCAAATGATGTCGTTATTTAAAGTAGAACACAATGAATATGCAAATATTTTAGAAAGGAATCAGGCCTTGTATGAATTTATGGTTTAATAATTTGACCTAATTGCATTAACCCCTTAAATCATGCCGGTAATCATGCTCTAAAACCTTCTAAAAGCCCAGCTGGAGAACTCTGAAGAATCTGTTATTCCACACCAACACTGTCCTCCTCGATCTTCCCTCCTTTTCTTCTACAGCTCCTCACACTTTACCATCCGCACTCTCTCCTTCACTTTGGCTTTCATCTTCTCCCTCTCTCACACACATACACACCTCTCGATATGTCTCATCTCTCCATGCTTTTTTTCACTTGTCCTGAGAGTTTTCCAGTGTGAATGAAAGTGTGTGTAGGAGAGAAAGAGTAAGGGTGGGCCAATAAGAGGAGAGCAGGAGGGGAAGAAACATTACAGTGCAGATGAAAAGGGCAGAGACATGAAAGGCGACAGCAAGCTTTGTCATATCTGGCTCTGTGGCTCAGCAAGAACAAAAATGCCAGTGATTTTCTCCCCGCTGGAGACAGCAGACAATGCGTGCTGTCTGGCGAAAGTTTGGGGACACTTAAGTGAATGAAATTCTAATGATACTCCACTTTTCATGCTGTCACTGTTAAATTACTAGTTATCTGCAAAGGTTCCAGTAATATTAAAGAGCTTGAACATTTAGTCTTGAACATTTTGTGATAGTCATATCATTTATATATATATATAAATTAACGGGGTCTGAGCCCCGGATCTTTACATACCCAGGCAACGCCCCTGGGGATCGACCCCTTTATTTTAGAATACCAGAAACTACCAATCCCAGTTCCTACTGAAATCAGTGATCTGGGGTTCACTTCAAACAGACTTGAGGGCAGACCACACCAGTGGAAGCTATCTGAGCTCAGGTCCATGTGGAACCTTATGTGATTGGTGAATTTTGTACTTAATACCTAATAAATCCACACTTTAAAAGGACAGGAAAGAGGGTACTCCCACCTCTGTGGAGTGAGTGTGTTAACTGACAGCATAAACGCTTATCTTGCGCTGCCTTGCATGGATAATAATCTTCTCATATGGAAACAGCTGCTGGTTTGGAGGAGCGTCACGGTGGAACGTCATGCATGTCAGACATACTGTTCTTCGCCACTTTTTAGCTTATAAAAATAATAAAGAACAGAAAAGTGACATATAGGATTGTGCAATCAATCCATGGTTTGTTAACATTCTCATGTATGAATACAAATCAGTGATGATAAGCTCCTCCCCCAAACAAGCCCAGAATTGGTCCTTGGTGTGGACTAAATTTTTTCACGACGTGTGAAAACACTCTTTATGCTTTAGCATACCAATAGGTTTTGGACAATTTTATGCTCTTTGCTGAGAGAGTTTGGTAAGGAAGAACTTGACTGGCCTGCACAGAGTCTTGGCCTCTTGGCCTTCTCATTCGACATCAGTGCCTGACATCACAAATTCTGGAGAAATGGTCGAAAATGTCCATAAACACACACCTAAACCTTGTGGAAAACCCGATCAGAAGAGTTGAAGCTGTTATATCTGCAGAGGGTGGGCCAACAACATATTAAACTGTGTGTATAAAGAATCGGATATCAGTAAAACAAAATGTTATTAGTGGTTTTGGTACATAACCAACACAAATTTGAGAAAGTGAACCCTTTAAACCAGGCACTACTTTTGGTAAGCAATGGAAAAATCAGTAATACATAACCTGTGTTTATCTGACTCACAGTCCAATAATATACTGTAGCCCAGTACATGTGTTAAAGACTTTTATCTCAATAATATTTTAAAAAGCTTGGAGTCCAGACTCTTTTAAGCGGCAGTGTGTGAGTTCGGATCAGTGTATAATATGCAATTATAAGTGTAGGAGGAGAGGACAAGAGGAAAGGACGATGCCGTAGAAGATAGAAAGCCCTGGAAAGCAGAACTCGAAGATGCTCTTGAGTCCAGTGGGTGGTGTCTGATGCCTTTGCTGATGCCCTTGACCCTTCAGGGCTGCATATGAATGCTGACAGTGTAGTTTTACACACACTGTTGTACATTCCGCTTTAGATGTGTGTACATGTGAAAACAAATGCACCGACATGACTGCATATAAACAAGAATCAACACTCCCAGTATTTATATGAAGATCTCCTGTGGGTGTAACACACATAAATCTCCATAATCCATTTAATATTATGTATTTATGTAAGCGGAAACATAGTGTCAGGCAATACATGCAGGTTTTACAGGAGCATTTGTCAAGACTCAAGAAATACAACATTCAAATCATGAGGAAAATGCACATGCTACACGCATATTGTAAAGTATTCAACACATTTTACCCTGATTTGTTCTGCTGCCCTTCACAATGTTTAGCTTCTTGATTGCACAAATATGAAACCAGTAAACTTAAAGAATTTGGGTTGTAAGAATTGGCTAATTTAAATAGTCATATGTTTTTGCTGTCTACTAGGTCTTTTGTAGTAAATCACCATGAGTTTTCAGTCACTACCTGTGTTATAGGGTTTCTATTTATTTCTTTGAAGGAGGATCACAAAAAACTTTACTCTCTAAAACTTATATAGAACTAGAGAAATTACATAGCAGTACCACTGTAACATTAAATGTCTAAAGTGCAATTCATTAACAATACAATGGAAAATATCCAGGTGAAGTAATGTTTTGTTAAAGTGATGGGGTGGAGTAATTGAGCATTAAAGTGATGGGGTGGAGTATGGGAGTGTTGGGGAGATGGCATTGAGTACCGGGGTGTACAGAAGATGGAGTGCAAATTGGGCAGATAATTTGAAATTATAGAAGATTAATGATAAGATTAATGATAAGATTAATGATAATGATAAGATAAGGAGATAAGGGTGCAGTAAACGAGACGGTGTTGAGGTAATGGGGTGTTGGGGTGATTAGGGTGGAGTAATGGGGTGTTGAGAAGATTGGGGTGGAGTAATAGGCCGTTAAAAGGAAAGAGTGGATTGAAGAGGTGGGGATGTGGAGGAGAGGGACTTGCATAACAGGACATTAAGAAGATAAGGTGGAGTAATGGTATATTGATGAGATAAAGATGGAGTAACTGAGCACTGAAGTGATAGGGTGGAGTAATGGGGTGATGAGTTTGTTGTGAAGTAATGGGGGTGTTGAAGAAATTGGGGTGAAGTAACAGGGTCTTAAAGAGGTGTGGGTGGAGTAAGGGGGGTTTTGAGGAGATCGGGATGGAGTAATGGGCCGTTGAAGAGAAAGGGTGGAATAAAGAGGTGGGGATGTTGAGGAGAGGGGCTGGCATAATAGGACATTAAGGAGTAATGGCATGTTGATGAGATAAAGGTGGAGTAATTGAGCATTGAGATGATGGGGTGGAGTAATGGGGTGTTGAAGAGATTGGGGTGTAGTAATGGGAGTGTTGAGGAGATGTGGGTGGAGTAATAGAAATGTTGTGGAGATGTGGGTTGAGTAATGAGGTGTTGTGGAGATGTGAGTGGAGTAATGAGAGTGTTAAGGAGATGTGGGTGGAGTAATTGAGCATTGAAATGATGGGGTAAAGTAATAGGAGTGTTAAAGGAATGTGGTTAAAGTAATGAGATGTTGAGGACATGTGGGTGAAGTAACAGGGTCTTGAAGAGATGTGGGTGGAGTAAGGGGGGTTTTGAGGAGATCGGGGTGAAGTAATGGTCCATTAAAGAGAAATAGTGGATTGAAGAGGTGGGGATGTTGAGGAGAGGGGCTGGCATAATAGGACATTAAGGAGATAAGGTGGAGTAATGGCATGTTGATGAGACAAAGGTGGAGTAATTGAGCATTGAGATGATGGGGTGGAGTAATGGGTGTGTTGTTGAGATGTGGGTGGAGTAACGAGGTGCTGTGGAGATGTGGGTGGAGTAATGGGGTGCTGAGGAGATGATGGGGTAGAGTAATGGGGGTGTTGAAGAGATTGGGGTGTAGTAATAGGAGTGTTGAGGAGATGTGGGTGAAGTAATGAGGTGCTGAGGAGATGTGGGTGGAGTAATGGGTGTGTTGTGGAGATGTGGGTGAAGTAATGAGGTGCTGAGGAGATGATGGGGTGGAGTAATGGGGGTGTTGAAGAGTTTGGGGTGTAGTAATAGGAGTGTTGAGGAGATGTGGGTGAAGTAATGAGGTGCTGAGGAGATGATGGGGTGGAGTAATGGGGGTGTTGAAGAGATTGGGGTGTAGTAATAGGAGTGTTGAGGAGATGTGGGCGAAGTAATGAGGTGCTGAGGAGATGTGGGTGGAGTAACACGGTCTTATGGAGATATGGAGGGGTAACGGGGTGCTGAGGAGGTGTGGGTGGAGTAATGAGGTGCTGAGGAAATGTGGGTGGAGTAACGGTGCACTGAAATATTGGATGACACAAAAAAATGGCTTAAACCTTATGATGAGTTGTGAATTGGTTGATAATTGGCTGAAATCACTGATGATTTCTGATAGACTAACGAAACATCAGAGCAATTATCAATGTTAAAATAAGGTTTCCCCACATTATGCCCTTCTAAAAACATGGCAAACCCCTTCATAACCACACACACACACACACAAGGAGATATGCATCAATTACTGCTATAAGGCAACACCGGAGGGAAATGATGGAGCTGTTTGTTGTCTTTATTGTTGATCTTGTAGCGTGCTGAGTTGTTTTTGGTGGAGGCAGACACTGGGGTGAAGTGATAAATTGAGTTAATTAGCGATAATTAGATTGCAAGAGACATAGAAGTATGACTCAGGGCCCAGGCAACCGTGAGTGGGGTGTATTTATGTGTGCATGTGTGTGCCTGTATATATGTGTGTATATGTTTGTGTAAGAGAGAGAGAGAAAGAGAGAGAGAGAGAGAATGTTTGTATGCTTTCTGTATAGGGGTTGATATACAATTATAAGTGTGTATGCTGTATGTAATTTGTTTTCCAGTGAAAATTACCCCTCTGCAGGCCACTTTCCCTCCCTCTCTTCCTCTTTCTCTTTCTTTCCCCCCTCTCTCTCTCTCTCTCTCTCTCTCTCTCTCCCTCTGCATGTGACTGCTGTGAGGAATTGAAGCGTGAGGTGTGAGGGAGATTGCATGTTATTTGTCTTGCTGTTAGAGCCACGTGACCCAGGAGTGATGTGCATATGAAACGTTTCTCTGAAAATGGACGTATGTTCTGTAGCGGATGAGTGTGAATACGTGGTAGAGGCAATTTAAGCATTGTGTGCATTCTCTCTCGTTCATTGTGTGTGTGGTGTGCTGTGTTCTACAAAGAGCTTTATGTCTGGGCGATATGAAAAAAAAAATCTATATATGATTTAATACAATATATTGAAAATTTAAGTATAATGCTAAAGTTAAATATTTGGACACACCACAAATTCAGTTTTTTTTTTTTCATTATTTAAACATTTTGTGCAGTGTAGATTAATACTTAGTCATCCAAACTATGAGTAAAAACATGGAATTATTTATAAAAAAAAAGGGTTAAACAAACCAATTTTTTTTCTATCTATTTTAGATTCGACAAAGTAGCACCTCCTGCTTAGATAGAGACATTTTCTCAGTCAGCTTTATGAGGTAGAGTCTCCTGGAATTCAGGGTTTCTGAATTCAGCTGTGCTGAATTTATCAAGAGTTAATTACTTGAGTTTGAGAGCAACAGTTGTGCTGTAAGGAGGTAGAGTTGGTATACAGTGAATAGTTCTATTTGAGTAATGTTCTAATCCATATTATGGCAAGAACTTCTCAACTAAGTAATGAAAAAAAAAACTTTTATAAATGAAGGTCAGTGAGTCTGGAAAATTTTAAAAACTTTGAAAGTATCCTCAAGTGCAGTCGAAACCATCCAAACTTTTTGATGAAATTGGCCCTCATCAGGACGGCTCCAGGAAAAGAAGAGCAAGAGTTACCTCTGTTGTACAGGATAAGTTCATCAGAGTTACCAGCCTCAGAAACTGCAAGTTTACAGCTTAACCCCAGATAAGAGCACCTAAATGACACGTATTTATTTTTTAATTTTTTTATTTCTAATTTTATCCCATTTTCTCGCCAGTTTACATGGCCAATTACCCAACCCACTCATTAGGACTCCCCCTATCACTAGTAATGCCCCAGCACCAGTGTTGTGCCAGTTCACAGCTTTTCTGAACTAGTTCAAGTTCAGTTCATACATGCTCAATGTGAACAGTTCACGTTTAAAGTTCACAATTTTAATTCTGAACTAGTTCAAAGTTCAGTTCATTTTACTTTTTTCGTGAGATATTCAAATAAATACTTTTTTTCACACTACAAGCTAGAAATCACTATACGTTCTTTGAAACTGCTCATTGTAGACATTTGCTCATGACACTGCAGTTGTGGGTTTCTTACCAGGTGATGAAAATGTTCATAAGGAGAAACGGTGTCTCTCTCCGTGCCATCACCTTCACTAGCCATTTTTTTAAATTGCAGCGCTTTCTATCACTCTCGTCATTGGTCTCTCTCTCTCTCTCTCTCTCTCTCGCGCTCCACGCTCCGCTCTCCGCGTCGTTACTCCTCTCTCTTTCGCTCTCTCTCTCGCCCTCGTGCTCCGCGCTCTCCGCATTGTTGCCAGCATGTTATTAACTAGCCAATGTTCTTTTACAGTGATGTCTGCCGTTCATGACACATAATTTGAACTAATTCATGTTCAAGTTCTTTATTAAAAAAAATGTGGCCAAGCAGCCAGCGTGCTTGGAGGAAAGCGCAGCGACTCGGTTCCGGTACATCAGCTCACAGACGCCCTGTGCTGCGGACATCACCCTAGGAGTGATGTGGGGAGAGAGCGCCATCTACCCCCCCCAAGGAGCAAGGCCAATTTTGCTCCTCCTGAGTGCCGGCAGCTTGATGGCAAAGCTGCATGAGGGGGGTTTGAACCTGCGACCTCCCGCTCATAGTGGCAGCACTTTAGACACATGTATTTTGGTTTGTTGAACACTTTTTAAGTTTACTGCATGATTCCATTTGTGTCCCTTTATAGTCTGGATGACTTCAGTATTCATTTACAATGTGGGAAAAAATAAAAACAGTGAATGAGAAGGTTTGTCCAAACTTTTATATACAGAGTATAATGCTTTACCTGTTATATAAAACTTTAGTGCTGTTAATGCTTAGCATAAACATGTCATGGTCAGCAACAGCTTGTTTGCATAAAAGTGACAGAGCCCTTAAATGGCTCCTTCTGAAATGAACTGAAACTGGCAGTAGAATAGAGCTGGTGAGATCTCTTTATGTGAGAGTGATTTTGTGCAAAGAACTTAATGAACCTACTGTAATAACTAACTTGTGTACAAAGATGTAAAATATGTCCCTTTTAAATGCTTGACTCTTAAAGATGTGCACACCACAGATTTGCATGGAAACGAATAGCAGCTTATAGTCATTTTCTTTAAATAAACTATGATTGTAAACTAGTTCATTTTGTGTAAAGTGGTCTAACACTGGTCATCTCCGTGTATGTACACAGTATGAAGTATTAAAGCGCCCGTGTTTTGACTTTTTCTCAAGGTTTGTTTATAGCTTTTTACAGTTTATGAATATAAAGCACTCACTGTTACACACCAACACAGGCTGAATAAATGACATGAAAATATGAAATGTTCAGACACTTTTATTAACGTCCTCAAAACCTACCCACCAAACTCAGTCAGCTCCAGCAAGCTGATAAAGCCTCAGTAAAAAAATTGAGTTGTGTTTATCTGTCCACACCTTTCCCGGTGAGCAGGTAGCCGTGCTGTCGGAGCGGCGCTAGATCACCTTTAAGTAAAGCAGAAAAATCCAGACCCTAATTGAACCGAGCGTGAGACTAAGTAGAAGTGATGGCTGCTGCCGTTACTGAAGCTGCTCTTTCTCTCAGCTCCTTTCTACCATAATGGCTTGTCTTCTCAGAAAGCATTCGTTCGTCCATCACTTTACCTTTCTTTACTCGCTCCACATCTCCGCTACATCACTCTGCATGTTCTCTCTCTCTCTCTCTCTCTCTCTCTCACTCTCTCTTTCTCTCTTATAGCATAGGGAATGAGTTAGATGGCCAGCTTCTTTAGGGTGCCATTTAGTGGCTGTCATGAGCATGACAGCATAGGGTACACACACACAAACACACACACACACACACACACACACAAACAAACTCTCAGGTACTCTCAGGAGCACACCCTCCAGGGAGAGTAGCTGGCTTTTTTTAAATGTGCTCTTGCTTTACCCAGTGGGGTTTCTATTCCTGATGGATTCATGCTGCCTCTTTGAGTGAATTCGCAAAAAAAATAAAAAAAACGACCAGCACTCACAATCACGCTACACAGTGCTTTCCACCAGAAACTGTAGTTTTTTCTCTACTCAAACTCCCAAAGTTCTTATATTGTGGTTGTTGCAAATCACTTTGCACATCGCATAAAGCAGTGCTTCCCAAACCAGGTCCTGGAGCTCTCCAGCCCTGCACATTTTACCTTTATATTTATAATTTATTGAATTTATCAATAAATTCATACCCCCACCCATTGTTTCCCCTCCAGCCTAACAAGAATCGGGACACTCTATCCCTTGGAGGGTTAGGGCCAAGTGGAGAAACGGGATTGGGCCTAAGCCTGAATAACTAGAATTAAGCAATAATACATGAGAGGGAGCGCTTTAACGTGTAATATCGGCACAGGCCGAGTGCTGTAGATCAGCACAGCAGTGCCAATATTACAAGTTATAGCACGAACCTCGAGAGTATTATTGGCATTATACCACAGTTCTATTATCACTGTTTATTAAAAGATGTTGAGTTGAAGAGGATGAGAAAATACGATCTGTTTGGTTATAAAAATTCCTTGTGTTGAAATAGTTTCATTGCTGCTCTGCTCTGTAAAGCTGCATCGTTGTTAGGTTAGCGTGGGGCCTCTATTTTCGGCCATTTCAGTAAAAATTGTGGAAATCTAAGCTTGCTGTAAAGAAGCGTAAGAGCTTTACTCATCCAAATAAATGGTTTTCAGGAGAGAAATCTGTATAAATTAAACTTCAGTGCTCTTTGACTTTGAAATAAAACGTGTAATTTTGTTTACTTAGGCGCCCCCCAGCGGCAAGACCTGTGGAATTACAATGGTCCCCTATTTTCGGCCACCTTAACATTCTTCTTAAAATACCCTATATTAACTGGAAAATGTATACACTTAAGCATTTATTTTAATAATGAAAGCTCTTAACCTGATATTGGTGGTTGATAATGTGTGTAATAATGAATATTTTTGAAACGCTGGGCTTATTTATTTGTGGGACTGCGTCTTTGCCCGCGCCGCCTATTGGCGTTTCTGCACTGTACCTATGGGATCCAGCAGCTCCCAGTGGTGTATAATGAAATCACATTTGGTTTGTATTTGGTTTGTAAGCGCTGCATCGTTGCTAGGTTACCTGTATGCGGCAGAGTATTACATGGAGACATTTGAATTAAATTAAATGCTATGGCAGGAGACCGCGGTGGACCCCACAGCTGACACAGAGCTAGACTACAGTTTGCTATGAAATGTGTGTGCCAAACCTTTTGGCAATGACGGTATGCTTACCAGAAACAATATGTAGATACCTATATGGAGCTAATTCTATATGTATCACAAGACACAACACATTCTGAAATATTTTTTGCCCAAAAGTGATTAAAAAAAAAAATCCCAATAGCTTACAACAGGGGAATACAACATGCAGCAATTGTTTCTAAGCATTATTCTAAGGTAATATTGTCACACTTTTCTAAATAGTCACACATATTGATCTCGATTCTTATAGATAACCCTTATTATCCATTAATATGTTGTTATTGCAAATCGATGGAAAAAAAAATACTGCTTAATTGGATTTTAAGAACTTTTTGAAAAGCTAGGCGTCCCTAAACCACATCAATAACAAAACCAGAAAATCACCTCATTGTTCCACATCAGACAATATGGTGGTTGATTTGCAGAAATCCTGCAGACTCGTATATTTTCCATGCAGGGAATATAGATCCTGGGAGCCATGCAGCAATTAATTATTCTTGCTAGGCATTTTGGAAAGCATTAAGATCCAATATAAATGCAGGGGTTTGCACATTTCCATAAAGCGTGATGTGACTGAACTGCACAGCAGCTACAGCTCAAAGGAGAAGAGACCTAGACGCCGGACGACGTCTGGCTATGCAAATTTCCTCGCCAATGCAAGCAAGGCTTGTTGTCAGCATCTGCTAATGCAGTAGCACTGTCAGCTAGTGGCAGTGCCAGAATTTTCATTTCCAATTGAGATAAATGATTTTCAAGGTTTATATTTCAACTAAAGTTGGTATGAAATGAGCAAATGAGAAATGTGATACACATTTTGAGTATTTTATTTCTTTGTTGACCACATTTTATGTTATTCCGTTGCCAGGAACAATAAATGATGTATGAAGTGTAAAAATATAGACTGATATGGTCAACACATGGTCATATTTATTAAGTTTCACATACAGAATTAGTGTGTAATACACATTGTTGGGCACGTTACTTTGAAAAAGTAATTAGTTATAGTTACTAGTTACTTCTCCAAAAAGTAACTGAATTACTAACTGAGTTACTCCACTATAAAAGTAACTAGTTACCAGAGGTGGAAAGTAATGAATTACATTTACTCAAGTTACTGTAATTGAGTAGATTTTATGAGTAATTTGTAATTTTTAAAGTAGTTTTTAAAATAGGTAATTTTACATTTACTCAACTACATTTTGACACAAGTAATTTACTTTGCTATTACTAAGTAAAAAACATGCTGGGGGAAAAAACAATTGTCTAAATAATAATTAAAAAAAATTGGCACGGATGCTCGCACGTGAAATAACGAGGCAATAACGTCCTCATGCAATGCAAAATGTGCATGACCCACCAGACAAAGCTGTCACCTTTCAAAACTTCCACAACAAACCTGAGAAAGCATGTGGTGGTAAGTATTTTTATCATTAAACATAAAAATCTGCTTAAATGTTAAAAAAAAAACGTAAATAGCAGTTAAAGCAGAGCAATGGCAAGTCAAAAAATAATAATGAACTGTAAAACTATAAAAATACAGTTTGTAGTCACCTATATGACTATAAATGTTTAACAGTAAAGAAAAAAAATGGATCATAGAAACCTGTGCCACTTATTCTTGAAAATGGTTTATGGTGTGGTCTAAACAAATTCTGCCTAACAGGTCCAAATTATTATGTGGAATAATAGTTCATTAAAAACGATTTCATTTATGATTTGTTTTTACTTTTTTAAATCAAATAATTAAAAGTAACTATGTAACTTTTACTCAAAGTACATTTTAAATTGAGTACTTTTTACTTTTACTCGAGTAGAATTTTAGCAAAGTAAAGGTAATTTTACTTAATTACAATTTTTCAGTACTTTTTCCACCTCTAGTAAAAGTAACTATTGCGTTACTTTTGTGTTACTCGCCCCCGTAACCCCCACCCTCCGGCCCCCACTTTCTCAGAGTGTGTTTCATAAGCCAGATGAATAGAGGGCACGACAGCAAAGACAAGTACCTGCATAGAGGTTTGTCCATGACAAATTTTTAGTTCGGGGACATGATGTGCATCAACGAGCACATTTTTACTTTTGACCTCAGTGAGTTTGAAATAGTGTCGGTATTTCCATCTGGAAAAGGCTGTTTTGCCACTGGAGTCCTCCTCACTCTCCATCTCTCGCTATGCGCTGTAAACATCCGCCACTATGCATGATCTCTAAACACCCACCCACCTATTTTCTCTGATTGGCTGAAGACGTAATCTTACCATACCTTACCCAATCATTGCTTAGGCGGTTATCTCATCCTCCCCTCCCTTGTGACTCACACACACAACGCACACACACAAGCACCTGCGACTTTTTCTGCATGCGCAAAGTAAAAAAAAAAGTTAACTGAGCTTTACTTAAGTAACGTGCAGTAACGGGGTGTCGGAAATGGTAACGACGTTATAGTTACAGTCAGAGTAATTAGTTTGATTACTCGTTACTGAAAAAAAGTAACTGCGTTATTCCCATCACTGGTAATACATGTGTTATGCATGTTGGATGCAGCATCCAAGTCTTGACATGAAGTTGTAGAGGTTTCTAATGCAGTCCTGTGTTAATGCATCTCATACAGCCTGAATACTTAAAAAAAACCTATTCAGATAAATCTATACATCAGGATAGAGGGAATTTGATTGTAGTTCGGTAAGATTTATAAACATATACCATTCTGACACTCTATTGGCTTATCCATCGCACCTGCACACGTCACGCCCACACTCCAACAAGAACATATCAGCCTAGTAAGAAAATGATCTGTGGCTCAGGAGACTCAGGAGAACTTGAGCTTTCGAAATGTCCAAAGTAAGCTTTTACTTAAGTATATTGTATTGTACTAAAATACATTCATTTTCAGTGGATACACATGTGGCTGAAACTAACAATACCCTAGTGCATCCCAATTGTATCAACATTAACATTTTAATAGAACATTATAGTCATTATGGCTTTTAGAAAAATGTGTTTTGTGGAGGGCGGGTAGTGCACTATAGAACCCTGTGGCGTGGTCTAAGCTTTTGTTCTTAATGGCATCTTTTCCTCTTACATTGCTTTGACTTATATTACTTATAATTATACTTTAAGTATTTGAAACCAGTACTTTTACACTTTTACTTGAGTAAAAAGCTTGAGTTGATACTTCAATTTCTAGTATCTATACTACTACCTGAGTAATGAATGTGAATACTTTTCACACTTTTGTTCTGGACTTTTTTAGGTGTGGAAACGCAGTTTTAGAAAATTCAAATATGAATTAAATGTATTCAAAGTGATTCATTTTCTGACTTGGTCACTATTGAATGATTTACCAAAAAAGGTACAATACTAATAGTTGAGTTAGAGTCATTGACTTCTGGTGACTTCTAGTGAAATTTCCTTCATTTTTTAATATCTCAATTAGAGCTGGGCGATTGATCGATTTTATCGATTAATTCGAATTTACAGTTAAGGATGATGTGTTTTTAGGAAAATCGATTTTCTCTGAGTTTTCATTTTCACCAACGACGCTCCCCTGAGCTTAGCCCCGCCCCTCTCTCCCGCACGCAGCCCGCCCCTCTCTCCCTCCCTCCCTTGACGTAAAAATAAAGTTATTTTGAGACGTGACTGCCTATTTAAAAAGCAATACAAGTTGTTCATTTGTTGGAGTTCATTTGTATCATTTCTAACATATTTAGAGTGTTTTTTACTCACTTTTTTCTGTCTTACAGTGTTAATCCTTTACAGCTTCAAAAACTGTATTATGCAAATTAGACAATGACGTCATTTATCAACTTTTAGCGACTTTTAGGAGATGTTAGTAGGGGAAAAAAAAACGATTTAAATCAAAAATCGGATTAAAACAAAAAACTAAGATTTTTTTTTTGGGCCATATCGCCCAGCTCTAATCACAATACATATTGCAGATTCTGAGGTTGAACAGGGTCGTCCCAAGTGTAGTCACTGTACATTTTCCATTTTCAATCCTCCAAGTCTGAAAGACATGAATGAGCAAAGACTGAAGCAGCTTCTGAAGCTCATCTGCCAGAGCCTGAACAAAGGTCTAACAGCGAGGACCAGCTGTATGCCCTCTCACACACATTCCTCCCATTCATCAGGACGAGATTAACAGGACTGCTCATGCTTGATCTTGTTGCTGTGTAAAGGATGTGTGTTTCTGTGTCGGTTTGTCTCTATTGTCTATTCAGAGCAGCGAGTGCACCATTGCGCGATGCTGAAGGGCTCTGTGTAAGAGGCTTTTCCGTGTCTGCTCCTCAGATACAGTCATCCGTCTTTCTAAGCTTAAGACGAACGGACAGGAGTGAAACAGTGGGGCGGCCGCAGGCCATCGGCAGATTAAACCCAAAAGAAGAATGCAGTGTTCCGCAGAGCACCCCTCACTCAGCTTAGGATGCAAACAACAGAACAGCCCACAATATCCTAGAGCTTGAGCCAAATCTCTCCAAACGGCTGAGTCTGGGATGCTGGGACTGGGACACATACCTTCCAAAAAGTTTCACTTTTCTGTCATCAGGCAGCAGAATAGTTTTTCCAAAGTCCTGGGGATCATCAGGATGTTTGTTGGCAAATCTTTTGTGACTTCTTGGATGAGTTGTCCATGTGCTTTTCAAGGAGTTTTGGTAAGCTGGCCACTTCTGGGAAGGTTCACCAGTTTTTCATGTTATCTTTATTCGTGAATAATAGCTCTCACTGTGAGTCGCTGGAGTCCAAAAGCTTTAGAAAATATTTTGTAACCTTTTCCAGACTGCTAGATATCAATTACATTGTTTTCTTATATGTTCTGGAATATTTTCAGATCAGGGCATAATGTGTTGCTTTTTGAGATCTTTTAGCTGCTTGATGTTGTCAGACAGGTTCGATTTAAGTGATTTCTTGTAAAAAAATGTAGTTAATTACAGTTAATTCATTACTTTTTCACAAGGGCCAAGTTGGTTTGGGTTGCTTTTTTCCCTAACTAAATTTTAATTTCTTTAAAAAAATATATGATATGACAAAAAAGTAAAAAGAAATCTGTAAGAGGGCAACTATTTTTTTCACAGAACTGTATGCACTGTAAGTGATTACAATTTTAGAACCAAAGTTTAAGTTTACTGCAGAAATGTTGATGTCGTAGCTGGTCCTGTAGATCCTCCAAACTTGTATGTAAACTTGTATCCGCTGGCTCTCCAGATGGTCATACCAGCCATTGAGGCAGTGAGTTACTTCACAGGAATGGCAGGTTTGAAGTGCTCACCACGAGGCCTCTCTAGTCAAATGTCAGATCCCAAACCGAACCTCATCTCAGAAAATCATTACTAAAGATGATATGGTTCCAGTCCAGGGCAGTCGATGATTCCTATTCATGATATCACTACAAACAAAGACGATGGTTCCTGGCTGATGGATAGCCTAAAAGTGGGCATGTCTAGCAGTCAACGATCTCTCACCAAGAGGTACACGACCTTCAAAAGTAGCCTCTAAGATTATGGTTGAAATTAGTGATGGGATGATGCACTTTTTTTCAGCTCCGATCTGATATAAAACTGCCGATACCTATACAAATACCGAAAAAAGGGCTCTTTTTTTTATTATTGGTACTATGATTAAGGTTACATAATGAGGCTGAAACTGACCACACAGCCCTTTGAAGAGTATCCACAAGTGCCTTCCAAAGTCATTTATTACAAACACACAGTAGTTTCCTTTCAAATGAAATATACATTTTTTTATTAATTCTAAAAAAAAAGTTAAACATTAAGTATGTTAAATATTAAATACAGTGTTCTAGACTAATCTTTTATTTTGACAGATAGCATAGTGGATTAGCTGCAGTGGCTAACAGCTAACTGGCGACGCTAGCTGTATTTCCTAGCTGTATAAATCACTGTTTTCTAATAATAGATAGATTTCTTAGTGCTGGATAAAGTTGGGAGGATCTGTGGTTTGACGGCTAACTGGCGATGCTAACTGTATTTTCGAACTGAATTAATCGCTGTTTTAATAACAGATGTGTGTGTTTGTGCTGGTTAGTGTTTGTAGATCCTGTGGTTTTATAGGATATGTGGATTATGACTATAATTTACTCCAGTCTGTAGTTAATACCTTTACAACAATATGGATCGGTAAGTGGATCGTCTGTGGTCACCCGATATCCGATGCGCTGATTCCGCTGATCAGCCCCGATATCGTTATTGTATCGGATCGGTCCCATCTCTAGTTTTACAGTGTATATTCCAGGGTATGCCAGCAGAAATCTGGGTAAGGGGGCTAAGAAAAGTCACTGAATGGGTTAAAATGAGAAAAAAAGCAGAGCAGTGAGTTTGTGCTAGCTGTGTTAGATTGACTCATGTTTTGTGCTCTCACCATGTGGCTCTGTGGATGTGCATGTGTGTCTGCCTCTGGCACTGGTGTTAAAAATATTCTTAAGAAGTTTTGGTTTTAATTCAAAGCCCGCAAGACCCAAACTCAAAATCAGAAAAGGAACACTTCCAGCAGAGGAAAGGCGCATCTGTTTTTTTCCAGGAGAGATGAAAGTCGAACAGAAAAACACACAAAAGGAAACTTCATAACAGCCCTGCTAATTTCTGCTACAGTAGCATTCAGCATGTGCAGACAGTTCTAGCTGAGAAACCCCTCAGGGGGTCGTACTTTATGGGGATGGTTGAGGCATTATTAATAGAATGTGCAGCTATCCCCGTCTTACTTAATCAGGTTTTTAATAAGACATGCTTATACTGTCTGACTGTTTACAGCACAATGACATTGCATTAGCCTAGTGAAGCACTTAAACATCCCACCTCTCCTGTGACTACTGTGATTCTAGTGGACATTAATAGCATATAAAATGTTTTAAAAAATCTGGACATCGAACATTGATAATTGTAGAAAAAGCATGATGCAGGGATCCTCCTGGTTGACTCATCCAGCAGATTTATTCAGCAATTTTCGGTGGGTCAGCTTTGCACTCAACCCTTCTCTTTCATAGTGCATCGGTTCTGTTTAGTTTAGTTCTGCAGCTTCATGGTTCACTGCTCCAAAATGCATGTACAGGGAAAATAATAATGCATTACATTAGCCTGTGTTGCCCATGTTGGGCTATGAACTGTAAGAAATGCTGAGGTGAGGGTATATAAGTCTCATTTTATTTCCACTACTATAGCTAATAGTATGTATACTACACAATATCACATAAAGTATCCCAGAAATATAGAGACATCGTTTGAGTGCCACAGGGAATTGGTAGTCTAATTGGTCCAGCAAACCTATTTCTGTTCTTTGTGGGTTGGCTTTGCACTCAACCCTTATCTTTCATAGTGCATCAGTTTAGTTTAGATCTGCCGCTCCAGGGTTCAGCTCAAATGTTTAGTCGCAGGTAATGTAAGATGCATTACTCCTGCTGGTATTGTGCTCATGGTGAGTTAAGGACTTTAAGACATATTGAGTTAAGATTACTGGTATATTATCTTATTTTCACAGCTTACACACATACAGGCATATAACACAAACTATAAAATAACACATGCATGTAGCTCAGCAAATAGCGGCACGGGCACAGGGTTCCTGGTGGCTGCAGGGCCTCATGAGTATGCCAATTTTGTTGTCTAAATTGGATTCATACAGCTTGATTAATTGTGTGGCGTGATTGAATTTCAAAAATGAAAAGTAAAAAATCTCTGCTATACTGTGCAGCGGAATTGAGTGCTGGGGACACCATTACTGAGGAGCAAACTGTGCTGGAGGAGATACAGCAGATAGGCTGGTTAAATTTAGAGGGAGATATGGAGTGTGTAGGCAGCGGATGGGTGGCTGGGATAGACTGCATGTGGGCCGTCAGTGTAGAGATGCTCCACACTGGAAACGCTCTCAACACGCTGGAGGAGACATGAGTACTCTGTGAATGTGGCCCAAAAACCTCTGCGTGGGTGAGGGTTGTATGAGTGTGTGTGAGAGAGAGAGAGAGAGAGAGAGAGAGAGCACAGTGTGAATGTGTGGGGGTAGGGGTTGTGTGTGATTTTATGTGGGTTGGAGAGAATTTCTGGGAAGTGATGTTTTCTATGCTTATCGCATGTGTGTGTGTGTGTGTGTGTGTGGTGCTACTACTTTTTCTGTTTTGGTTGTATGAACAGTCCCGCAGACCCAATTGAAAGAATTCTACAGAATGTATGTGGAATAAGAATGAGGCAGCCAAAGATACACTATATGGACAAAAGTACAAAAGTTAGAGATGGGACGATCGATCGGCTATGTATCGGTATCGGACGATTTTCAGCCAAAAAACAAAATGGGCGATCAACCGATATTCCTCCACTCCGTATCGGTTTATACTGGAAGCCACAGCTCTGCTCAGATAACATTAAAAGCGTGTTGGTCAATTTGCGCACCGCTCACCTCAGAATTATAACTATGCGGTTTAGTGGACATGGCCGCCAGGTAAGACTGTTGAAGGCTTCTGAAGACTATTAAAGGCTATTGGAGGTTATTGAAAGGGTTAGTGGTGGCAGAAATCAGTAGAGGCAGGTTGGAAAATGAGCACATTTACGTCCTGTCACGGGTTTGTAAAAGAAAATAGGCTTCTTCCATGTTGTAGTGTTTATTACCATCATTAAAACGTATTTCGTTCATTCCAACTATTTAGTTGGAAATTTAGTTAAAAGCTCCATTTTATTGCTGTACT
Source organism: Astyanax mexicanus (assembly GCF_023375975.1). Classification (NCBI taxonomy): domain Eukaryota; kingdom Metazoa; phylum Chordata; class Actinopteri; order Characiformes; family Acestrorhamphidae; genus Astyanax; species Astyanax mexicanus. Next base: position 25,009,928 of record NC_064426.1, read on the forward strand.
TACTAAAAAAGGAGGGGTTTAAATCAGGTCTGGGCTCATAATGACAGTTTTTGGGGCGGGCAGGGTCAGGCTGTATTTTTTTGCCCAATCTAAGCTCTAGCTGGAGCGTTAGATTACTGTTGTTCTTATTAAAAAAATATATTATTAGTTATATATTAACAGTAAATATGAGCTATTTTAAGCAGTAAGCTGACTCCGAAAAAACAAGCCGTGAGGCGGCTGATGTTGGGATACCCATTCCTGCGTTATTGGAAATAATTACAAACATTCTTATAAATATTTACACATATATTTTTCCTGAAAAGGATTTATTTTGGTCAGTAACACTCTTCTGTTCATTTACTATCAGCATAAATTACCAGTGTTTGCGTAGGCATGGATGTAATTAGGGGATCCTGTACCAGGATTACCTGGCACCTTTGGGGCATTAATCCCCAGGGCTCCCCCTACAGGCTGGAAGAAAATGTTCACTGTTCCTCCCCCTAGCCATGCATGATTGTTTTGAGCACAGCAGGCCGGCGAATGCAACGTATAATCATGTCTACAGAGATACATAATGATTTTTTCCAATTTTCGACAAGTTTGTAGTTTTTGCGAACCATTCTAGAGTCATCAGTTATCAGTAAATGCTAGTCTAGACAGACACACCAGTGTCGTGGATTTTATGATTACGAGCAAACAGCAATATGTTTTGTGCTGGTGTCTTATTTATGAAACTCATTGTAAAATGCACTTTAAACCAAATCTGTGCAAATTTGATGATTTATTACTAAAGTAAATACACATATCTGGACTGAACTTACACTTACAGTATAAAGCAGGTGTACCAAATAGCAAGCAGTGGAAAGGCAGTTGTCTAGCTATTACTCATAAAACAATGTTTAACCAGCAAGTTAGCTAGCTAACTAACTGTCTAAACAAACATCTACACTAGCCACTTAGCTATCCAGCAGCAGACTACATCCATTAAAACAGTCAAACAAACACCTTTACAAACAGTGACTACCATAGTGATTTATGCAACTCATTGTAAAATGCGCTTCACACCACATCTGTGCCAAATATTGGGTTATTTAGTAAAGTAAATACACATACCTGGACTAAACTTACACTTATAAAGCAAGAAATAAAAAGCAAGCAATAAAAAGCCAGTTATCTAGCTAATACCATAAAACCATAAAATGTTTAGCCAGCAAGTTAGCTAGCTGACTAACTATCTAAACAAACATCTACACTAGCCACTTAGCTATCCAGCAGCAGACCACATCCATAAAAAAACACCTCGAACAAACACCTTTACAAACAATGACTACCATAGAGAAAGCACAAACATGTACAGAAAGAGAGAGATTATTTCAGTATTAATTCCAGTCTCAACAGCAGAAACGCAAACCTATATGTCGACAGCTATCACCATTGTGATTTTAGAACTGCTAACAACTAGCCTGCATCTCTAATCTGTTGCATCTTGTTCCTTTAACTTGCTTTTGTTGGAGTAACTGTCCCTACAGGCAGGGGAAAGTCTTTCGACCAGATTCTGGAGCATTGCTGAAAAGTATAAACCTGGGATGAAAAAAGAAAGTAGCTAATAGTGTAAAAGTTGACACTAAGCCTTTTTCTACCCATTGAAACCCATTATAAAGAAAAAGCTTGACATAAAATACATTACTTTCCTTGTAGTTGACAGGTTCATCCTTTTAGCATTAGAAAGTACTTAAAGTACTTAAAGTTTTGTGTTAGGTGCATTACGTAAGCCACATTAAGCGTTTTTGACTAAAACCCATGTTTGCCTCCTCTATGAAAGCTTTTTTTATGGATTTTGACACAAGCTGTTTGCTAAACTTTATTCAGGGGATGGTGTTTCTGTAATGGATGTTTTTCTTTTAATCTTAGCACTTTTCTCTATTCAAATGAGAAGATTTAAACAGAGAAAGAGGGAAGAGCTGAGCTGAGGGAGGCAACTAAGGAGAGGGCATATTTGCAGAGCTGGATTCAAACAACCAGCAGGCCAGCAGGTGAAGCATTATGATAGAAATGTCAAGCAGCCATTTCCTACATAATTAATTTATTGTGAAGTAGAGGCCTGTTTCCTCAGAGACATTATTCATGTTCAAAGCAGATGAACAGCTAACTAAAAATATCATTGCAATCAATGATAGCTACGTAATATAATCAACAAGAGCAATAATTGATTAAAATGTTGAATGATATTGGAAACTATAGATCAGGGGTGTCCAAACTTTTTTTGTTGGGGGCCAGAAGGAGAAATATATTTGAAGTCACAGGCCACACTCTGTAATAAAACAAATTATGAAATATACCACTTTAAATAATACATTTTAGCTGATTATATTTTTCAAATTGATGTTTAATTTCATGATGTCTATATTAAACGCCTTAATTACAGCAACTTTTAGACTCCTTGGCACGTTTTTCTGCGCTAGAAATGCGCACACTCTCCACTTTTAGACTCTTTGGCCCGCTTTTCTGCGCTAGAAATGCGTACTCTCTCCGCTTTTAGACTCTTTTGCCCCGTTTTTCTGCGCTAGAAATGCGTACTCTCTCCGCTTTTAGACTCTTTTGCCCCGTTTTTCTGCGCTAGAAATGCGTACTCTCTCCGCTTTTAGACTCTTTTGCCCCGTTTTTCTGCGCTAGAAATGCGCACTCTCTCCGCTTTTAGACTCTTTTGCCCCGTTTTTCTGCGCTAGAAATGCGCACTCTCTCCGCTTTTAGACTCTTTTGCCCCGTTTTTCTATGCTAGAAATGCGTACTCTCTCCGCTTTTAGACTCTTTTGCCCCGTTTTTCTGCGCTAGAAATGCGCACTCTCTCCGCTTTTAGACTCTTTTGCCCCGTTTTTCTGCGCTAGAAATGCGCACTCTCTCCGCTTTTAGACTCTTTTGCCCCGTTTTTTTGCGCTAGAAAAGCGCACTCTATCCGCTTTTAGACTCTTTTGCCCCGTTTTTTTGCGCTAGAAAAGCGCACTCTATCCGCTTTTAGACTCTTTTGCCCCGTTTTTTTGCGCTAGAAATGCACACTCTTTTGCCTGTTTCTGACTCCTAGCGTTCAAACTTTGAATCTCACATTATAAAAACCTGCTCAACAGCGGGCCAACTTTCGTTCTATTTCTAAAATACCTCGCAGGCCGCTACAAAAAAGGAAAGGGGCCGCAAATGGCCCTTGGGCTGTAGTTTGGACACCCCTGCTATAGATCATATGTATAAGGCTACACATACAGAAGTAGTGTATAACGTATTGCACCTGTAACGCAACATGCTATGGAGTTGTAGAGGTTTCTAATGGATGGTCATGCAAAACTCCTTACCATGCAGCATGAATATTCTCACACAGTTCCTGTGGATTTTGAGCAAGATAGTTGATAGCACTTCCAATAGCATTCCACATGTAGTATTTCCAATCGGGGATAGGTCACAAGACTACACTACCCAGAATGCACCACTCATGATGATTCTCACGATCATGTGACGCCTTTAGGAAGTCATTCACCTGAGTACTAAGACGTGACCCTGGTATGTTTTCTCCTGTTTCTCCTGTTTCTCCCTTGTTTACTGGTACTGACCTTGTTTATTTTGACTATTCTCTGTATTATTTATTTTGTTATTAAAGCTTTGATTTTTTATTTGATACTTCTGAGCTTGTATGAGTTCTACCTAATATGGCTGGCCATGTCATAGCATCTTCATAGTGTCTTCAAAGTAAGCCTTGCTTGTTTGACGTGAGATGGCAGCAGTATGTGGACGAGCATTGTCCTGTTGGACTAGCGCTCCAGAGTGTGTTGGGTTGAAAAAAGGTAAGTCCACTGATTGTGGGACAATATGAACATAACATTGAACTGTCAAGGGCCTGTAATGATGGCTTGAGCTGACCTGGCATTGTACATGGCATTGCACCTCCCCACACCATGACACCAGGCCTTTGATGGCCAGATTTGTTGCTCATCTTCACCAAGACTCATCTAGATCAATGTTAAACCTCATGCAGAAGATAACACCTCCCAACTGTTACAGTAATTCCCATTCCCAAGCAATCCCCTAAGGTGATGTAATGGCTAGGGGCCGGCCGAGTGCTTCTTCGGCCGCCAGGGGGAGGTCTTGAGCCCCTAATCAGACCTGATCCACTCCACCTGGGTTTGCCCCTATATAAACCCTGAGATTCAGGTCCTCGGGGCTGGATCTTTGAAGCTCGTGGGAGCGAATCTATGCCGGTTTCTAGACCGAGCCTCTGCTCTTTTTCCCCCTTCTCTTCCTGCTATCCCTTTGGAGAGAGTATGATCCAGCACCGCTGGCATACTCCTACCGCATAAGTAGCTTCCTCTGTCCCTTTATATCTCGAGTGTGGTGTAGTCGTGTTGTGCGGTGTGCTCCGCGGCTAACCCCCCTTTCTCTCGGGTCTGTGTGTCTGTGTTTGTGTGTGTGTGGTAGCCGCTGCGAGGCGCGCGGTGTGCTCACCTTTTCTCTCCCCTCGCTGTTCCTCTTCTCTCTGGTGGAGCAGCGTTTAATCCAAAAGCACCCCAATTCACTTCTTTGTTTAGTTTGGAAGCTCTTTTGTTTTTACCTCGCGCCATAAGAGGTAGCCGTTAGCTTCCGCGGCGAGTCTTGTTTACATTCTCCCCCACTATTTCACTCACGCTAGGCGTGGCTTTGTTTTGCACCCGTTTTCGTCCTCCGCCCGTTTTCGTTGCTCCGCCCCTTTCGGCGGAGGCTCTAAGGGCGAATAAAGCGGCCGCATCCCAATCCGCTCGCTGGTGCAGCGGTTAGAGCACTGGGCTGCGACCGCGACAGCCTGGGTTCGATCCCCGCGTGGAGCGGGGTTTAATAAGGATATATATATATATATATATAAATATATTTATATCTATATATACATACATACATATATATATACATATAATTTTATTATTATAATATTATATATCCTATTAATATATATTTATGTATATTAATGATTATATATAATTAATTATTATTGTTATTATCATTATTTCCCTTTTTTCTTGAGTTTACCTGCTTTGAGATCTACTGTTCTGCCACTGGGTTCTACAACTCTCTGGGCTGGAGTGCCACCTATCTGTAGCACTCCAACCCATTACAGAAAGATCCAGCCCCGAGGACCTGAATCTCAGGGTTTATATAGGGGCAAACCCAGGTGGAGTGGATCAGGTCTGATTAGGGGCTCAAGACCTCCCCCTGGCGGCCGAAGAAGCACTCGGCCGGCCCCTAGCCATTACAGGTGATTGATATACTTAGTGGTATTTCATGAAGTTTGACAATGTTGGTGTACAATATCATATACTTGTCGTCAAATAAGTAGTTGCAAAAATAGTTGCACCCAAACTCCTTGAAATTTGATGGTAAGGGGTGGAGTATTGATAGTGCTTTCAAATGCATTCCACATTCAGTACTCAGGGATAGGTCTGGTGGCTGTAGTCAATGGCATAACACCTTCATAGTGTTTTAAAAGCAAGCTCTTAAGTCTAGACGGCAGCAGTAGTGTCTAGACAAACATTGTTCTAGTGAAATAGTTCAAAAAAGGTAGGGTAACGTTGGGCTGTCAAAGTGCTTGTAATGATGGTCTGAGATCACCTGGCATCTTACAAAATTTCGTTGGCAAGATTTGTTGCTCATCTTCACCAAGACTCTACTCAACTGAAGATGACCCTATAATCTAACGTAATTTAATCCCATCACAGAGCAAGTGATGCTCACATTCATGCACATACACACATGGACACCAACACAGATGCACCATGCTGTCTTATCCTATTAATTTGTAGACACAGAAAGCGTGCCGGAGTGGGGGAGAGCGAGGTGGGGGGTGGCGTTGGCATTTCCTTTCGGCTTTGGCACTTCTTCATATTCTGCTCTCTGTCAGCGCTGTTTATTTCTCTTTCTCTACAGTGTGTCTTTGTTGGAGAGCCAGTAAGGGAGGATACTGTATAAAAAATAAACAAGAAGACGCCATAGAGGAGATGGAGAGTGTGTGTGTGTGTGTGTGTGTGTTTCTGTGTGTGTGTGTGTGTGTGTGTGTGTGTGTGTGTGTGTGTGTGTCACGGTGTGTCTGCGTGAGGGTTATTAAATGTTTCTGCCTGACTGTACGGCCTTATAAGGGACATGGCCTGTCCAAACACTGTTCACACACCCCTTAGCCACTGCTGATGTGCACACACACTCAAACACACACACACACATACTCGTACACACACACACACACACACACACACACACACACATCCCATGAGGACATGCCGAGCCAGAACATCTGACATGGCCCTCTATGGGAAGCTACACACATGATAAATCACGCTATTAGTATTCATGGCTGATTCTGAACATGCAGATTAAGGGAGCAGGGATGTATGTAACGCCTCAAAGTATTACATAGATACACAATATGTCCAGATCTTTGCAGACACTCTTTTTCATCGTTGCAGTATGCGCCCCCCAGCCCATGTAAAGCCCCCCAGCATTAAGCATTTTTTAATATTTTAATATGATGGTGCTTTATCCACAATCCAAATTTGCTTTATCCAAATTTAAAAGTGATGGGGATCCTGTGGGCTGGTGATTATCCAAAATCCGAATCTCAGTAACTGTAATATTGCTGAATGCAATCAAATTCTTACAGCAATTGTCTAAAATAGTAGTCAGTGGTATAGAAAAACCTTCCTGTGACAGTATTGACACCCTGTAAAAAAAACCCAAAAGAATCTGTAAATTTACACTAACAGTATAAATTTTAAAATAAAGGGAAATGGTCCAGTATTCTAGCTTAGTGTAAAAAAGTGTTTTTTTTTAATGAATTAGCACATTAATGAGCTGCAAATTTGAACCTATATGGTTAAATTAGCCCAAATAGAGCTATATATTTATATATTTATATTTTAAATAACTTATTTAATAATTTAATTTAGGAGGTTTTATTATTATTGGAAGTCTAAGGTAGCTCTTTTTTCATTTATCCATATATTTATCAATATATTCTGTATTCTAAAACACCAAATGTATTGAAAATTAGTATTTGTTTTATGAACTGAATTTTTGACCTATGTCAACTTTTCTTACGCAGTATTTGTATCTGTATATTTACAGAAAAATATATATTTTTTATACTGACTAGTCATAAAATAACAGAATTGTTGGTGGAAATTAAACCAGGAAAAATGCTTTACAAAGAATCCGTACTGTGGTCAGAACCAAGACAAACATTATGATGTCACGTGGCATACATTCAGAATACCTGTTGTCATGGTGTAAGGTGCTCTTTGACAGTTCAACATTATGTTATAAAAGTCTTGCAATCAGAGGTGATAAATTTTCCACATGCAGCTGCCATTTCAAGATCTCGCCTTGAACACACACAGTTACAGATGCCATGCCATGGTCAGCCTCCACATTTCCAGACCTATCCCTAATTGAAAATGTGTGGGATGCTATTGTACCCACAATTAAAACTCAATTCTTACCAGCAAAATATGCAGCTCAATTAATACGACCAACAGTTTTCCATATCATTCTAAATAATTTTGAATAATGTATTGTTTTTTTTTGGAATCTTTATCTTCCTTATGAATAGCATTGAAATCTGATACAGTTGCTGTCAAATTAGCTTTTCCTCTGACACACCCCCAATTAGGAAATTTGTGGCCCATTAAAAACCCTATTGAGTTTCTCACTGTTAAATATTACATTTTAAATACGTATATGGTGGCGTTCATGTGCACTCATCTCTTAAATGCAATATTTTCAACATGACTTCAAGGCAGCATTATACCTTAAACATCAGCATTATGCTAATAAATCATAAGCATTGTTGCACACTTACCTGCCCATATGGTAATCTCTTATATGGCTGTACTATATGCACATACAGCATTGTGCAAATTAGAATGAAAAATCTGCTTATCTGGACAGTAAAGTTTTATTTGCTCAGTAAATACAAATAACAGTAACACTTTCTAAATACAGTGCCAGTCAATTTTTGGACACACCTTCTCATTTAATGTTTTTTATTATTTGTTCCTACATTGTAAATGAACACGGAAGTCATCCAGACTATGAACGAACACATAAGGGATAATCAAGTAACTCCTTGTCTTCCTTTCCTGTTGCGGTCCTGATGAGGGCCAGTTTCATCATATTGTTTTTTGATAGTCTTTCCGACTGCACTTGAGGAAACTTTCAAAGTTCTTGGATTTTTTGAATGACCTTTATTTAGTTTCGCTTTGCCAAACATTCACACAAAGCAATCCAGACTGTTCTCATACAGAGTTCCCCAATGGTGGAACAAACTACCTTCCACTACCAGATCAGGAGAATCTCTCGCTATCTTTAATAAACTCCTGAAGACAGAGCTCTTCAAAGAGCACTTACTCTCCTAACACCTCTAACAAACTAACTACTTCTAACCTCATTTCCTTCTTCCCCTCCTTCACTCCTCTATCCCTTTATTTCCCTTCGACCTCCTTAAGGCCCTATCTAAAGATGTTTTACCTTTAACTTCTATTACTTTTGTACTTCATTATTGTAAGTCGCTTTGGACAAAAGCATCTGCCAAATGTAATGTAATGTAATGTAAAGTACTTATTTTCTTTTTTTTAATTAAATATGGATGAATATATATATTCACTGTATACCGACTCTACCGCTTCACAACTTTACAACTTTACAACTGATGCTCTCAAACAAGAAATTTTATTAAGCTCAGCACAGCTATTATATCACAAAGCTGACTGAGAAAATGTCAAGATGTGCAAACTGTATACTTAAATATAAACTATAAACTATAAAACATATTGTTTAAAAAAAAGTGTTAAACAAACTACATAATTCCATGTTTTTTCTTCATAGTTTAGATGACTAGAGTATTTACCTAATGCAGAACATTTAAAAATAATGATTCAGTCATAATTCAGCCATGTTATTAATGCCTTATGAGTGTAAAATAGTGTATTATGAACGTGTCTTATATAGAAATGACTTTCATAGAATACATTACTGTGTTCATTAAACCATCTTCTAATCGTATTCATTGTTAAAATTACTATATTAGTGTCTAGTCAGAGCATATTAATGTAAAATCAGGTAAGGTTCTGATTAAATTAAACACATCCACTTGGGCGTCGGCTTTAAGATGACCAGGAGGCATCTGGAACCAAGCTTGATTTTTTCAGATTTCGTCAATTACTTTTAAACTTCATCTCAATACAAAACCAGTAACCACAGCCAGAGTCTAAGTCTAAACGTGGAATAAAGAACAGTTTCAGCAGCAGTTTTTCAGCTGCTCTGGAGATCTTGCCTGTTTCAGTCTCATTTCTTTTTAGAACGGATGGTCAGAATGGATGGATGGATAGATAGAGTGATTTTTTTCAGAGATCAGGGGTCAGTGCCTGCTGTTCTGGCCTCGAGAGAAACACTCAGCCTGAATGAATTCAGCAGAGAATGTTGAATCATGTGAGAGAAAGTGAACGTCAGCTACACGATTGAAGGACTAGAATTGGAAGAATAAAATACTAAAATATAATCTGTTTAAAATTTTTATATAAATAAACATTTACTAATTCAATAATTAGACAGTGAAGCATTTAATACTTTGTAATGTTGCCACTCCTTCCCGGAACACTTAAAATACATTGAGGAACTAAGGATAGAAAGCAGTGAAGTGTTTCAGGACGTCTTTTGTCCTGATCTTCTGTGCAGCACATGCTTTTGCATTGTCTTGTTGAAAACAATGCATGTATGTCCCTGGAAAAGATGTCATCTGGAAGGCAGCTTACAACTCCAAGAAAAAATAAAAGACACTTAAAAATTATCCTTTTCGCTGGCATGTGTTTGGGTAAAATGAACACTGTTGTTTTATTCTATGAATAACTAACAATTTAGCAGGAAATGGTCAAACTAATGAAAAAAAAAGATTCTTCAGAAATCAATATCGTTTTCATATGTCTTGGGATGCTCTCCACCAGTCTTTCACACTGCTTTTGGGTGACCTTGTGCCACTTCACACCAATTCAAGCAGTTCAGCTTGGTTTGATGGCTTGTGACCATCCGTCTTCCTCTTCCAAGTGACCTACAAAAAGAATGACCATTTCTTATTTTCTGCAAATAAATTCTCTAAATGACAATATTATTTATTTATTTATTTATTTTTATTTATTAAAATGTATTTTGTTGGATGGTTAAGATGCTGTTAAATATGATGACCTCCTTCAAATTCACTCTTTTCATGTGTTTTCAGTCTCGTCAGACTCCTGAGGGCGAGTTCCTGCCGCTGGATCAGTGTGAGCTGGACGTTGGGTTCGGGACAGGTGCTGACCAGCTCTTCCTCGTGTCTCCTCTGACCATCTGCCATGAGATCAACCCCAAGAGCCCCTTCTTTGAGCTGTCCCAGCGGTCACTCATGAATGAACAGTTCGAGATCGTGGTTATATTAGAAGGCATAGTGGAGACCACAGGTAACAGTCGTTTCCTTCTTGTGTTCTTTTGAGCTTCTTTAAATTCAGTTCTCTATTTGTTTCAGCTTTTGGTTCAACTTTTTTGGGTGTTTATATGATGACTATATTGTTAGCATATATGAACTTTCTGACATCATATTTTTAGTTTCCAAATATTTTTTGGTTGTCAAATATTCTCTGCATTCAAAGTAAGCTTTTTGGGGGCTTTCACACCTACCTAATTTGGTCTGAAATTTCGGACTTCTCACTTCGGTCTAAACCAGAGTAGCTGGTGTAATAGGAGCCAGAATTTGGTCCAACCAATGCATACAATGTAACAAACACACAAACCATGGTGCATCTGGACTTGCAGGAGTGAAAACGCTCTTAGACTAGCATGGATTTTTCAGGTTTAAGGTTCAGGAAGTGTCACAGTGTCACGGTGGCCAAACACACGACAGACACACACGGATACCAAATTCACAATTTATTAAGTAGAGGGTTAAACTTGTAGGAATAGTCAGGGACAGGCAAGATCAGTAACAAAAAAGCAGCATAAACATACAACATACCGGAGTGAGCAGGCAAGGGGGTCATACACTGGAAACCCAAAATATAAGCAGAAGGGCAAGGCAAAAGGGTAGTCAAAATATACAAAATAGGTCAGCATTAAGAAGGCTAACAAAACAAATGTCTAGGTAAAAAAAGTAGTCGAAAATATGAAAAGAGTAGATAAAGAAAAGAAATGCAGGGAAGAGATTAGAGAGTAGAAGAGATTCAAAAAATAGATTGACAATGAGAGACTGAAACAGGGGGCTATTTATATAAGGGGAGCCACATGAACCTAATTAGAAGGCCGGCGAGTTAGAACATTAAAGCGGTACGTGATCAGGCATGTTCAACAGATTAGACGCAGTATTTAAAACCCTAGTAACTATACTTCTACTTGTACAAGAATGTAAATTCTTTTGACACCTTTGGTTGTTACTGATATGTGATAAGGATTCATTTCTCTGAATTGCAATGAATTCAGTTCCACTTCCAGTAATTCCGGTTTAAATTCACTTTAGCATCATGGATGGTGAAACCAACTCAAATTCTAGTTCTAATTAATTAATTGAATAAATTTTTTTATTTTGAATTTTGTACAGCCGAGATTATAGCATTATTGTACTGTATGCAGTGATGTACATCATCATATATGTTTGTCAGGTCACCCATTACATTTTAATGAATAATAGACCAAGATTGATTAAAGGAAAAAAAAAAAATAGAAACATAAATAAATTAAATAAATAAATAAGACAAAATTAAAAAAGAAGAAACTTGTTACAAAAATGTTTTGATATTACAGAGTATTCAGGAAAATAAGGGAAGAGTGGATTTAAATGTTATTCTTTCCTTTTTTTAATGGACAGCTTTAATATTTCAGTAAAAAATATACAATACAAAATATCTTATTACAAAAAACAGCACACCATTGGAAATTGAGTTTTAAATTTTATTTATTTTAGCGAGTGACATGAAAACATCCTAGTCAGCTCTAAACAAATTAGGAGACCACTTCAGTTTCTGAATCAGTTACTCTGATTTTGCTGTTTATAGGTATATGTTTGAGTAAAATGAATATTGTTGTTCTACTATGGACAACATTTCTCCCAAATTTCAAATAAAAATATTGTCATTTAGAGCATTTATTTGCAGAAAATGAGAAAAGAAAAAATAGATAAAAAAGATGTAGAGCTCAGAAATCAATATTTGGTGGAATAAACCTGTTTTTTAATCACAGTTTTACTGCATCTTGGCATGTTCTCCTCCACCAGTCTTACACACTGCTTTTAGATAACTTTATACTACTCCTGGTGCAAAAATTCAAGCAGTTCAGCTTGGTTTGTTGGCTTGTGATCATCCATCTTCCTCTTGATTATATTCCAGAGGTTTTCAATTTTGTAAAATCAAAGAAACTCATCATTTTTAAGTGGACTCTCATATTTTTCTAGAGCTCTATGTTTGTCATGTCACCCATCCCATTTCTATTTTATCTAATATCTTATCGTTTTCCTTCTATAAGACTCTGTGATGTTGAAGTGCTTCAGACACTGATGATACAGAATCTATATCTTAGGATTACTTCACTGGCTGGAGCATTAATGAAGCTTTTCTTCCTCTTCCTCTTTCTGATAACCCTCACACTGCTCAGACGGAGATCTGCCGAGAGCTCTTTGTCTGCTACCTCGCTCCTCTTCACTAATAAGATCAAATTTGATGGCTCTTCTTTTCATGTTCACTTTCAACTTACTTCTCTCGTTGTGTGTCTGCCTCTATTTCAATAATCATTATTTTTAGCCTCTTTTTTTATTTCTCTTGCCCTTCTTATACAATTATCTCTCCTCCTCTCTCCTTTTCTCTTTCACAGCAAGAGAAAAACAGTGTAGGCAACATATCTGTGATTCCTAATGAATATAAAAATATCACAATATCATTCATCCTATTTTGTGACATTTTTTTTGTACTTAAATAAGTGACCTTATCTAATGAAATTATCTTTAACATCATGGCATATATTTTTTTCCTTCAAAAAGTATTTCTCAAAATATGCCAAATGCATTAGTAAAGTAAATGTCAGAGCAATCAGGTCATTTAACTTGAAAAGATCACTTAAAATAAGTAAAATGGGTTGTAATATTTTTTAGATTCATGCAGCAATTTCATAAAGGCAAATATTAGATGATTATTTTTTTAAAGGTGCCAAAGAATATAAAATTTATTTTAATTTGCTCTTAAATAGAATAAATAGCAAGTACACCACTAGACAAATATTTGGACACACGTCATCTCATTCAATATTTTTGTTTTTTTTGTATGATGTTTTTGTAAACGAAGATGCAGCCGCTGGAAAAGGCATTAGATTAAAACATCAAGATTGTGCTGCTTAAACATAAACCATTGTACCATTATACCAAGCTTCAAACTGCCAATGGCCAATGAAATTAGTTGGGGGCATGGCCAGATCATACTTTGTGTGCAGAAATTTTAACATAAATAAATCTACAAGTATTTTTAGGTAACATGAAAAGCTCATATAAATGGGTTGTAAAAACATTTTGCATTCATGTTTAGATGCAAATGTAGCACATTTTAATGTAAAATATGTGTTAGTATCTTTGTATCATCATCATCATCACACAAAAACTTTGAGCTCTAATTTAGTGATCTACAGGCAAGCCGTCAACCACAGCTTGATTTAGGGCATGTCCGTGTGTCTTTGCTATTGTAACGACAGGAAAAGTACACCTTACACAGTTTGAAATGTGCTAAAGGGATGTATAAATTATTCAAATTAATCATGGGTGTGTTTTGGGCGTAACGTGCAATATACCGATCCACGTGTCACAATACCTTTATGAGCCAGATGTTTTCTGACTATGGTGGATTGCTATTTTAGGAGCGCAGTAACCTGGACGTGTCCAACACTTCTTTTTCTTCTTAGCAGAGAAAACTCACCTGCTTGTTCACGCCCGTTTATTCTGTTTATTGTTCATGTAAAAAAAAAAGCTTGGGGATGTGCCTGTGTTGACAGTTCGCTGCCAAGATAGCAATGAGCGTCTGACTGTTGACTTCCTAGATTGTTAACAGTCAGTGGCGCCCCTGACCTGTGTTTTTTCTTGCCAAAATAGCAATGCGGCAGAAATGTACCTGTTCACACCTCATTTTGAGACCAGTCAGCTACCAGTGTAGATATATTCACACAAGCAGTTGCTATTTAAACAACGCAGGCGAAAGATGTGAAACTAGACTGTTGGCCGGGTGTAAGATAGCAATGAGCATCGCAATGCTCCTTTCACAGGATGCGGCCCCACATTTTTCAAAATGACAACGTAACTTAAGTTATTTTTATGCATTTCTTTTAATGAAATTCAGGACTGCCAGATTTAGACAGATGTAAAAAAATAGAGACCTGTGGATTGAGCCTCCAGAAGCAGGACTTTTTTCTTTCTTTCCTGACAAGTTATGTAAACAAACCCCTCACACACACACTCACACATTCACATGGCAGCAGTAGAATAAAGTGTTATGGGTTCAGACTGAGTTATGAGGATTGTGTTATGACCTGGCTCGTGCTTCCAGCTGTAGTCTATGCATAATAACTGCTCCGGGTCTCACGCATGCTACTTTGATGTATGAGCTCCAGACCCACCCCGTTTTGTCTTCTGGTCTTCTGCACACACACACACACACACACACACACACACCGAGAGCGAGGGAATATGACTGCGGACGAGGAAACGTAGCGTATCTGCAGCCAGACATGTGAGGTAGCTTTAGGCATTTCCTCTCGCTTTCATATTTCATAACATAATTTTCCTCCAGACCACACGCACAAAGAGAAGGTATAATTAAAACTCCTACTCTACCTTTTCACATCTGTCTCTGTCTCACAGTGACACCCACCCACACGCACAGCCGCTCTCACTGTCTCGCACACTTTTAAGATCGTCCTTTGATGGTTTTATTATTAAAATAATGTAAAGAATGTAATGCAATTCTGTAGACATAGCGTTATAGTTAAAGGTGTATTATTACAAATTAGGTCGGTTCATTCGTGTACGTCAGCTTTAATTGACTGAAAGTGCTCTGTGCATTATATATAATATACATTACATATTTCATTTCCATGCAAATAAGTTCTAGGGCTATAGGGCATTTTAAATGGGAAATTTGCCTTAAAAAAAAAAAAAACATAGGATGCTTTTCTGAAGATATGTGTTAAAACATGTCACAGTAACTGCGATTTTGTTGAATGATATTTAGTATTTTACCAAGAAGAATGGTGATAAACTGTATTGTCATTGTTGCACTAAGGTTTGTGTGTTGGTTACATTGTATTTCGTTGCTGTCCAATGACAAACATCTTCAAAATAGCAACTTTACAGGAGAGAAATAAAATCTTCCTAATTTTTTTTATGGAAGTCAATGTAAAAAGAGTTTATTTCAGCTGATTTTGGAGAATTTCTTTTGGTCCATTCATCATAAAAATTGAGATACTTTATTTTTTTTATTGGACAGCTGTGCTATACAGTATATTGGTACAGTTAGTTTAGATTTCACACTGCAATTGTAATGAACTGCAGGCAGGAGGTGGACGTAAATGCAGGTAATGACGGATTTATTAAATAAATAAACAAAAAAAACAAAACAAACAAGAGATAAAGATAACATAAACAAACAGGGAGGCTAACAAACGAAACAAACGAGGAACTAAAAAGGACAAGAAAATAAACAAGAAATAAACAAGGAAAATAAACTAGGATAAACAAGAAATAACCAGGAATAAACAAAGGCACTAAACTATATGAAACAAGAAGTATACACGGGAAGACAAAACAACAGAGGAAGGTGCAAAGACCGACCAGGAAACACTGACACAAGAGGACTATATATACACGCAGGAAGCACACACCTGGGGAAACAGGTAACGAGGGGGCGGAGCTACAAATAAGACACACGTGACGGAAAATTACTGGGGAACACACAGGGGGACCAGAAACACAGGGAAAACAGTGCAAGGGTGTGACAGCAATTTAATAAGCAGACTAATGGATTTTCATATGTCCTGTCATTATCAACTATGTGTACTGTGTCTCCCTATACTTTAATTATACGTTAATTGATTTGTAGAAAGCTGTCAGTTCAGCGAATCACTTTTGCAGGTGTTGTGCCTAATTCTAGCTCTCTGCCAAAATCTGACTACCCTTTGTGAGTACGCAGAACAATGAGCTTAACAGATCACTCTCAAAAATTGTTTTTTCTTTTTTTTCTCTTCATAAGTAAGGATAAATCTACAGTTACAGTAGCTACAGAAATCACCAGTGTAGGTGTTTGCATCCATTTAGCTGTGTGGGGAGTCAGATTTCAGCAAAACACCTCTTCTTTTTGTCCTCCAGTTACCCACAATTCTTTATGCACATATAATTAAAATGAAAAAAGCCCTAACGCACATATAGCCCCGCTTGTTATGCACATTAACATTAACACGCAGCAGTGCACAAACCCTTAGGGCATGCCTGTTGGCAGCTATGCAAACTTTTACATCAACAGTAACAGAATGGTCGAATGTGAACGAGCAAGTAAGTGTCCAGCTCTTCCTCTGCTGAGAAGTGTTGGACATGTCCAGTTAGCTGCGCCATTGAAATAGCAATACCAGAAAGACAGAAAACACCTGGCTCTTAAAGAGAATTTGGGGCAAGAGACATGGTGATTGGTTTATTGCACGTTACACTCAAAACACACCCATTATTAATTAAGAGAGTGAAGAGAATTAGTACATGCGCTTTGAGAATTTCGAGCTGCACAAGGCATACTTTTCCCGTTGTTACGATAGCAAAGACTCTCAAATATGACTTTTTTTGTCATTGGTGAAGAAGGAAACATTCATACACGTATCAATGTGCGCATGTGAGGCGTTTCAGAGACAGATTTGTTCACTTTACGTTGTGAATATGAACCGTCAAGAGAGCCAAATGCGATCTGATCTAAAAATGTATTGAATTTAAGCAATGTGTCTTATAGGGGTGTGCCATATCATATCGTACGTGATAATATAGCCAACATTTTAAAATATCATGACGATATTAAACCCTGAAATATCGTGCCATTTCACCCGCCCCTAATTATCACATCAGGGTACGACTTTTTTGCTGTTTTTAGCAAAAGCATTCAGCTAAATGTCTATTAAATGCAAATGAACTAAAAGGTGAAAGTAAATGATTCTCTATTGAATATAACCCTACACCCAACTCTAACCAAAACGCTTATCTTAATATTTTAGGATTGGGTTTAGGGTTAGATTTTTAAGTTTAGGTTAAGGTTAAGGTAAGGGTTAGGTGTAGGGTTCGATTTTATGGTTGATTAAGGGTTAAGGTTAGGGTTAGGTGTACAGTTAGGTTCTATTTTGAATCTTTTACATTCAACGTAGGGTTAAGTTAAATTTAATGGACATTCAATTCAGTGTCAGTTAAGCATCAACAAGGCCATAAAATGGACCATCCAAGTAAAGTGTTACCCATTTCCCATTAAATATCTACTAGAGCCAGATTATATCTGTCCAGTATCATTAACTGTTTTACTGCAGCACTGGATATATGGAGATAAATGGTGTGCATTATTAGTATTGTGCTGTAGTGTATTCTTAAAAAAAAATCAGTGTTTTGTCATATCGCCAAGAGTATCGTTATCGCAAAAATACCATGAAATATCGTGATATTATTTTAGGGCCATATCGCCCACCCCTAGTGTCTTGTAATGTGAACGAAGTCTTAGACATAATTATAATGAAAAACATTTTTAAAGAATCCTATAGTAGAATCTTCTTTTTTTTTAAGTTTTACAAAGTTTGAAAAGTGTTAATTTGGCCAGGCCTGATGTGGAGCTCATGTTTTTCATTTATTCAGTAGTTTTTATTCATTCACACAAACAGTGATTAAGAGTAAATTAGCTCTGACGACCTTAATGGCCCTTATCCAGTAATGCTAATAGCTGAGCAGGGTTAATTATAAATCAATGTCTACATATTCATACTGTGATTTATCATCTCTTGCTCTCTCTCTCTGTTTCTCTCTCTCTCTCTCCCTCTCTCTGTCTTTGTCTCTCTCTCGCTCTCTCTCTCTCTCTCTCTCTCTCTCTCTCTCTGTATTGTCTGTATTCTCCCCGCTCTGGGATTGCCGAGCCGGAGCCGAGCGCCGCTTTGCACTCATAAGCGCTTATTGATCGTCACGGGCTCTGGACCCGGATGGAAATGTCAAGCTAATCATTGTACACAATCTTAGGTCAAGCAGCCACATTGCCCTCGGCTATTAAGAGACACACGGACGGCTGCAGTGTTCCTTTAAATTATACAGAAGCCATTCAAGAACTTCTTTAAGGCCCAAATTGCTTGGAGTCATTCAGTCTTAACAGGTTAATGAACTGAAGATGATTTTACAAGACATTATGCTTTTTTTACTCCATTCTAAAGCAATAAAAACAATAAAATAGCTTTCTGCATGAGTAGAAATCATTTTAAAGTCCTTACTGAGGCCAGTAATTACACTAGTGCTGTCAACATTAATGTATGTGATTAATGTGTTAACTTTAACAAAATTTTGTCAAGCAAATTAATCATTTTAGGATGTTTGGTCCCAGCATCCCCCCTTTATATTTTTTGTTAAATAGTCTGGTGATGCATTTTCTTTAGCAATGTAAACACATATAGTACCAGTCAAAAGTTTGGACATGCTTTTACCTGAGATTAATACTAGAGTCATTCAAACTATGAAGAAAAACATATGGAATTATTTAGTAAAACAAAACAAAAGTGTCGACAGGAATGGCTTTCAGTTAACAGCTGTGCTGAACTTGTCAAGAGTTAATTACTTGAATTTCTTGTTCTCTTAATGTATCTAAGAGCATCAGTTGCCATCGCATGCTTACTGTCACTTCAATACACAGCAGTATAGGTGCAACAAATTTTTGTCATGAATACTGTATCTACTGTAACTGTAGATCAACACTTACAGGGGTTGGAATATGAAACTGAAACACCTGGTTTTGGACCACAATATTTTATTGTCCCAACAGACAGTTCTGGTGGAAACAGGAGAGTTGAGGTGCACATTGAATTCTGCCGTGATTTAGGCAGCCGTGTTTTTATTTTTTTTAACACAATCCGGGTTAGCACCCGAACATCCCTTTCAGACAGCTTCCTCTTACAGCGTCCACAGTTAATCCTGTTGGATGTGGTTCGTCATTCTTGGTGGTATGCTGAATTTACCCTGGATACCGTGGCTCTTGAAACATCACAAAGACTTGCTGTCTTGGTCACAGATTATCCAGCAAGACGTGCACCAACAATTTGTCCTCTTTTGAACTCTAGTATGTCACACATAATGTTGTGTGCATTGCAATATTTTAAGCAAAACTGTGCTCTTACCCTACTAACTGAACCTTTACGCTCTGCTCTTACTGGTGCAATGTGCAATTAATGAAGATCGGCCACTAGGCTGCTCCAATTTAGCCATGAAACCTCCCACACTAAAATGACAGGAGTTTCAGTTTCATTGTCCAACCTCTGTATGTATAAACATAAACAAAATGAATGCAAGAGAGACCTGATGCCTGATGCAAGTGCACTTGAAGGAATGGAGTTCTGGAAGGGAGGCAGAATTTAATTGCTCTCTCTCAGACAGATATATACAATATAACAAACACACAAACTTCAGTTTGGTGCTGATTTTTATGTTTTAAAACACCCTAAAGTTATGAATGTATGAATATTAATACGAGTAGCAATTCTGCCAGATTTTCTAATTGCACAAACATTGCAGACAACCAAGCACCAGAAACATTTCATGTTGCTCAAAATAATTCCTCCTTTGATCAGCTCTCCTACTCTTTCTAATTGGGCCTTCTCCGACACCTTCATTTTGATCTGTAATGTGATATTGATCTAGAGAGCGGGGGGTTTGCGCACCTATATAATTAAAACACTAAACGGAACCATTTATAACAGGCACACACAAACACATTTTCTAATTATACCTGTAATTGGATCTTCGAATCAAACTGAATCTGTAATTTCCAAGGTGTAGGCAGAAGCTAGTTTTTAAGGAAGTGAAAGTGGCAAAGCTATTAATCAAAAGTGTAGCTTGAATTATTAACCTGTCACAATAAATATTTTAGATTTGACAATATATTGTCCCGCAAATGAAGAGATAATGCAGTTCATTTGAAACCACAGATAATGGTTTGTTGCAGATGAACTGCAATGAATTGCAATAAAATATATTAATGTAAGCTATGACAATACAGTGGCTTGCAAAAGTATTCATACCTCATGAACTTTTTTACATTTTGTCCACTTACAACCACAAACTTAAATGTATGTAATTGAGATTTTAATTGATAGACAAATAAAAAAATAGCACATAATTCTGAAAAGGAAGGAACATGAAACATGGTTTTAATCAAATAAATATCTGAATGTTTAAAAGTATTCACCCCCCCATTACAGCTGCAAGTCTTTTGGGGTATGGCGTGTTCAGGGTGATGAACATTGTTACTTTTCCAACACATATAGCGCTTCGTATTTACTCCAAAACGTTTTTAACTTTGATCTTATCTGACCACAGTACCTTCTTACACATGTTTGCCGCCACTTCTTTTACCTTTCTTTCAACAATAGTTTTCTTCTTGACACTCTTCCATAATGGCCAGGTTTGTGAAGAGCCCGGCTTTTAGTTGTCCTGTGGACAGAGTCTCCCACCTTAGCTGTGGATTTCTGCAGAGTGACCATGTGCCTCTTGGCTGCTTCTCTGACCAGTGCTCCCCATGCTCGATCTGTTAGTTTGGGTGGACGGCCTTGTCTTGGAAGGTTTGAAGTTGTTGAATACTTTTTGCATTTTTGGATGATGGATTGAGCAGTGCTCTTTGGGATGCTCAAAAAGCTTGGGATATGTTTTTATGCCTTTTATAACCTCTGACCTCTCTGTCTGTGAGTTGCTTGGTCTTCTTGATGCTGTTTGTTCACTAGTGTTCTTCTAACAAACCACTGAGGCCTTCACAGAACAGTCTAAATTAAACACAGAGGGACTTTACTAACTAATTAAGTGACTCCTGAAGGTACTAGATTTTATTTAAGGGCTTCAAAGTGCACATTACACTTTTTTCAGATTTTTATTTGATTGAAGTTTTAAAAACCAAGTATCATTTTTGTTGCACTTCACGATTATGTGCTACTTTATGTTGGTTTCTCAATTAAAATCTCAATTAAATACATTTAAGTTTGTGTATGTGAGGTGACCAAATGTGAAAATGTTAAAGGGTTATGAATATTTTTATAAGCCACTGTAATATAATTTATTGCAATGATATATGCATGAGGTTTTTATGACTTTTTTCAAATCTAACTCCTTCTTATCATGATTTTTCCTAATTAAAATCTGTTCTGTCACAGATTATGTGCATTTAAGGCCATATTGATTAATGCTGAGACTAATGGTACATGTCTTAATGTATCTATAGTGTTTTTTTAATAGCTGCTTGTGACTGTTTATGTATAAGGTATCTCAAAGACGATTTCACCCTGTGTCTGAGTGCTGTCATCTTTGCTCATTGACATTTTTTTACACAGACGGGTGAACATTTCTTTTGTGTAGTTTGAAAGACCCGCTTTTGCTGTACAGGGACAAACAAGTCCTGACTGATCGGTTTATTGACTGTTTTAAATTGTATGGAAAGGAAGCCTGAAATCAGGGGAATTGGATTTTGTGCCTCGCTCCTTCACTGGTCGCGCTCAACACAGTCCATAAGAAAGCTGGCAGAGCTGAGTAACGACGGGCTGCCTGCTTTTATGGGTCACTGAATGCTGAAAGCCTATCTGAGCTACTGCCTAAAGAGCCAGGCGTAACCGCAACATGCACACTATACCGAGAGATTGTAAATTAGCCCTCGATGACAGGCTGATGGAGGAAGCAGACGACTGTAATAGAGAGAGAAAATTCATCATTTTGGCAGTGTATAGCATTTTTATACATCTGCCAAGAGAGAGGCTGCTCTTAAACAGTGCATTTCTTTATACATTTGTCTTGTATTCAATTTTTTTACATGCATAATTCATTTTCTTGGTGTCTTTATAAAAGGCCTAGGGTAAATACTACAAAAAGCAAGCCAAAAAGCACTGTTCTCATCAGTTATTTGAGCTCTACTGAAGCACGAGTAGACTGATAAATCACTGTACTGATCAGTTATATATTATCTCAGTGTTACTGAACTCTACTAAAGCATGAGTAGACTGATAAATCACTGTGCTAATAATCAAATATTTATCTCAATGTTACTGAACTCTACTAAAGCATGAGTAGACTTATAAATCACTGTACTAATCAGTTATTTATCTCAGTGTTACTGAACTCTACTAAAGCATGAGTAAACGGATAATTAATTGTGCTGGTCAGTTATTTATTATCTCAATGTTACTGAACTCTACTAAAGCATGAGTAGAAAAACATTTCACACTTCTACTCAGTGATAAAACTCTTGCATCCAGACTGGCATAAAAAAAAAACCAGAAGCACCAGTGATTTTTTTTGGCTTTTTGGTCACATGACATCGCATTCAGTAGCTCCTTTATTTCCATGCGCTGTTGTGTTTATGTGGATCTTAGCGAAAACGTGCGCCCAAAGAGTAATTACATTGCGTGGCAGTGGACAAATAGCTATTTTATTAAACGCAGGTGACGAAACTCATGTGCATCTAGTTTGGACTAAAAAAACTAAAGTTCAGCAAAAAACAGTAGGTAATTCAGCCTGTAATTTTCTCAGAGAAAGTCTGAGAAAAACACATACATGGTCATTCCAGATGGGAATAAAATCACTGAGGACCCCCCATAAAAGAGAAAATTATCTCAGGACCTACTTGAGAAACTAATCATGTCCGGATAGGGCTCTAGGGTTACTGAGCTCTACTAAAGCATGAGTAGACTAATAAATCACTGTGCTGGTCAGTTATTTATCTTTGTGTTACTGAATTCTACTAAAGCATGAGTAGACTGATAAATCAAAGTGTCCATTGGAGTTTTGTGAGAACCACAGGTACCATAAAAACGAATTTTAGTAATCTTGAGAATTTTATATTATGGGGAATTGGAGAATAGGACAAAGAAACATGCTAACCAGTAAGAAGAACAGATTAAACTAGTACAATTCCTGCAAAAACTCTGAGTGTGAATGCAGTGCTGATTCGTGGATGGTTGCTTTCATGTTGCTATGGTATCAATGGTAGTTGCTAAGGTGTTGCTAAGCAATTTTTTTGACCAATAGCCCAGATTCAGCTGGTGTGTGGGACAGAATGTTGGTAGGATAACTTTACAAAAAGCGTTCATTCCATCAGTTCATATAGCATATTTCAATTTTCAAAATTGAATTTCTATTTAAAATTTTCTATTTCAAATTTTTTTCTTAATTGAAAAAAAGGAAATTAACAAAGTACCAATATTCCCAATCAGGACAAACATTTTGCACACTGTAATTACAGGAATTTAAAAAAAACAATGTGTCCTAAATGTATTCTAAATGGTATTTTAAAGACTGGTTCTGAATATGTTTAGAACTGTTTTCAGAAAAAGCAAGCGTTCCATGCGTATCTGTTTTACATGAATCTCTTTCTCTCTTCGTCTTTTTTATCTCCCTCTCCTTTTAGGTATGACATGCCAGGCACGCACCTCCTACACTGAAGATGAGGTCTTATGGGGTCACCGCTTCTTGCCAGTCATGTCTCTGGAGGAGGGCTTTTTCCGAGTGGACTACTCGCAGTTCCACAGCACCTTTGAAGTGCCCACGCCACCCTACAGCGTCAAAGAGAACGAGGAGAAGAGCTCGCTCCCGTCCCCCATGACCACACCCCACCGCGACCGGGTCTTCTCCGTCAACTGCCTGGAGCTGGGTGAGGAGCGAGCTGCCGGCCAGGGTAGCGGCAGCGCCTCCTGCAGGCTTCCCAGCAAGCTGCAGCGCATGAGCTCGTCCGGTAAGGAGGATCTTCAGAGGAAGGTCTTGCGCCTGAGCTCGCAGCCTTCAGAGAAAGCGTGCAGCACTGGAGATCTGCCCCTGAAGCTGCAGAGGATGGGCTCCAGCCCAGGCCAAGGGGACGGCGAGAGCCGATTTCACCTCAAGGCCCTAAAAGTGGGCTTCGAACCCATGACCATGTCCACTGGAGACCTCCACCAGAGGAGCTTGCCTCCTACTCCAGCACCCATCCCTACACACCCTCAGGCCCCCCTACACTCACCCATGCCCTCCGCATCGGGAGGGAGACCTGAGGACAACCTACCCGCCAAGCTGAGGAGGATGAATGCTGATCGTTGAGGTCGGCTGGACAGTTGGTGGAAGTTGTTCTTTGCTGCTGAACTGAGATCAGATTTTTTTTTGTCGTTTTTTTTTTTTTGCAGCAGCAGACGCGGTTCGGACTTGGTGGGACAGGCTGATCTGAATCCTGAATCAGCATCCAAAGAACAATTTCTACACCTAGAATTAGCGAATATATGGAATGGAAAGTCAGAGGATAGACTTTGAATAGCATCCTGATGGCACAATCGGCGAATGAGAATGACTGACTGACTGATAAATGCATGATGGGAGAGGCTTATTTAGTCATTGGGTTGCTTGATTCTTAGGGGTGTGACAATACACAATAATATTCACTGGATATACACTGTGAATTAAAATGGTGTTGTTTAATTTCACTCATCATCATCGTCGTCATCATCATCCAAAAAAAACAGAAAAAACATTTGCACCCAGAAGGAAGTGTTGAATTGCAGTACTATTTGAAAGGAAATATGGTTGTCCAGAAGGCATGGGGTCATATTCTTGAGGTAGCAGCAGCGTCTGGACGAGCATTGTCCTGCTGTAATAGCATACAGGAATGTGCCTTTGGTCTTTATTATAGGCACTTACTGTATGTGACAGCCCAATGTTAGGTAAATAAGGTCCTGGAAGGTCCTTTTCCAACAGGACAATGCTTGTCCACATTCTGCATCAGTCTCAGGGTCTGTCCCTAAAGACACAGCTAGCAACAATCATCAGCACTCAGTGTGGGCAAGAGGCACCTGCTCCTGTCAGGAACAGAACCATGTTGGCCAAAATGACCAGTCACAGCCTGGTGTTTTGGCATGGGATTTAAACACATTTATGAAAATCCTACAAGTATATCCCACTCTGAGAAGCTCATTTTTCATCACACTGTCTAGTGCAGGCAGCTGTTCGCTATTGATGACTAGAATTTGGATCAGAAAGCTAAGCTCAGGCGTAAACAGATATGGAGAGTCTCTACTCTAGGTGAAAAAAGTGCAAATCTACACAATTCTACACAAAATAATGCACAATGACTGTTTGTTAGCTAAATTATTCATAGAACATAAAACATATACAGTGGAATATAATACACAGTGGCATTGTGCACATGCACAATTTTAATAGACAATGGGTACAGCAGTATTTGGCTCAGTTCTTAAATTCTCCATATTTCTTTCTAAAGTGCTGCCACTATGCTCGGGAGATCGCTTGTTCAAATCCCAGTCATGTAGCTTGCCGTCAGCTGAAGGGAGCCTTAATACAGCACAATTGGCCTTGCTCTCTCTGGCTGGGTAGATGGCGCTCTTTCCCCTCTATGGTGATGTCGATCAGCACAAGACCCTTGCGCTTTCCTCTGAGGATGCTGGCTACTTGGCAATGTTGCATCAGCAGCAGTTTGAAAAGAGGCGGTGCTAATCTTCACCCTCCTTAAGTTGTGGCATCATTTGTAAATGGGTATATACAGATGAGTAGAAGCTGAATGGTGGTACAGTTAGCCTAGCTATATTGGGAGAAATGTGGGGAGAAAAAATATGTGAATAATCAACATGGACTAAACATGGATTAAATTGGTTGGATATTCTGATATACTGAAATTAACTTTTAGCTGATGCTCCCAACAAGCTTACAATGCTAGTGATAGGAGCATAGTGTTACCCATGCAAAGAAATCACTAGTTTGAGCTTGTTAATGGTGCAAAAATAGTAATTTCTTTGCATGGGAAATGCTATGTTCTTTTTTCTAGCACTGTTGTCCTGTTGGGAGCATCAGCTAAAAGCGCTGTGTTTCAAAATGCTGGAGGTAAACAGGGGTGGGCTATTTTACAAAACTTCGTACTTGTTATCATGTCATCGGATTTCTCCTTTAAAGTTAAAGACAAAGCATATTAAGACAGTCGTGAGTGTGCTATTTTGTATTTTTTTATTTTTGTGCAATTTGAGAGCAAAAAAAGATAATGTGCATCATGCAAAATAAGCCTGTCCCAAATGAATAGGAATATGACTATATGATACAACTTAAATAAAAGTTTAATAAAACCCAACAGTCAGCAAACCTGGGTTACTCTAAGCAGCTGCCTAGCACACACTGTGATAAAAAATTAGGGATGCATTAATACTGAAACTGGTATTGATATTGGTATTCATCCAACGTGACATATCCAGAGGCAGTGAAAAACACTGGTAAAAAAAGTATCCCAAATGAAACTTTCCCTGAACGTCTTATCCGATTGGCTGATGTGGACCTGACATCACATGATGACGCAGGGGAAATTAACAGGCATCCATAGAGTAGAAGGAATCTCTATTGTTATTCTGATCATAGTTTCTTTATTTCTTTCAAGTAAGCTTGTTTGAAAAAAAAAAAAAAATTATATGTGACTTTCAGAAAAAAACACAAAATGTTAACAAATGAAATGTTGTACTGCACTACTTTTCATTAATAACTACACTATTACGTAATTCTCCAAACTGCTTTATTATATCAGTATCAGCTATCAGTATTGTTATCTTTAACAGCGAATACAAAAAAACATGCAAAGAAATAGTATTGATACAAAAAGAATTGATGCCCTGAATTGAAGAATTGAAGTCGTAATGTAAGAGAAAATGGCACTAAACAGGAATGGTGGAGATCCATTTAAAATTGAAAAAAGAGCAACCGATAAACCACCAGTCAAACTTGTGAACTGTTCTACTGTGCAGCAGTACCTGTACAAATATGAAAAAGCCATTCATGAAAAACCCATTAGTAGAAACTCTTTCCTGCATCCTCCAGAAGTTCAAATGTTCAAATGAACACCTAAATGAGTTGCATGAGATGCGATATTGGTGCATCGGATGTGATGCTTTACAGTATTCTTTTAATTTTCAGACCAAGACATTTGTGGAAAAGCCAAGGCAATTTTACGGCAGACAGGCTGCTGCTGCGCGGTCAGCAAACCTGAACTGCTTTGCAATGCTGCTTGCCATTTCACACTGGATGCAGCCCACAAGCATTGCATTGATGAAGTAAAGAGAAGTAAAGACAGTTTTCTGTTCACTTTTTTCGAGTCAGTTTGACCTACAGTGATATATATATATATATATATATATATATATATATATATATATATATATATATATATATATTCCATTTACCACTTATTTACCATTTAAGCACTTGTGCAGTTAGCTGTTTAAAATTCCTCAATTCATACAATTCCTCAGTTCTTTGTTTCCTTTATCTGTCCAGCAGAGTTTAGAACATTCTTAGAGTTTGTTTAAATTAAAATGCAGCTTTCCACCACCTTGAATATTGTCCTATTCCACAAACACACACAACCATATAAAGAACTGTGAATGTTGTGTATTGTTTCACCCCTAAGAGTTTGCGGCCATTTCACAGAGTCTCTAGCTGGGACTAATGATACTTTAGCTGGTTACTTCTGACTCTGTTCACACACACACACACACACACACACACACACACAGTACACACACATGTCTCCATGTGTGCATGCATTCACTTTCACCATCTCTGTGTAGCACCCCTCCCTCATCCCATAGTTTTCAAATGAATAAATTCTATTTAAGAGGCTGCTGTTGTGCTTTGGTGTGTTTTCTTCTGCTTTTTTGCATCGGATCATACAGCTCTGGAAAAAAATGAAGGGACCACTTCAGTTTCTGAATACGTTTCTCTGATTTTGCTATTTATAGGTATATGTTTTAGTAAAATAAACATTGTTGTTTTATTCTAGAAACTACAGACAACATTTCTCCCAAATTCCAAATAAAAATATTGTTATTTAAAGCATTTATTTGCAGAAAATGAAAAATAATCAAATTAACACAAATGCAGATGTAGAGCTTTTTAGACCTCAAATAATGCAAAGAAAACAAGTTCATATTCATAAAATTTGAAAAGTTTAGAAATCAATATTTGGTGGAATAACCCTGGTTTTTAATCACAGTTTTCATGCATCTTGGCATGTTCCTCTCCACCAGTCTTACACACTGCTTTTGGATAACTTTATGCCTTTACTCCTGGTGCAAAAATTCAAGCAGTTCAGCTTGGTTTGATGGCTTATAGTCATCCATCTTCCTCTTGATTACATTCCACAGGTTTCAATTAGGTAAAATCAAAGAAACTCATAATTTTTAAATGATCTCTTTTACTTTACTTTCTTTCCAGAGCTGAATGCTATTGTGTTTATTATCAATCAACCACCAGAAAAGTGTTGTAAAGAGGTAGAACTACTTTACTACTGTACTTAAGTAGTAAAATGCTGTATCTGCATTATTTTTCTCCTACTTCCACTTTTACTTCACTACATATTTTAGATGAGTTTAATAATTTCCTTCAATACATTTTTTATGTGCTGCATCGTTACCAGTTACAATTATAATAATGTCATAAATCATACCAAACCCACATTATCACTAAAGCCAGAGCGGTAGATGCTCTACACTGTCACCAGATTTGATGAAGTTCCTTATTATTGAGTGAATCAAGCAATCAAGCTGATCTTATAAGAAGATCTCTGTGCTCCTGTTCTGCCTTTTGCACTGTTAACCTTCCACTGATTTCTATAATAACTACATAACTCAGTACTGTACTTTTACTTTCAGTACTTTAAAGTAGATTTTAGAATAAACTACTTGAAATACTTACATTACCAGTACTAGTAAATATATATATATATATATATATGCAACAACTTTGATAGAACATAAATAGATAAGCAGTACCTTCAAAAAAGGTACATGTGAAAGAAGGTAAACAAAAGGTTATAAAAAACAATTTAAACATACCACAATCATATACTGTTACATACAATGTTTAGTGTTTTGTAATAATGGACAGATAATGTGTTTGTCTTTTAAAAGAATCTATGAAACTGTTGAATTGGTTATTCCAGGCTATAACTATATTTCTTCACTTCTGATGTGCAGGTGCATTACCTGTAGATGAATTACATTTTTCAGGGGATCACAAAAGTGGGATTGTGTTCAAAATAATCATTTCCTTTCATTGTTTATTCATGCAACATGAGCAATGTTTTATTCATGCAATATCAAGACGGACCCGATGTTGCATGAATAAAACAATGTAATGAAACCATTATTGTGGGCTCTAGACCGCAAAATACAAAATATCTGATGGAAATGTACTTGATATAATCAGATACTGCAGTTTTTTACCTGCTGTACTGCTGAAACAAGGCAATTCACAGGCTGTATTCTTCAGGCTGCAGTTTCAGACTCAACAAACACTAAAAATCAATGTTCTAAAAACTGGAAGCCTTAAAAAAAATACATTAAGAAACCAAATAAACCAGAACTTGAAAAGTTTTGAAATATTCTAGTACAGAATATTCTAGATGAGTGTGAATGTGGAAAAAATGTTCTAGAACACAGATTATACAGCCACATAATAAATAACAATAGAGAATTGTGTGAATACAGCAGAAAGCTTCTGTCTATTCACAGGGTTCTGGCCAGCAGGAGGCTTCTGCCCATTCACAGGCTTCTGTCCAGACACAGGCTTCTTCCCAGCAGGAGGCTTCTGCCAATTTACAGGCTTCTGCCCAGCAGGAGGCTTCTACCCATTGACAGGCTTCTGCCCAATCACAGGTTTCTGCCCAACAGGAGGCTCTTGTCCATTCACAGGCTTCCGCCCAGCAGGAGGCTTCTGCTCATTTACAGACTTCTGCCCATTCACAGGATTCTGCCTATTTAGGGGCTTCTGCACATTCACAGGCTTCTGCCCATTCACAGGCTTCTGCCCATTCACAGGCTTCTTGCCATTCAGAGGCTTTTGCCCATTTAATGGCATATGCCCAGCTGGAGGCTTCTGCCCATTCAGAGGATTCTGCCCAGCAAGAGGCTTCTGCCCATTCAGAGGCTTCTGCCCAGGAGGATGCTTCTGCCCATTCACAGGCTTCTGCCCAGCAGGAGGCTCCTTCCCAACAGGAGGGTTCTGCCTAGCAGGAGGCTTTAGCACAGCAAGAGGCTTCTTCCCAACAGGAGGCTTCTGCCTAGCAGGATGCTTCTGCCCTTTCCCAGGCTTCTGCCTATTTAAAGGTTTCTGCCCAGCAGAAGACTTCTGCCCATTCACAGGCTTCTGCCCAGCAGGAGGCTTTTGCCCATTCATAGGCTTCTGCCCAAGCAGGAGGCTTCTGCCCAAGCAGGAGGCTTCTGCCCAATCAGAGGCTTCTGCCCATTCAATGGCATATGCCCAGCAGGAGGCTTCTACCCAATCAGAGAATTCTGCCCAGCAGGATGCTTCTGCCCAGCAGGATGCTTCTGCCCATTCAGACGCTTCTGCCCAGGAGGATGCTTCTGCCCATTCACAGGCTTCTGCCCAACAGGAGGATTCTGCCCATTCACAGGCTTCTGCCCACCAGGAGGCTTTTGCCCAGCAGGAGGCTTCTTCCTAACAGGAGTCTTCTGCCTAGCAGGAGGCTTTTGCCCAGCAGGAGGTTTCTGCCCAGCAGGAGGCTTCTGCCCTGCCCAGCAGGAGGCTTCTGCCCAGCAGGAGGCTTCTGCCCATTCACAGGATTTTGCCCATTCACAGGCTTCTGCCCATTCACAGGATTTTGCCCATTCACAGGCTTCTGCCCATTAACAGGCTTTTGCCCATTCACAGGCTTCTGCCCAGCAGGAGGCTTCTGCCCATTCACAGGCTTTTGCCCAGCAAGAGGCTTTTGTCCATTTGCAGGCTTCTGCCCAAGCAGCAGGCTTCTGCCCAAGCAGCAGGCTTCTGCCCATTCACAGGATTCTGCCCATTTAGGGGCTTCTGCGTGTTCACAGGCTTCTGCCCATTCACAGGCTTCTTGCCATTCAGAGGCTTCTGCCCATTCAATGGCATATGCCCAGCAGGAGGCTTCTGCCCAATCAGAGGCTTCTACCCATTCAATGGCATATGCCCAGCAGGAGGCTTCTACCCAATCAGAGGATTCTGCCCAGCAGGAGGCTTCTGCCCATTCAGATGCTTCTGCCCAGGAGGATGCTTCTGCCCATTCACAGGCTTCTGCCCAACAGGAGGATTCTGCCCATTCACAGGCTTCTGCCCAGCAGGAGGCTTTTGCCCAGCAGGAGGCTTCTGCCTAGCAGGAGGCTTTTGCACAGCAGGAGGCTTCTGCCCAGCAGGAGGCTTCTGCCCATTCACAGGATTTTGCCCATTCACAGGCTTCTGCCCATTCACAGGCTTCTGCCCAGCAGGAGGCTTTTGTCCATTCACAGGCTTCTGCCCAGCAGGAGGCTTCTGCCCATTCACAGGCTTCTGCCCAGCAGGAGGCTTTTGCCCATTCACAGGCTTCTGCCAATTCACATGCTTTTGCCTGTTCAGAGGCTTCTGCCCCTTCATAGGCTTCTGCCCAGCAGGAGGCTTCTGCCCATTCACAGGATTTTGCCCATTCACAGGCTTCTGCCCATTCACAGGATTTTGCCCATTCACAGGCTTCTGCCCATTAACAGGCTTTTGCCCATTCACAGGCTTCTGCCCAGCAGGAGGCTTCTGCCCATTCACAGGCTTTTGCCCAGCAAGAGGCTTTTGTCCATTTGCAGGCTTCTGCCCAAGCAGCAGGCTTCTGCCCAAGCAGCAGGCTTCTGCCCATTCACAGGATTCTGCCCATTTAGGGGCTTCTGCGTGTTCACAGGCTTCTGCCCATTCACAGGCTTCTTGCCATTCAGAGGCTTCTGCCCATTCAATGGCATATGCCCAGCAGGAGGCTTCTGCCCATTCACAGGCTTCTGCCCAGCAGGAGGCTTTTGTCCATTTATAGGCTTTTGCCCAGCAGGAAGCTTCTGCCCATTCACAGGCTTTTGCCCAGCAGGAGGCTTTTGTCCTTTTACAGGCTTTTGCCCAGCAGGGGCTTCTGCCTATTCACAGGCTTTTGCCCAGCAGGAGGCTTTTATCCTTTTACAGGCTTCTGCCCAGCAGGGGCTTCTGCCTATTCACATGCTTCTGCTCAGCAGGAGGCTTTTGTCCATTTATAGGCTTTTGCACAGCAGGAGGCTTCTGCCCTGCAGGAGACTTCTGCCCATTCACAGGCTTCTGCCTATTCACAGGCTTCTGCCCAGCAGGAGGCTTATGTCCAGCAGGAGGCTTTTGCCCATCTACAGGCTTGTGCCCAGACTTTTCCTCATTCACAAGCTTCTGTCTGGTCACAGGTTTCTGCCTATCCACAGGCTTCTGCCTAGTAGGAAGCATCTGCCCAGACAGACTTCTGTCCAGCAGGACACCTCTGCCCATTCACAGGCTTCTGTCCATTTTAAAACAATATGAAAAAATCTACAACAGGGAAAGAGGGGAATTTATGTTAATATGAATAACATTCTAAAATGATGTGTCTTACCCAGAGAAGATTCCAGAGCAGTGTGGCCAGAAGTGAAAACATTAGTAGCTGATGTTTAATGGTTTCTGTTGGTGGTTTGATTTCCAGTACATAACACCACTGGGACCAACTCTGAGATACTGTTACTGACTCAAAACACACAGCAGATCATTCAGCCAAGCATGCTACCAACACAACACACAAATGTGTGCGTGGGGAGTCTGAATGAATAACTGACCAAGTCATTAGAGAAACTTTAATGATGCATAAACCGTAAACGATAGGATGATGACCAGGCTCAGTTTCCACAGTAACCTTCCTAACTCTCTCTTCTGATATTTTTCACAAAGATAGAACCATTGCTTGCCTTCTTATTTTCTCTTTAATTCAGTCAAGCAAAACATATCCTCCATTTGAGGGTTATTTTTTCATGTGGAAAGCCCTTTTAGAATCACAAACCCGTCATTTACTTGTAGCAAATCATAAAAGCATGAACATGTGGCAGAAGCGGATTTACAGTTTTCTGCATTTGCATATGTTGCACACAAATCTCATTAACTTTTCTGGTTCTTTGAGAGATGCCATACTTGTAATCTGGACTTTGTGTGTCATCTCTGCTAAGGATAAGAAATTTCAGGACTGCAAAAAGAATTCAAAGTTCAGATTTGAGGACTTATTTAAGAATTGGTTCCATAAAGAACCATGCTCTTCACACTTTTAAAATGTTGCTTAAATTCACACATCTCTATTGTATGCTTCTGCCCAGCTTGGGAATTCTGCACAGCAGGAGGCTTCTTCCTCACAGGCTTCTGCTCAGTAGAAGACTTCTGCTCAGACATAAGCTTCTGCCCATTCACAGGATTCTGCTTAGGCATAGGCTTCTGTCCATTCTTAGCCTTGTGTCCAGACACAGGCTTCTGTCCATAAGGAGGCTTCTGTCCAGGAGATGATTTCTACCCATTCACAGGCTTCTGCCCATCAGCAAGCTTTTGTCCATTTACAGGCTTTGCCTGCATGAGGTTTCTACACAGGCATAGGCTTCTGTCTATTCTCAGCCTTATGTCCAGACACAGACTTCTGTCCATTAGCAGGCTTCTGCCCAGGAGATGACTTCTGTCCATTCACAGGCTTCTGCCCATCAGGAGGCTTCTGCCCTTTTTACAGGCTTTTGCCCTTATGATGCTTCTTTTCAGGCATAGCCTTCCACCCATTCTCAGGCTTGTGCCCAGTAGGAGGCTTGTGCCCATTCACAGGCTTTTGCCAAGCAGAAGTCCTCTGCCATTAACAGGCTTCTGCCCATTCACAGGATTCTGCCTACCAAGAGGCTTCTGCCCACCAGAAAGTTTCTGCCCATTTATAGGCTTTTGCCCATTAAGAGACTTTTGCCCATGGCATAGGCTTCTGCCCATTTACATGCTTTTGCCTTGTATAAGGCTTTTGCCCAGTAGGAGGCTTCTGCCCATTCACAGGCTTCTGCCCACTAGGCAGCTTCTGCTCATTCACAGGCATCTGCCCACTAGGCAGCTTCTGCTCATTCACAGGCATCTGCCCATTCTCAGACTTGTGACAAGTAGGAGGCCCATTCACAGGCTTCTGCCCAGGCATAGGCTTTTGTCCAATCACAGCCTTCTGCCCAATAGGTGGGAGGTGTTATTTTTTATTTATTCTTTTTTTTTTAGATGCTGTACACACAATGTGAATTATATGAGTTAGAGTAAGGCCTGATGTAACAGTTGCAGGTGTGTACTGGAAATATAGAAGTACCACTAACAGTAGACACTAGAACAGTGTCAGGTGGTAATGATTGTGACTGGCAGTGTCTGGCTAGGACTGTCCATGTGAGCAGACAAAAACTGTCAGAAATCATATCAATCTATTACCTGTATGTAATTGAAGCACTTGGTAGCTTCAACTGGACATGGCAAAATTCATGAGATATGATATTAGCTTCTTGGGAGAACCTCCGCAGCAAATTCCAAGCTGCTGCTTAAAGCAACATCAGCTCAATAACTGTGTCTGGAGCCTCATGGGTGGGATTGCTGAGAATACTGAAGAGCTGCACAGTAGGCTAGTGCAATTGAATAAAACCAACCACTGTAAAAAAAAAATGTAATTCGGAGTGGCACAAAGAGAATTGATACAATCAACAATAATGTGCAACCAACAGTGACTGGGAGACATGAGAATGTAAGCATAGTGATGAAACTACTGAATCATCACAATGCTCATCCTGCTTACATGTGGGGCAAAAGTGTTAGCCTTTTTCATGCTTGGTTTAAACAGAAAGATAAAGTATTGTGAAATCTGCCTATTCATTGGATATTTCACACTGACCACCTGGTGTCAGTCACAATCCTTTCCACCTATTGCATTGCAGTTCACTGTGGGTTGTAATGCCTTCTGTGGTGTATTCCCGGTACACATGTGACACTGTGGATAAAGGAATGTTAAATGACCACACAACTTTGGAAATAGAATTTACAATTTATCTGGAACCTACTCTCAGACCTTGCTTGATTAAAACAACTACACAAACAATTTACAAGCAGCTATCTCATGACTATCTAAAATGATAAGTGAACCAGCATGTGCCAAGAGTCAAGTCAAGTCAAGTAGTTTTATTGTCAATACTGCATATGTACAGGACATACAGAGAATTGAAATTACGTTACTCTCCTTCCCAATTTTACAGCAAGTACAGATAATAGATATAGTAAAAAAAAGAATGGGAGACACTGTGTGTACAATACAGCAGGGACACAAATAGACGGAAATATACATGAGACAGAAACAAGGTGCAGTAGTGGTGGGGGAGAAATAGATATATAAATAGAAGTAAAAAGAAATAAGATATATAATCTAAAAGAGTGGGAGACACTAAATGTACAAAACAACAAGACACAATAAACATAAGTATGACGAAAGACAATAGTGCAATATTGATGGTGATTGAGATGGAATGACAGTATAAATAGAACCCGTATAACGGTAGTGCAAATATGGTATATAGCTTAAGGCTGGTAAAGTAAATGAGTGCGTAAAGTACTTAAAGTTCACAGTTTTTGGGGAATTAAAGTGCGTATTGACAGTGCAAGTATATCAGTAGTGCAGGTATTGGGTGTATAGTGCAAGTCCTTTTGGAAGGGACCAGTACTTTGTGTATTGTAGTGCAGAGTTTCAGTACTGTATTGGTGGGGGGTGGGGGGGGGGGTCAGGATGCTGAGTGAGTGTGTGCTGGGGGCAGGATTGGGATGGGGGGTAGAGCAGGAAGAGAGTTTAGCATCCTCACAGCCTGATGGATGGGGCTGTCTCGCAGTCTGCTGGTCCTTGCCCCGAGACTCCTCAGTCTCCTACCTGATGGCAGCAGGCTGAAGAAGCTGTGTAGTGGATGGGAGGGATCTCCTGGCAGGCGGAGGGCTTTTCGTGTAAGGCGGGAGTTGTACAAATCCTGAAGGGAGGGGAGAGAGGTGCCAACGATATTCTCAGCTGCTCTCACGATGCGCTGGAGGGTCCTGCGGCAGGATGCTGTGCAGGCCCCGTACCACACGGTGAAACAGCTGGTCAGGATGCTCTCGATGGCCCTTCTGTAGAAGGTGGTCATGATGGGGATGGGGGCTCCAGCTTTTCTCAGCTTGCGGAGAAAGTAGAGACGCTGATTTGCCTTCCTGGCCAGTGACGCTGAGTTGGTGCTCCAGGAGAGGTGCTCTGTGACATGCACACCCAGGAACTTGGTGCTGCTCACCCTCTCCACAGCAGTTCCGTCATGTCATGTCGTCGTGTCATCTGCAAACTTGACAAAGAGGTTGGAGGTGTGTGCTGGTGTGCAGTCATGGGTCAGCAGAGTGAACAGAAGGGGGCTCAGCACACATCCTTGGGGAGCCCCTGTGTTCAGTGTGGTGATGCTGGATGTGTTGCTGCCAACCTGCACTGCCTGTGGTCTTCCAGTCAGGAAGTCTAATAGCCAGTTGCACAGTGAAGTGCTCAGCCCCAGACTGTCCAGTTTGTGGACCAGCTAGAAGAGCATGGACTAACAAATCAGAAGTCAAACCAAACAAAATACGGATAACAACCCAATAACACATATTGAACAAATAAAAAAATAACTGTGGATCAAAAAGTATGACAGAGAACAAAGCAAAACAAGGGGTATGTATACACAGACACAGAAAAGGAACACCTTAGGAAGATAATGAGGGGGCTGGGTTACAAATGAAACAGGTGGGAACACTAATGAAAAGGCTGAAAAACAAAACCTTGTACTACAGGGCTAGGAACACAAGCAGAAAAGAGAACACAATCAAGAACCAAAGACAGGAACAGATAGGACTAAGAAGAAACATGTAGCATGTGAAAGGTGTAACACATTTACCACCAATGGCAAAAAAATTCTAGCTCTATAAGGTTCTCTCGAATAAGGGATTTCACATCAGAACACTCTCAAATTCTGTTCACATGTATCATAACCATTCAATTATAATTGCAAAATTGGTGGAATTGACCTTTAATGCCTGACATTCTGGAGAACTGTGCATTTCCAATTTTGCAAGCGACTGCTTAGTGAAGACTCTTTCCTCTAGCAGTATGACAATGCCCCCATGTACAAAGCGAGGTCTAGGAAAAAGGGATTTGCCAATTCCACAGGGCCTGACCTCAACCCCATCCTGCTTCTTAAAGGAATTACTAATCTTACTGTGACTTGGGCGATATGACTAATCTCCTTGTGGCTGAATGGAAGCGAATCTCTGCAGCAATGTTCCGAAAAGACTGTTTCTGGGAAGGTAAAGCCTTCTCAAATGCGTGGAGGGTGTTATAACAGAAACAAGTGGGTTCAACGGCTGGATTGATGCCCATTGTTTTAGAACGAAATGTTCAGCAAGAACATCAGTTGGATGTTTTGTTCAGATGTTGATATACAGTGACCTGCAAAAGTATTGGCTCAGAGAGGTCAGTCCCTTTTGTTACACCAGTACACCACTACGATAAATCACTGACAAGTGAGGTGGATAACATTGATTATCTGGCTTGATTACAATGGCACTAGCCAAGAACTAGGACTCCAGAAAGAAGAATGATGAACGTTTTGATACGATCTAATGATTAAACATGGAAAATAATGATAAATTAAGTATCTTTAGTGTCGACCATATCATCTGCCCAGGTTTTGTCCCCTCTGGACCCAAGCACACCCTGCTGTACATAGAAGGCAGGCACAAAGCCTACCCCTAAGGGAACTGGAGGGACCATCTTGGAGAGGAAGAAGGAGGAGAAACAGCAAAGAAAGTGTCACATGAAGAAGAGGGACGAGATGCGTCTGGACAAGCTGGTCAGGCGGGCGGGGTCCGTGGTTGGTGTGGAGCTAGACTCTGTGGTAACGGTGGCAGAGAGGAGGACACTGCAAAAACTACTCTCCATCATGGATGATGATGGTCACCCACTGCATTTCATCATCATGGATCAGAGGAGCAGTTTCAGTGGCAGGCTCTTGTCACAGAGCTGCTCTACGGACAGACTGAGAAGATCGTTCGTTCCGAGAGCCATCAGACTCTTCAACTCCTCCCAGTGGAGCCGGAAGAGAGAGGACAGATGAGGAACGAGTCTCAATATGTGCTTTCTTAATCAGCCTTTTTTTATCTGTACTGGAAAGCACCCTACACATCTACACCCTGGGACTCTTTTGCCTTTTTACTGTATATACTGTTCATTTGCATCCCTGGACACTTGGCACTTTACTGTACACTCTGTACCTTTTCACTCCTGGACACTTTGTCACTTTACTGTACATCCTGTACTTTTGCACTATCTATGACTGATTACTTTCACACTTTGTATAGTTTTTTTGTATTTATATATTTATGTATATATTTTTAAGTCTCAGTTTATAATTTTATAGTTTAGAGTCTTATATTCCTCATTGTGCTCTTTTATTTTATTTTATAATACTTATTGTTTGTTTCTACTGTGTACTGTTTGTTTCGACTGTGTTGTGTAACTGCTACTGGCTGCTAAATTTCCTTCGGGATCAATAAAGTATCTATCTATCTATCTATCTATCTATCTATCTATCTATCTATCTATCTATCTATCTATCTACATTTCTTTAAAGACATGAGAAAATGAAACTAGGCAAATAAAGCAAGTGGCTACTTGTTCTCATGGCCTACAACATTGTGTCCAAGCAGTTAATCATTATATACATATAGAAAATATAAATGAAAACCCCAGGAAGGTAGCCCTGGTGGGCAAGTCTTCTACACCATGATTGTAGGTAAGTGTTTAAGGGGACATACACCCATTATTATGCAAATGAAGGACTCCAGGAGACATTAGGTATGAATGACTTTTTACACAAAGGTCTAAGAAAAGAAATGTAATAAGAAAAAATACTTTAGAAACCCTCTTTATAAACAAGTAATTATGTTACTAATTATGTTAGCTAAGGATATTTTTTTAAATATTCACTTTGGATTAAAGCATCTGATTAATGTCTTGTGTAGGACATGTGTATGTAATGTAAATGTAAGTAAGAAAAGAAAAAAAAATGTTTTATTCCCCCCTATTTGTTTAAAGCATTTGTTCAGCC
Organism: Astyanax mexicanus; assembly: GCF_023375975.1. Lineage (NCBI taxonomy): Eukaryota > Metazoa > Chordata > Actinopteri > Characiformes > Acestrorhamphidae > Astyanax > Astyanax mexicanus. The sequence continues at coordinate 25,049,156 of NC_064426.1, forward strand.
CCAGCATTGTCCATCTCATTACAGGAGCCGTTGAGGTCGTAATCATTACCCACTGAGAGAGTAGGGAGGGAAAACACTAGAAAAACACATTTCCTGCCACTATTATGCCAAAGTGAGCCATTACGAGCGTGCCCTTTTATTGGTTCAGAGTTTAATCACTGCAGGGCCTCATGGAGTTTTGGAGCGTCTGATAGGTGGACGGAGTAAAAGTGGTAAAAAGTGGTGATTACTTTTGTGAGAGGAGCTATTAGGTCAGAGGGAAAAGAACAGAAAATGATGCTGTAATTTCTCCAAAGGATATGAAAACACACACATTTGAGCAGAAACTACAATATAACAGAAAACAAGTACGGAGGGAAAATGTGAAAAAGGCTGCGGTCAAAGCATGAACAACAGCGAAGAGATAAAAATCAGTTGATTTCAGCACCACGGACAGGGCCACTGTAATTACGGCCTGGAAGAAAAGAGCGTGATGGGCGTATAGTTGAAAGGCCATGCAGAGGAAATTAAGCGAGGAAGAAAAAGGAGGAAAAGGAAAACACAAAAGCTAAAGGCACAAAAGGTAAAGAGGGGAACAGTAGAAGGCCAGATGGAGGGCTCTTGTGTTGATGTGTGTGAGAAGGGCTCAGATGGTAAATGTGCTTTGGGTTTTGCACCTCAGTGACAGATTACACCAACACACAGAGAGCATCAGGGATGTGCAATCAGTGCTGGAACATTTGGGAATACTGCCCTTTTACTTCTGAGAAATACACTCAGCTGTTTTCCTGTTTCTCAGACTTCACCATAATCTTCCCTCGGTTGATGGACTCTTGAGTTCCGGTTAATAAGCACTCTGGGAAATTGCATGACCAGTTTGTTATACGCCAAACTTTTAATAGAGCAATATGCTGTGGGATACTGAGTGTTCTGGGTAAATGACAGTAAACAAGTCGACTCAACTTTTTGAGATTAATACTTTTGCGCAAAGTTTAAGTTTTGAGACCAGCTAAGTCTTTTAAGTTTTGAAAAAAAAAAAAAAAACATGCAGTTGTGCCAACCAGAAATATTTAGCCCAGATAATATGTATTGAAACTTTAAATATTAAATCTCACCAACTTAAAAATGTAATTGATTTATTAATTAATTTGATTTAAATTCTACAAAATGTGTATTGCAAGTTTTGCTGACCACCAGTAAAATGTTTTATATGAATCAAAATCATTTAGTGGGTGCAATGCTATACTTTTTTTAATTTAACATAACAACTGGGTAATTGGAATTTATGACTATCACATATCCACCTCAGTTTCAGTTATGTAAAACTATTGCAATTAATGCAAATGTAACCAGACTGACTTGGCAACACAGAATATAGTAACCTGCTCTTACAAGCTTCAACACTGAGGCCAGGCAGTTACTATTATATAACAAATATACAAATTCCAAGAGAAGGCAGCTTGTGGAGAATGCTTACACACTGATGGTGAGTGAGAGGTAGAAGGACATGCCCAATATGCAACTTGTGTGATTAACATTGCTCCATAGACCCCGATCAAATAAAGGGTCAAACTGAGCATGTGCAGAGTAGTTGGCATGGCCTCGACTAGGGTTAACTACAATATGTAAATTTTGCCAACACAGATTATTTATTTGGACCAACTTTTAACAAGAAACTTAATAAAGTAAGTTGGGATGATTAGTTTGCTATATTTTAGGGTGCAAATCAATATTTCTCATTTAGCTTACTTACAAATCACATTAAGCAGAACAATTTTAAATTTAGTTTTTTTACAGTGTACTTTTGTATTTCCTCTTCCATCCATCAGTTTTATTGTAAATCAGTCGAAAGAATTTGGTGTCAGGAATCGTAAGATTCTTAGAGGCGTTTAAATGGCTCTTTTATTGTGCAGTGACAATAAGCAAACACTGCATGGAACCACCCTGGCACCACCCCTCAGCCGTCAAACCCCACCAGAGCCCCATCCACAATCCATTTAAAACTTCTGCTTGAGAACCTCATACAGTACACAGCAGTTTTAGCCAGGAGACTTTGTCTGACAGAGGGATCTGTACCTTCTGTAGTAAGTGGCAAGTCAGCAGATGAGGGAGCTGTAAGTACTTTCAAATACTTTTTGTGCTTCCAACACAGTTGCCATTAAATATAAGCTAACACTTATATGTGGTAAATGCTCAGCATAAACATGGGGGGCATGGCCAGCAACAGCTCATTTGCATAAATGTGACATAGCACTTAAAGGGACTGAAACTGTCTAGTGCAGGGGTGTCCAAACTTTTTTTGTTGGGGGCCAGAAGGAGAAATATATTTGAAGTCACGGGCCACAGACTCTGTAATAAAACAAATAATGAAATATACCACTTTAAATAATACTTTTTCCTGATTATTTCATTTACACACCATTTTACTTAACTTACTATCTTTATCCATCTTTGACAGTGTTGTGTAAACTAAGATTTTTCAAATTGATGTTTAATTTTATGATGTCTCTTAATATTAAACTCCTTAATTACGGCAACTTTTAGACTCATTTGTCCTTTTTCTGCATTAAAACTGCGCACTCTCTCCGCTTTTAGACTCTTTGGCCCGTTTTTCTGCGCTAGAAATGAGCACCCTCTCCGCTTTTAGACTCTTTGCCCCGTTTGTCTGCGCTAGAAATGCGCACCCTCTCCGCTTTTAGGCTCTTTGGCCCATTTTCCTGCACTAGAAATGCGCACTCTCTCCGCTTTTCGACTCTTTGGCCCGTTTCTGACACCTAGCGTTGAAACTTTGAATCTCACATTATAAAAACCTGCTTAACAGCGGGCCAACTTTCATTCTGTTTCTTAAATACCTCGCGGGCCGCTCCAAAAAAGGAAACAGGCCGCAAATGGCCCGCGGGCCGTAGTTTGGACACCCCTGGTCTAGTCTAGCTAAAGTGATTTTACACAAAAAGTGTAAAAAGATATAATAAGTATAATATATCATATGTCCACCTTAAGCCTTTTCTAACTTAAGAAAGCTGAAACGGTGTAGGTTTGAATTCAACTACAAACAGCAAAAAATAATCTAGATATTTTTACCTCACTGACTTCTTCAAGGTTTGTTCAGTAATCCACAAAAGTAAAGTTTTAACAGTGACAGTTCAAAAAAGTTTTAGATTCAGTAAAATAAACTAAATATTACATAGAGTAGGTAAGATTTAGGTCCTAGAAATTGTTAGTTGATTCATAAAAGTCATATAGGGTTTTCTACTGGGTCTTGTTCATTTTCACTAAAGCTAGATATTATTCTTCAGGAAACAGTATAAGGTTATAATCACAGTGTGAATATGCACACTTTAAAACACAGACTTTTGTACAATTCCCAAAGCCCATACTTATTACAAATGGGCTAATACAAACCCAGACAGATCTAAATATAACTTACTCAAACATTAGTCAGAAACTGTTAAATATATCCTCTCCTCAAAGCCCATCATTTTCTCATATCCTTCTCAGCTGCTCATTGTGGCAGAAATGGCAGTGCCCTCCAGCCAATCACCAGAGTCAGGGTCTCAGATGCGATAATAAGACTGATCAAGCTGACATTCTACAGGTGTAAAAATACCTGCAGCATTAAACTTTCAGCAGGACAGGACAGGAGAGCGGGACATTAGATTTAGGAGCAGTCGTAAAGCCAATGTTTCAACTTTCCTTCAACAAGCAGCACAGGCAGCGCCCTGTACTGGAGAACAGTTGGATAATCAAAATGACTCTTGGGGGAAAGTGATAAGAGCTGTACTGCATGCTTTAATTAAATTAGCGAAATGGCAATTCAACAGATCCATGGCTTTCATCCGGAATTATAATCGTGCCCTACAATCAAAGCTCCTGTAAGCTGCTGAACTACTTCGGAGTGTCCTCAGGAAACTTCTGGTCTGATACAAAGTGTAGTTGAGACTTTATATGCAAATAAATAAGGTCTTCAGAAACTGAAACCCAAACCTCAGGGACATAGGGTAGTTCTGGGTCTGGATACTGTACTGTTCTAGCCAAAAGCTTTTTTTTTTGCTGTAAGGCAGGGATTCTTCACCTGGGGGTCGCAACTGTCAAGGGTGTTCTGACATAGTCCCTGGGGTGTCACGATAGTGATACTGTACTGTGTTTGTGAGTGGAAGTCGTAAAAATTGTAACTGCTTGAGTGCATGAAAAAAACAGCAAATCATAACCCCAATCTTTGCTTTTATTTTATTAAACTTAAATTTAATTTGTATGTTCGGATTAAAACTGTGTTGTGAGTGAAGCCCAGACTCTTTATTTTTGCTGTAAGCTGACAAAAGATCAACATTTCCTGGTAGAATTAGCCAGCAGACTTCCGAAAGCTTTTTCGGATGCCAATTTGTTTTGGTGACAAAGTTTTTTCTGGTCCCAAAATTTTTCGGAGACGAATATTTTTCAGGTCACAAATTTTTTTGGTGACAAAGTTTTTTAGGGTCCAAACATTTTTGAGACAAAGTTTTCTAGGGTCCCAATTTTTTTTTTATGACAAAGTTTTTTCGGGTACCAATATTTTTTAGAGAGGAAAAATTTTCGGGTATCAAACTTTTTTTGAGACAAAGTTTTTCGGGTCCCAAAATCTTTCGGAGACGAACATTTTTCAGGTACCAAAATTTTTTTAGACAAAGTTTTGTCGGGTCCCAAAATTTTTTAAAACAAAGTTTTTTCAGGTCACAAATGTTTTTGGTGACAAAGTTTTTTCGGGTACCAACATTTTTCAGAGACGAACATTTTTCCGGTCCAAAAAGTTTTTGAGACAAAGTTTTTTCGGGTCCAACATTTTTTGGAGAGGAAAACATTTTCAGGTATCAAACTTTTTGAGACGAACATTTATCGAGTACCAAAATTTTTTTAGACAAAGTTTTCTCGGGTCCCAAAATTTTTTGGAGACAAACATTTTTCGGATACCAAAACTTTTTGAGACGAAGCTTTTTCGGATGCCAATTTGTTTTGGTGACAAAGTTTTTTCTGGTCCCAAAATTTTTCAGAGACGAACCTTTTTCGAGTACCAATTTTTTTTTGAGACAAAGTTTTTTCGGGTCACAAAATGTTTTGTGCCAAATATTTTTTGGATGCCAATTTTTTTTGGTGACAAAGTTTTTTCGGGTCCCTAAATTTTCTTAGACAAGGGAATCAAACTTTTCGGGTATCAAACTTTTTTGAGACAAAGTTTTTTCGGGTCCCAAAATTTTTCAGAGGCGACCATTTTTCGGGTACCAACATTTTTTTAGACAAAGTTTTATCGGATCCCAAATTTTTTTGAGACAAAGTTTTTTCAGGTCACACATTTTTTAGGTGACAAAGTTTTTTCGGGTACCAAAATTTTTCGGAGACGAACATTTTTCAGATACCAAAATTTTTTTAGACAACGTTTTTTCTTGTCCCAAAATTTTTTTAGACAAAGTTTTTTCGAATGCCAAATTTTTTAAAACAAAAAAAGTTTTTGGTGTTTTTGGTAACAAAGTTTTTTCGGGTACCAACATTTTTTGGGACAAAGTTTTTTCAGGTCCCAAATTTTTTGGGCGACAAAGTTTTTTCTGGTGCCAACATTTTCTTAGACAAGGATTTTTCGGGTCACAAATTGTTTTAGAGAGGGAAATTTTACCAAATTTTTTCTAAGACGAACATCTGTAGAGTCTGTAGTTTTTTTTTGTCACATTGCATGACAGGATGAGAACCCTGTTTTAGGGAACCAAAATTTGCATTTATTTGGCATTGCTCCAAAGAATCCTCACACACAAAGAACTCTGTCATGCGTGAAAGTCGGCCTGTCAGAAAATATGAGTAAGCATGTGAGTGTTTTTATGTATGAGCAAGTGTAGGTGAGTTTTAGCCTCAGCACAGATTGGGACAGTCATTAGTTGCTCATCTCGGTGCATCATTCCACCCATAGCTATGAAGGTCCTGTTTGGAGCTCAGCCAAGGACAAACTTCCAGAAACAACACAGGCTTCAAGGTTTCTTAGAGCGCACATTATTACTATTACATAACACACTTATTACTGGGAAAAAGATGGTCAAATGCAGAAACCATCCTCATCCTTCTGGTGTAGGGAGCATTATTAGAGATAGGGGAAGATTATATGAATGGAGCTTAAGTAATAAGCCTTCCAAACTGTGGAGAAAATGTTATAAAATTAGAAAAAATAGATACTTTTCCAACATTTCCAACTTGGTAAGCATTTCCCTTTCTGGAAAATTCCCTACCGGGCAGGGGGGTCACTGAATGTTTAGATAAACATTAACATGATGTAGATAATGTTAGCATAACATAGGGTTATGAAAGTGGCCACTCTACACTTTTCTAAGGGCGTCTTTACACCTGTACTGTAGTTTGTTTCTCTGATCCGAATCAGTTGATAAGTTTGTTTCCTTGGAGCGTTTTCCTCTTGGTTTGGTTTGTTTTCACACTGGCAAAAACCTAAACGTGCCAAGATGTACCTCAACAAACCATGCGAGCAAAATGTCTTATCTGATTGACCAGAGCTTTCTGGCTTCTCTGTGAACAAGAAAGTAAATACAGCTAGAAGGGTCTGTGTTCCAGACCAGCATGTATAGTTGTACAGTGTGAAGCTGCTTTAACACAGAATGCAGAAAATTTGTAGCTTTATTTTCAAACACAGGGTTATCAATGGGTAGCACAGCATCCATGCAGTTGCGACAGTAAGTGAAGTTGTGCAGAAGTTGCGGTGTCCAGCTTGAAAACATGGAGCATGTTTAGCATGGAGCTGCAGCAGATACAGTGTTTGTTCATAGCTGTGGTAATTATCTGAGTAATAAATCAGGTTAAACTGCACCTGAACAGCAGTTTAGCTCAAATACAGTTGGTTTGAGACCAGACCGAGACCACCTTCTCTGGCAGGTCTTGGTACAGTTGTTTTAATCCGCTTCTCACAGTGCTAAAGCTAAACCAATGATGCAAACGAACCACAGTCTGGATAGAGTTTTATGTCCCACCCACTCCTCTCCAGACTCGAAGCTCACGTGGGTTGCCAGATTGACACACAGTGGCAAACAACGACGAGTTTTACTTTGTAGTTGATCAGTGAATACACATATTTCAATTTCCAAAAAATTAAAAGGGTTAGCAACCTTACTGAAGCTCAGTAGTTACCTGTTCAGCAGACAAATAGCCAGATCACCTATATATTCATGGCTGCAGGACACTTGAAGTCTACAACACATACAGATACACATACTGCACTGTTCAAATAAGAAAATACTGACTAAAGATCTGCTGGCAGTTCTTAAACTCAGTATGTTTACAGGAAATATTATCCTTAACGGCCCTTTAGGGGTAACAGATTTCTTCAAATGATTTACTTAAATTCAACAGGACCAATTGGTGGTCACTTTTTAGAAGTGGTGTCTAAGTATTTAATAAAGACACACACTCTTTTAAAAAATCAGTTCCAGACAGTTCTGGTACATTCGCTTGATGTTTCACTTGACGTCACACTTCCGGTGAACTCCTTCAAGCGAGGTTCCTCCCTAAAGGCTCCTGCAGCAGCAGTACAAGCCCGCTGGGATTTGAACCAATTACCCTCTGATTATGAGTCCATTAAGAAAAGCAGTGAGGCTCACCAGCACGCTGCCTACCCCTGCTGTTCTAGTATATCTTGAAAGAGAGGTACATTAAAGCTGGGGTTCCCTCTGAGTGCACACTGCTAGATTACATGAAGATCACAGAGAGCCGAGGCAGCACTCAGTGACCCCGAACGCTGCTGATGTGCCACTAAGAGCTATCCACACACCACTCATCTGAAAGGACCCATGAAATTTACAAGCATCAGCTCGGACCGGGTCTAAACCCTTCCACCGAAGCATGAAATACAAATTTCTCTGCGTCTGAGATTAAGCTGCATTTTTGCCGCTTCGGTGAACTCCTAATGTTTACCTCTTGTTCTCAACCTCAGAGAACAACAATAAGAAGCTTATTTCAGTGGATTTTATTTTAGCACGGACGAATAAGACAGTAATTGAATTATACATCCAAAATAAGACGTTGAAAAGGACAGACTGCTTTGTTCTGCCAGGACTAATGTAGACTGTTTTGGTTGTACACTAATAACACAATGGATAAAAATAACAGGATATAAATAATGCATTATCCAAAGCTTTGTCACAGCGGCATGAATTCCAGATGTACTAGTGCATCTTAAAAAAATGAGCAATTATCTTTGAAAAGTTACTTTATTTCAGTAATTCAGTTCAAAATGTGAAACATTTATATTATATAGATGTATGAGATATTTTTTATCTTATTGTTGATGATGATTATGGCTTACGGCCAATGGAAACCCAAAAGTCAGTACCTCAGAAAATTTGAATATATATATATATATAACAGTGGTGTGCAGTGAATATAGTGGGTACCCCTCCTGCAAGCCATTAATTACACACAAAAACTCACCAGTCAGACAGCCTATTATTGTGAATTAGTTTCACATTGAAGAACAGCCTTTAAAAAGGATTTTTAATATGATGTGACACAATATCTGTCTTATTTACAGTCACAATTCTGTGATAGTTAGCTAACTACTGAAATAATCCAGCATGCGCGCTGTTTTACTCTAACCAACCCTTCAGCACAGCACTCAGAAGGGGTTAGACAGCCATGGCCCCTCCCCCGGAGTGAAAATCATGAATCTCATTGGTTAGATTGTCCTACGACTTTGCAAACAGACTCATTACTACACCGTTCTCAAAATCAGGAGAAGGGTCCACGAGCAGACACAAGGGGGCAGAAGCCATTTTGAAAAGCTTTGATTGGTCAGTACTGTTGTCAGTCAGATAAGAGTTTTGTAGCAACTGAAAAACACAGACTAATGCTTTTGAATTGCTGTTTTTTATTTGAGTTAATTTATAAAATAATTCCATACACTTATAATAACTATAATATATATTTCCTGATTGAAAATGATGTCATAATTTACATGCTCTTATTGTCACCCCTTCTCTGAAGGGTTAGATGGGCCTCACTACACACCACTGATATATAAATACCAATTGGTACTTTTACCAGTGCGGGCAGTGTGCCAAGTCCTGCTGGAAAATGAAATCTGCATCTCCTTAAAAGTTAAGTCAGCAGAGAGAAGCATGAGGTGCTGTAAGATTTTTCAGGAAAACACTGCACTGACTTTTTCAGTTTTTCAGCTCAATTAATAAAACATTCTATTAAAAAATCCTATCAAATTATTCATTATTTATTGTTCCTTGTGATCTTTGCCTCCCTTCCAAATAGCACTTCAATTAAACACTTCCTTCTAGGCAAATATTTTTTTATGATACTTGTGTATATAACATTACTCAAATGCAAATTGCACTACATAAGAGCTACAATAAAATGTTAAAAGTAAAGTAAAAGAAAGTAAACTTGAATAGTCAGTTTGATGAGGCCTAAAAAAAAGAGTGTTTAGGCCTACGTTTCATACTACCATCACTTCCTAACTGTTGATAACTGTTGATCCAAACGCAGGCACAGATCCACCTCCAATAAACAAACTGAAATACTGAAATCACCTAAAATAATTGTGCTCTTATGATGATGAAATATGCGTGATAGGCCTTGTTTTCACCACTCAACATCACACTCCGCACACTGCACTGGATATTTCACAGGCTGCTTGTATTGAGTAGCTTACGTCTTGTAAGCTTCTCAGCCTGAGGAAACCGGTCCTGATTCCCAGCAGTAGGAGGCCAATCAGAAAGTCTGAGGAGTTTTGAGGTCTGTTGTAACTACAGCACAGCAGTTATGACAAAACTGAGGCCTAATCAACAGAGCCGGTACATCACTGGGTACTTTTCTACATTTATAATGTGTCTGTATTTTAATTTTGAGTGATGATATGACTGAAATTCATACATATCAGTTTAAAAACTGGATTTTAGAGTTTGCACAACAGATGTGTATGAATCAGATCTCATACAAATGTATCTGAGTTGTAAACGTTTTTTTTCTGTTCTACATATGATATAAACTTCCTTATAATACTGAAAGTGTTCACTCTTCCATCCAAATCAGGAATTTATGTGTTGCAATTACTTCTATGGCCACAGGTGTATAAAACCAAGAGCATCCAAGACTTACATCACAGAGCACAATGCAAAGAACCAGATGCAGTGGTGTAAAACACACCACCACTGGACTCTAGAGCAGTGGAGACGTGTTCTTCAGTGATGAATCACATTTCTCAGTCTTGCAATCTGATTGTCAAATCACGGTTCGGCAGTTGCCAGCAGGACGGTGCTTGTCTGTCTCTATTATAACAAGTATAAAGTTTGGTGGAGGGGTCGGTTTTCAGGAGTTCTAAGGGCTTGAACCCTTAGTTTCAGTGAAAGGAACATTTAAAGCTTTAGCTTTGCAGGAATAGTTTGATGTATCATCCAAAAAGCAGTGTGAAAGACTGGTGGAGGGCATGCCAAGACACATGAAAACTATGATTACAAATTTGGGTTATTCCACAAAATATTGATTTTGGAAATCTTAAAACATTAGTATTTTTGTTTGTAAATAATTATTAACTTGTTTTCTTTGCATCATTTGAGGTCTGATAGCATTTCTCATTTTCTGCATATAAATTCTGTAAATCACAATATTTATATTTGGAATTTGGAAGAAATGTTGTCAGTAGTGTATAGAATAAAATAACAGTATTCATTTTATTCAAACACATACCTATTCATAGTACAATTAGAGAATCTAATACTTTTTCAGTGATCTCTTAATTTTTCTGAAGCTGTAGCTTGCAATCACAATGAATTAAATTGATCAATGTGAAAGTGGAAGTGGGTGCATTATCATCATTATGCTGATGCATAGAGCTTTTTTCTGAGGTAAATTATCACATTCATGCAAACTCGGGTCAACATACAGTTCACAGAAAATGTTAGATTGCAAAACAATTCCGTCCTGAATTAATGGATTATTATATAAACAAGTACCTACTTGATTAGTGTTTGAAGGTCAACAGTAAGTGGATAAATGAAGCCACTTTTCTAAATCTGTAACCAGTTTCACCACACACCCACTCTCAAATCTGTCCTGACAGATATAAACACATTAGTTTGATGCAGACTGCTTATCATGCTGAATTGTTTCACCATGAGCATTCTCTAAAATGAGCGTTTAATAACATCATAACTCAGACATGACTATAAACGCAAGAAAGAACTTCCTTTATCGGTTAATTTTGTGCTCAAGTGGGATGTATGCTGATAGCTGTGTGAATTCTCTGTCCCTCTTCCTTTTGGGCTTAATTTATTCTTATTTTATTAATCTACATTTACATTATCTTGGACGTTTACACTTACTGGGCCTTCATGTCCTCAGTGATGGCATAGTTACTGTGAAAAAGTAATCTGATAACTGATTACCCTAACTGATTAAGTTACTTGGATTGCTTGATTTTAAAAGTAACTCTTTTTATATAATTTTATTTCTAATTTTCTCCCCAATTTACACGGCCAATTACCCTACCCACTCACTAAGACTCCCCCTATCACTAGTAATGCCCCAACACACCAGGAGGGTGAAGACTAACACATGCTTCCTCCGATACATGTGAAGTCAGCCACCGCTTTTTTCGAGCTGCTGCTGATGCAGCATTGCTGAGCAGAATCACAGCGCGCTCGGAGAACAGCGCAGTGGCTCAGCTCCGGTACATCAGCTCACAGACGCTCTGTGCTGTGGACATCACTCTAGGAGTGATGTGGGGAAAAGCGCCATCTACCCACCCGGAGAGAGCAGGGCCAATTGTGCTCCTTCTGAGCGCCGGCAGCTTGATGGTAAAGCTGCATGAGCGGGGGTTCGAACCTGCGACCTCATAGTCGCAGTGCTTTAGACCGCTGGACCACTTGTTACTTGTAACTTACTGCTGCCTCAACAGCAGTAGGATTGTTCTGTAAGTGTGCTGCTGTGACTCCAAACGTATCTTAAAATTTGTTGTTGTGTTTTTGAAGCTAGGTAGCACTTGTCGCAGCACAGAGTGAACAACCAACCTTGATATCATCATCTTTAGCTGATACAAACTCAGAACAGTGGCACTGTTGTGGTATAAGACAAGCATGTGTTTGGAGGAAAGCATAGGATTTCGCTTGTTAGCTTGCTAGTTCGGGAGCCTGTTGTTATTTTGGCATGGTTGCGGCCGAGAGTAATAAACTTTAAACGTATTTTTCCGTCCATGCTTTCAATGTGCCCAGCCGGATGCTATGATATGTTTTATTTAAAAAAATTACAAAAAGTGACTTGGATAAGTAATATGATTCCTGGATTGGAAATAGTAATACTAGTAACACGTTACTAAAATCACTGCAATGCTCTTTGCTATCTTACACCCCGTCAATAGTCTATTTTCACGCCTTGCATCTGAATCGTTTAAATAGGCTGTGAAGACATTGAAACTCGGGCATGTTGATGATGGCTCGGGCATGTGTGAAAAAAGGATGAAAAAAAATGTAATGGATAAGTGTGGGTCAGTATTATTGTGGTACAAATGCATGGGAATTATTAAATGATGGGAACAATGGATGCATATCAAACCAAAAATAAACAAGTGTAGATCAAAACGCCTGTTAATTTGAGGGCCAACAATGAGATATAACATTTGACCACTTGGGCTGGCTGAGAATGCATGCTCACTGGTAGTGGAAATGCTGATATGTAAAAAGATATGTTTAAATATATGAAAGCTAGAATGCTAGTCATCGCAATACACTCATTATCAGGTTTAATGCTTGATGTTCTGTACAGTGCAGTCTTTCATCACATTGCAGAGCCCTGTCCTCAGTGTCGCTGTAATTAGAAGACACGCTGGGTTTGCTTTAAAAATGAGCAAACACTCCAGTTCACTCACAAACACACACACACACGCTCTCACACACAGGCCAGAGGGCTCTGTTTGGACATCTGTTGGCTGTCTCATTGTGCCAAAGGACAGTGGTCATCTCTATATACTGTAGTAGCTCTTTTTTATGTCTTTATGTTATCTGCAACCCTGCATCATGTTCTGCCTTTCTCTGAATCACTTTATACTGTTTTTTTTACTCTTTAGATCCTGTTTACACCTGGTAACATCATGTTACTAGTATCTGGATTGTATCCTGATAGGGCTTTAATCACATGCATTCACACTTGGTCGTCAAAAAATGTACTCCAGTTTGTTACAGTAGACAAAAAAGAAGTTGTATGGAATATTCAAAATTAATTTGTTGCATGGCAGCAACTGGTGTTTTAGTTGTACTGGAAGTTTTTTTTTGTCTGCCAAATGCTATAACTTGCCTTGAATCTATATTTTGTATCATTTATTGCACCTGGTAACTTTCTGTCACGTCCGTTTTCTGTCTGTTCTCGTGCCTGTGTTTGCCCCATGTGATCTGTGTCAGTAGTTTTCCACCTGTGTTAATTTGTAGCCCCGCCCCCTAGTCCCAGGTGTTTAAACTTCCTGTGTGTGTTAAATAGTCCTCCTGTGTCGGTCTTTGCACCTTCTCCTGTTGTTTTGTCTCTCAGCGCTTTGTTGTTTTTCCATAGCCCTTTTTCATTACCTGCGTTTACATCCGCCTCCTCGTCTTCCTACTTGGTCTACCTGACACTTTCGTCTTCTTTCTGAATAGCATTACAGACATTTTCGTCTGGGTTTAACAAACATATACAGCTCCAGACAAAAATTAATATTACTTCTAAATGATCAGTTTCTCCAATTTTACTACCGTGTTTTTCAGACTTTAAGGAGCACTGCTTTTTAAGGTGCACTATTAACAAATGTCTATTTTCTAGTGTATTTCATACATAAGGCGCACTGGATTATAAAGTCGAAGTGAACAACAGGTCTGCCCGCTGGGGGGCGCCCATGTAAACAAAACTGTAATTCTTAACATAACTCTTTTCTTTCAAAGTCAAACGAGTGCTGCATCTTAATCTACACAGATTTCTCTCCCAAAACCTGTTTATTTGGGTGAGTAAAGTGATTCTGTTTATTTACAGTAAGCTTAGAATTCCAGTGTTTTGACCCGGTTAGCAGCGCTAGCCAGCTATGATTAAGCACTAGTAAATGCCATCAATAGCAGTAGACTGAGGAACCCTGAATGTTTCAGTAACCCAGGGCACTATCAGCTAGCGTTTCGTTCCGCGTAGCTTGTTTTAACACAGTAAACATGCAGAATACAATCCAGTATACTCACCTTTGATTGGTGAAAGAGCTAGCACTGCCGTTAGCAGCTAATGCTAATGCTGCTCCTGCCTCGGTGCTGGAGAAACTGGCTTGTAATGCTCCTTACAACCTGATTCTTTCATAAGGGGCACTGGATTATAAGGCGCACTGTCGATTTTTTTTCGAAAATTTAAGGATTTTAAGTCAGAAAAATACAGTATTTAAAGGTATATGTTTGAGTAAAATTAACAAAAAAAACGACAGATTTTTTTTTTTTTTTCAAATACAAATATTGTCATTTAGAGCATTTATTTGCAGAAAATGAGAAAGGGTCAAAATTGTCAAAACATTCAGTTCTTTCAGACCTTAATTAATGCAAGGAAAACAAGTTCATATTAATTTAGAAACAACAACAATATATCTTTTGGGTGCCCTCTTGCCACTCGGCCCATAATACAATAAAGGACCTCCAAATCAGGACCACCTTCATAGCCAGCCCAATCTCCAGACCTGAATCCTTATTGAAATCCTTATGAAGGATTTACTCAAGAGGAAGATGGATGATTACAGGTCATCAAATAAAGCTGAACTGCTTAAATGTTTGCACAAGGAGTGGCACAAGGTCACCGAAAGCAGTGTGAAAGACTTGCGGAGGGAATACCAAAACACATAATAGTTAAGTTATTACACCAAATAGTGATTTCTGTACTTGTTCTGTTGTAAAACTTTAATATTAATATTAATTTTTCTTTGTATTATTTGAGGTCTGAAAGCACAACATATTTAAGTGCAGGCACTTTCTGTCTCTTTCTTTCTCTCTCTCTCTCTCTCCCTCTCCCTCTCCCTCCCCCTCCCTCCCTCCCAGGTGTCATGGGAGAGAATTGTGGGTGGAGACTAGAGAGACAGAGAGAGACAGAGAGAGACAGAGAGAGACAGAGAGAGACAGAGACAGAGACAGACCATGCGGCATGCTTATAGGCCAACGCGCTCTTGTAGCTTATTTTATTGTATTACTTCTCTGATGTGGTCAGTTTAACCCCTCTTCTTGGTTAAAAGACAACTCACTGTCTTGGCTGTACCACTTGGGTATGCAAACAGGTAAGATAGGTGCACCTGTACATTTTTACATCACGTAGGAATTGTTTGTATAGGTCCCTAGGTAAGAGGGCGGGTGCTATCCCTTGTATTTAGGTTATTAGTTAGGGAGTATCTTTTCTTTATATTCTTTTGTACTTAATTTGGCTTTAGGTAGTTTAATATGGTTATGTTTTGTTGTGTTCTTTTCTTTAGCACCGTCCATAGTTTGCATTTCCCAGAGTGGTACTTTCTTTGTTGTTTTATACAGCATATGTAAATAATGTAAATACTGCCGTGGTTTGTTGTATGTGTTGAGTGGTGTGAAGCTAAAATTAAATCATATTTCTGTACCGCTATTTACTGCCTGTTCTCCTCTTTCTTAGTCATACTCTGCTGGCTCATTGACTTAGGATAGCCATGTGTTATGTTCTCCATAGTTTTTGTGGAGAATTGTAACAATATTTTTTGTTATTTTGCCTTTATCTCATTTTCTGCAAATAAATGCTCTAAATGACAATATTTGTATTAGAAATTTGGTAGGAATATTTTCCATAGTTTATAGAGCAAAACAACACTCTTCATTTCATTCAAACATATACATATAAATAGTAAAACCAGTAATATATTGTTTCTCAATAGTCTCAGATACCCTAGCTACAACGTCCACGCATCAAAATGAATGAATAACATATATTCCTTGTGCTATGTATGTATTATTGTAGTCTCTGTTTTTGTAGCTGTGCAATACTCCCTAGTATATTTCACCATATTTCATCTTTGTTTTCCTTTTCTATTCCTTTTTTACACCCCTACCCCCTCACCCCGCTGTGAATTAGAATTCGTACGGGGTCCACCACCACTATCTGCTTCTTAGCAATAATTCCTTTGTTGTGTAGATGGAGTATTGAGCTACAGGGGCTATCAGTGCAAAGGCCTAGCAACAAAACAATCCTCTATTTTCCGCTAACGCTAATGATGTGACAATATTCCTGAGAGGGGCCTCAGACAATTTTCAAGTGCTTTTGTTCATTTTTGAGAGGGCATCTTTGGCTCGGGTACCGTGGGGTAAATGCGAGATCCAAGGCAAGGCAAGGGGAGGACAATTACAAAGTGATGTACAGTGGAGGGGGGTTGTAGAAACAGAGGTTGCTGGGTTATCGCTTTACACTGTTCTGACAAGTGTTGAAAGATACACCCAGCACATATCCATATATACCGTAGCAGCACATAATGAGGGTGTACTGACCCACTTTTGATCATTTTTGAGTTTAGTACTAAAAGCTGTGTGTTACTGGTTCAATTAAATCTTTATCCAGTATGTAAACATCTATCTATCTATCTATCTATCTATCTATCTATCTATCTATCTATCTATCTATCTATCTATCTATCTATCTATCTATCTATCTACAGTGTGGAGCCATATTATCAATCAATTAACATGTTGTACTATCTGTTCTACTTCATTACTAGCATTAAATGCCAGGCAGGTAACTATTAGCTAACATAAAGATTACCCATATATTGTATTGCTAGACTTCCTACTGCTAAATTACACCATTTGTACATGCAGGTCAAATTTATTCAGTGTAAATGATCACTTAATGCTTCCTTACTTACTTCTTCTTCCTTTCTCTCCTTTCTTTTCTCACCTCCTGATGGATTGCATGTAGAGGTTTACACTGGAATGCTTTTTGAATGTGAACTGAATTCATTAAATGTAGAGCTTGAAATGTACTTATGTATTCATTGTATTTATCAAACATCAATATAGTGCTGGATAGCACTGTCCCATTTATTATCACAGTCCAAACGCCGTTAGGTGAATTAGAGATACTTAAATTGTCCCATTGGTGTGTGTGTGTGTGTGTGTGTGTGTGTGTGTGTGTGTGTGTGTCAGTTCATCATCTGCTTTTATATTTATCATCAATATTTTAAGGGTTTTTTTAGCTGCTTGCATTGGCTGTTCTTTGCAGCTTTCCTTGAGTGCCAGTTGTGCGTCTGTTATACTCATGAAGTTAATTTTAAAATTACATTTCTTTGAGTTATTCTCAGGGCTAAAATATACTGATCAAGATTTAAGTATTGATTGCAGCCATATGAAGAATTTTGTAGTAGAGATGGATTAAGGCCTGTAAAAAGGATGAAGGGATTGATTCAGGAATAAAAAAATGAACGAAATTTAAATAAATTAAATGAATGAATATATACATTATTATTATTATTATTACTTATGTTCGTTAGGCATGGAAATCATTGCTTGATTATTATAATTTTCTGGACTGTTTATTAATTTGTAGGATTTTTCAACATGTGGTCCAGGTCCCGCATTGCCTGAATGAATTAAACTCACGCTCCTGCCAATAAATAATTAAATTCTGTCCCACACCGCAAGATATTCTAATAGGTCCTGCGAGTCCCGCACGTATACAGACCTCTAACTGCATGACTACAGTAGTACTACTTGTAGGCCATAAGAGCCAAGTATGTATTGCTGCAGACTGGAGCACCTCCAAAGGGGAGGGGCTTAGCTCCAAGTGGGAAGTCCATCAACAGTATACAGCTCGACTGGGAGCGCGTTTGTGCGGAGACCTCTCTCACCACGGCTCCGGCGAATGTCATAATAAAAGTCTTACGTGATTATTATTATTACTATTATTCTATTACATCAAATTTAATGTTATATAGAATGTACTATCACATCATATTATATTATATTATATAAAAGTCTACATCGTAAGGCAGGGAGATATCACTCAACACAGCTCCATTTCTCTGCCGAATGCCACAAAAAAAGTCCTCCGTGATTAAAAAGCTCATGGATGTCAAAAAATATATTAGTCAACAATTAATGATTATTTATATTTCTTAAATGTCAATATAATAAAATACGTGTAGTGTGTATGTATTTATAATATTATTGGCTATGAATAAACAACTGCATTTATTATTTAGATCTTTACTATTTTATAATTTGAAAAATTCACAGCATGGCAAATGTTTAAAGGTTTTAAATAAATAAAATGTAGTTGCAATGTGCACAACATGCTTTTAGACTCTTAGAAAATGCATTTTAATATAAACAAACATTTAATAAACGAAATAGATTAATTAATTAACCTTTGGGGTTATTTACAAGCACAAAACGTAAAAAACACCATACTGTGTAACATCAAGCACCATCCTACTTGGAGGTAGGCTCCGCCTGTTTGAAGGGAATGTTCCTCCCCTTTGGAGGTGCTCCAGGCTGCAGCTATACCCTTCTCATAAGAGCACGTATTTCAGGTGGTTATGGTAATTGTCTATGGTAGTGCATTGGCTTGGCTATGTTAATGTATTGTATTTATGTATAAACGATGCACATCACTTCCTTTTACTTCAGAGAAAGTATTAGAGGAACTAGCAAAAGTTTCCTTGAAAACGACAGAAAAGTTGTATCTTTTTAAGCAGCAGGATCACCACCAATGATCAGAGCGTCTGCAGATGACAACTCTGCCTGTCCAACTCTTCTCAGCAACCCATCAGAAACCCCACAGTCAGGCCTGGCACAAGCAGCAGGGGAGGGAGAAAGACTGCGTCACTCTCTTTGTTTAACAGAGTGTCACTAATTGTGTTTATCTAGACTCTGACCTGAATTTAAGATCAGTGTGGTTTGAGTACATGTGTGTTCAGTACCAGTCAAAAGTATGGACACACCATCTCATTCAATGTTTTTAATTGTTTTTCCTGTTTCTTTGCATAAATTAACACTGAAATCATGCAGACTTTGAAGGAACACATGAGGAATCATGTAGTGAACCATAATACTCTGTAAAGCATTTAGGTGGTTGTTATCTGGGGTGCTGTTAACTTCTGATTTCTGAGGCTGGTAACTCTGATTAACTTATCCTGTGCAACAGAGGTAACTCTTGGTTTTTCTTTCCTGGGGCGTTCCTGATGAGAGCCAGTTTTATCGTAGGGTCTTAGATGGTCTTTGCGACTGTACTTAAGGATATTTGGAAAGTTTTTGAAAATTTTTCTAAATTGACTGACCTTCGTTTCTTAACTGTGTTGAGTATTTCTTGCCATATTATGGATTAGAACATTACTCAAATAGGGCTATTTACTGTTTACCAACTCTACCTCTTTAAAACTAATGCTCTTATTCTCATTAAAAGACAAGAAATCCAAGTAATTAACTCTTGACAAGTTCAGCACAGCTGTTAACTGAAAGTCATTCCAGGTTACTCTACTTCATAAAGCTGACTGAGAAAATACAGCCAAGATGTGCAAAGCTGCCATCACAGCTCACTGAACCAATAATCAGCCGGCACCATGAGTTCCCATATCAGACTGAAAATGACAGGATGGAACAGGCATGAAAAGACTAAACCACCATCAAGCCGAACTCAATGGAAAAGGACGATGGGCTTTTATCTAGGGAACCAGTGAGGGAAAGAGGTGCCATAAATAACAGGCTAGACTGCACTACCGTGTGCTCTGCACCGGCGGAGTTTCCAACAGAGGAATATATATATATCCAAACAGAACACTTTCTGAAGTAATGCAGGTGGCAGCAGGTGTAAATAACGTTGGGGTGAGTGGGTATAGGGATTGCAATTTGCTCAGGAAATCTGGAAACGTGTTGGCTTTGCAGATATGCTTATCAAGCTCCATCACAGGAAGACTATGGATTGGGGAAAAGTTGTCACGAAGAAACTGAGAGACACTCAGAAATGTTCTGTGAGTGCTCTCACAAACACACCAATACACTCATAATATAAACATAAAGGTTTCTATATGGTGCGTCCTCAAAAGTTATTGCTTTCATTGTTGGAGGTCTACAGTAAACAGTGAAAGATATGTATTTGAGTGGTGCTCAACAGCAAAGTTTTAGGAAAAGCTGGACATTGTGCAATGGCAATGGGGCTGACGTTACCTCCTCCAGTTTTCAGCAGCCTGTACCTTTAGTGCAGAGGTCGGCCACAAATCCGACACATGCACAGTCCAATGCATACTTCCCCAAAAATGTAGCATTGCTTTGTGCAATACTGCGATTGGTCTGCTAAGCATTGTATCCCTGCCTTACATTTTCATGATGCGAACAGTCAGCTTAAAGCAGGTTTGTCACAACAGCCAACATCGGCAGGCTTAGAGCATGATATCTGCAATTCTTACTGTTTCTCTGAGCTGAATTACTCGCTGATTGTTGCTGATAGTTTTGATGAACCATGCATTTATTAAGGAGGTATGAAAACTAACCGATTATTGCTGATTGTCTGTTGTTTTGTTCAGGTGTACTGATATAATCATCATAGTGATGCTACAAATAGTAAAAGTATAAATGATATAAATGAAATTTAGTTAAATGTAAATGTAACTAATGTAAATGTAGTCTGTAATGGAGGGTGGATAGGTCATCTGAATCATGTAGCAGTAGCTGCACGATGGGCAGCTGCTCTGAAACATGAAGCAGGAGACACCGATGGTCAGATGTAAAAGGCCAGATATAAAAAGTAAAGAGATTAAAGTATTAGTTCTGATTGAATTTATGGAGTAGAAAACTGAGAATGTAAACTGTGGCTAGTAAATAGAAAAGAGTCAGAAGGTAACATAGATACAAAGACATCCATTTAATAGTGTCCACAAATCTAAATCATTAAGCATATGTGGTAGGATGACAAAACCAGCAATTCAGTTTATAACAATGTTCTACTTCCTGCAGTATGTTGATGAACCCCTGGATCTGCAGATTTTTTCTAAAGAAAACCTTCACTACTAAAAACTAAACAAAACAACTGGGGTTTCATCTAAACCTACATATAGGCTTACTGTAACAAGTATCACTGCCAAACTCTTCCCGAGGTAAAATGACACAAACATTGACAAGAGCTCAGTTTATGGAAAATGAACTTCAAAAAAATGTGCCTTTGTAAATATTTATGCAGGTTTATTTCTGTTGTAGTGAAAGGCTTACAAAAGTGTCCGGAAGCCTGACAAATGCTGCCCTTCAAGAGGAAAATTGTTTATTCAGACAGAACCTTGACATTTTCTTTTAGCTTTAAAGCTCCTCTAAGAGCTGTTGACACTTGCAAATCTCATTTACCAGAAGAGATCTTTAAAGAATTAGCATTAACTGTGTTTACATACTCATAACAGACTCTACAGCTCTGGAAAAAAAAATGAAGAGACCACTTCAGTTTCTGAATCAGTTTCTCTGATTACGATATTTATAGGTATATGTTTGAGTAAAATGAAAATTGCTGTTTTATTTTATAAACTACGGACAACATTTCTCCCAAATTCCCCCAAAAATATAATATTGTCATTTAGAGCATTTTCTTTAAACGAGAAATGGCTGAAATAACAAAAAAGATCATATTCATAAAGTTTTAAGAGTTTAGAAATCAATATTTGGTGGAATAACCCTGGTTTTTAATCCCAGTTTTCATGCATCTTGGCATCATGTTCTCCTCCACCAGTCTTACACGCTGCTTTTGGATAACTTTATGCCACTCCTGTTGCATAAAAATGTCAGCAGTTCAGATTGGTTTGATGGCTTGTGATTATCCATCTTCCTCTTGATTATATTCCAGAGGTGTTCTTCTTATACTCTAGATTTTATTAGACTTTACTGTTTATGTGATTATTATGGTTACTAACAGTTTCCAATACGGAAAACGCGAAAGTGATTTATCTGGTAGCCTCATTGTAAACCTTCTTTTTGGCAAATCAGATGTATCGCTCTCTGGCTCAAAAAATGCCTACAGCCAGAAAGTCCATTATCACTCTTTCTCACACACACATATACACACACAGAACACACACACTCACTGGTCAAAAGAATGGCAGGCGCTTCTTGCCATTGTTCATTGTGACAGGGATCCTTTCAATGCATCAAAAAAACAGCCTGTGAGTGTCCTCTTCAAAAAATTCCATGGCAACCCGCTCAACCCACCCTGCCTCATTTCACCGTCTGCCTTTGTGTCTCTTTCTCCTCTTTTTCTTTCTCTCTCTCTCTTTCTCTTTTTCTTTTCTGTATAATAAATCTGCAGAGAGTTTCATTATGAAAAGTTGCACCCGTCCTGGACCCATGGCCTCGTCCCATTCCGGAGACAGAAAGCTTAAATGACAGGCAGCCATTATGCCACTGAGAGACGGGTGTTAAAAAGACCAGAGGAAAGACGCAAAGTAGCGAAAGAAGCAAGAGCAATTTCAGCCGGCTTTGTTCTTCCACAGTTTTATATTCCAAACAGATTTTGACTTTTCCCAATGGGTTCCGTCCTCGTAATGAAGCGGGGGTCCCTAATTTGAGTCAGTCCCGGACTCAAGCAGCCCAACAGCCAACAGAGTGCAAATGGCTTCATATCGAGGGCAATTCCACTTTTTAATAAAATACAGGGCTTGCGACAATGAATTATGGATCAGGGCTGGTTTCACAAGCTTGTGTGTGAAGCCTCTGCTAGCTTCAGTAATGGCCTCGCTGACCCTGACACAGTGTGTGAAAAAGTGCTAAAGAGGCTATTAATGCACTGACAGCTGTTTGTTTACACTTATTTAGCCTTTTAGATGAATAGAACTGAGAATTAGGCCTAAAGATTAAGACAGAATAAATGTCTTCCATTTTCTCTGAGTCTCACTGATTATGCCAGGAAAGATACCTCAGGGAAAAATGCACAAAAGAGCAGCATCAATACTATTCCTGCTTTCTACCAAGACTTATGGAGGTGGGTCTGCAGTTTTGCATCTCTATAGACCGTAATGCCTTTTCTACCTAATTTTCTACCTCTGCCTCTGCCTTCTATCTGTCTCACACACTCCGAAAGAACGCACACATGCAGCAAAGTCCATTAGAATTTGGACATTTTGGATTTTTTATTCCTTACATCATCTCAATAGAGTTTAGACTGTTATTAAAACATTTAATCATTATTTTTTAATGTGTTTTCTTTATACTAGGCTGATTTGCCCAGAGGGGTACATCCCAATTGGTGGAGAATGTGGACTATCCTGGAAGACGGCTGAAGACAGTTAAAGTGGATGATCAAAACACAATTTATTTCTTGGTAAAAAAAAAAAACCTTTACAACATCTACTTATCAAGTCAGGAACACTGTTAAGTCTACAATTAAGTGAAACATTAATAAATGTACTGTAAATCCAGAAACTGTGTAATAAAGTATGTATTTCATAAACAGTTGATACAGCATTTTATTTTAGATTCTAAATAATAAATACTACATTATAAATATACATAAATATTAGGTAAAACTTAATATATTTAGGTGTAATAACAGGATTTTTTTTAAGTAAGATATTTTTTTGAAAAATGTAATCATAATACCTTTCTTTACAAATATATATATATATAGCACTTTTCATAAATAAATTATAGCTCAAAATGCTTTACAGCATAAGGTAATAAAACAAACAAAACCATAAGTACTGCAAAAAAGTATGTGAACAAATTAAAATGTAACTAACAAAATAAGACAAAAATAATAATAGTAATAACTTGACATTTACCTCAACAATAAAAAGAATAAAAAAATAAAATAACATTGCTGTTCCTTTAAGTGAGCTACTGCCGTATCTTCACAGCGTGAATGCGCAGGTCAGCTTCCTCTGCTGAGACGTGCAAAAATGCAGCGCTGTTAAGATCCCAACGTGCCAAAGTCAGAGCGCACATGCCTCTTAAAGGGAATGACAAGTGACACACTGATTGGTTTATTTCATTGGTTCATTACGCTCAAAACACACTCATGATTAATTAAGAGATTTAGTCAGAGGTGGAAAAAGTACAGAAAAATTGTAATTAAGTAAAAGTACCTTTACTTTGCCAAAATTCTACTCAAGTAAAAGTAAAAGTACCCATCTAAAAATAAATCTGCTCGAGTAAAAGTAAAAAGTACTCAAGTTACATAGTTACTTTTATTTATTTGATGTAAAAAAGTAAAAACAAATCATAAATGAAATTGTTTTTAATGAACTATTATTCCACATAATAATTTGGACCTTTCAGGCAGTATTTGTTCAGACCACCCCATAAAACAAGTGGTATAGGTTTCTATGATCCATTTTTTTTCTTTACTATTAAAAAGTTATGGTCATACAGGTGACTATAAACTGTAATTTTATAGTTTTACAGTTCATTAATATTTTTAACTTGCCATTGCTTTGCTTTAACTGCTTTTTTTTTACATTTAATCAGATTGTTTAATGATAAAAGTACTTACACCATATGCTTTCGCAGGTTTGATGTGGAAGTTTTTAAAGCTGACAGCTCTGTCCGGCAGGGCAGGCACATTTTGTATTGCATGAGGACGTTATTGCCTCGTTATTCCACGCGCAAGCATCCGTGCCAATTTTTTTTTTACTTCAGACAATTTTTTTTTCCCCAGCACTTTATTTTTTACTCAGTAACGGGGAGTTTTCCAATGTAGCAAAGTAAATGACTTGTGTCAAAATGTACTTGAGTAAAAGTAAAATTACCTATTTTAAAATCTACTCAATTACAGTAACTTGAGAAAATGTAATTCATTACTTTCCACCTCTGGATTTAGTACAAGCCTTTTGAGCATTACCAAATACCAAACCATGTACACCAACATGCCCTAAATCCAGCTGTGCAATGTGCAATTGACCGATGCACTATAGGTCACTAAAATAGGGCCCTCAGTATTTATTGGTTACAGAGTTTTGGTGCATTGTGCCAAAAGGCTGTTTCTCCAAATGGACCTGATCTATCTGAATTAAATAATGAAATTATGAATGTTCCTCTTTGATGTTCTACAAAATAAGGCCTAAAAAGGCATGAAAACTCCCTCACACACACACACACATACACACACTGGCAGATATTCAGACACTGTAATATGCCATGTCAATAATTCTGTCTCATCTCCTCTCTGAAAAACGGCATAAGAAAGGAGTCAGGGTGATAAATATTTATCTGTTGATTTGTTTGGAGGGGTGAGGGAAAGGGTCTGCTTTGGATTACAATGAGTGCAATCAATACTGGCTAACACAGACGCTCACACACTTTTCGTCTGCCTGTCTGTCCGCACACACACACACACACAACACACACCTGTGTTTTTCCGAGTGAGGTGGATTGATATGATTATGTGCATGACTGTGCCTTGTAAAGCTCAGTGCTCTCAAACAACAGAGACGCTGACATCTGCTATCTGCTTACCTCCACACCAATCACACATTAGCCCTGCGTACCGCTTCATCATACATCACATACTGAAGAGAGAGAGATACAGCGAGAGAGAGAGAGAGAGAGAGAGAGAGAGAGAGATACAGAGAGAGAGAGATACAGAGAAGATAGAGAGAAAGAAAGAAAGAGAAATAGACAGATACAGAGAAAGGAAGAGAGAGAGAAATGGACAGAGAAAGAGAGGAGAGATAAATAGAGAGGAGAGAGACAGAGAAAGAGAGAGAGACAGACAGACAGTAAGAGAGAGATATAGACAAATACAGAGAGATACAGATGGAAAGGAGAAAGAGAGAAAGAGATACAGAAAAAAGAGAGAAAGGGAGGAGAGATAAATAGAGAGGAGAGAGACACAAAGAGAGAGTTAATGAGAGAGATATATACAAATACAGAGAGAGAGAGAGAGAGAGAGAGAGAGAGAGAGAGATACAGATGGAGAGGAGAGAGAGAAAGAGATACAGAAAAAAGAAAGAAAGAGAGGAGAGATAAATAGATAGGAGAGAGATACAGAGAGAGGGAGACAGACAGACAGTAAGAGAGAGATATAGACAAATACAGAGAGATACAGATGGAGATGAGAGAGAGATACAGAAAAAAGAGAAAAAGAGAGGAGAGATAAATAGAGAGGAGAGAGACACAAAGAGAGAGAGAGTTAATGAGAGAGATATAGACAAATACAGAGAGAGAGAGATACAGATGGAGAGGAGAGAGAGAAAGAGATACAGAAAAAAGAAAGAGAGGAGAGATAAATACATAGGAGGGACGGAGGGAAGGAGGGAGGGAGGGAGGGAGGGAGGGAGAGAGAGAGAGAGACAGTAAGAGAGAGAGATATAGACATATACAGAAAGAGAGAGAGATACACAGGGAAAGGAGAGAGAGAAAGAGATACAGAAAAAAGAGAGAGAGAAATAGACAGATACAGAGATGGAGGCAAAGATACAGAGAGAGGGACAGAGAGAGAGAGGGAGAGAGAGAGCAATGAGATCAGCTGTATGTTTCAATTTCATACCTAATTAGTTTTCATTTCAGGCTTTGTAATGAATCCTCCTGAACACACAGATGAAAGCAACACATCCCACACACACACACACACACACACAAGCACACACACACAATAAAATAAGCCCTAGCAATAAATGAATAAACGAGAGGCACAACATGGAAGGAAAGGTATAAGCAGTAAGAGCCCATTCTGAGTATCTCCAGTTCTTCTAAACTATTAGGATCAGAAGGACTGAAGAACATCTTCTGCAGTGGAAAGTTACAGTGTTCCCCTTATTTACAGTACCAGTTTGGATGAATCTTCTCATTCAGGGATTATTTTCCTACATTGTACATAAATAGTAAATAAAGTCAAATTATTAAGGAACACATAAGGAATCAAGTAGTAATTTAAAAGTGTTAAACAAAGCAAAATATATTGGGTTAAGCTGTGGATTAACTTGTGGATTATAACTTGTGACTGCTGGTAACTGTGATAAACGTATCCTGTGCAACAGAAGTAACTCTTGGTCTTCCTTTCCTGGGGCGGACCTGATGAGAGCCAGTTTCATCATAACATGTTTGATAGGCTTTGTGACTGCACTTAAGGATATTTTCAAGGTTCTTCACATTTGATTGATTGATTGACCTTCATTTCTTAAAGTACTTTTTCTTTACTTACTTGAGTAGAACATTACTCAAATAGGGCTCTGTTCTTTGCTGACAGAAGGGTGACAGAATTCAAGCATATACTGTACAATAAGTTATGTATTTAAATAATTTGTTATTAAAATGTATAGGAACAGCTTATGCTTATCAGCACAAGATGATAAGTTTGTTTTATGAATAATATTACATTGTATTGAAATATTATTTACAGTTATGCACCCTAAAGAGACAGACATTGGTTCTGTTGACTTACTATTGTTATGAAGCATATTTCAAAGTAATAGAGCTTATTGTTGCTGTCCAATGAAAAGCAAGTATCTCCATTTTTGGTGTGTTTTTGTTTGATTACATAATTCGAACACACAAACTGTCACTGTCACACTTTACACTGTGTCAAAATGTCTTGATGAATGGACCAATAGAAATTCTACACTGTAAAATGATTGATCTTACTTAAAAAAGTGAGGAAACCGGTTGCCTTGAAAAAGTTATTATAACTGTTATTTTCAAGTTAAGTTCACTTTATGCTTGCTATTTAAGTGTACTCAAATCATAGTTAAATCTACACAGTTTACTTGAGTTGTTTCTACTTTAAATAGCCTGTAAATGCAAGTTGTTTTTTTTTAAGTGTGTAAAACCCGATAAGTTGACTAAATTCAAAACTTTTGTTGTAACCGATTACCTAATAAATTTTAAGTTCATGTAATATAATTTTTAAGTACAGTGAACTTAACAAATACATATACATATATATTTAAAATTAATATTTTTACTACTTTTCCTCTTCTTTCTGGTTTAATTTTTTATATAGTACTGAGAGCACAGGTGATCTACAAGTTTACCTAACCTAGCCTGGGAGGAATCACTACACACTGATGGTGAGTGCCAGAAATTGGGGGACACACCCAGTATGCAAATCGATTGTGACAGAAGCCAATGGAAAAGAGGCTGCCAATGGCAACAGACTAAACTCAGTTATTATAAGTTGGTTCAACTCAAAGATCTCAGTTTAAGTGTTTATGTGCCCACGAATGTTCAACTAACTTAAAATAGTTGAGTATTGTCTAGAAATCTCCAATTTTATGTAAAACAGACTTAGTTTATTTTAGTTCAAACAACTTCTGGGTTTACAGTGTACATAATGACCTGAAATAAACTCTTTTTTATATTAACTTACATTGAAAGTTAAGAAGGTTTTAGCTCTCTCTCCTGTAAAGCAACACTATGATTGTGATTCGAGTTTCATTCCATTGCAAATGCCCATTGCTTTAGTTTGAAAAGGTTCTTCTGTGAATATGATACCTCATAAGTACCTCATTTAATATCTTGTATATCACTTGAAGTTTGCTTTAGAAATACATTATTCAATGTTTATTCATATTTTATAACCTCCCAGTATAGGCAGATGTTAAAACCTAACCCACAAATAAATAAATAAATAAGCAAGAATTTATTTTACATAAATTAATATATAAAGGCCTTTTTTTGGCTTCAAATTTTGTTTTTTACATGTTTGATTGATGTCTTCAGCAAAACCTCTGTGCGGCCTTTCCGTCAAGAGCTTACAGGGAAATATAAATGAACTGCCCTTCAATATCTGCTGCACTAAGCTTTTTAGAAGGCTAAAACACATTATGAAACATTCACTTTTCATTCTCCAGGGTTGCTTACTTATTTGACAAAGTTTTGACATGTTTTGAAACTACAGCAAACTAACCTAACCTGACACGGTGGAGCAAAAGCTCTGCATTATTTAATAATCAATATCAGTGTTGCCAGCATTGAATGCATTATTATAAGCACATCATTCAGAACATGTTCCCTGACTTTCAGACCATCTACAGCAAACTGTGCTGGACCAAGGCCAAGAAGATTGTAAATAACCTCAACTGTCCTCACAATGGACTTTTGTTTCTGCTGCTGTCAGGGAAGATATTTCGTGTCCTGAATGCTATAAAAGAAGGGCGAGCATGAGCTTCTTTCCATAGGCCATTCAGCCGCTAAACCAGGACAATGTTCTCTCAGTGTGGTAAGTGGTTACCAACTTAGGAGATAGTAGCTTCTTTTAGCTATTTTAAGTTGCACCCATTGCTGGTACAAATGTGCAAAGGCCCTCGTACACAGCTGTCTAGTCTCTGTGTAAGCGAAGTATTGCCAATATACAGTGGAAAGACACTTGGGTGCTTAATTGCAGGTGTAGGATAGGAGCTGTAGTGGATCAGTGGTTGAGCGATCAGAGAACTGGACCCTCGATAACAAGGTTGTGGGTTCAACAGCCAAATCCTGTTGGACCCCTCCCCACTGCTATGTGACCACTCTCTCCCTATGTGTTCACTGAGTGTGTGTGTGTTTGTTCACTGCAAAATTTTATCTGTGATTCCAGCAAAATATGGTCACTTTGGTTGTCTTGTCTAAGGGATATAAAGACTCCCAGTATTGAGCTGCAGGGGATTTAACTGTCTTCTCTGGAATTCTGGTGTTCCATCCAGTACTTTTGGGATAAGTTAGATGAGTTGAGGAGTTGCTGAGTAGCTGGTTTGATGATCAGCCAACATCTGACAACCTGACCCCCAATGTTTCATAAATCTAGGAGAAAGCCTTTCCTAGACAAAAGAGATTACCTTAATTTTGGAAGAAGCAATGATTATAAAGAAGTTTCCCAATACTTTTGTTTATATAATGTATTTTCTTGTTATATTCTATAACATTAGCTACAATAAGGGCGGCTGCTATCCATTTGGGTGCCCCAAACACAAATTCAGAATAAACTTTGTAAAAACAGTATGTAGCATTCAAGTATTAGGTCTAGTCTAGTGTTGAGATAGAAAAGTACAATAGAATTTACTGAACAAAGGTATGTTACCATCTCTACAATGAGACTATGCTCAGAAGCTCCTTCTAAATTAGCTATAGCTCCACATTATCTCTGTACTGTTGTTTTTGTTCTGTTATTTATGTTTGTACTGTCCTGGTCAACCAGAGGGGGATGGGTTCCTTTGACTGAGTCTTGGTTCCTGCTAAGGTTTCTTGCTCTTAGTATAAGGGAGCTTTTCCATGGCAAATTTTCCATGCTAAATAATATAAAATGTAAAGTTTGTTAGCTATTTGCCTGGCAGTCAATTCTAGTAACAATTTAGTTAGTGCAACTTTTTTTGAATAGGCTTATAATATGTCAATTTAGCTATGAAATGGTCCAAAAAACGATAAATTCTTTGTTTTTCAACATATTGTCGTACCTACAAGCAACGCACAAGCATCCTCTGGCTGTCTCTTCTTTTTCCTCATTTCCACCCTCTGACTCTGGATACCTTTTCAAGGCCATGTCCGAACACAGGTGTCTCCCACACTTGAGTTTTAGGCGCAAGAACCAAACATTACCTGCAGTGATTGACTGCATTTGAGGGAAGGAGAAAATCTATCACTTAAGTCAGTGTTAAGTCCAGCTGTCAGTGTTATTTTAGAACACTTTTGGAACATCGACTAGAAACGAGACAGTTTGGAACTTTAGACAGTGAGGATGAATACACTGAGGCACCGTGGGAGAGAAATCTAGAGAGCTGGATTGACTGGGTTGCCAACGTCTCGCCCCAAAGACTTGTTATCTGGAGAAAAATGGTATTTTAAGGTGGAAGACTGACAAATAAGCTCACCCTAGAAACGGTACCCACTGCATGCTGACAGTATGATGACAATCATCACCGGTTAAGTATCCACACGCCATCCACGTTAAGTGAAAGCAGTGCAGACTCTAAAATGTATTTCTACCCAAGCTTGCACACATGTACAGTCACTAGGGGTGTAAATACATGGTCTTAGAATCTAGAGGGTCTCCCTGTTGTGTGGTTTGGATTTCGAAAAATTGCAATCGCTGTCTCACATTGATTATTTCTTCAGATATCTGATGCGGTGAGACAGATGAGAATGATGAACATGTGCTATAAAAAATAGGATCACTCTGATACTTATGTGATCTGTCATAACTGGACAAATCCCAGACATGTGCAGATGCAAATCAAAGTATACATTATTAAACAAAGTAGCAGAAAAGGCAGTGGTCAGAATGAGCAAGGTCAACACCGGGAAACAGCAGCAAGAGGGCGTAAACATACCAGAAACAAAATACAGTCCAAAGGTCATACACAGCAAGACAAGATAAGAGGGAAGACAAATACAAAAACCAATTCAGAAACAAAAAAAACTATCACAGGCAGGGAAAAACACGCTGTAAATGCTGTAAACCGTCAATACTCAGCAAGGCATGAAGGAAATGACGGCATATATATAGTGAGTGTAACAGGTGAAATCAATATTCAGGTAATTGACTTCCTGGAAGTGCTGTATATGGCGCCATGTAATTGTAAACAGGGGTGATGTCAGTGTGTGGTGCATCCTGGGGAATGAGTGTGGGAGAGACAGAAGCACCTTTGGCACCAGGCGAGACAATATCCATAGATGTAGATCACATTTGAATACATAAGCTGCATGTCATATCTGAAACCTATCTGGTTTTCATCTGGATAGTCCCAGTGTCCAAATTTGTCATTTGTCCGGTTCTGTACTGTTCTCGTGATCATTCTCTGTAAGGAGAAAAGGACTAATTAAATTTTTAAAAATGTGGGTCAGTTAGTTTGTCACTCTCACCTAATGTTATTTTAGCCGCAAAATTTAAAAATTGTGAAAAACTGAATTTCAAAAATGCCTTGTAATTGAAACTGTATTTAAAAATGTAATGGAAAATTTCAAATATTTCAAAATAATAGTTTGAAAAAGAGATGTCTAAAAATGCATATTTAAAAATGCAAAAATGTGAAATTTCCAAAGGGGTCTAATAGCAAATGTTCACAAAGTTCTAGTCTCTGTAACTATTAAATGTAAAAGTATTTTCTTTAGAGTAATTACACATGAAGCCAGAGAGCGGTGAGTACTGTTTCCTACGCCTTTAAAAGACTTTTGATAACTGCATAAAACTGGTACAGAAAGTAGATTCATGTCTGGCTGATGCACATAGCAACAACTCCTTAGCTTAGCTTTAGCTTAAAAAAAAAGATATGTGTTTTATAAAACCATTTGAATGACATTTATGAGTTATGTCACATGTCACATCTTATTGACAGATATTGTTGCTGTCCAATGAAAGACAAGTCTCTCAATTATTGTTATTATTCTTCAAACTGACTTCCATTGAAAGTTATGAAGATTTTTCTCTCTCCTGTAAAGTTGATACTTGTTTTTCATTGGACAGCAACAATATGCAACAGTTTTACATTTACAGCTGTTTCACATTCATTTGGAAGATGAAAAGCATTTACTAGACTGAGAAAGTGTCTTTCAGTGTGTGTGTGTGTGTGTGTGTGTGTGTGTAAGGGAGAGTGTGTGTACTACTCTGGTTCTTACATCCAGTAATAAGTGTTTTCACACCACTCTCCTGATCGTTCATCATAGTCATATCAGCCCTTCTCACCTCCCCAAGGGCAGAGAGATAACCACACACACACACACACCACTTAGTAACAGTGTCTCCCCTCTCTTTCTCTCTCTCACACACACGCACACACACACTCATACTGCAGACAGTGCAGATAGCTCAGAGGTGCTAAAGAAAAGTTTACTGCTGTCGTGCCACAGCAAGTCTTTAATCAATGGATTTGTATTTAAAAGATTAAATTCATCCAAATGATTCAGTCACCTCTGATTCAGATTCAGTTCCACATACAAGCTAAAAGAAAACAGAGTCAGGTTCTTTATTCAAAGCCCATAGCTTGTTAAGTTTCAGTGGTATGTGCACAGCCAGTACGTCACTAATTAAAATAGATGCTTTGGGTAAGAGCTTATTTAAAAAGTATTAGGATTTGGAACATCCAGTACAGTCAACAAAAAAAACTACACTCATTCTCTTCACTTCACAATGTTCTCAGGATGTTCTTAAATATGCTAATAATAGATTATACCCATCTGTAATTATCTGCTCATTCCACTCTGCATTGGACAAAGGCTAAATCCCGGTCTTTCCCCTGGATTCAGGATCATTGTCCTGCTGCAGAACCCAAGTATGCCTGAGCTTCAGGATTTTCTGGTAGAAGGCAGAATTCATGCAAAGCAGCCCCAGAACAGCACCATGTTTGACATTTGAATGTTTTGCCAGATGTAATGGAACACTTACCTTTCATAAAAAAATACACATTTGTTTCATCAGTCCACAGAATATTTTCCCAAAACCCTGGCATCATCATCAATATGTTTTTTTTTTTTTTGGCAAATGTGAGCCTATTTTTTTCTTATTATTGAATCATGAACACTGACCTTTAACTGGCCAGTGGTGCAAGTGAGACGATTCGTCCATTTTGGAGTAATTTCGGTAGCTGGGATCTAAGCTCTCTCTCTTTCTGCTAGTGCGTTCCATTCCTGGCAATCCGGGGTGTGGAAATATGACATGCAAATGGGCAGTGTTTCCTTAATATTTTGGGAGTTAGTAAAAAAAATGATAACACTTTAATTGGATGGTCCATTTGATGGCCTCTTTGATGCTCAACTGACATTCAACTAACATTCAACTACATCTCTACATATTAAATGCAAATGAACTAAAAGGTAAAAGGAAATGATTCTCTATTGAATATAACCCTACATTCAACTCTAACCCAAACGCTTATCTTAATATTTTAGGATTGGGTTTAGTGTTAGATTTTAAGTTTAGGTTAAGGTTAGGGTTAGGTGTAGGGTTTGATTTTATGGTTGATTAAAGGTTAAGGCTAGGGTTAGGTGTACGGTTAGGTTCTATTTTGAATAATTTACATTCAGCATAGGGTTAGGTTAAATTAATGGACATTCAATTCAGTGTTAGTAGAATGTCAGTTGAGCATCAACAAGGCCATAAAATTGACCATCCAAGTAAAGTGTTACCAAAAAAATATATCACTAATTGGTGCTTTAAGAGCAGAACGGCAAGAGAGGGTATTTCAAGCAAGTTAGACTCAAATTAAACTTATTTAAGCAATAATATAAATATGCTGGACACTTGCTTTGCATTGCAAACACTGTAGCACTGATAGACTGTGCTTTTATTTACAAACATGAATGTATTCGAGTAGCCATTTTACAGCAAATAAAACTGTAATCATATTATCTTTCAAAACAAGCCTTTTGTAAAGGATGCATCTGAAGCACACACACCTGCAAACCCACACACACTCACACACAAACACACTTTTAACAAAGACCAGTGAATGCACTGAATGTCCACACAGTTTAACCTACTAGGGACAAATGCTAATAAATATAATAAATAAACTTTACCATTACCATATAAATAAATTTAGCCATGCAATTCCTCTTTGATATATGCATCGTACATATGCAAAATTATGCAAATTAAAGCCTCTACACAGTATAATGAGCTGGCCAGGCTTGGTAAACATGGTAGGCCGAATTTCAGCCTTTGTGCCAGTCAGTCTGTATTAGCATGTTTAGTGAGCGTGGATTTATGGGTCTGTGTGAACAGCTTTAGATCAGGGCCATTGACCACACACGACAAACACGTGCGCACGCACGCACACACACACACACACTACAAGGTCTATAAACAAACACACCTGTCAGTACATGGCACCAGCTTAGCGTTCCTGGGAATAATATACCTGCTACTTGTGATGGATAAGTGTACTGTATGTTTGTGCAGTGTTTAAGACCTAGACACACACACATACAGATATTACAACCATAAATATTATCAGCAAGTGTCTGCAGTGCTTGAACATTCGTACACTCTCAGCCGAGGTATCAGCCTGACACGCACCTTGATTAAAGTAATGTTTGTACATCTTCCATTCGATTAAACAGAGTTAATGGGAAATGACCGACACAGTCAGAGACACCCGATACGGCTCGTTTTCTGGGTTACGCAGACTGAGAAGGAGCTGATGCATATTTATGAAGAAGCTGACTATTCATGGATGATTTTCTAGTGGGTTATGATTCACTGAATGACGAAAATGCGTCAACTTTGCACGAAAACGAGTGCCAATTGAGATTCGCCCATGAACTACCAGTGTCTGCCACACCATTGAATAGTTGAAGCTGTTGTAACAGGAACTTTTCCACTTTTCCTTAAATACAAATGTGTAGACACCATGTAAAAGGTAGATAAATGTAAATGAATAGAGATTAAACTGGTTTGCTTATAGCTTAGATTCATATTTTATTCACAGTAGAACATGTAAAAGTGCTGGCAGCAACATATATCAAAAAAGTTGGGTCTGGTCTATTACAAAAGTCGGGAAAAGTAAGTGGTAATAATGTAAAAATCACAAGTCGACTAATTTGTTAATTTGATATTTGTTTGATTAGTCAATTAGTCACGATTATTTTTTTGTCATGCCCTCCATTTATACTGATGAGAGCCACTAAACGTTTAGGCCCCAAGACCAATTTTGCATTACATTTTAATAGTTTGACGTACCTATATTAAAAATATAATAGGAAACATTCACACTCAGCATGAGGACAGGGCCAATCAGGATGCTCAGGATCTGTCACTCTCTCACTATGTATGTGTGTCAAATGATTCAGAGAATCTGGAGAAATTTGACCGAAGGCTGTCTATCAAAACTTAATGCTAGTGATCTTTGGGACCTCAGGCTTTATCTAGGTTCATCAATAAAAATAATTTAATAAAAAAATAATCAAATACTAATATTTGGTTCTTGTATGTTCTTATGCATTTATTTACTGTACTTTAATTAAAGCAGCAGTCCTTAAGATTTTGCACAATCTTCTGACCCAAACCCAACTGAGATGGGAGATTTGAGGTGATTTGAGATGAGCTGGAGCTTCACAGCGTGAAGGAAAAGCAGCAACTATTGTTCAGCACCTCCAGGAACTTGTTCAAGATACTAAGGAAAATATTCCATGTAACTCTACATGATGAAGCCAGTGAGAAAATACCACTTTTTGTTTACCAAATAATTCTGCATGTGTTCCAGTGTAGCTTTACTATAGTCTTCAATATAAATTTTACAGTGAACAAAATCATAAAAAGTAAGAAAGCATATTAAATAAGAAGAGGCGTGTCCAAACATTTGACTAGTACTGTAAAAGAAGACATTTTGGTTTGCAGACAAAGCCAACAGGAAAGGAAACCAAGACAGGCTAGTCTCAACAGTCCTGGCTCGTCCCTCATGAAAAACAGCAGGTTTCGTGAACCGTAGAGTAGCTGTGTGGTTTATCTGTCCAATTCACACCTCAGTTAGGTGGGAAAGGAAGAGGATTAAGTGGAGGAGGGCGGAAAGAATGACAGCGCGACAAGCTAACACATGCTTGGTCGCCTGATGACCCTCTCCCGACAGAACTGGAGAGCTAAATGAGGAAGCTCTTAGTGGCATCACGGGAACGAGCGATTCTCGCGAGCAAACACCGGGCGCCTTATCTGTACAGCTGCCGGGTTGCCAGGTCTGCTGGAGTGGCTGCGTGACGATGGTTGTTTGGGTCAGGAGCGCTTCAGCCCTGCAGCAAGGCCATCTGTCCGAGTACATCACACCGTCCTTAATTAGCCTGCTAAAGGTCAGCTTAGCACTTTGCCAGTCAGGCATGCCCTTGGCCACCCCTGGGGACGGCTCGAGGGCCTGATAGCTGCGCAGCGCCAAGTAGCTAAGGGTGCCTGTTGGTGAGGTGGGCTAGCACAGCTGCTTAGGGGGTGAAAGCTGTGTCACAAATCAAGTACCTGTGTAGTGTACAAGAGTGACAGTGTATGTAGCATGTTTTCTTGTGGGAAATGTAGCTACTAATGAACTCTTAAATACATAAATATATACAGCACCTCTTGCTTAAAAAAAGGGAATGGCTTTCAGTTAACAGAAGTGCTGAACTTGTCAAGACGTACGTACTTACAATAATACTACTTAAATTTGTGGAAAAAAAGTGCTCCGGTGATTCGGTATAACGTTGCTTTAGTCTGGTGGAGGAGTGTGTGGGGCGGGGAAAGATAGGATTTCGGCTCTTGCTCATGAATATTCATACATACAAACATATCACCTCTGGTTGGCTAACAGCACTGAGAGGCAGTGAGACGAACAACAGTAAGAAACATTTCGAAGTAAAGATATTTTTACACTAATAACAGTCTTTTCAATGTCATATGTTACTTTACAACATGTGCATATTGCCCTGCTAAGTGCAGTTCAGCCTCTGATCTAGACTGAAATCCACCCGAGATCCCATGTAAGACCTATGTAAACGTACAGAGGTGGGTAGTCCAGGTCCAGAAAGTAAAAATCCCCCTGGGATTGGGTGGATTTTTACTTTTTTTTAACTAGTGTAAACAGAACTGTTCTAAACATACACCTACCTATTTAAATTGTACTTTGCTGGTGTTGTTCAATGGTGTTGTACTGATGAAACTGGCTCTCAACAGGACCACCCAAGGAAAGGAAGACCGAGAGTTACCCCTGTTGCACAGGATAAGTTCATCAGAGTTACCAGCCTCAGAAACTGCAAGTTAATATCACCCCAGATAAGAGCCACCTACACAGTGTCTGACTTGAGGCAGACCCAAGGTATATATGTGTGTGTATTTTTGAGAGCTGCATTAAGTGAAGGAGGCCTGCAATGTCATGATAGTTAAAGGAGGACAAATAACTCGGTTGGAAGTGTGACTGTGTTATTTTTCTTTTTTTTCTGTGGTCACACTCCTCAAAGAGAGGGAGGAGAGAGTCTGAATAACTCACCGGCTGCTACTGGAGAGCGGAATGACCAGAGTCACAACACGGTGGATTAAAGCAACACACCATTCCACATGAACCTATTAAAGCGTGACACCCCCCCAACCCTCCCCAACAGCAGTAGGTAATCAGTAAGAGCAGTGTGTGTGTGTGTCTACTTCTCCCTACAGTGCTGCCCCAGTCAGTAGGTCCCTTTATATAAAGCCCCTGGCCTTCACCGCCGAAGGCCTCGGCCAAAAAAACAATTTTCCTCCATCTCCTCCACTCTGTGGCCCAACCAAATTGAATTCTCCTGGTCATGAATCTTCAATTAAAAGCGAGCCACTCCAAAAGTGTATTACTCTCCAAGTTCCAGTCAGCCGTCATGGAATGAAATTAGCCACACTAGTGACTAGACTTCACTCAAGAGTACATTTTCATTAGAACGGACTATTAAAAAAAGATGTCAAATGGAACTGTTCAGCCGTGAACATCAGTCATTTTTCACCTGTCTATTAGGACTGCATGATATGAATTCTCCATATTGCAATATTCTTTTAATATACTCATTGTCAAAGACACAGTTCCGAAATAGCTGCACCCAGAAGGAAGTGTCGATTTGCAACTCTATTCAGAAAAAAGATAAAAGTTGCCAGGAGTTGTAGAGGTTCCTAATGGTGTACTGCAATAATCTGCCCTATACTGCTTTAATATTCTTAAAAAGTCCCTGCAGATATTTAGTGGTAGGAGTGGAGTGTTGACAGTACGTCTAATAGCATTCCACACATTTTACTGCTCAGTTATTTATCTTGATGTTATTGAGTTCTACTAAAGCATGAGTAGACTGATAAATGACTGCATTATTTAGTTATTTATTTTAGTGTTCCTAAGAGCTCTATTAAAGCATGATCTACTAAAGTTGATCAGTATTTTATCTCAGTGTTACTGAACTGAACTGAAGCATGAGTAGACTGATAAATCACTGTGCTGATCAATTATTTATCTCAGTGTTACTGAACTAAACTGAAGCATGAGTAGACTGATAAATCACTGTACTGATCAATTATTTAGCTTAGTGTTACTAAGAGCTATATTAAGGCATGAGTAGACTGATAAATCACTGTACTGATCAGTTATTTATCTTTGTAATACTGAAAGCTCTACTAAAGCATAAATCACTGCACTGTTTAGTTATTTAATTTTGTGTTACTAAGAGCTCTACTAAAGCATGAGTAGACTGATAAATCACTTTGTTGATCAGTTATTTATCTCAGTGTTACTGAGAGTTCTGATAAAGCATGAGTAGACTAATACATCACTGCACTGTTCAGTTATTTATCTCAGTGTTACTCACTTTTAGTAAGGCATGAGTAGACTGATAAATCATTGTGCTCATCAGTTATTTATCTCAGTGTTACTGAACTGAACTGAGGCATGAGTAGACTAACACATCACTACTGTTCAGTTATTTATCTCAGCATTACTGAGCTCTAATAAATCATGAGTAGACTGATAAATTAGTGTGTTGATCAGTTATTTATCTCAGCGTTACTAAGAGCCCTATTAAAGCATGAGTAGATTAATAAATTACTGTACTGATCAATTATTTATCTCAGTGTTAATGCACTTTGCTAAAGCATGAGTAGACTGATAAATCAGTGTGCTGGTCAATGTTGTGCTCTTTTGAAGGATAGTTATCGATATACATATTTTAGAGATATATTCAATCATTTGTTTTTTTAATAGCTGAGTCATTATTGATACATGGTTCATTTGATTCAAGAAAAAACATTCATCTGTGGCTGTGGGCATTGCAAAGACCTATATTGCGACAATTATCAAGAAATGAACGTCACACATTTTGCAGCAGAAGCCAGATGGTGTTCTATTATGCTATTTTAATGCAGTAAACAACCTGCCTTACCAAGAGGAAATGAAGAAATAGCATAGGAACAGAGTCAGAGAAAGGAATAGGACATTCTCCCTGGAGATGATGGTGAGAATTAAATGAAAGTATGGAGGAGGGGGAGAAAAATCAAAGGGTAATGCCTCTGAGACATGCAGCCCTCGCAGGTAGTGAAATAGGAGATGGTGACCTTTGGCTTCCCTCCCTCCGGAGTTTCCTTTGCGGTAGTGAGATGCTGCGTAGATTAATCAAGACTTACATGCTATCCCAATGCTATCATCATATATCATATATCAGATACTGAATAAAGAGAGACAGATGGAGGAAGAGAAAGAGAGATATAGATATTAGGGAAAAAAGGAGATGGACTTCATCTTGTCTTCATCTGAAGCCTACGACTCTGAATTTGTATTGAAATGTTCAGAAAGCTACCCACACCATGACTTTAACTTACCAGCCACGAGACATAGCTGATGCAAGCAGCAGGAAATAATTGCCCTTCAACAAGCTAGACGAAAACCACTTTAAAATGCACAGACAGAAAGGGCCGGGGGTCTACAAGGCCTAGGGTCTGTTCATCTTACAATAACATACTACACTATAAAAACTGAAGGTTATTTTTTCTGTCCAAACGCTGGCTTGAGCTTGTTGAGTCAATGTCTTGGGTTAATTTCCCCAGTGCTTGCTAGTTTAGGGGTTATTTTTGTGTAGTCTGGTCGCTGAATTACTGACTATGACACAGCAGTAACATCTTCGCCAGTGGGTCGGTTATTTGTGTTATATAACAGCTTCTGTTGGCATCAAATATAAACATTTCACTACATAAAATTATTTGAAACTAATACTATACAAAAATGTTCTCAGTTAACCTGATATACCCCAGTGGATCAAAACCAGCAGATGACATGTCTCTCAAAACCATCACTGACTGTGGAAACCTCACACTAGACCTCAAGCAGTTTGGACTGTGTGTCTCTCCACTCTTCCTCCAGACTCTGGTCCCTTGATTTCCAAAAGAAATTTAAAATTTACTGATGGTCAGTGATGGTTTGGAGAGTCGTGTCATCTGCTGGTGTTGATCCACTGTGTTTTATAAAGTCCAAAGTCAGTGCAGTGTTTTTCCAAAAAAATCTTATAGCACTTCATGCTTTCCTCTGCTGACAACTTTTATGGAGATGCGGATTTCATTTTCCAGCAGGACTTGGCACACTGCCCACACTGCCAAGAGTACCAACTGGTCTTTATATATAATATTTAAATTTTCTGAGACATTGATTTTTGTTTTTTTTTTATTGGCTGTAAGCCATAATCATCAACAATAGAATAAATAAATGCTTAAAATAGATCATTCTGTCTATAATACATCTATATAAGATATACGTTTCACATTTTCAACTAAATTACTGAAATAAAGTAACTTAGTAACTTTTCAATGATATTCTATTTTTTTAGATGCACTAGTATGTTTTTGGTCTCCTACCTGTGTTAACTCTTTATTTACCGACTGATCAATTAACCTGACTTTATTACTTTTTAATGTGTGGCCATCCAACCCATCTGTTGAGCAATAGAATAAATAGAATACATTAAAGTCACTTCTTTGCCTATATTAACACTATCTGCCTAACAAATTTATTAAAGTTTACTAATAATATTTTTACATCCTGTAACTGTAATATGCATTTCATTTTATTAATATAATTTAAAAAATATCATGTTAAAATGAACAACCCCAAAAAAGATCTAAAAACAACACAGTGAAGTAACTATATATTTTAGTAAGGTTTATGCACTATTGTGCTTTTATTATGCTATTAGCCACCCATGAACAAAACATATTAACTCAGCAGGACAACTGTAAACACTATAATGCTATTTTAAGGTAACCCAAAGCTACCCTAGGCTGCAGCCTTGGGGCCTATACAATGATTAGGGCCCACTGATTGGCCCTAATTATTATTTATTTTATTAATTAATTTTCACCCTAGCTTCACGCTACAGTCAGAGGCCTTATTAATGATGGAAATTATGAGTTTTGTTTATTGCTTGTCCAGTTAACAATAGGGCTAATTCAGCAAGCTACCTATAGACCTACATCACTGTGCTGAAGACTCTCAGACGCTAGCTCTCTCTCTCTTTCTTGCACACACACACACACACACACACACACACACACTCACACAGCATGTTTCCAGGTTGTTAAAGGTAGAATATGCAGATACACTAGCATTTCTGTCCTTTATTAAAGCTCTCAGCACATTAAAATATTCTAATTTAAAAATCAAAACTAGCTTGAAATATGCCTAAAAAATAAATCATGATTTTAATAATGATTAATCACAGAATATTGTTGTGATTAATACAATTTTAAACAAATATCTGTAAGTGATTCACACCATTAATATACCTAGCATTAGCATTACATAGCATTATTTTTTTTTGTGTATAAAAATGTTTAGTGTAGCCTAAAAAGTGTAGCCTAAAAGTGTAGCCTAGGGGCCCCGATCACCTTAATAAACCACTTCTGACAGTTATTGCAGTGTTAGATATGTATTTTCTAATGTTTTCTATATATTTATATAGCTTGGACATACAATATGATTGTTCTATAGAACTGTTACATTATGTGAAGGTCAAAAATAAGAGCCTGGACCCCCTAAAACAAGCTACCATCGGGTAGAATCTGGTCTTGATCTATTTTTTTCCTTAAAGCAGTTATGTCTTGCTAGCAAACAGAATTAAACTGCATAGAGATTTCAAAAAAGAAATCTAGCGACAAAATATGCTATCATACTCGAATAAGACGCCTCAGAGACAGAGGGAAAGCGAGGTGTCTCGCTAGAAGAAAGATATACACCCACACCCTGAATGCTTAATCTGTTTCTTGACCTCGCTTCCACCCTCACATGTTTGAACAGCCCAGCCCCAGAGCAACAAGCTAAATGTTAGCATTAGCATTTTGGCATTTCAAGTGTATGTGTGTGTGCGCACTACACGGCCCCAGAGTGTCGTTCTCTTTCTCCCTCAGTCTCCCTCCCCTCACGTCTGTGTGACTGTACTGCCATATTTATATGGACAGTAGCCTGCCTTCACTGACCTGAAATCACCTCGCTAACAACATTAGCACGTCAACGCTAACAACAAGAGTTCAGCAGGTACGCAGAGTGAGAGAGTGCTCAAATATCTGTAAAAAATATACATAAAATGTTTATTTTTACCTTTCCTTTCCTTTCTTTTTATCCATTAAATATCAGTAAAAAAATAAAGTTTAAATTTATTGTTAGAACTATTCCAGATAGAAAAATAATCTGTTAAATGTCCTTTAACTGAATACAAATGCCAAAGAAATTCTAAAGCATTGTGGGAGAACTTTATTATGGAAGCCCATTCCCGCCACCTAAAAAAAATAAATAATCCAGCAAAATGTTTTTTTATTATTATTAAGTAAACTGCTATCTCAATATTTTGAGATACTAAGTCAATATTTTGAGATACTAAGTCAATATTTTGAGATACTAAGTCAATATTTTGAGATACTAAGTCAATATTTTGAGATACGAAGTCAATATTTTGAGATACTAAGTCAATATTTTGAGATACTATCTCAATATTTTGAGATACTAGTAGGCTGTACAGAGACAGAAGCAGGTGAGACAAAGATGCAAAATGGATACCATCATTGAGGACTACTTCAGACGTGGATTCACAAATCATGAAATATTGGAACTTTTAGAGGAATCACACAATATCAAAATAAGCCTCCGGATCTTGGACGAGGCTGAAGTTAGCTTCTTATTCGCCAGTGTCTTATTCAGATTTCCGTTCCACCTTAAATGCTGGCTGAACATTCATACGGCCGCCTGTAGATGTCGCATTTTAACAGTAAAAAACAGCATGTAAGCAAAGTGCTGTGAAAACGCTCTGAATAAAGGGGAGAACACAATGCGAGGGACAGAGTTTAACTCTGAGTGAAATATAATGTAAATAAAATTAAATATGAATTAAAACGTTATTGCTCTCACTTTTGGCCTAATTCCCAGGTCATTATCTACAGGTGGCCGCATGTATATTCAGCCAGCATTTAAGGTATCTCAAAATATTGACTTAGTATCTCAAAATATTGACTTAGTATCTCAAAATATTGAGATAGTATCTCAAAATATTGACTTAGTATCTCAAAATATTGACTTAGTATCTCAAAATATTGAGATAGTATCTAAAAATATTGACTTAGTATCTCAAAATATTGACTTAGTATCTCAAAATATTGAGATAGTATCTCAAAATATTGACTTAGTATCTCAAAATATTGAGATAGCAATTTACTTAATAATAATAAAAAAAAATTGCTGGAGTATTTTTATTTTTTAGGTGGCGGGAATGGGCTTCCATACTTTATTGTTACAATACTTTAAAATTATAAAATATAATAATACTTTTCTGTTGTTTTTTTTTTTTTTTTTTTTTTGAAAACAGTAACTTTCTGGCAGCAAGTGTGACGGAAAATAAATTGTTTTACATTTATATTGTTGCTTATATTTTTGTAGTTATAAACTATGATATATGATATATCTGCATAACAACGTATTTAGATTTTTAACAATTTATATATATATATATATATATATATATATATATATATATATATATATATATATATATATATAAATTGTTAAAAATCTAAATACGTTGTTATGCAGATATATAACTAATTATATATATATATATATATATATATATATATATATATATATATATATATATAATTAGTTCCTGTAAAATTGGAACCTCAAGGCTGTTAAAAAAAACAATTCATGTATTCTGCTAATAATTTTTTTTTGTCCAATAACGATACACAATAACGATACACAGTGCCAGTCAAAATTTTCTACACGTCGTAAATTGTGTTTTTTCCTTATTTCTAAATTGTCTGCGCTGTAGATGAATAC
The DNA here is from genome assembly GCF_023375975.1 of Astyanax mexicanus. NCBI lineage: Eukaryota > Metazoa > Chordata > Actinopteri > Characiformes > Acestrorhamphidae > Astyanax > Astyanax mexicanus. Next base: position 25,093,791 of record NC_064426.1, read on the forward strand.
TAAAGACATCCAATTAAAACATATGAAATTATTTAGTAAGTTTATGAGTTAATGAGTCTTGCTCTCCTAATGTGTTTAAGAGCATCAGTTGTGTTGTGAAGAGTTGGTATACAGTGAATAGCTCTATTTAAGTAATGTTCTAATCCATATTATAAGAGGCAAGAACGACTCAACTACGTGAAGAAAAAAAAACTTTAAGAAATAAAGGTCAGTCAATCAGAAAAAAAATCAAGTAATTTAAAAGCATCCTCAAGTACGGCTACAAAGATCTTTAAAAACTGAGACTGCAAGTTAACAGCAGCACAGATGGTTTGTTTAAAACTTTTAAGTTAAACTACATGATTCCTTATGTGTTCCTTCATAGTCTGGATGACTTCAGTATTAATTTAAAATATATGGGGAAAAAAAAGAAAAGATTGAATCAGAAGGTCTATTCCTGCCACTTCAAGGTGATTTCTCAGAGAAAATGCACCAATGTCTTTCTTACTCTGGAAGTTCACCAATTCATTACATTTAAAAGCCTTATAAAAGCCCATTACACTGAGTTTTCCCAGTGCCATCAAAAGCTAGCTCTATATTCAGTAGTAAGACATCATAACTTCCTTGGCTCTCTCGCTCCCCAGAGGGATAAACGATAGCTAGACGGTCGTTTTGCCTTCCGCACATGGCTATAAAGAACGTGGCGGATCATTAAATGGGAGGTGTTTGGAATGTCAATGACTTGATTCCACTGCAGCACAGCCGCACCGAAGCTACGCTGATTATTAGCAATACTTTCTTGCACTGACTGCAAATTACTATTATGAGATCATAGCTGTTAACTGTTAACTGTCAGGCAAATAATTCAGATTTACAATGTAATTGTTTTGGGTTATTCCTCTTTTATTGTGTACGCAAAATGATAATGCAATAACACACTTATTTATTACTTTCATAAACCTGTTGCTTTTATTTTCTGCCATTTTTTCTATCGTTATTTCCTTCTGTGTGGCACTTAAAGATAAAATGTATGAGATCATTTCTTTATGCTAATTGTATGATTATTGTTGTTAATATGTTTCATGAATAGCCATTTGGACAACATATATACAAATGTTTGTGGACACCGGTTCTAATAAATGCAGCATTTAACTTTACTTTAAATTGATTTTTACAATAAGGATATATTCATTAACAGTACTTTAAATGACAGAATGTCTCAACTACTTATTACTTTACACTATTTAAGACATTATTAATCAGTAAAACTATTATATCTAAAAGGGGACATATTATACAAATCTCACTTTTTGCATGCTTTTGCGTCCCTTCATTCTCTGTGAGTCAGTTGAAAGAGTTTGGTGTAAGGCATCATATGTTTCTATGAGCAGTTTGGATGGCTCATAGGATGGAGAAAACAGGCATAGAACCACCCTGGCTCAACCCCTCACCCGTCAAGCCCCACCCACTGGATCAGTTGAATTGTCCACCATTTTGGTTTGCTGGTTGAGAACCTCAGACAGTACACAGCAGGATTAGCCAGCAGACTTTTTCTGAGGGAGGAATCTGTAACTGCTGTCCGTGGCAAGTCAGCAGATGAGGGAGATGTCATTTTGAAATGATTTTTGTTTAGAGATAAATAAGTATCAATAATTTGGAATAAATAGTAAGTTTGAGGTTCCAACAGTGTTTACATACAACATTAAACTCTTTTAATATGGGGCCTTTAAAAGATTCTTTAGGGAACAGTGGAGGGAACTTTATTAATAAGAGACCAAAGGAAAATGCAAAATCTTCACTTGTAGATAGTTAAATTTTGTATTCCCTGGAATTAACACAGTTTCTTGCACTGCACTCCTCTTTTGTCCGATAAATGTGGAACGTTGGAAGAAGACTAGGAATCGCCAATTTGTTCAACGACTGTACAGTTTCATATTCCGGTAATCTCCTTTCCTCCTTTCTTTCCGAATCTTCATGCATTATACATCACCCCAGGGTGCCAGTGAGGTGAAAAGGGTGAAAAGAAGGGAATACCACACAATAGCGGCTCAGCCAAAGCAACAAATCCGTCAGATCACCGGAGCTTTCATTGTTTCTTCCAGGAAAAGGCTTCCTCACGTCAGCTCCTAACACACATCGCCCACACAGCCACCAGCAGCAGATCTCTTCAGACTGATGCGTTCTGCTACTGACCTTTGATCCTTGTTGTTAGAGCAGGAGTGTGAGTGTGTGTGAGAGAGTGTGCGTAGTTGCGAAGAGCGAGTGTAATGATGGATCCTATTAGGTGGTCCCTGTAGTGTCATTAATCGTGCCGATGGTTCCTCGTCCCGCTGCTTTGCGCACATGAGAGGCCAGCTTTTATCTGACAAGCGGCAAATGTAATTAAAGCAGCTCGTACGTGACCCCTGCCTCACGCTCCCAACTCCTGCCAGCTCAGTAATTTCACACCCAAACACTGACTGGTGGCAGATTCAGAGTGAGGGCCAGAAGGATTCGTGTCTGGGATGATGTGGGATAGTTAGAAATTAAACTAGGTCAAATTCAATACAGCTCAAAAGCTTTTGGTTTATTACAAAAATGATGCTATAGAATATAAAGTGTTGGTCCTCTTCGTGATTTCTTATTTTTTTTGCATGTTTGTCACTCTTAAACGTTTCAGATCATCCAACAAATTTAAATATTAGCAAAAGACAACACAGGAAAACGAAGGTTTTCATTATTATCTGAGAGTAAAAATTCAAAACCTACATCTCCCTGTGTGAAAAAGTGTTTGGGCCACCCTGCAAACCCAAAGGCTTTTTGCTCTACAGCAGAATTCATGGATTAATTTATTTCAGCAATTCTTCCAGGTCCTGAAGCAGCAAAACAGCCCCAGACCATCACACTACCACCACCATGTTTTACTGTAGGTATGATGCTATTTTTCTGAAAGGCGATGTTACATTCACACCAGATGGAATGGGACACACATTCCAAAAAGTTAAACTTTTGTATTGTCAGTCCACAGAGTATTTTCCCAAATCATGGTGGCATTCTTATCAGATGCCCAAACCACTTCAACTGGCCCCTATCCAGCAAAGAAGCAAAGTACATCACAGACTACTGACCTTCTCAACCTCAAACTCTAAGGGAGACCCCAGGCAAACCATCGCTCATGACCACAGGTGAGAATCAGAATAAAGTTCAACTTTTGTCTCGTCAGTCCACAGAGTATTTTCCCAAAGGCATTGGGGATCGTCAAGATGTTTTCTGGCAAAATTGAGACGAGTTTTAATTTTTTCCATTTTTGCCCAGTCTCTTTCTTATGGTGGAGTATGTTATGGAGCACTAACCTTAACTGAAATAAGTAAAGCCTGAAGTGCTTTTGATGTTGTTGTGGGGTCTTTTGTGACCTCTTGGATGAGTCGTCGCTGCGCTCTTGGGGTAAGTTTGGTCGGCCAGCCACAGCTGGAAAGGTTCACTAGTGAAAACACTGCTACTCCGGCGGCACTTTCAAATAATTATTCCTTTACCCATACTTCTCGTCTCTCAGGACGAGGAGGTGGAACTGGCCTATTGCTCGCGAATGGCTTAAAATACACTCCACTATTACCTGCAAACTCATACAACTCGTTCGAGTATCATGCCACACTGGTTAATACTCCATCAAAACTTACTGTCGTTGTCATCTACCGTCCTCCTGGACAAATGGGCGAGTTCACACATGAACTTGACATGCTACTGTCTTCTATCCCCGAGCAAGATTGCCCCATGCTCATTCTAGGGGATATGAACATCCATCATGACAGTACCAGCTTCACAGACTTCTCATCCCTCATGCAGTCTTTCGATCTGGAGCAGGTCCCCAGCCCCCCAACACATAAAGCTGGCAAACATCTAGACCTGATCTTCACTCGTAACTGTGACACCGACTCTTTAACTGTCACTCCTCTACACCTCTCAGACCACTTCTTCATGCAACTCAACGTTCGCATTTCGAAAAAACCCACAGCTACTCCTACTATGGTCTCGTTCCGCCGAAATCTTCGAGATCTCCCAGCAGACCAGTACTCCTTGCTGGTGACTGACAATATGCCTCCATTAATTCAGGAAATCATTAACTCAATGTTAATGATGCCACTGATACTCTTTGCTCCACATTAAGCTCCTGTTTGGACGACCTCTGTCCTCAAACATCTCGAGCCATTAAACCAAGCAAACCGCAGCCATGGCTCAAAAATGACACGCTCAGGGAACTACGCTTCAAACTCAGAGCTGCTGAAAGAAAATGGCAAAAAAAAGCAAAACCAGACAGACCTAAAAAACTACCAACTGCTCCTGGCTTCTTTTTCAGCCAGCCTCACTGCTGCTAAAGCTGAATTCTATCACAAAAAAATCAGCTCCCTCACAGACTCCCGGAAACTATTTGCTACATTCAAAATACTACTCAACCCTCCACCTCCTCCTCAGGCTACCTGCCTTACGGCTGAAGCTCTTGCCTCATTCTTTACTGGGAAAGTGGCAGCTATCAGCAGACAGTTTACTGATGCGACATGTAGCAGTCCTACATCATGCTCTGCTGCCCGGTATCCCTCTACCGAAGGCGTCGCTTTCTCCTCGTTCGCTCCTCTCACTGAGAACGAGACACTGGCTCTCCTAACGCGTAGCCGTCCTACTACATGTCCACTTGACCCGATTCCTTCAGACCTTCTGCAAACCATTGCACCTGCAATCATTCCGGCTATTACTCACATGATCAATGCCTCTTTAACATCTGGTGTGTTCCCGACTGCTTTTAAACAAGCACAGGTCACACCACTGCTTAAAAAGCCTTCTCTCAACCCCGCCCAGGTTGATAACTACAGACCGGTCTCACTACTGCCTTTTCTTTCTAAAACATTAGAAAGAGCAGCTCTCAATCAAGTCTTTGGCTTCCTCACCCAAAATGACCTCCTGGACCAGAACCAATCTGGTTTCAAGAAAGGGCACTCTACTGAGACGGCTCTGTTGTCTGTGACAGAAGCGTTAAAAACTGCTAGAGCTGCAGGACAGTCCTCAGTGCTCATTCTGCTGGACCTCTCGGCTGCTTTCGACACAGTCAACCATGACTTCCTCCGAACTATACTCTCGAACATGGGGATCTCAGACAATGCGCTGTCATGGTTCAGATTGTACCTCACTGGGCGCTCGTTCAGAGTGTCATGGCAAGGACGGCTGTCCCCAGCCCACTCGTTACCCACTGGGGTTCCCCAGGGTTCGGTACTGGGACCTCTTCTCTCTCAATATACACCACCTCTCTAGGTCGGGTTATCCGCTCACATGGTTTTTCCTACCACTGCTTTGCCGACCACACTCAGCTATACCTGTCGTTCTCACCAGATGATCACTCAATCTCTGCACGAATATCACAGTGTCTCTCAGACATATCCGCATGGATGAAGGAACATCACCTCCAACTAAACCTCTCAAAGACTGAACTTCTGGTCATACCAGCAAAACCTTCTATTCAACACAACTTTGCCATAACCATCGACTCTCTCTCTCTCTCACCGACAAAGGTTGCCAGGAACCTGGGTGTCATGGTTGATGACCAGCTTCTCTTCACGCACCATGTGGCCTCAGTTGCTCGATCCTGCCGCTTTGTGCTTTACAACATCGGAAAAATTCGACCGTTTCTGACGCAACAGGCCACCCAACTCCTGGTACAAGCTGTGGTAATCTCACGCCTCGACTACTGCAATGCCGTACTAACTGGCCTCCCGGCCTGTGTAGTAAAACCACTACAGATGATTCAGAACGCAGCAGCACGTCTGGTCTTCAACCAACCAAAACGGGCACATGTCACTCCGCTGCTGATTGAGCTCCACTGGCTACCGGTTGCTGCTCGCATCAAATTCAAAGCGCTTACAATCGCCTACAAGGTGATGACAGAACAGCTCCTTCCTACCTGCACTCGCTCCTGAAGGCCTACGCTACCTCCCGGCCGCTGCGCTCCTCCAATGAACGTCGCCTCGCTTTGCCAAACACTCACACAAAGCAATCCAGACTGTTCTCATACAGAGTTCCCCAATGGTGGAACAAACTACCTTCCACTACCAGATCAAGAGAATCTCTCGCTATCTTTAAGAAACTCCTGAAGACAGAGCTCTTCAAAGAGCACTTACTCTCCTAACACCTCTAACAAACTAACTAATTCTAACCTCATCTCCTTCTTCCTCTTCTCTACTCCTCTATCCCATTATTTCCCTCTGACCTCCTTAAGGCACTATCTATAGATGCTTTATTTTTAACTTCTATTATTTTTGTACTTAACCTCTTCTATTATTTGCACTTCAATATTGTAAGTCGCTTTGGACAAAAGCGTCTGCCAAATGTAATGTAATGTAATGTTTTATGCTTTCACCATTTGTGGATAATGTCTAATGGTTCGCTGGAGCCCCAAAACCTTAGAAATGGCTTTTAACCTTTTCCAAATACTTTCTTTTCGCATTTGTTCCTGAATTTCTTTGGATAGTGGCATGATGTGTAGCTTTTAAGGATCTTTTGGTGGACTTCACTTTGTCAGGCAGATCATATTTAAGTGATTTCTTAGATGTGGCTCTAAGCAGGTCTAGGTGTGGCTAGAAATTGAACTATTGGCGTGATAAACCACAGGGAAAAACAATTTTACACTACTTTTTCAATTTACATAGGATGACTCTCATGCTGTCATGCCAAGATAGCAATGAACAATGTCTGATGGTTGATTGTTGTCTAAATCCTAATCAGTCAGTGGTGCACCTGTGTTTTTGTTGCCAAGATATACGCCAAAAATTTACCTGAACACACCTCACTTCCAGACCATCACGCCCATCAGCATACATATATTCATAAGTGCCCTTACTATTTAAACAACACAGACGGAAGGCACAAAAAAAGGCAGGGTTGACAGGGTGTAAGATAGCAATGAGCATCGTGACACACCTTGCGCAGGGTGTCAGGAAAGGCTCCATCTTCAAGATTGGTAATGCATGAACCATACATCCATCATCAACCACTTATCCAAGATTTGGTCACAGATGTAACTCTAACTGAGAAATCCCTAAGTGTTCCCAGGCCAAAGTGGTGATATAATCCCAGCTGGACATACCGAGAACACTTCCCTAGGGGGACATCATGGTGGCATTCTTATCAGATGCCCAAACCACCTCAACTGGCCCCTTTCTATCTTCTTCTCTGAGTCCATCACGGATTACTGACCTTCTCAACCTCAATCTCTGAGGGAGACCCCAGCCAAACTATCGCTCATGACCACAGGTGAGAATAAGAATGAAGATTGACTGGTAGATCAAGAGATTTTTTTGTTTTTTGCTCAGCTCTCTTTTCTTCACAACAGTCTGGGAAAGTGAATTAATATCACCCCTGCTGATCTGATTCTCCAGCTAGTCTCATGCTCCATCATTCCCTCACTCGTGAACAAGACCCAGAGATATTTGGACTTCTTCACTTGTGGAAAAGTCTCATACCCTACCTGAAGTAGGCAATCCATTGGTTTCCTGCTGCATCAACAAACATTACATTATTAACTGGTACACTTTTAAAATAAAACTCCTTTTTGTTTCTTAGAGACAATGCTCATTTACCTTATTCAAAAGTAGCAATTTAAAGGGTATTCTCATTTATTCTAGATCACTAGATTCTACAACAGTGCGAGAAGAGGAGACCTTCTAGAATACCAATGAATGGAGTAGACGATATTCCATCAAGCTTTACATGTAAGGGTTTTTGACCAATTTTGGGTTTTTTTACAATCAAACCGATTCCAGGCTTTTGCACTGTGGAATACAACCAATTTTCTTCCTTTAAATGGAAAATTCTGGGATATGGAAAATGTAATTCCGGCTTTTGTCAGACTGCCATCGCTCCGGACCTCCTATTCACTGTGAGTGGCTGTAGATGTTGGAGTTGGAGTCATGTGTAGAGTGTGTTTCCCCTTGTCCTTCTGCTTCGATATCACCCCTTTAACCCGTAAATATGTTCCTCCTTGTGCCTGTATGTATGTGTGTGTGTGTGTGTGTGTGTGTATGGGATGGGGGGGGGGCTCTCTGAATACGTTTTATCTGCCAGCTGTCGAGACTATGACAGCCAAACTGGAAGCCCTTTGAAGTGTGAAGCGTCGGAGCTATGCTGCCTTCAGTTATGTGTGAAACGCCTTACAAACACACCACACACACAGACACACACACACACAAACGCACAGACAGACTCGCAGAATATTCTTCTCCACTGTCCTCAGCCGAGAGCTTTTAACAATCAGACATAAATCTAGCAAACGCACAATTAAAGAGAGGCTTCTTTATCGTAGGAGGCTGGGGCTTTAGGGAAAAGAAAACAAGCAGACAAAATCAATTTTCTTCCAATTTTGCATGAGTCTGTTTTAAAAAACACACATTTCTCTTTCAGCACTGCACGACGCGGAGCCTTGCTCATCACCACCACGCAGCAAATCACACATCTGATACATTCCAATACTTATGAATATTTCATATTTTTTAAATGTTAATTTCCAATACTGACCGCTTGTTTTATTCATGATTTCATCATCAGTTTCAGTGGCTCTCAGTCCCCGAGCTGGGGTCCATATGCACCACACAGCAGCTTATGAAGGACCTAATTACTTGATGAGCTGGACCAGGTGCACCACAGCAGAGAAAACACAAGAGTTACTTGATGACTGAGATCTAGAAATACCAGCTTTTTTTTTTCTCTGGTCCATCTAGATCCCAGGCTTCTTTTTTGACATCACACACTTTATCTTAACATTATGATTAGTGGCACATTACAACTTATAGAAAGAACTGAAAATTAACACATTCTAGGACATCATAAATGGAAGAGAGCTTCTAGAACATCATGAATGGAGTTGACATTCTGGAACAGCATTAATGAAAGTGACATTTTATAACAACATGAATGGATATTAAGGAAAGGCATTTTAGAACCATGAGGATGTGGGGGGATTAGTGGTAATGAAGGAGACATTCTACAGAGTATAAATAGAGATGCCATTCTAGAACATCATGAATAGCTAAGATGTTCTAGAGCAGAGAATGAAGAAGACATTCTACGATATCATGAATAGACATTCTAGAACAACATAAAAGGAGGAGACATTCTAGAATGATGTAAATTAATAGGCAATTCTAGAACATCATGAATGCAGATTCTAGAACTGTAAGAATGGAAGAGACATTTTTAAAATATCATGGATGCACATTCTAGAGCAGTATGAATGGAAGAGATGTTCTAGAAAGTTACAACTGGACATTTTAGAACACCATGAATGGAAGTGATGTTCTAGGACATCATCAATGGAAGAGATATTCTAGAATATTATTAATTGACATTCTAAAACAGCATACATGGAAGACACATTCTAGCATGACACAAACGGATAATTAATTCTTCATAAATGCACATTCAAGAACTGAGACATTCTAGAGCGGCATTAATGGAAAAAAAACATTCTAAAACATTATGAATTAACATTCTAGAACAGCATGAATGGAAGAGGCATTCTAGAACATTACAAATGAACATTTCTAGAACAGCATGAATTGAAGAGACATTATAGAATATTATGGACATTCTAAAACAGCATGAAAGGAAGAGAGGTTCTAGAACAGCATGAATAACAGAGACTTTCTAGAACATTACAAATGGACATTCTAGAACAGCATGAATGCAAGAGACGTTCCAGAACAGTGTAAAGGAAGAAGACGCTTTAGGACATTCGGTATAGATGAGACATTCTAAACCAGTGAGAATGGACAAGATGCTTTAGAAAAGTGTAAATAAGGGGGAGAATGTGAATAGGTGAAATTTTCTAGAACAGCAGTAATAGACGGGGCCACAGTGGTGGGGACATTCTAGAACAATGTGAATGGACGACTCATTTGAGAATAGGATGGTTTAGTACAGTACAGAGGAAAACCTAAAGCAGACTGGTAAATAAAATACAGTAAACACAGAGAACAGGACATTTGAGTCACGGATAATAAATGAGCAGCACCAAAGAGATCAGTCCTGAGCAGATTAATGGTGCAAATTATGCGTAAACTGGAGCAGTGCTTTAGGAGAGCAGGAGTGACAGGTAGCCCATTAAAGGTAGCAGCATAATTAAGGAATAAGCCTCTGTGTTACAGTGATTTACCACAGTAGTTAGAGGTACTGTTCGGCACACTGCATACACTACATACATAGTCTAATGGGACTTACTGGCTGTAAAAGCCAGTAAAAAATAAATGTTAAATAATATGTTTTATTTATCAAGAATATGATTAGTAACTACATAAATAAAGATTAATAATATTACTTATTGGCAGGAACTAATGCTGTAAAGTTGGTAGATATTGTACAATGTTTTTGAACTAAACATGTAACAAGTGAACCGGTGTGAATGAGAAAGAACTTGTTATAAAAATGCAATGAGTGAAAATATTCTAGATCATTCTCAATTTTAGTAAAATTGGATGAAACAAAGAGGTGGAGTACATTCTATATTGTGGAAATAGAAGAAGCATTCTAGAACAACTGGAAATGTCATGAATAGAGAGCCCCTGTAGAACATGGAAGGCAATCTAGAACACACGGAATAGCAGAGGCATTTAGAACAGAGGGGGCATTCTAGAACAGTATGAACAGAGGGGGCATTCTAGAACAGTATGAACAGAGGAGGCATTCTAGAACAGTATGAATAGAGGGGGCATTCTAGAACAGTATGAATAGAGGGGGCATTCTAGAACAGTATGAACAGAGGGGGCATTCTAGAACAGTATGAATAGAGGGGGCATTCTAGAACAGTATGAACAGAGGGGGCATTCTAGAACAGTATGAATAGAGGGGGCATTCTAGAACAGTATGAACAGAGGAGACATTCTAGAACAGTATGAAGAGAGGGGGCATTCTAGAACAGTATGAATAGAGGGGGCATTCTAGAACAGTATGAATAGAGGGGGCATTCTAGAACAGTATGAACAGAGGGGGCATTCTAGAACAGTATGAATAGAGGGGGCATTCTAGAACAGTATAAATAGGGGATACATTCTAGAACAGTCTGAATATAGAGCTCATTCTAGAACATTGTGAAGAAAAGAGACATGCTTGAACAGTATGATTAGATGATTCATTATAGAACAGTCTGAACATGGGGACATTCTAGAACATTGTGAAGAAAAGATACAATCTTGAACAGTATGTTTAGAGGAGACATTCTATAACAGTAAACTCTAAAAACAGAGGTACGATATGAGTACTTTTTTGTACTCAAAGGTACACTCTTCATAATTGTACAATCAAAGGTACAATATTGGTCTTTATAGGATCAGATTTGTTCCCTCTGAAGTACAAAGTAATTTCTAACAGCAATAAGTACAAATTTGTACCATTTAACCAGCCAAAGGGTACATTCAGTATTCTGTATCACTGCACTAATAAACAATATATATTTTAATTGCAAATTTTTTATTTGAAAGCCAGACAATTTTGGATCATCAAGTTTCTGAGCCATATTTAGTTGATGATAATGTTTATAATTTTTATAATCTTTACTGGCACAAAAACCATGGGTACAAAAAAGGACTTTCACTGAAAGGTACTTTTTTGTACCTCAATATAAGGTACAGCGCCAGCAACAAGCTTTGTACTCTTTTAAGTACAAATCTGTACTTACTTTTCTTAGTGTGTAATAAACATTAGTAAACATTAAGGGACATTTTTAAAGAGAAGGTCTTGTAGAACAGATTTAATTAAGGGGACTAGAATGGTAAATACACAAGACATCCTAGAACATCCTGTTATGGAGGAGTTCTGTAAAGTTCTAGAATAGCATAATTAGATGAAGAAAATACATGCTGGGAATGTATGAATGGGTAAAAAGTGGTAATAGCGAGACCAGTCTAGTGTGTTTATAAAGAACACACACACACACACTTACCTCCCAGTATGTAATCATACATTACATACCACACAATCCTGCGCTCCTGATAAACTATGATAAACACTATGATAAAAACAACAGAACAACAGCAGCCGCAGCAGTAATAGAAGCACTCAGGCTCTGAGTGCGAACAACGGGGGGCAAAGGTGAGGCAGTAATCAGCGCACACACACACACACACACACACACACACACAGTAGTAATAGCATACCCACCCCTTAAACACTGTCAGATCTGCACCTGATTATAGGGTACAGGCTCAAACTGAGGGCTCAGGATTCACTGACTGTATTATCCATGTCTGAAAGAGAGAGGGAGCAATAGATAGAGAGAGAGAGAGAGAAAGAGAGAGAGAGACAGATACACATAGCGAGACAGGGTAAGAGAAAAAAAAAGAGAACAAAAAAAATCAGCAAGTGAAGAAGATTAAAGACCATAACCTAATACCATAGAGCATAGGGTCACTGACCTGCCCTGACCCTAGAGTGAGGGCATCTCACACTTTTCCACACACACACACACAGACACACACACACACACACACACCAAACTAAACACAAGCACAACACAACTGTTTGAGAGTGATGCCAGACATGGATCAACATGCTTAGTTATATCTACTCTCAATTGGTAAATCCAAGCTCCACCTACAGCTGTTTTGGTTAGTAAAACGTTTCCTGCACGTGATGCTTAAAATTCTTAGAACATTCATTCTGTCAAGTTTTCTGAACGTTCTTAGAACATTTTTAATGTTTAACATTTTAAGTTTTTTAATGTTTAATGTTTTTTAGTTTGGGTATTGTTATTTTTAACGTTTTCATTAATGTTAGTATTCATCTAACTGGGATCTGTATTTGAGAAATAACTAATTCTAATAATTTTGTTATGCAAACCAATATCATGTCACACAATCATGTCATATTTCAGTAACATTACAGGACGTTTTTCAAAACGTTGCTAAATGTTCTTTCAACCTTCTCTGTTTGCTGGGAGGATGAGTCCCAGCGTATAAACAATTCCACTGATGTGGAACCAGCACCGTTCTGGTTTGCGAACCAAATTCTGAACCATTTGCCGCGTTTCCACCAACAAAAGAAGGTTCCGGAACCAGGAGCGTTCATTCACGGTGGGAACTGAAGAATACTAAGTGTGACAACATCTGTGGGTGTGTTCTTCACTTCCGCTGTGCAACCCCTTGTCTTGATGACGTATGAGGTGAAGTTTTGAAGGTTCCACTAAAATTGGTGTAAATGTGGGCTGGTTTTTATAAGCCTGAACACAACTGGTTCAAGAACCAGAGTTCTTTTGGTGGAAAAGTGTTTCATATGAGCCTTGGTTACTTCCAAGGTTTTGTTCTCCAGCTCTAAGGGAGTTTTTCTCTGCTGCTGCCGTTTACTGGTGATTTTATGTTCAATGTTTTGTCTGATTTTCTGTCCTGCTACCAGATTTCTGTGAAGCTGCTTTGCAACATCAGTTGTAAAATTGCTAAATAAATAAATCTGATTTGAAGTCCTTGTTAAAGCATTCACCTTTGAAAGCACCTGTAAAATTAGTTGTAAAAATGCTATATAAATATATTGAAATATATATATATATATATATATATATATATATATATATATATATTTATTTTTCTAGTCCCTGTTAAAGCGTCCATCTTTGAAAGAAAAGAAGAAAATCAATCTCTGCTCTTGCTTCAGATCTGAAAACACCCTCAGGTGCTTCTGTCCATCCTTCCACTGTGAGAAGATGACTCAACACTGTGGGTCTGAAAGAATGTCACGCTGATCAACAAATTGAGAAACTGAGAAAATCCAACAGAGAGAATATTTGATGAAATCCATCTTCTAAAGCTGCTGATGTTCTCAGAACAATGGGCTGACCACCCCAGACGGAGGCCGGACATCAGTTTCATTTCACGTACAGCAACAGTTAAAACACCTTAAAGTCAGTCATTTTAATATAAACATCATCCAAACTTGAAGAAAAACATGGAATAATTTAGTAAACAAAAGTCTTAAACAAAACAGAAAATATTTTATATTTTAGATTACTCAAAGTAGGCACCAGTCGGCTTTATGAGGAACTCGACTGGAATAGCTTTCAGTTAACAGCTGTGCTGAACTTCTTACGAGTGAATTATTTGAATTTCTTGCCTCTTAATGTGTTTGAGAGCGTCAGTTGTGTTGTAAAGAGGTAGAGTTGGTATACAGTGCATAGCTCTATTTGAGTGATGTTCTAATCCATATTATGGCAAGAACTACTCAACTAAGTAATTACTTTAAGAAATGAAGGTCAGTCAATTAAAAAAAAATTTAAAGGTATTCACATCTCAAACGCAAGTCGCAAGTTGCAAACACCATCAAAAATGTTATGATGAAACTGGCTCTCATCAGGACCACCCAAGGAAAAAGGGGAAGAGGTACCTCTGTTGCACAGGAGAAGTTCATCAGAGTTACCAGCCTACACCTAAATGCTTCACTTTTAAGTTTACTACATGATTTCTTACTCTGAGAAGCAGAAGATGCTTAAACTTCTATGACTGAACTTTGGTAGTATGGGGAAAAATAAACAACCGCAAGCTTTAAAAGAGAAAAAAGGCAGATTGGACCTAATTGAACAGACTTTGTTCCTGGTATTTGCTATTATTTGAAGAAAATTACTAAGCTAAATTGAAGCTGCATGCTGTATTGCTGGCACATTGGAGTACTATGCCTGGGAGGTCCTCAGCGGCCCATAGCTGATTATTTCAGGTAAAATCTATAATTTATTACATGCTTTTTAACCTGAAGACAGACTGGAGTAATTTAGCCAGTGTTTCCCTGGATATCTGTGCAGATGGAGAAAAAACTAACAATTTTTTTAGTTAAAGAATGAGGGGAAGACATACAAATGAGGAGAAACAAATCAAGAAAAAGAAGAGTAGTAGAAAGAGAGGACAATAAATGAGGAAAAAGATTCATAAGATAGCAGCATGTAGTTTATATTGATGATGTAGGGGATGACTCGGACAATTACCGCATCTGTATAAGTTGTGAGGTGTTATCTTTTGTGGTAGTGAAGTTGAACCGAAATCTATAAGAAAGTTTTACCAGGACAAAAGACACAACAAATGGGCTGCTCTTTTAAAATATTTTTTTTAAATAATAATTTTGATCATGTAGTGTACATTTTCTGGTAAATCTAGTCAGCACATGCTTTATGTTGTAGTCCCACTGCAGCAATGCTAATGCAACGCACTGGCTGAAGGTATGAAAGGCTGTGTAAGTATAGCCTCCAGCTAGTGTCCGCTTTGATTCTCTACATCTTTTTCTCTTTATTTTCTTCCTCTCTTTCTTATCTTTAGCTCTTTCTTATTAACTAATCTCTTTCTCACTTCATCCTTTTTTTAGTCTCTTTTTTCTTCCTTTCCCATTCCTTCATCTTTCTCTATTTTTTTTTTTTTTTACTTTTTTGGCTCTCTCTTTTCTTCTCTCCTTCGTTCTCTTCCTCCTCATTCCTCTTCATCTCACCCCTCTCTTCTTCTTTCCTTTTTTCTGTTCTTTTTGTCTCACATTAATTTTTTTATCCCTTCCTACTTAATTTTCTATTCTTTCCTGATTACACTTTGAAGCCCTACAGTCTGACCTGTAGCTTACCTGTAGCTGTATTTGGATTCCCACATGGGTCTTGGCTGCAACTTGAAAAAACTATCCATCCCTCCATTTTCTGTGAATCAGTTTAAAGAGTTTGGTGTCAGGAATCGTATGTTTCTCTGAGCCGTTATAGCTATGGCTATTGTGACGTTACAATAAGAAAACACACCACCCCTCACCAATCAACCCCCACCAGAGCCTCACCCACTAAATCAGTTGAAGAAATTACATTTTGGTGGAGAACCTCTGTTAGCCAAATGACTTTGTTTGAAGGAGGGATCTGTACCTACTGTCCGTAGCAAGTCAGCAGATGAGAGAGATGTAAGTACTTTAAAGTAATGAAACACTCAGAATAATGGCCAGTGATAGCTTATTTGAATAAAAGTGACAGAGCCCTTACACGGCTCGCTCTGAAAAAGGGTCTGAGTGATTTTGTGCAAAGAACTTCATGAACATTTTTTACCTATTCTTAATAGTTTACAAAGAGGTAAAACATTTTTAACAGTGCAAAATGAGACAGAGGCAGATTTTTAAAAATCCTCATTTATTCCAGTCATTAAAAATCCAACTTACACCCAGAATGCCAAATAGAAATGGGGATAAACAACTGGAACTGACTTTAAAGTGATGACATTTTGGTGTTTTGCTGGGAAGGATGTATTAGGGTGGTTAAGGACCCCAGAAAAACACACATAGACACACATGTTCACAGGCAATACATGCTAGGGTCATATTATAGTTCTTCAGGTCCCAGCATGGCCAAATATCAATATGTGTGTGTGCATGAAATTGCTAGAAAATTGATTGGTTTTGTGGGGAAAAGTAGGATGGGGTTTTGTGTGTGTGTGTGTGTGTGTGTGTGTGTGTGTGTGTGAGAGAGAGGCTACTCTCTTGGGCATTGCCTCGGGCTAGCCAGCATCAAGAGAGCTTAAGACTGTTAGCTCACCTCAATAGAGCTCCATCCATGAAAGTGAGAGGAGGAAATATAAAGAAAGAGAACAACAGAAAAGAGAGCACTAGAGAAAGAAAGAGAGAGAGAGAGAGAGAGAGTCGGGGAGCCAGCTCACTTATCACACACTGACAGCAACAGCTTTTCACTGCGGGGATCCTCAAACCCAGCATTTATTCACTGAGCACTTTGCATGAACATAATACAAATACACATAGACACAATCATCATCTGTCAAACATGGTGTATTAGATTTTGATAATGTCTCATTATGTATTGTTTAACCACAAACACACACATACTAAAGCCAGTGCAATGTAATAAAGCATTCGTGTAATTTCCTGCTGTGTTCCTAAGCCTAGGCTATTCGCTAGGTCATGGAAGGCTGTTCTTTTAATAATTTGTCATTTCTAATTTTATCAAATTTTCTCACCAATTATACATCCCATCAACTCATTGGGAATCCCCCATTACAAGTACTGCCCCCAACACTTCAAGTATGGTGAAGACTAGCACATGCCTCCTCTGATATAGGTGAAGTCAGCTACCACCTATTTTCCAACTGCTGCTGGTGCAGCATCACTTGGTAGACAACGCACTCTAAGGAAATCGCAGCGACCGAGCTCCAATACATCAGCCAACAGATGCCTGTCACATCACACTGGAAGAGATAAGAAGGGAGAGCACAACTAACCTACAGAGAGAGCATGGCCATTTGCGCTTTCTCTGACTCTGGCTGCTGATGGCGAAGCAGCATAACTCAGAATTCCGACTTGCATGATTTGCTCTCATGCAAAAAACTGGTCGTTTTTCACTTTCTGACATATTTATAAAGCTGTAAAATTTCCATGTCCATATGTGTTGGTTTTTAAGACATTAGAAATGTAAAAAAGGAATTCAATCCAAGTGATCTCGTTTCCATACAATACATATATTCACTGTTTTTATTTGATATTTAATTATTATTATTTATTTTTTTTACAGATTATTATTAAAGACATAAATACAATTATGGGACACATATGTAATTATGTAATGTTTGTCTTTCAAAATCACCAGACCTAAATCCAAATAGGATGGGGGATTTGGGATGAGCTGGAGCTTCAAAGCATGATGGAAAAGCATACAACTATATTGTTTAGCACCTCCAGAAACTCCTTCAAGATGCTGAGAAAACTATTCCAGGTGACTCTACCTCATGAATATATATATATATATATATATATATATTGATGTAGATGTATAGTACCACACATCATCCTTACAAAAAAAATGAAAGAAATTTGTTTTGTCTCTGAGCTTCTTTATTGTTAGATTTTTGTTTTATAACAAAAGAGTCAACCACAGAAATTTCACAGCATGTAAAAGAGCATTCACAGTCACACCAGCATTAGATTTTTAGTAGATGAAAATACACAGAGAAAGCAAGAGAAAGAGAGAGAGAGAGAGAGAGAGAGAGAAAGGCCAACAGTCTCTCTGCAGGACCTGCCACTACTTGTGAAAGCAGTAGACGGCAAGGTGTTGATTTAATTAAGCTGTTTGTCAATGCGCAAAAACTCCAAACACACCTGTTAAGTATTACCGATATGAGTGCCATTCACACACTCCAGTGGTCATATGTCCATAAACACACACACACATAAACACACATACAAATACGCACACAAACATAATTAACATCGAACCTGTGCTCCGCACAAGAAAAGCAATTAGCTGCTTTGACGAAGAGCTAGCTGGTTAATATTTAATCAGGACGCTGGAGGAGGAGGAGGAGGAGGAGGAGGGCAGGGGCGAGCTGGAGAGAGCACGGTCGAGGGAGGCAGGGTATAGCAGGGGTGAGCGAGGCTTCTTTATGGACAATTTAACGCTGCAGGGAAACACTGCTTAACTAATCGAGAGACCCTGTTACTGACCTGCAATAGATCTTAATCAGCACAGACCCACAATACCTTACAGCACAGAGATGCTAGAGAAAGAAAGAAAGATAGAAAGAAAAAAAAGATACATGAGAGTGAATGAGAGTGTAATCAGGAAAGAATAGAAAATTAAGTAGGAAGGGAGAAAAAAAATAATGTGAGACAAAAAGAACAGAAAAAGGAAAGAAGAAGAGAGGGGTGAGATGAAGAGGAATGAGGAGGAAGAGAACGAAGGAAAGAAGAAAAGAGAGAGCCAAAAAAGTTGAAAAAAAAAATAGACAAAGATGAAGGAATGAGAAAGGAAGAAAAAAGAGACTAAAAAAAGGATGAAGTGAGAAAGAGATTAGTTAATAAGAAAGATAAGAAAGAGAGGAAGAAAATAAGAGAAAAAGATGTAGAGAATAAAGGAAAGAAATAGAAAATGAAGAAAGGAGGAAGGGAGAAAAAAATAATGTGAGACAGAAAGAACAGAAAAAAGGAAAGAAGAGAGGGGTGAGATGAAGAGGAATGAGGAGGGAGAGAATGAAGGAAAGACGAGAAAAGAGAGAACCAAAAAAGTTTAAAACAAAGCGGGAGAAAGGTGAAGGAACAAGAAAGGAAGAAGAAAGAGATTAGTCAATACAAAAGAGCTAAAGATGAGAGAAAGAGCAAGAGAATAAGAGAAAAAAGATGTAGAGAATAAAGGAAAAAAATAGAAAATGAAGAAAGAAGGGAAAAAAATTATGTGAGACAGAAAGAACAGTAAAAAGGAAAGAAGAAGAGAGGGTTGAGATGAAGAGGAATGAGGAGGGAGAGAATAAAGGAAAGAAGAGAAAAGAGAGAACCAAAAAAGTTGAAAGAAATGAGAGAAAGGTGAAGGAATGAGAAAGGAAGAAGAAAGAGACTGAAAAAAGTATAAAAAGAGAGAAAGAGATTAGTCAATAAGAAAGAGCTAAAGATAAGAGAGAGAGGAAGAAAATAAGAGAAAAAGGATGTAGAGAATAAAGGAAAGAAATAGAAAATGAAGGAAAGAAGAGAAAAAAAATAATGTGAGACAGAAAAAAACAGAAACAAAGGAAAGAAGAAGAGAGGGGTGAGATGAAGAGGAATGGGGAGGGATAGAATAAAGGAAAGAAGAAAAGAGAGAACCAAAAAAGTTGAAAAAATGAGAGGAAGGTGAAGGAATGAGAAAGGAAGAAAAAAGAGACTAAAAAAAGTATGAAGAGAGAAAGAGATTAGTCAATAAGAAAAAGCTAAAGATAAGAGAGAGAGGAAGAAAATAAGAGAAAAAAGAGAAAATAAGAGAAAAAAGAAAATTAAAAGAAGAGAGGAAGAGAGATGGAGAAAAAGACTGAAGAAAAGGAGAGAGAGGAATAGAAAGAGAGGAGAGAATCAAGGAAACAAGTAGGAAAAGAGGGTCAAGAAAGAGAGAGAAAGTAAAATAAAGGAAAGAAAAGACAAAAGGAAAATTCAAATGTGCAAGAAAACGAGAGGAAGAGAACACCGGAAAGAGAAATGGGGAGGGAGAGAGAGAGCAGGAGAAAAGCAGGAGACTCCCGGAGAGGGAGAAGTAGCAGCCATGAAAATGGAAGTAAGGAAGTAGGAAAAAAATTATGAAAAAAGGTTGAGGAATAGAGAAATAGAAAGAAAATGAGATGAGGAGAACAAAGTAATGTGAAATGTTGATAGGAGGAAGAGAAAGTGATAGAAAGAAGTAGGAATAGTAGATTGAGAAAGAGAGAAGGTAGAAAGAATGGAAACAGAGGGGGATAAGGACGCAGAAAGTGATAGAAAGAAAGATGGGGAGTGAGATAGGGAGAGAATTATTGTTTGGGTTCAGAAAGCTATTGCTGGAAAGTCAAATTAGCTTACATAAAACAAACAGTGTGTGTGTGTGTGTGTGTGTTGGTAGGATGGTGGGATGGTATGAAGGGAAGTGGACATGGAATTGCAGGTGAATAAAGCTTGGATGAAAGTGCTTGTTAAATTTTACACTAGTGTGTGCGTGTGTGTGTGTGTGTGTGTGGTGCGCTCTCACCTCTTCATGCTTCACTAACAGCAGATTGAACTGCCTCCCTTATACGACAACTGCATAACTCAACGACTGTGTGTGTGTGTTCCTGAATTCAGAGATAGAGGTTTTCTATATGAAGCTAAATCAAACCCCTCTGACAGCACTCTCTACGTTCCTCACTTCCACCTCTCTCTGTTCTCCTGCAGTTCTGAGATCCTCAGCTCTCCCCGATGCAGACCACGCCACAGCACGATTTACAGCAGCTACAGTACAGTAGGTACTTGTGCATTAGGCATTGCTTCAAAACCTCACTTTCTGAAATATCAAAAACATTTATTAAACCGGGAGCTGAAGCTTGTGACAGATGAGCAGGTTCTGTATTTAGTGTGTGATGTTTTATGGCAGTGCTGCAGCCTTGAATCAGCAAACTGAGGCTTATGTGGGGTGAGAGCAGAGGCCAGAAGCACCATTAAAGGAGAAATCTGGTGTGAAATGGACTTGGGTTGTAGCAAAACATGATAACAAGTACAAACTTTTGTAGAATAGCCCATCTCCATTCACCAACAGCATTCCGAAATACAGCACTTTTAGCCAATACTCCCAACAGGCTTAGAATGCTAGTGATAGGGGCATATCATTGCCCAGGCCCGTTGCAACAAAAGCAAGCAAATCTATTTTTTGCCTAGGGCCTCGAGCTGGCCTGAGGCCCCCCAGAAAACAACTGGTTATTAATTGAATGCAACAACAAACTTTGTGAGTGTCTCTTTTAATTATGTGATGGTCAATGCAAGAAAGTCAAACACATTGTCATTGAAATCCCCCTGAAGGTGGCCCCTCCAACTAGTTACTAGACAGTAACCAGGTTTGTGGTTCCTGCAGCCAGCAAAATATGGAACTTCGGCAACCATGAGGTGTTTTTTTTCCATCAGAAAAGAATGGAAGAGAAAGAATTACAATGTGGTGATCCATTTTGCTTGGGACCATTTGGGACCCCATTTCTCAAACAAAGAAATCACTATTTTTCACCATTAAGAAGGTCAAAGTAGCTCCACACTTCATTGGTCGAATTCTGACATTTAAAACGAGGCACTAAGAACTTTGAAAGTGCACAGATAGTTTATTAAAAACACTGTTAATACACACAGTACCTTGAGGTAGTTCTCTAGAAATTAGGAAATTAAGTCACGATAAGTTTACTGACGAGCATGAGCGAATAGGTAGGATGGAGGAACCGATCGCGAAATTAATTCTGTGTAAATGCATGAATATTATTGAGATGTATTTTTAGCAACAGATATAATTCATGTACTCCCATTGTAAGCCTGTTAGTTGGGAACATTGGCTAAAAATATTGTATTTGAGAATTCTGAGGGGGGCAGAGAGGTGGGGTATTCAACTCGTTCATACTCGTTATCATGTTTTACTACACCCCAAGTCCATTTCGCTCTGGACTTCCCCTTTTTCATGACATCTTATTATTGTTATGGTAACATGTAGTCTTAAAAGTTGCTTTGTATGTCTTTTTGAGTAATGTCATTAGAGATCTATATTATAGTTCCATGAAAAACTATGCTTGTGATATAGATTTTTTTTTTTACTTTTTTACTGATTAATCTTTGCATTATTAATTAATGAAATAATGCTAGCTTTATAGTGCTTTTATCTTAACCACATGCTCCAATATGCTTGCGGAATGCAAATGTGTGGCCCACACAGTAGCATTAATACTGTGAGCAGAAGTGAACTAGCGTTGAAATCTGACCAAGAAAGACAAATGCAATGTGTAAAATATAAAAATGTGTATTGTGGTTAGATGTATCAGTATTCTTGATAGTTTTTGTAAGACATGAACAATGTGTGCCCTATTTTACTTATCTTTTATGTGAGCCGTCAATTGTGCACTGTACAGCTTGATTTAGGTTGTGCTAGTGTGTCTTTGCCATTGTAACGATGGGAAAAGTACACCTTGCGCTGCATGTACTAATTCTCCTAATTAATCTTTGACTTTGACGTATTGCTATTTTGGGAGAGCAGCTAGCTGGACGTGTCCAAAACTTCTAAGCAGTCCAGAAGATGGATGGGTCTCTCATGGTGTGGGATTGTACACTGTTAGTACACATTTTTGATGCAGCATTGGTTAAGAAATATACAACAAATTTTTCAACAAGACAATGAAAAATCACACGCTGAAAACGTGACAAAGACTTGGCTGTGTTAAAGAAGATGCTACAGATACTGGAATGGTCTGCATTCCTGATCTGTCTCCAGTTGAGACTGTTTTGATAATTTGCATGTATTTATATGTTTTTTTTTTTTTTTTTTACTTTTTCTTTCCGGAGATGTAAACAAAATCAACACACAGACAATCTAAGACAAACCTACATTTCTGTGTAGCATTTCAATAGATCCAATCCAAGTTTTGCAACTAACCAAGACCACTCATGTCTTTGCCAATCAGCAACAAGTGTTATCCTGGCTACTCCAATCACCGAGAAGAGTGCTTATACCTCAGCCAATCACCTTCAAGTGTCTGCAACCTAGCCATTCATAAGGAAGTCAGAGCATGACTCGGCTGACCCTGTTATTTAAGGTTACATTCTATAGAAGAACAATAAAGAAAAGGCCATCACATGCTGGAGCCAATGATGACCACTCAAGGTAAAACGCGTCACTCGAAAGTGTGAGAATTCTTCAAAACGAGAAAAGAATTAGC
Organism: Astyanax mexicanus; assembly: GCF_023375975.1. Taxonomy (NCBI): domain Eukaryota; kingdom Metazoa; phylum Chordata; class Actinopteri; order Characiformes; family Acestrorhamphidae; genus Astyanax; species Astyanax mexicanus. The sequence continues at coordinate 25,116,932 of NC_064426.1, forward strand.
ATGAAGAGAGTAGTCAAGCCTGTCTGGAGCATCAGCCCCTGTCTGGAGCAGGAGTTAGGCCAAAAAGAGCCTCATCCCACACTCAGCCCATGTGCTGTGAAAGGTCATTTCTGATTACTGCACAGATTTCTGGACAGAGCGCTTCTCACTTTGTGTATGCATGTGTATTTTTATCTATACTTATTATGTCGCTGCCTATTCATAACGCAGCAAGCAGAACGCCTTATCTCCTGCTTTGTCCAAGGTGTAATCTCTGCTATTATGTCCCAAATCCATAAACTGCAATATGGAAAGTCTTTTCAGCCTGAGATTACGCTCGAGCGGAGCATATGGCGAGAACAGTGTCCAAACAGTTTTCTCAGAAGAGAACAAAACAAAATGTACAAGTACAAGTACTTCTTTCACAAACAACTTGTTCTTTTTTGAAGTACTTGAGGGGTGAAATGAAGTGGAATAAAAAAGTGGCTAATCATTGAAAAAGATTTATTTTATAATTAACTAGTTCAATTTTAGCCAATGAATGACATGTAAAACTGTAATTATCCTGCTATCTTAAGTTAAATAATATATTTAAAAAATTACATTACTCAAGTAAATTAACATAGAACATTAGAGGTCGGTTTCTTTGTAAAACAGGAAATAAAAGCATTTTGAAACTCTGCATCCTCAACTCTGCCTTAACTAAGCCATCCCTTAACACTAAATTAAACATGAAAACAGTGTTCTAAATTATATACAATCAGTCAAAATTATCCTTTAATAATCCTTTAATTTGCCTTTTTTAATTTAACTGCTGTTTTTTCCAGTGCAGTCTGCAGGGCTAAGCTGTTGTTTAATTGGCTTATAAATTGGCTTAATTGGCTTTTCTTTGGCTCGTTTATAGTCTATTCTGACTTATTCTGACAGAGTTATGTGCAACAAAATATTTGAAAAAATAAGAAAATGCAAACAGGGTCTGAAAGGGTAATTATTTTAAAAGGTTAACTCTTTGGCTTCACGTGGTTAACCCTTTGGTTTCACTGCCCATACCATCTAATGGTCACATGACAATATTACGCTCAATTGTTTAAAAATGTGATGGCAGGAATCCCAGTCCCAGTCCCAGTTTTCTACAGCCAGTCCAAAGAGAAACATGGGCCCCCTAAAAGCTATTATTAAGTTTTATGTTTAAAACTAGTTTATTTAATTACTGTAGAAAGCTTTTTGGACTCATTGGGACATTCTGATCCCAAATGGCAATGTTCATTTTTAATGGTAAAATAAACTCCTGTCTCCATATGAGGACTTTGTTTTTTGCAAACTCAACCTTCTGAACCAACTCAGAAGTTTTATTGGGAAATCACTATTCAATAACGTAGAACAGGCTTACTCCATGACTGGGGAAACGGCATTGCCCTGTGTTAATAAAGCCTCTTCCCAATAATATTTCTTTTGTGTACCCCTTATTTTCGAGTGTAACTCTGGGGATCGAGTGGGACAGATTTACATGGGTAAAGGGTGAAATCCTCCCTCTAAGAATTGGGAAAACCCTTTATGCACTTTTTACAGATATAGCTATAGCAATGGAGAGCTAAAGTTCAGCAACCTAGCTGCTGGTAAACTAGCTAACTTTAGGACATCGGATGGCTCCAGAAAGGGGAGCAAGTTTTTTTATGCTTGATATGAAGAAAATGGCTAGAAAATACTTTATTTGTGGGTTTTTCGGTCACGTATGTCACCATCCAAGCAATTAAGCTTGCTAGGGGAACAGGAAAGTTAGCTTGCGAGCTTGCTAGCTACTGAGATTAACTACTAGCAAGTTTTTTTATGCTTGATATGAAGAAAATGGCCATAAAACATTGAAACAACACATTAAACTTAATATATAGTGGTAATATACTGGTTATCATATTTTTTAAAAAGGAAAATACTTTATTTGTGGTTTACTTTGTTTGCTTGTGCCACCATCTTGCCAGAGTTTCTCCTGGCCCTCTGTTTAGAGTTTGTCTGAAGAAAATTTTAGATTGAAAGGATCAGGTAGCCCTAAAATTTCCCCCTCAAACCAAGCAAAAAAAACATAGGTTTGCAAAACAGAGGGGTAGGGCTAAGTGGTAGGGCCAATAGGGGAAATGGGATTGGACCTTGGCGATGGACAGAACTACACCTCATACTGCAACCAGCCATCAGAGGTGCTAGACCTGTGGGGGCTTCACTTTGACAGACATTTATCTGTCCATGTTTTTGTTTTAGTCATTGGTACACTCATGGGTTTATACAGTATAAAGAGTAAGTCTGTGCAGTCCGGGCTTGCGTATAGATCATTGATTGAGGTAAGGACTCTTATACCAGACTTTGAATGAATTGACTCAGCTTGGGCAAAGCAAGGAGAGAGTGAGAGATCCATATGTTTTACAGTTGGTTTAGCAGAATGATTACAGCTCTCCCTCTCCTCCTCCCCCACGCTCTCAGCTCCACGCTTCCACGCTTCACTCCAGGAGAGCAGCTGCTGCATGAGAAGGGAGGGCCGCAGGAAATGAGGAAGGTGAGAAGATAAGAGTGGACGTTTTTCTGATAGGGTTCCTAAGCAACGGGCAGGGCCAGCCAAAAAAGAACAGTAAAGAACATGAAGTGTGAGAGGTGCGAGAAACCAGGCAACAAGTTCTGGTTTACTTAGAGTCAAGCACGCATGCTGAACTTTTCACAGTTCGGTCAGATTAATAAAGACTGAAAGGCGAAGTAGAATCACGCAATTTGAGCACATTTTACCATAGACTAATTCATACTGGAGTCGGGCGGTTGAGCAAACTGATAAAAATGTATTGCTGAGCATTTTCATTTTACAACCATCTACCTTCTAAACTAAAGCTCTGGAAAAATTAAGAGACCACTTTAGAATCTACTGACAACATTTCTCCCAAGTTCCAAACAGAGCATGTTTTTGCAGATAATGAGAAATGGACAAAATAATGAAAAAAATGATACAGTGCTTTCAGACCTAAAATAAGGCATAGACAAACAAATCAATATTTGGTCAAATAACCCTGATTTTTTATCACAGCTTTCATGCATCTTGCAGCATGCTCCCCACCAGTCTTACACACTGCTTTTGGGTGACCTTACACCAATCCTGCTTCAAAAATTCAAGCAGTTCAGCTTTGTTTGATGGCTTTTAAGCATCCATCTTCCTCTTAATTACAGTGTAGAGGTTTTTAATAGGGTTCAGGTCTGGAGATTGACTGTCAACTTATTCAAATGTCAGTCAGCAACCACAGATAGACATCAAGTGACCTACAAGAAGAATGGCAAATAGCAGCCCAGATGAAGTGCACAGGGAGAACAGTTTGAAACAGACTATTAGAGACTACTAGCACAAATGTATTCACAATATGAACTTTCTTTGTATTATTTGAGGTCTAAAAGCACTGCATCTTTTTCCTTATTTTGACCATTAGTCTTAATTTTAAAGCAAGCAGAGCAAACACGGTGGAAGTGGTGTTTTTTATAGCCCAGCTGAGCAGTGAAAATATAGTCATCATACACAAAAACATACATGCACAAAAAAACACAGTATTGAACATCATTGTTGCTGGTGGACAATGGAAACTTGCATCACGGCTTTTGCAAAAGGTTAATCTGCTGACGCAGAGGCTCTCCTGTTCACACCATCCCTCTATTCTCTCGCTCTGCTCATCTCTTCTTCTTTTATCATGCAGGTACTCAGGTTCCACATCAAAGGGATCAGGCTGTCCCAGAGCCTAATCCCAAACACGCTGCATGTGTGTGTGTGTGTCTGTGTGTGCATGCATACACACTTATAACTTGGTAGACAATGGAGTGTTTTTCCTTGTGTGTTTCATTCAGCTGTAAACCGGAATCTGCTTACACAGTGCCTTCTTTTTGTAATGTGTATGTGTGTGTGTGGGTGTGTATGTGTTTGGACCTAATGATCTCTTGTTAACAGGAAAGCACAAAACCCTTGTGAGAACATCTGTATGGATAATGATGGAAAGTTGTATGTTTATGTCTAGGCCACGTCTGCATGCAACCTTTGTGACCCATGTGCCTGAACAGCATAATAATTCACAATAAACAGTCCAAAATAGACTTGTAGTAATAGTTTTAATACAGTGTTTTTCAAGACTTTGATGTAGGGCTCTGTTTAGAAAGAAAGATTAACATTATGTGGTTTATGACAGTTGGTGATCATATGCAAATATTAAAACGCTTATTCCAAAAGCTGTCAAAAAAGGCTGCTTAAGTCAACCTTGATGTTGTTTATGCATGTTTCAGAACACTCACCCATGATTTAAACTGCTCGAGAATTTTTTTCCCATCATTCTCAATGTTTTACACCAATCTTGCACATTTTATAAACTACTTTGGAATATTCTGACTAGAATTCACATTATCCTACATGAATATTTTTCACCATTATCATTATTTTAGAATGATTTTCCTGGTATCCATACTGTGTTTTCACCATCTTACACTGCTTTCTCCACCATTCTCACTTTCAAAAATGTGCTACTTTGTGTTTTCCATCATTCTTTGTTCCTTACTATTCACACTGTTTAGAATGTTCATCCAATCATTAGCACAGTTTTCAAACCTTTTCTTCACCATTCAAACTATTCTAGAATGCTCTTACCACCACGGACAAGAATATTCGTCCCAAACATTCTCACCATTCAGACTTTTCTACTTTGTTTTAGAAGTTCTCTTCAGCAATTGTCATTGTTCTAGAATGTTCTCTCCAGCATTCACACTGGTTTAGAATGTTCTCCCCGGCATTCACACTGGTTTAGAATGTTCTCTTTAGCATTTACACTGTTATAGAATGGTTTTCCCATTTGTCTTATTATCTTAACATCAACAACCCACAATTATCACTCTTCTAGAATGTTTTCCCAGCATTCATGCTGTTCTAGAATAGTTTCCAATTTTTTTTTATTATATTAACATTGCTTTTCCCATAATTATCACTGTTCTACTGTTTTCCCAGCATCTACACTGTTATAGGAAGCTCTCCCCAGCACTCACACTTTTCTAGAATGTTCTCCCCAGCATTCACACTGTTCTAGAATGTTCTCCTCAGCATTCACATTGTTCTAGAATGTTCTCCTCAGCATTCACACTGGTTTAGAATGTTCTCCTCAGCATTCACATTGTTCTAGAATGTTCTCCTCAGCATTCACACTGTTCTAGAATGTTCTCCTCAGCATTCACATTGTTCTAGAATGTTCTCCTCAGCATTCACACTGGTTTAGAATGTTCTCTTCATCATTCACACGGGTTTAGAATGTTCTCCTCAGCATTCACACTGATTTAGAATGTTCTCTTCATCATTCACACTGGTTTAGAATGTTCTCTTCAGCATTCACACTGATTTAGAATGTTCTCCCCAGTATTCACACTGGTTTAGAATGTTCTGTTCAGCATTCACACTGGGTTTAGAATGCTCTCCTCAGCATTCACACTGTTTGAGAATGTTCTCCCCAGCATTCACACTGGTTTAGAATGTTCTCTCCAGCATTTACACTGTTCTAGAATGGTTTCCCCAATTTTCTTATTATCTTGACATTGATTTTCCCTATAATTATCACTCTTCTACAATGTTCCTTTCAGCATAGAATAAACATAGAATGTTCTCACCTGTTTCTAAACATTCTCCCCATTACTTCTACTCTTCTATGAAGCTTTATTCAGCCTTTTCATTATTCAAAAATGTTTTACCACCACATAATTATTAGTCATAATAAACCTGACAAGATGTATGTACTTGAAAATACTGGCCAGTTCTCAGAGAACAAGTGTTTTCAAAGTGAACCTCATACTGAGCAAGTTTCTCAGCTGCCTCCCATAGATGTTTAAATTTCTGTTCAGAAAGTATATACTACACCAGTGCAGTTCTTAATATTCCACAAAACATGTTGGTGGCTCCCATGATAGTTAAAATTGGACAAAACAGATCTTCTTTTCATTTGGCTTTTCAAGCCTGAGTCTAGACATAGCAATATTTTACTGCACTTAAATATAAGTGTTTCTAAATTGTTTCTCATTTGAATGCAGAGTTCTAGGTGAAGAAAAAGCTTTTACTATACAACTGTTTATGGATAATCAAAATATTTAGAACCCAAAGATAAGGGTTCATAATTTAACTGACAAACATATGTGAAATATACTCTATATGTAAAACTCAAAGGACTAGTCAGACACTCACAGATAAAACGGGTAAAACAAGGTTTAAAAACCGATATAAGCAAATCAGAATCACAAATCATGAACTGAGCAAAGATTCAAATAGCCAGAGCTCCAAACAAGCCAGGTGAACAAAGCCAAATGGCAAAACCAAAAGGGAGGAAACAGGACAAACAGAGAATACTAATCAGACTGACAGCAGTAATAGAAACACTCTGTATACATCAATGCCAAATCTGGTAAAAAAAAAAAAAAAACATTGCCTAGATGGTAGAGACAGTTACTCCAAACAGGAGCAAAGTAAACTCTGTTTTATTCCCTTGATATCCTTTTTTAAAAAAAAAAAAAAAAAACAATACATGAGCAGATGTCCCAAATACCTTTGTAATCAAAACTGACCAAAAAAGTTATAAACCACAATTCCAGTTAAATTGGGATGTTGGGTAAAACATAAATAAAAAAAGAATGCAATAATTTCCATCTGTTTTTCAACCTATATTCAATTGAATACACTACAAAGACAAGATTTAGTTTATTAGTTTTTGCAAATATTCACCCATTTTGGATTTGATGCTGCAACATGTTCCAAAGAAGTTGGCACAGGGGCAAGAAAAGACTGGAAAAGTTAAGGAATAGATATTACTACATGAGCTTAAGAACACGTCGGAAAACCATTGTCAAAGAACACAGCTCTTCGCTCCATTTAAAAGCGCACGTTAAAACTCTGCCATGCAAAGTAAAAGCCAGATATCAACAACACCCAAAAACGCTGCTGTCTTCTCTGAACCTGGGCACAAAATACGACAACAGTGCATCAATCAAGAATGGGAAAGAATTCCACCAACAAAGCTTCAACAGTTTGTGTCCTCAGTTCCCAAACGCTTATAGTGATGTAACACAGTGGTAATCATGTTCCTGTCCCAACTTCTTGGGAACGTGTTGCAAGTATCAAATTCTAAATGAGTGAATATTTCCAAAAAAAACAATAAAATGTATCTGTTTGAACATTAAATATCCTGTCGTTGTAGTATATTCGATTGAATATAGGTTAGAAATTATTTGCAAATCATTGTGTTCTGTTTTTATTGATGCTTTACACAACATCCCAACGTCATTGGAATTGGGGTTGTATATTGCACCTTTAAAAAAATCCTTTATGTCACCTCTAATTTCACAATTGCACGGTATAATGTGGGGCAATGTACTCTAAGTCCGCACAAAAACAGCGGCACTAATATGCATGTTTATGTGGGAGTGAATGAGCAGTTGAGTGTGTACAAGCTGCAAATCCACGCTTGTGTTGTAATGGATCAGACAGGCCTGTACAGCCGGAGAAGCCCAGTGGAGTCTAAACAGAAAGGTCATCCAGCACCTTATGGAAATCGAATATGACTATGTTAGAACAGAGAGTGCAGAGCCTACATACACAGTGTGACTCAGGTGTGTGAGTTTGTGTGTGTGTGTGTGTGTGTATGTGGGCCTGTGGGGGTGGTTTGTGGGTGCATGCATAATTAGACGGCCTCTTTCCAAGCTAGAACGAGTGTATACCAGGATACTTGGATGGAAGCTGTAATGATACTGGCAAAACAAGTTGGACTCACTTGTTAACTAGCCAGAGCTCCTTTATTTGCATCCTGAGGATATGACAGCATGGGGGCGTACAAGTTTGGCTAGAATTAAGCCAACACTGGGATTTGTGCACAATCTTCTTGGGAAATCTCACAAGGCCTGCACAGTTCTTTTTAGCAAACATATCCTCCCATCCCTCCAGATAATAAAGTTCCTAGTGGTTGGCATGTTCCTTCAGGCTTCCTCTAATTTATCCACACTTCTCTCTGAAATCTGTACTTTTTTGGCAACTGTTGCAAGGCTGGGCAATCTCAGAATTAGAATCAGGTATTATTTGGACAAGAGGTAAAGATTATTGGCTCTGTGTTGGCTGTGGGGAAGTGAACCAGAACTTTCTGAGGCAGGTAGGTAATCTTTAACTGGAGTAGGAGAGAAGTCAAGAACGCAAGAGCTAAATCCAGGTCAAGACCAAGGCCAAAATCAGAACATGTTAAATCCAAGTCAAGACCAAGACTTACTGTAGTCAAGTCCAATTTAAGACTGAGACCAAGAGACAAATCAAGAGAGCCGAGTCCAAGTCAAAACCAAAACCAAGACCAGGGCACTTTGAGTCCAGGTCAAGACCAAGGCTTATAGTGGTCAAGTTCAAGTTAAGACTGAGACCAGGAGTGACAGAGACAAAGTCAAGACTGAGCCCAGGACAATTTTAATCAGAGTCAAGACCGAGACTAATAGTCAATTCCAAGTCAAGACCAAGGCCAAGACCAGGACACATTGAATCCAGGTCAAGACCAAGGCATAGCAGTCAAGTTAGAGTTAAGACTGAGACCAAGAAAAGCAAAGACCAAGTGAAGATTAACCAGGACAATTGGATTCAGAGTCAAGTCCTGGTAAAGACCAAGACATGTTAAATCCAAATCAAGCCCTATACTTATAGTAGTCAAGTCCAAGTTAGGACTGAGACCAAGAGAGGCAGAGACCAAGTCAAGACTGAGACCAGGAAAATTTGAGTCATAGTCAAGACCAAGACTAGTCAAGTCCAAGTCAAGACTGAGACCAAGAGAGGCAGAGACCAAGTCAAGACTGAGACCAGGAAAATTTGAGTCATAGTCAAGACTGAGACCAGGAAAATTTGAGTCATAGTTAAGACCAAGACTAATAGTCAAGTCCAAGTCAAGACCAAGACACGTTTATTCCAGATCAAGACCACTACTTACAGTAGTCGAGTCCAAGTTAATATTAAGACCAGGAGAGGAAGAGGCCAAGTCAACACTGAGACTAGGACATTTTGAGTCAGAGTCAAGACCAAGACTAATAATCACGTCCAAGACAAGACCAAGGCCTAGACTAGAAGCAGAAGTGGCATAGACCAAGTCAAACTCAATTGGGCATATAAACAGAAATGTATGGGATGGATTTAAATTATGTTAACTTCAGACCTGATATCTGAAATTGAAATTTTTGAGTACCTAGAACTATATATATGCCTTTAACTTATGTGCCCTATAAAGCTTCTGTATGTGCTCTTTATACGTGTGTATAACCTCAATATTATTTAGTATACTGTTTATTGTTGATGTAGAAGTTGGGTGCGGTGCGGTGAATTGCCAAGGTAGCAATAAACGTCAGACTGGTGACTGTTGTCAGGGTTCAAATTAGTCAGGGGTGCACCTGTGTTTTACACTGCCTAGATAGCAATACACCAATACCAACCACCATATCCATCGGCTTAGATATTATCGCTATGTAAACAAGACAGGCGCAAGGCCTTGCATAGGGTGTAAGAATAGGCCCAGTTTATTTTGGGAGATGATTTTGAACCTGATTAAAGATGGTAAAATCTGTGAAAAATGTATTTAAGTGTGGGGTTTCTCACATTCTCAACATAAACCAGATTAAATAAATCCTCTAGCGTGGACCAGGCATAGGGCTTAGAAGTAGCATGAGCTATGCTTTTGATCAAATCACCAAGCCGCTGAAGTAACACTTGTTTTTATGATTAAATGATTCTGGTGATACAAGCAGGAATTGATAAAATGAACATGAGCGCTCATGCTTGTTTGCTACTACAAACACAAACACACACACACACACACACACACACACATACAAACACTCACAGCCCCACAGCCAAAGCCTCCAAGATGTCAGTTAGATTAGCTATGCTTGGTTCAGTCTGAGAAATGGTGTTTCTGATTGAACATGACATGAGACACATTTTCTTTGTTCTTTTAGGCCATGTGTATGTATTCGTGTGTGTGTGTGTGTTTGTTTCACCATTCGTGAGCGTCATTACACAAGCACACGGAACATCAATCACATACACACTCGGCTCAGTGCGGTTTATACATTTTGTATAAGGTGTCAAAAGGCTGTGAATAGCGATGTATCATTTAAATATGCATCAAAATGCTATATAGCTCTGTACATAAACAAAGCTAATTTAAAATGGGCTGAGCCGAAATGGAAATCTTGTTTATAGTCAGATTAATCAAAATGTTATATTTTAAATGAGCTTTGGCCCAGAGAAGAGGGCAGAGTTTTGCGGGGGTGGCAGGGTGTAAGATAGCAATGAGCATCACTATTCAGTGTAAGCTTTAAGCCTGCTTAATGTAGCAGTAACTAAGCTTGATTTATCTTTTCATCCTTGCCTCTACACAATAGCTAAGGATATTATTTAAAGTTAAAAACAAAGCACTTTTGTAAGTCAATCTGAATAATGGCATCTACTAAATGCCTTAAAAGTACAGACAAATGTACCAATCTAGTACCAGAAGACTGCCATTCTATTCCCTGCGCAACTAGGTGAAAATATGGCACCCACCAACATTCTGACAAATAGTGTATATCATAAGAAATGGATTGGTCATCTTTAAACCAGAAAATCATATTTTAGCGCCTATTACGACTTCTATTTTACTGTATAATGAGAGTAAGCATGTTTACAACTGATGCTGGCAGGGTTATATTTTTCATTTTGGCAGATTTATCCCTTTCAGCTATCATAGCTCATCCAGAAGCTTGAGGAACATGTGGTCCTGAAACCATATCGGAGTAAAAAATTTACTAGGCTGTTTAAAGCAAATGAGTTTCCTATAGAGAAATCTCCAGCTGATTTGTAGTTGGTCAATATTTCCATTTATATTCCACCCGATTGATTTTTTTTTCCATCAGTCATGTCCAGATATTTATAGGCGAGTAGAGAAATCCAACACAACATGCCTTCAGGGAGAAAATATGCAAGCTTGCATGTCCTGGAGAACGATGTTAACATGAGGGTGTTTAAAATGAGAATTTATAAACATTAAAGGCGAAATAACATGCAGTGTGATAAGCATAAGTGTTAAAATGTGTGTATTTTATTTAATCATTTGCCATAGCACAGTATCCACCTCATTCTAGAGTTTGATTTGTTCGAATTTGTCTTAGAATTTCCGGTTAGTTTTTTTAAGAACAACAGTTTTTGTTTACTTAGCTTAGCTTTACTTAACTTACTTAACCTACCACACCACCACCAGCAGTGAGACCCTGCTGAATTAGAAGGAAAACATGACAACACCTATGTTCTTTACTAGGGTAACATTATGCGCCTAATGGTCCGGTGCGCCTTATGTTTCAAAATAGCCAAAAAAAAAGTTAAGTTAAGTTAAGTTATAATCTGGTGTGATAAACATGGAAAATGGTTTTCAGGTCATATCGTATTGTACGAAATGCAGTCTTAAGTAGCTACTGCTGTGGACACTAGCAAGCTAGCTATGCTATCCCAACAGTCCAACAGGCTATTTAACCTTATGTACAGCTCACATAACCAGATTTTCTTGGAACACATAGCTGGGAGAAGCTATGTCTGGTGGATAAAGAAGTTAAATTTTAAATGCTTTTAGTGATGTGGACATTCTAGACTGTGTAAAGAACAAGCTTCAGTCTGAGACTATGGAGAACAAAAATTGCATAAGTATAAATAATAAATATAAAAAATGTGTAAAATGTATATATTTATTTATTTATTTTTTTACAATTCCACAGTTCTTATTTGTTTTGTATGCTAATTGGGTGTGAGGTCCTAACCTGAGGTCTAAACAGGATTTGTTAAAGGAGTGTGAGAACAAATTTAGTGGCACCTAGTGGCCATTCTGAAAATGGCTTTTGATATTTTTTAATGCTAGGTGAAACTTCTGCAGCAGTACAGTATATACAATATATATTTTTTAATCAATACTTTTATGATATAAATAAACAAATAAATATAAAAATGAATAAAAATAGCTAAATAACTAAAATTGCCTTTTTGTGGTCCATAAAGGTAATACTCAAATGAATGAAAGAAAACAACTGAATGCTTTTTTATTTGTAAGAATGACTGTTTCTGCATTTTGTTTTACCTTAAAATGTTATTGTCATTCCGTACAAAACATTCCAAGAACTTTGAAAGTATCCTCAAGTGTAGTCGCAAAGACTATCAACAATATTATGACCTAGGAAAGGAAGACCAAAAGTTTCCTCTGTTGCACAGGATAAGTCGGTCAGAATTAACAGTCTCAAAAAAACAGAAGTTAACATCCAGTTAGCCCCCGATAGGAGTCACCTAAATGCTTCACACTTTAAAGTTACTACATGATTCTTTATGTGTTGGATGGATGAATTCAGTATTCAGTAAATAAATAAAAACATTGAATGAGAAAGTGTGTCCAATCATTTGACTGGTACTGTATGTGTGTGTGTAGCAGCACTGCTGAGGTAAACACCTCAGCTCTGTAGTGCCAGCTCAGTGATGACATCTATCTTCAGGTTGACACACCAAGCCAGACCTATCAATCACGTCACACACACACTCACGCTGTCTCTCTCTTTACACACACACACACACACACACACACACACACACACACAGTTAATACAGATAATATAACATATATTGATCATTTGATTAATGTTTTAATGCAATATTATGTGAAGATTGGTCATTTCTGCTACTGTGCTCTCCATACTGCTGTGTAATTGCATAATTATAACTGTATAAAGGTATAATTCAGTTTAAAAATGTAAATACAAATCACATACTGATCACTCTCTCATGAAGAGCTGTATACATGCATTTCTGGACAAGATAGACAGATACAACAGCATCTGAAGAATTTTTTTTTTTTTAATTAATAAAATTAATTAGAAGATAATATTACAGAATACACAATTATGTCTCATTAATATAATTATGCAGCATTATGCAGCTTGGATATAGTAATAGTATAGTATTGTCCCTTACATTGTTAAAAAAAAAAATCTTGATAAATGAACCAATAGAAATTCTACAAAATGACCTGAAACAAACTCTTTTAACATTGACTTCCATTAAAAGTTAAGGTTTTATTACCTCTCCTGTAAAACGGCATGATTTTTATTGGACAGTGGCATTATACTCCCCAAGCTGGAGACAAACAAAAAAAGGGGCTTGTGCTAGGCTAAAAGCTACAGCTAACCAGCTACACAACCTGGACAAATAAAGGGTAAGGAAAGACTTAAAAAATATGGTTTAGGGTTTAGTGCTTCTTTATTTTCATATCTGAAATGTGTCCCTTTGAAGTTGTGAAACATACCAGTCCTGCTTAAAATTTGACCTACCCTTTAAAAAACACTTTTATTGCAGTCATTTTCGCCTTTACAGCACCCTTACAGGTTCAACTATGCTATAGGCGAGGATGATGTTTCCATGTACTTTGATACACGGACATTCACAATAAGGAAATTAATCAATCAATCAATAACAACCTATTCCCTGGTGAGGTCCAACCAAACAGCTTTTCCTATCTGCCCTGCTCCTGAACCCATACATCACCCAGTGCCCCAAGTAAACTACTCCCCCCTTTTTTTTGCATTATTGAGATTTGAGCTGAGGGTGGAGTCAGCTAAAATCAGCTTGTTGACTGCACATCACACTGAGAGGACACAACGAAAGGACAGCTATAAACCAGTGAATCATAGCGGAAATTTTCATTTTTGTTGAGCAGCCCACCATAAAAAGAAAGAAAATAATCGTGTTTAATTATGAGGCAAATATTGGGGCGGTAAATAGGCTTGTTAAGTAAAATCATCGGTGAGCATCTGTAATTTTGTAATTTTACATGTGAACAAAATATAATTTTAACGGTTTCATAGGATTAGAACCAAAATGGACTGGTATCATTAACATTTATGTGTTTTGGGGTGCCAAAAAGTCCATGTATGCAGTTACAGTTCACTGTTTTAAATGTGTAAAAACTGCTGATAGACTCATTAATTATGACATTTTACAACATCAAAGCAAATTACCCTTTTACAATTTTTCAAAGATCCTTTCCGACACAGGTAAATGGGTTATGTGTGTGTCTGTGTGTGTGTGTGATTAAGCCATTAGGTCTTATTAAGCATAATCATGCTAATTATTCAGACAAGAAACACTGGAGAGAGAGAAAACGTAAGTGAAAATGAACAAAGGAGAATAATCAGCTTCCTCTGCTGTGTTGCAAAAAAGGAGATAATGTAAATAGCTTCTTGATCTTGCTGTCGGTAAACTTTATTTCTTGATTAAAAGCATATTAAATGCCTGATACGGCAGCCGTCAGCAATTACGGCTGTGATGAATATGCAGCATGATGGTCAGAGCGTGGACCTGCGTGTGAGGCGAACCTGGGCAGCTATTAAGAAAATGATGGATAATGAGAGAACAGGACGTATCAAAGCGGAGAACAACACAAGCAGCTGCCCAAGTATCATCAAAACCAATGCACACTGCAATTCTGCCTAATTATCCCATATGTGTGCGAGTGAGTGGATGAAAGTGAGTGAGCGAGAGAGAGAGAGAGAGAGAGAGAGAGAAATAATAAAAAATAGAGTCTTTTTAATACACCAGCAGTTTGCTATGACCACGAGGAAACTTGATATCAAACTATCTAATAAATGTAGTTTTTTCACATAAATGTTCTGTATATCGTATGCTGCCAAAACTGCCATTACAGCTGTTCAACTGGCAATAAATCTGTCAACCATGCAAGCCAAAAAAAAGCATTTCAATCTGGATTAGACATTCCTGGAAAACCCTTGTTGTGTGTGGGTAAGCATTATCCTGCTGAAAAGTGCCAGTAGGAAGCCCTGTTATAGAGGCAACACAGCTTTTGATGGACACATGGCTGAGCTGTTAGTGTCCCTTGTATAACTACTATACTTCACTGCTAAAGGCAATACATTACCAGGTCATAGCAGTTCAGGTTTCTCATTCACAACAGCACTACAAACAAATGTGACAGCACCTGGCTGATGGACGGCATAGATGTCTGGCAATTTGTGGAAAAGACCATCGTTCCTCTCTCAGTCCAGTGACGTACTCATGCTAGGGGCATGTCTAGCAGTGAAAATTCTCTCACCAAGAGGTACACTACTCTCAGAGTTGCCTTTAAGAGCCTTTTTATAGGGCAGGGGTGTCCAAACTATGACCCGCGGGTCATTTGTGGCCTGTTT
Organism: Astyanax mexicanus; assembly: GCF_023375975.1. Lineage (NCBI taxonomy): Eukaryota > Metazoa > Chordata > Actinopteri > Characiformes > Acestrorhamphidae > Astyanax > Astyanax mexicanus. The sequence continues at coordinate 25,132,169 of NC_064426.1, forward strand.
CCTGTTTTGAAATGGCACGCAAGGTATTTTAGAAATAAAATGAAAGTTGGCCCGATATTAAGCAGGTTTTTTATAATGTAAGATTCAAAGTTTGAATGCTAGGTGTCGCTATGACATAAACCCAATTTAAAACGCTCCTCATCTCCTTTCCTTCCTTTATTGTGCCTACATTAATGTTTCTAAGCTTTTGGGAGAACATGTCAACTCCAAAGAAACGGAAAATGGATTCCGTACTGGAATCAGTTTCCATAATGATGGAGAATAATATTAAGATACATTATGAAACATCAATTTGAAAAATCTTAGTTTACAAAACACTCTCAAAGATAGATAAAGATAAAGTAACTCAATTAAATGATATTTAAATGATAGTAATCAAGAAAATGTATTATTATAGGTAGTATATTTCAGTATTTGTTTTATTACAGAGTCTGTGGCCCATGTGTCAGGGAGGGTGCGGGAAGGACAAGGAGGCGGACGCAAACGCAAACTATACAAAAATGTATTAACAAAAATAAACACAAAATAAACATGGAATAAAGAAACCAGGACTGAAGAAACAAGCAAAAACACGGAGCACTGACAGACGTGAAACGTACAAGGATCGACACGGGAGAAAGGGAACACAGACTATAAATGGAGGAGCACACACACGGGAAACAGGAAACACCTGGGACTAAGGGGCGGAGTTACAAACTGAACACAGGTGAGGGCAAAGAAACACTAAGGAACCAGGGTCACGCAAGAAAAGGTAAATAAACACAGAAAAATGACAACAGACAGGAAACAGGGCAAGGACGTGACACCATGACTGCACAAATATTCCTCATTTTGAGGCCCAACCAGAAATGTTTGGACACCCCTGTTAGGGGAACCACTTTTGTGACCTCTTTTTTATGAATAACTGTGTGTAGGTTCATCATCATTATCCTATATGCACTCGCAACTTACAGTAGACACAGATATGATTTAGCTTTACAGTAAACTGTCCACTGTTTTCCTGCTCTCTTCCCAGTTTGTAAGCTGCTGCACAACAAAATGCATGTGTCTAATAAATAATTACAAGTTAAACACCAACCCCCACCATCCTCCAGACCCCGCTGTCCTGTCATGGATTACAGAGGTTTTGTTTACCCCAGTTATAATGAGAGTTCTTTGTATTTCTTAAGGATGTTCCTGCAAACACACAGATGTGCACACACACCAGGCTCATCCGTGGGCCCCCTGCAGTGCATTTGATTACTGCAGGGATGCAAACACTAAAAAGACCTTGTGTCGGTAAACAGCACACAGCATGACTCACGGGGACCAGACACAGATCGAAGCACTTTAAACGGATTTCCGAAAGCTGATTGTCCACCTCTCTCTCTTTCTGTCCTTCAGTCTGTCCCTATATCCGCTTTTCTGCCTCTCTGATTCTCTGAGTCTAGAAAAGCAGCCTGGGTTGAAACACTCAAAAAATAGGGAAAATGTATTACATAATATGTCCCCTTTAAGACTATTTAGAATTTAGTTTCAAACCTGGCATACCTATGAAACTGGACAACAGGCCAATCCCAAACCCCTTCTGCAGCTGTTACATATGTTGTAATACTACTAGTAAATGTTGTAGTCAATGTTGTAGTTTTTTATGGTAAAACAATATTTAAAAAGACAACTTTAGAGAAGCAAGACTAAAAGCTAACCTAGTTTTTGTACCTCCTTAGATTGCCAACAGCACATCACAATGAGAGTACTCAACAAGAGATTAGTAACACTGTCCAGTAAGACTCGGTTTCATTTTTGAAACTAAGCTACAACATAGTTTCTACAAGGAGAACATGGAAACTCCACCCAGGTATGGGCTTGAATTCAGGATCCCAGCACTGGGTGGCAAACATGCTAACTATTAAGCCACCATGTCGTCCACCCATCTGGGGCCAACTTTTAGGCCTTACTTGAACCCCAATAATTGCTCTTACTTTGCTATGAGCACACTGGCCAGTGTTGATCCTGACTCACAAAGTACACCTCAACACAAACTTCACAACTTTACTGTTGGCCTCCACTGCTAAACTAAAAAAGCTAACTTCAGACATCAAACATCACAGATAATAGACTACAATCCAAAACAATATAAATTGTTCAAATTTAAAGTTTGGCAGAACCATTTTGTTAACAGAAAATAGAACTTCTCTGGTTTCAAAATTTCCCTGGAAGTTGTCATCCAAGCCAGTAAGCAAACAAACTATGAAATAAGCATGAGAGAGAGAGAGGCATGAAAGCGCGGGCCCACTGGCATCAGAGGCGGGTGTCAGAGTCGAGCTCATTTGTTCCCTCCAGTTCCCTCCATCTGCCTGCCTGAGTTTGACAGATGTCAGACGTGCAGCTCCTTTTTAGCCTGGCTCTCACAGTCGGTAACAGCCTGGACGTGTGTGCCCCATTAATGCATGCGTCGATTTGGCTGAGCTCCTTCAGGAGAAATGCAAAAGCCTGTAGCGCGTCTGGCAAAATTCAGAGCTCAAAACAAATGCTCTGTGTTTCTGCTCATGAATTCCTGCGGAGGTATAAATTTGCTCTAATGCACTGACGTGCACTCGTACAAGAGCGTGAAAAAGAAGATACACGCTCATACATCTTAAACTAATAGTATGCAGGCGTACACCCTGAGGTAGAAATCAACACGATATGTAGAACAGAGCATTTGATTAATAATTTATTAAGGATTTGCAAAGAGACTGCAGAGAGAGTGAAAGGCAGATAGAGCGAGAGAGAGACAAAGAATTTGTGAGAAAGAGAGTAAGGGAAGAGCAAGGAAAAGAGATAAGACACTAAAATGAGGAAAGGGAGACAAGGGAGAGCAGGCTTTCAAATGTTTCAAATGTTTTGTGATTTTTAATTACATTTCTACAAACTATGCAAAAAAAAAGCAAATGTGAATAAATCAGCATTTTCATCATGGACTGTTTAGTTTATATAGCACTTTTGTCATCAAGCCTGGGGATTCTCCACATCAGCAACAACAGAATATTCCCAAAGTTTCCCTGCAAAGTCCAAGGCTTGTCCAGATTGAGTCCTTATGAATGGGGATATGCTCAGTCTGAGAAGCCTCAGGGCCTCAAAGGACAGTCACTCCAGTGGCTGTAATGGAAGGGCTTCAAGCTGAATATAGAGACAAAACAAGCTCAGGAAACATACATCCCAGCCATGGTGTAGACTAAGTCTGCTGCCAGTGAGCTGTGGAAACATACTAGTTGTAATGTAGATCAACTATGGAAGAAGGCTTAGAAACATCAAAGTCACAAATGAGGGGAAACTACAGTGGTGGGCTGTGGAAACATCCAAGCCAACAAGTAACAAACTGGCACAGAGGAATTCCAAGTGGTGATATTTTAGCCACAATGTAGGGTAAGTCCAATTGCAAGCTGTGGAAACATCCAAGCCACAATGTACTGTGGAATCATACTCGTCATACTCATCATACTCGGTGTGAAACAGCAGCAGCAACAGGCTTGGAAACATCCAAGCTGTGATGTAGAGACACTGCAAGCTCAGGAAACACCAAGCTATGGAAACAATGTAGAGTTTAAGCATCCGAGTTTATATTCCAGTGGGCTAGGCACTGCCAATATGATCAGGAGATTGCCAAATCCTGTTCTTGTAGCTTGCCATCAGTGGCCTTGCTCTCTCTGTGTGGGTAGATGGTGTTCTTTTCACTCATCACTCAAAGGGTGATGTCCGCAGCACAAGGCATCTGTGAGCTGATGTATTGGAACCGAGACGCTGCGCTTTCCTCCAAGCGCACTGGCTACTCGACAATTCAGAGTCAGCAGCAGTTCGAAAAGAGGCGGTGGCTGACTTCATGTATCGGAGGAGGTATGTGCTAGTCTTCACCCTCCTGGTGTTGGGGCATCACTGGTTATAGGGGGAGTCCTATTGAGTTGATTGGGTAATTAGCTGTGTAAATTGTGAAGAAAATGGTAAAAAAAAAAAAAAAGAAAGAAAATTATATAAAAAAGTACCTCAAGCAGCGGGCATCCAAGTCACAATGTAGGGTAACTTAAGTGGTGGACTGAGGAAACATCCAAGCTGTGATGTAGCAACACTGCAAGCTCAAAAAATCTCAGCTGTTATATAAGTCAGAGTAAGTCTTTTGGTGATTGAAGAAACATCGAAGCCTCAATATACAGTGGAATCATCCATGACGCAGGGGGGAATAATTCCGTCAGTAGGCTTGGAAACATCCAAGCTGCAATGTAGAGACACTGCAAGGTCAGGAAACATCCCAGCATCAATAGAGAGTGGTGCTGTCAATGTTTTGAAGTAGATTAACTTCAGCAGCAGGCTTGGAAACATTCAAGTCACAATGTAGGGTAACTCAAGTGGCGGGCTGTGGAAACATCCAAGCTGTGATGTAGCAACACTGCAAGCTCAGGGAACATCCCAGCTGTTACTGTATGTAAGTCAGACTAAGTCTGTTGTTAACTGTGGAAACATTTAAGCCACAATGTACATTGGAAACATCTAATTTGGGGTGTGGAATTACTTTGGCAGAAGGCTTGGAAACAAAGCTCAGGAAACATCCAAAGGAAACAGATGATGAGTCTACCAGCGCGCTGTGGCACCATCCGAAGTATGATGTAGAGCAGAAGCATCCAAGTTTTGATGTTAAGTACCTCCAGTAGAAGGCTTGGAAATATCCAAGTCACCATAGGGTAATAGGGTGGCTATGGAAACACCCAAGCTGTGATGTAGTGACATTGCAAGTTTAGGAAACATCCCAGGCATTATGCAAGTCAGAGTAATTCTGTTACTAAAATCTATAAATCACAACGTACAGTGGAAGCATCAAGTTGCAAACTTAGCAAGCAGGCTTGGAAATATCCAAGAAACACTGCACGCTTATAAAACACCTGGGATGCTTCCACTCTACCCATCTGAGTACAGTGGAAATATTCAAGTCGTGGTGTGGAATAATTATGGCAGCAGGCTTAGAAACAGATATTGCAGTGGAGATACTGCAATCTCAGGAAACATTCCAGCCCAGATATAATAAGTCCATCAGTATGCTATGGAAGCTAACTCAAGTAACTCAAGCAGCAGGCTTGGAAACCCTCAGGAATTAATGTAGAGTAACACAAGTGGCCAGTCTAGGAAAACATGCATGTTCTGGTGTAGAGTCATTCTAGCAGTAGGCTTGAAAACATCCAAGTTGCAGTGAAGAGTAGCACTGCAAGTGGCACGCTGTGGAAATATCCAAGTTCTGATGTTGAATCACTGCAGCAACGTAACAGTATTAGACGTTATCCTGACAAAATGTTTGTCATCTGACATCATGACCAATATCAACCTAAAATTAACGTATATTGACGTTGGTGGCCAGCTGGAGGGCCTTGGAAAACATGCAGGTCATGATGTAAAGTAACTCTGGCAGTGGGCCATGGAAGCATACAGGATTTTATTTGCATGGAATAACATGCAAACAAGTTGCAATATAGAGTCACTCGGACAGAAAAAAGTAGGAAAACATTCAAGCTATGATAAAGAGTACCTTACAATACCTCTAAAAAGATGTACAATCACTTACTGTAGCACACAGTATCTGTTCTGTTAGCAAGCATTTAACAGCTACCTTCTATATCATTCTTCATTGGTCAGTGTGTGACCAAAGGACAGTTATTGGCCGAAAAATATTTGGGTGATGGGCCATTCTCAACACAGCTGTCAGTGACACTGACATGGTAATAAAATGCTTTGTAAATGCCAAGAGTGGCTCTTTTGTCACAAACTGACAGCTGATAATGATGGAGTATGGCCACTTAGAAAAGACCCAAATTGTGATGGCTAGACTGGGACAAAAAACATAATCTTCAAAACAACAGGTCTTGTGAGGGGTTCTTGGTATGAAGTGGTTCATACCTTACAAAAGTGCCATACAGTGAAACACCTTATAAAAAACAACAGAATTCATTGTTATTGACATTGCAGAAACTTCAGCATGACAGGACAATTCAGACACATAATCTCAATCTCATTCTGTTGCCCATAAGTAGGTTCTTTCATATTACTTTGAGAACATACGCACTTTTCTTTTATTGAACTTCTGCATAAGGTTACACCAAGTTTCTGGAACATTACCGACTACACAAGGATCCAGCTGCTAGGAGGCTTCACTGCTCCAACCCTCACAAAAAATGTCTTGTTATATCTCACCTGGTATTCTCCTTTTATCTTTTTCTTTCTCCCTTCTTTGATTTCCCCACGGTTGTCTCTCTCTCTCGGCTCAACACTCTGAGGCGACGTGGCACATTAAGCTCCACATTAACAATCCAGAGATCCCCAGACTCCTCTTACCAGCTTCTAGTGATGGTATATAGGAACCCAGCAAATTACTTTTTCTTGCCACTGCTGCCTGCTTAACCACCTGGGATACAATAGCAACTACAGTGGAATGGCCTAGCAATACAACAAAACCCTGGCAAATATCTGAGACACCATAGCATCCACCATAGCATCCGGTTGGAACATCTTAGTATCTACCAAACAAGAAAAATGTGCTAAGCTTAGTTGGATGCATGGAATTGTCAATGGCATTTGAACAATAGGGATTCTTTTTATTTCGTAAAAGGTGCAGTTACAGAAAACATGAAATTCATTTTGTTTTGTGTAGCATTTCATATAAGCCTTTCTGGTAAAGGACTCAAGCCTAGCCTAGCTAAGACCATATATTTAGACCACATATTTAAAAGAAATTTAAGAAGAAGCCCCTGATGAACATGGCTTGGTACTAATGCCCGGGTGGAAGATGCTGTGCAAGGTGTGGTTGTCAGTTGCGATGCTAACAATGTGATAGCAATGCTAGGAGATGCTAATCCCCTGACAGCGATGCTAATACCACAGTAACAATGCTGAGCAAGGCTGGTGGCTGCATGGTGTCAGTGCTAATGGTGCGATAGTTGGGCAAGCACAATGGCCCACTGTTAACACTGCAGTAATGGTGTTAGTCCAGGCTGGAGACCAAACCACCCCCATATAGCATACAATAGCAACCACCTAGAAACACCTGAGCAACAGCTCAGCACCTGGGTGAGACACCACAGCAACCACCTTATAAAATTTAGCATCACACCATGTTCTAAATGTTATCTTATACATGAAAATATTACTGTAATGCACTGGTTCGTAACCTTTTTTAACTGTGCGACCCCCTTTTAGGGTTATAAATATTTTGTCAACTAAATTAAATCAATTTAAATCTATTTCAAATTCAAAACCTCTCTCATTATGTGTTCACTACATTAAAGTACAAAGATGTGTAAACATATATTTTACCCCTTGGTACCATTCATTTTTTTATACTCATTTTGTCTGGTAATTTTCTTACAGTCCCTAAAGTGTTGCTTGGTGCTGCAGGGGAATGTATGAGCATGGCGGCATTGTGCCTCAGTCTTGGTAAAAAAAAAAAAAAAATCATATTGGTAAAATAGAAGCTCAGTCCAGTAAAGATGGTTTTTATTGTCAGGTCTTTTGTCTGTCTGCTTCTCATGTCTGTGTTATTCTCAGGTCTGTGTTTCATTCCCAGTGTTTTTCCACTCACCTGTGTTCATTTGTAGCTCCGCCCCTTCGTCCCAGGTGTTTCCTGTTTCCTGTGTGTGTGCACCTCTATTTAAGGTCCGTGTTCCATTTCCCCGGTGTCGATCCTTGTACGTTTATCGTCTGGCAGTGCTCCATGTTTTCCCCAGTTTCCTCAGTCCTGTTTTCGGTATATCCCTGTGTATTTTGTATTTGCTTTTGTTAATAAATCCCATTTTGTTTGCATTTGCGTCCGCCTCCGCGTCCTCCCTGCACCCGCACCTGACAGAAGGATCGACCCAAATATGGAAGCAGCAAACAAGTGGACCGGCTCCAGGTTGGCGATCCGCCATGCACCATGCGGGACCCCGGCGTTGGAATCCCCGAGGCCTAAAGGACGCCACAGGCCTCGGGGTAGACGTTCTAAGGGGTCCCGCCAGCATGAAGAGGATCCCTTTACGGGGGAGGATTTTCTTGGGGGGGCGCTAAGGGTTGGTGCGTTGAGCCTCGGGTCTCATCCCGTGTTTGGCAGTACCCATGAGTACCCGAGGCGAGTGGTGCGCAGCCCGTGGGACTACCTGGGATGTGCGCCCAGTAGCTCCGAGGAGGAGGAGGAGCTCTACCCCGCACCAGCCCGTACTCCATTACCGTTTCCCCCAGGGGCTGTACTCTACCCGCGCTCAGTGACTTTCGCGGCCGAGATGCCGCGCTCCGAGAATCCCGCGACCGAGACGCCATGCTCCGTGAAGCCAGCGGATGGGACGCCACGCTCTGTGACTCCCGTGGCTCATCCGCGCTCCGAGAATCCCGCGGCCAAGATGCCGCGCTCCGAGAATCCCGCGACCGAGACGCCACGCTCCGTGAAGCCAGCGGATGGGACGCCACGCTCTGTGACTCCCGTGGCTCATCCGCGCTCCGAGAATCCCGCGGCCGAGACGCCGCGCTCCGAGAATCCCGCGGCCGAGACACCGCGCTCCGAGTATCTCGCGGCTGAGGCTCCGCGCTCCGAGACCCCCGCGGCTCATCCGCGCTCCAAGAAGCTCGCGGCTGAGGCTCCGCGCTCCGAGACCCCCGCTCCCCGAGACTTCAGCGGTGGCCGCGCCGCCCCCCGAGAAAGCGCCGGAGAAGAACAATGTTTGGCCCTAGGCCCCGTGTCCCTAGGCCAGCAAGCCCTCCTGACTTTGCCCCCAGTACTGTGCCCAGGCTGTCCCCACAGACTTTTGCTGGTCCTGGGCACCCTCCTATGTTTTTGGTCCCCCTGTCTCTCCCTGTCCTGGTCCCCGTATCTGTGTTCGTTCATGTTCCTGTCCCCTTAGGTTTTTCTGTTCCTGTCCCCGTCACTGTGCTAGTTTCTGTCCCTGTAAGTGTATTTGTCCCGGTTCTCTCGTCCACAGTCCAGTCTCTGTCCCAGTCTAACGTCCAACCCCCTGTCCAGTCTTTCGTCCAGTCTCCGTCCCCTGTCCAGTCTTTGTTCATGTCCCCTGCCCTGTCTGCATCCCTGCCCGATGTACAGCCCTCTGTCCAGTCTCAGTTCTCGTCCCCTGTCCGGTCTCTGCTTTTCCCACCTCCCCAGTCTCCATTCCAGTCCCAGTCTGTATCCCCTGTCCAGCCCAATGTCCAGTCTCCGTTTATGCCCACTGTCCAGTCCCCTGTTCAGTCTCATTTCCCGTCCCCTGTCCTGCCCAATATCCAGTCTCCAATTGTGTCAAGTGTCCAGTCTAACGTCCAATGTCCGTTCACATCCTTAGTCCAGTCCCCTGTTCGATCTCCAGTCCAGTCCCCTTTGTTGTCTAGGGTCCAGTCTGTGTTTCAGTTTCCTGTCCCGTCCTTTGGCCAGTCTCCTCTCGTCTGTGCTCAGCCTTAGTCTTGTTTGGTATCCTGTTGTGTTTTCCACCCCCTCTTGCCCGGCTCCTGGGGATCTGTTTTTACGCGCCCCGGGAGTTGCGCGTTAAAGGGGGGGGTTCTGTCAGGTCTTTTGTCTGTCTGCTTCTCATGTCTGTGTTATTCTCAGGTCTGTGTTTCATTCCCAGTGTTTTTCCACTCACCTGTGTTCATTTGTAGCTCCACCCCTTCGTCCCAGGTGTTTCCTGTTTCCTGTGTGTGTGCACCTCTATTTAAGGTCCGTGTTCCATTTCCCCGGTGTCGATCCTAGTACGTTTATCGTCTGTCAGTGCTCCATGTTTTCCCCAGTTTCCTCAGTCCTGTTTTCGGTATATCACTGTGTATTTTGTATTTGCTTTTGTTAATAAATCCCATTTTGTTTGCATTTGCGTCCGCCTCCGCGTCCTCCCTGCACCCGCACCTGACATTTATAGTTGATAGAATTGTTGTTTACTGTCATTTGACGACTATGTTGTGACCCCAAAGTGAAAAAACCCTGATTTACTGTAATGTAATTAAATGGAACCCTTAGCGAACCCTTAGCGAACGGAATCCTCAGGATTAGGTGAGGAAAAGCACAGATTTTCCTTGGAAAGAACCCAAGTCAGGTTTGACACTTGATGCATATGATGAACCAACTACCTGCTTCAAACTTCTCCCACTCTTTTTCTCTCTCTCTCTCTTTCTGCACTCATCTCATCCCATCCTCCCCCTCTGGTTATCTCCTGCTGCTGCCTTCTCTCCCATCCAGCCTACACTCTCAGTTGCAGGGGGGCTGCAGAACGAGAGAACGTCCACTCCATTACTGCCCTTACAGGAGCTGCAGTTTGCATGAACAATTCTACTTACTGCAGCTTCATTATCCACCAGTGCTGCTCTCAGAGAGGAACTTTAAGCTTAAAGCTAATTATTCCTGCCTGTACGTAATTTCATCACTAAAGCCCTGGGGCCAGGCATAAGATGGAGTATGGTTGTGTGTGTTATGCAATGATTAAAGCCCTAACAGTGCTACACTTAGCTTAGCTATAGAATTAAACAGGAAGTGTGTAGTAGAAGGATTTTATGTGTTGATACAACAGGTCCTCAATGGAAGTCAAATATGAAACAATATGAACGATATGAAAACATGGACTCCTAAATGCAAACCATGTATTTAACCACCTTGGATAACATACAGTGACATCCACTTGACGACATTACAGCAACCACCTAAGACGTCATAGCATCCACTTGAAATACAATAACGACCATCAGAGTAACCACATGGAATCTAGAATTTCCCCTCGGGGATTAATATAGTATCTATCTATCTCTCTCTCTCTATCTATCTATCTATCTATCTATCTATCTATCTATCTATCTATCTATCTATCTATCCGTATAACACAAAAACAAAAATCCTTGGCATTGAAGTACCAATCACCTGGCAACACCCTAGCAACCACCTGAAATATTACAGCAACCAACCACCAAGCCCCACCTGGAACTCCTTGATTCCAAAAAGGTTCCTACGCAACCACCCCACCAAACACCTGGAAACTCACTAGCAACCACCTGAGACAGCACAGCGACGACTTAAAATACAATAGCAACCACTAGAGCAACCAACTGGAACATATATTAGCCAAAAAAACAGCCACATTGAATTATAAATCATTATATATTATTTTTATAATTTTTATAATTATCATTATATATAATTATAAATCAATGCAGAAATGATTATCCACATTACATTTTCTTGCCACTTTTATCATGAAGACATCCAGAAGGCCTGGTGTCAAGGTGTGGGGTGCAATCTCATACTTTGCCAGATCACCTCTGGTCTTCATTACAGGCACTTTGACACTCCAGCCTTACATTAATGAGGTCATACAACCAGCAGCCCTACCTTTTCTGAATGCACAACCTGGTGTACTGTTCCAACAGGACAATGCTTGACCACATACTGCTGCCATCTCAAGAGCTTGCCTTAAAGACTCTAGAAGATACTATGCCATGGCCTGTCACATTGCCAGACCTAACCCCAATTTAAAAATCTATAAACAGCCTATAAACAGCCCAACCTTACTGCAAAATCTGCCGGAACTGTGTGAGAAAGTTCAGGATGCATGGAATGGATTATTACAGGACACTATTAGGAACCTCTACAACTCCATGACGAGTCTTTTTTATGTGTAGCTCAATAAATATGACCAAGAGTTGTCCATATCCTTCTGGATTAAGCTATTTTTGCAACTATTTCTATGACTATGAGTGTGTTTAAGCATTTTTCTCATCACTGACCAGTTCATTCCTCCCTCCTTTCTTCTCTGCTCCTCTCATCTCCTGAGTCCTGTCCTCATGAGTGTCACAGCACTGCGCATTATCCCATTAGGCTCTGTACCCAGCCAGGGGTAATAGTTAAGCGAGAGACAGACAGAGACAGAGATTAGGGGTGTAACCATGGAACGTGACACGATGCATCACGGTGGAAAAAATGTACAATGTTCATCATGGGAACAGATGATTCCACGTTATGTTATTATAAAACCTCATGCAGTTGCATTGTTTGAACACCAGAAGTCAGAATTCTGCTAGTGCAGAATCAGTGGGCATGAGCAAAGGGCACAGGACATGTAATTCATTTTAGACTGAAGTCAATCACATGACTGCTTTTTGATGTCTGTCATTTTTTAAAGGCAGTCAACAGCAAGAGACTTTTTTTGTTGCAGCCTCCTAAAAGAGTTTTGACTTAAGCCACCCAGGCTGCGTCCAGAAATGTTAGCTACTCTTCCTCTCCTCCTCCTCCCTTCTTCTTACTCCTCCTGAAACTGAGCCAATCACAAAGCTCACTTTTAGCTCCACTAACACAGCCCAGCCAATCACAGCTGCTGCAGACAGCCAGAACAGATACAGTGATTCTTTTAAATGTGCTACTTGTGAATGTTTTAACTCTTGCTTCTAAAATGTCATGACATATTTGCCAATCAAATAAAAGTGGAAGCCTTTATTTATGTTATTACAGTATTTTATTTATCTCTTTTGTATTTGTTCATAATAAGTAATGCTATGTGTTCTACAGTCGTGTAAGTGTTTCTATAAAGTTGTATTATTTCTACACATATGCAATTCAAAAAAAATATATATATAATAATTTAATACATATGTGTGCTTGGGCACTTGTGATGTCACTCCAAAACCTTTAAAACATTTGAGTGGCAAGATGGCGCCACTAAGTGAGTTTCTGGGACACTGAGATGAGGAGGAAGATCAGTAGGAAAAAGGAGCCACTTTTAGGGTTTCAGGATGCAGCCCCAGCCTTCACACGCCAAAAAGAGACAATAGATTTTGGAGTGTAGTGAAGTGAAACTTAAGATATTTTAATTTGAAATGCAGATGAATTAAAGTAAATTAAATTCCACAAAAGTGGAAATACTTAAGTAAAGATATGTCTTATACAATGATACTTTCACTTTAGATAATTTATCACTTTAAATAAGTGATACATGAAGACATTAAACAGCACAGTAGATTGTTTAAGCTTAAAACAGTACTTATAATACTTAGCACTAAATAATAAATAGCACTTTTACAAATATGTATACATGGGGCATTTATATATGGTGCATTTGGCATTGTTTATACCGTTAAGAAATATATGAAAAAAGTGCAATTTTACACACCATTGTTTACACTTCAGGAAAAAAAAAGATTTATTCACATCTGTTTTTAAATATCGTAAGAAAATCAAATCACCAACTAGGTATCCTGAATCGAAGCGTGAACAGATTGTATCGATACAACCTTAATGGAGATAGAGATAAATCTCGTCTCTTTGTCTTTTTATGGATTTATAGCTGTATATAATAATTTATCAGAATTCCTTACCTTATTTCTTCACCTTAACATGAACTCTGCATCACATATGCACACTGTGTGAGCTTGAATACACGCATACATACAGACACATTCACAGACACACTCATTCCCCATGGAATTGTCACACCTGTGCCCCAATCCGTGTACCGTAATGGAGCGTGAAGTCCCTCCAGGAAAACGCAGAGCCCAGCTCAGCCAGAAAATCACACAACTCTCAGAAGGAAGGACGGAGAGCTCCAGCATAGGCCCAGCTAAATACAGTAAACACACACACACACATCCAGACTCACGGGTCATGCAAGGACAGCCATTTCGCCCTCCTACACACACACTACTACCTTGTGGATATCAATGCATGCGGCATGCAGTTCGAGGGCAGTAATTACTAGCATAAAGCGGAGTCTGTCAAACAGCGGAACTGGAAAGTATTATGTCTGACACTGCGGCATTACCTGACGGATCAAATCGGCATCAAAGGAAAGAGAAAACTGCCACTTTTCCATGCTTAAAGCAATAATTTAGCCCAAAATAAACACAGTGTACACAAATTCCCACCAACAAGTGCAAGAGAGCTAACATGGCTAAAGAGTTTATAATTATTTTGTTGGAGTAATTTAGTAGATCTGATTGCATTCTGAAAAAAGAGCACAGTACAGTTAGTGAGCTCAAGATGTAGGATGATCACCCTCCCCAAACTCATCCCCAACTCCCCAACTCATTCCAGAAGTATTACATGGAGCACCATATGTCCATCTGAAAGTTTTCTTAGAGTCTTATTCTGCTCTGTCCTAACAGTTATGTTAATAAAGTCACAGTGATCGGCAACTGCTTACAGGAGCCTATGGCTGCTGATTGTTGGGACAAGGTTTGAGTATTTTAATGCATCTCTGAAATTTGCAATCTTAAATACAGGAAAACCAAAAGAAATTACAAAACAGACCTGTAGAACTATTTGGAGGAACCCTAAACCTCAAATACTGTTCCTTCTTTACAGGAAAATCAAGCAGAACCAAAACAGAGCTGTAAAACAGACCGTTTCCAAAATCTCAAAATTTATTTGTAACAGTCTTGATCCTATTCAAAGCAGAAGAAACAGTAAAAATCGACCACAGTCTCAGAATAAAATGGTGTTGTTGATACTGGAGAGCAGCCCCTCACCTCTATACTTTGCTAGTTATGGTAATTTGTGTCAGTATGTGAACCAGAAATTATAACAAAATCATGAACTTTTCCTGTCCAAGTGTGAGCAGAATGGGATCTCAAATACTGCAAGTGAGCCTTATCTATGCTGAGCAGCATTATCTTAAGCTAAGATAGGAATTATCCAGTCTTAATCACAAATCTTGCAGGCTGGTGTGGCTGCAAGATTTCTGAATAAATTCTGACTCCACAGAGCCTTCCTGAATAGGGCACTTTGTAGAAACCCTTGAGCTAAGACATACAGTATATTTATTGGCATGCTTTAAACTGATACGAACAGGGTTATATGTGGTTGCTGCAGCTATTTGACTAACTTAGTAGAAGAAGAGATTTATTTCCTTTATACTTATGTTTATGATATATCGACATGTTTATGACATATTGTGGCTGTGATCTGCTAGAACAAGAATCCCAAAAAATGTATCCCTAAAAGTATTAATATCCCCAAAAAAGTAGACCAGATGTTGATAGCAGTAGCTAAACGAACCCCTGTGGTATTACAGTCTACTGTACCTCTTTGAATTCAAGGCCAGGCTGAGAAAAATCTTATCAAAGTGCCGGGCTGTGAA
Organism: Astyanax mexicanus; assembly: GCF_023375975.1. Classification (NCBI taxonomy): domain Eukaryota; kingdom Metazoa; phylum Chordata; class Actinopteri; order Characiformes; family Acestrorhamphidae; genus Astyanax; species Astyanax mexicanus. Next base: position 25,147,231 of record NC_064426.1, read on the forward strand.
GATCCTATTACTGATGTGACACGGTTGTGAGATGTTCTGTCTGAAGAATCAGTTTTCAATTAGATTCACCAGGCAGCAGATTGTCAGCTAACATACACTTTAAAGTTGTCGAAACCAAAATAGCATTGGTTTCATGCAGAGAGAGGATTAGCTACTCGTAGTGATATTCACAAATCCATCCTGAAACTGCATTTTGATTGTACTCATAACTCATAGCAAATTTGTAGTCAAAGACAGTTCAGCCCTCAATAAATTGAAATACGCTAAAGTGTGCTGAAATAACCTTTGACCCTGATTTTTTTTCATGTTTCAGGCTCATTTTAAACAAGATAAGCTAATATAGACATGCACAGACTTACTGTTTAAAGTCATTGGTTTCATAAACCTGCATTTTGCCTGTTCACATGGCTCTGCTTGCAAAGGAATTTTCCAAAATAAAAAAGTTTTCAAAAAGCTCTGTTTTCATTGATATAAAACACTCTTTGTGTGGACAACAGGTGAAAACGGCAACAAAAATCTTTGTTTTTTAAAATAACTGGATTTGTGTGGACGAGGTACGCCCATTGCAATTCTTAAACGGGCCTTAAGGACTTTACTTTACTTTGCTTTTAGTAGTAAATGATAAAATGGTGTGTCATTAGATATTAAGGAAACATGCAAATGTAAGACGTGTTGTATCTGTTCATTACCTTGGCAGTGACGAGTGTGCCTACGTCAAAAACTGAAAGTTAGAATCCATATTGACTCAGAGTGATTTCTTACATTCAAAATTAATAAAGATAAACATTACTCATGGCCATTCCTAGCAACTACCTAGCGTTAGCTATTTATTTCTGTTTTTACTGACTTCACTTGATACTAGGTCATAGGGCAGGTCATAACTGAGATTTAGATCAGACTGCAGATGTATATGTTTTTTGATTAACAGTATATTACTGGGATCTGTAAAATAGTAACTCCAATTCTAGTTTTTCTTTATATAACAGACTTGGCTTAGGCTAACACAGCTAGCGGTGCGTAGAGCAAGCTAGCTAACTGTGGATAAAGATATATAAAATCCACATGAATAGGAGACAGAGCTGACAGTTCCAAAGCTCTGTGTGTGTGTAGAAGTGACCCCAGTAGAAGATGCCCTGGTAGTTATTGAACTCTTTTTGCAATCATTTGTGTAGGTTCTGCATCCTCAACCTGGCAACCTGAGTGAGCTTTGCTTCTGTGGAGAGATGGTGGAGGATGATTACTCTCTCAGGTATTTTAAAATTGGACTGCTGTAGCCATTGTACACACTTGCTCTCTCATTTTCTAATGACTGCTCCTTCAAATGGCTTGTTAATATTCTCATTAGCTGAATTAGGTTCGTTGAAAGAAGAAAACTAGGCTACATAAGTTTAGGGTGAAGAAAGGGCAACAGGGCCAGTACCAAAAAAACTCTCTTTTAAGATATTTTCCAGTCACTGTTAGCCTTGGTTTGCTCTGTTTAGGCATGGATTAGAGTTCTTTAAGACAATGTCGGACCAAAAACTCTACACTCTAACCTGGATGTAACTGAGCAAAGCTGATGGTAGGTCCAGGTTTGATCCAGTCTGGCTTATGGTGTCTGCAGTGTGGCAGTGTGTTCACATTTACAGCTGCTGCTGCTGTTGTTGAGGATGAGATGTTAGCCAATCACAGCGCAGGGGGCGGGGCTTGTCTAAAAACGGGCGGGAAAAATCCGGCCTAGTTGTTAGCTGGCTCGTTCCTGACACCTACTGGAGCTAAAGAGAGAAAATCCGAGAGCGAAGTTCACCTCACTCCTCCTGTTCACCTACTTTATGACCACACACACCACACACTCACACACACACACACTCAGTGCTCTGGAGCTGTCCGCGCTGTCTCCGCCTCGCGCGGTTTAGCTGCTTTGTTTCACGGAGCAAAACGTCTGAGGTAAAAAATGGACAAATAAAGGTAAGAGCTGCGTGTTTCTGTTTTTCTTAAAATAGGAATGTTTATTATAACTTTTATAAGCGTATACATATTGAACCAGTTCTGAGGAAACAGAAAAAAGTTAGTTTAAATGTGCTGAATTGTGTTAATTCTGTGTTCACTTTGTTTTTCTACAAAAAACTTATCTTAGTAAGGGTAAGTTTCTAATTTTAAGGCAATAAATATATTTTTTTTCTCAGATAAGAATTAAGTTATTTGTCTTACTAAGCATTGTAAGTGTTTATTTAGCTTTTTTTTTTTTTTTTTAGGAAAAATGGTGTTAATTGGTCTAACTTACTTTTTTTTAACTGAAACTTTTTTTAACCAGTCAAGTTATTCTATTACTTATGTTCAGTTTAAACCAATTTAAAACTTAATTTAAGTCTTACTGTACTCGATTTGAGACCAAGTGATTGCTGACAATGTTTTTCTTACCCCATTGGAAAATTCATATATCCATCTCATATCATATATACATCTCAATTTACATATATTTTATCTAGTTTTTGCCAATGGATTTTTTGCAGTGTAAGTTTAGATTGACTTTAATGCTTAATCTTCTGCATGAATTAAGGTGGTGTAGTTTTTCTGTGTATTGGTTAAAATATTTTGGATTTTAGCTAAAACATTTGGGAAGCTGGACAAAATAACCAATTAAATATCTAATGTTGGCTAGATAAATCTCAGAGTACTGACTGAAATGTCTGGAAGATACAAAACATTTTGAAAAACAAAAAACTCTAGAGGGTAAATTGACATATATTGGACATAGCTTCTGGGATCAAGGCATACACTTCAGGAAAATAAGTTTAAATCTCTTGAATCAAGGTTAAATTATCTAAAATATTTGCACTGTTGTGATGGGGGGTAACATTTAAGGAACATCAGCAGAATCTTCTGGGGTGCAGGCAAATATCAGCAAAATTTTTGGTACAAAAGTCCAACTTAAGGTGTATTAGTAATATTATAAATTTGTCAAAGACCATAATGTGTCTAAAATATTGGGATATTCCCTTGAACTACAGGAATCTTCAGTAATTTATGAGATATATGACAAAACCTAAGGAATATTCCTTAAGAAACTTAAGAAAAGGTTAAAAGCTCAGATTTTCTCATTTTTTTAAATACAACATATGGATCAGTAGTAAAACATCTGGAATATTGAAACCTTTATTGAAAATAAGAAACCTTTTGAATACTGATGTTAAACATCTGGACTATTACCTAAACATCTGGTTTAAAGAATTAAACTTTAGGAGTAATATAACCTTAGTCACAGAGTGAAATGTTCCTGAAATACTCACTAAAACTGGGCCTAAAATATAGGCTGAGACTACATGAATCTTCAGGAATCTATGACAGGTACCAGTAAAAATAGTCTCAGTGAAAAATTTAAACACGCAGATCATTAGTAAAACATATTGAAATATGAATGCTAAATGACAGGAATATTTGCTAAACCATCTAGGATACAGGATAGAACTTCAGTATTATCTGCAAAGATTTGGGATAGATGCTAAAACGTCAAAAATGTTAGGAGTAAAAAAAAAAAAATTAGATACAGGATAAAACTGAAATAAGGAATATTAAAAAAATCCTCCACGATACAGGATAAACTGTATAGATATTCATTAAAAGCACTTGGAAAGAGGCCAAACAGATCTGGACATAGTTTAAACTGGGATAAAACATAAAACTTTGGGAATATTAGCAAATTCTCAGATAGAAGGTAAAACATATTGAATAGAAAAGAAACATCTTTAAAATAGCTGAAACATTTGGGACACTGATAATAAACTTTTGGGATACAGAATAACATGTAAGTTAAACATTCAGTGCAAACTTATTGGTTAAAGGCTAAAGCTTTAGGATTATCAAGCAAATGTTTGGAATAAATGATAAAACTTAAGGAATATTAGCAAAAAAAACTTTGGGGTAGAGGATAAATTGTATGAAACACTCAAAAATACTGAGATGTAAGCTGTAACCTCAGGATATTAGGTAATATATACTGGAATAGATGCTAAAACCCTAAAAGACCCTAAAAAGTCTGTTGTTTACAGAAGTCCACCATCATGCTTACCAGTGTATTACTAGTTCATTGACCCTGAAGTTGACCCTGCTTTCTGTTCTATGTCATTAAGGAAGTACATTTACAGCCTTTAAGATATGCCATATGTTATTGTAGATTATGGTTATGACCTAAATGACTTTCAGTGCATTTGTAGAACCTCAGTACAGTGCTCTTCTTGTGTATATATAGTGTTAAATATAGTTCATATGGTTTCAGTGTTTAATTTAAAAAAATTGTTTTCTTGGCGTGGCAGTTTCGAGCCTATTTTAGTGCCTAGTCTTGCTTAGTCAAGCTCTCCCTCAGTTTTCTTTTACACTTCTGTGATTTATGCGCAAACGGAACTCAGATCCCATTTACTTTCCTGTTTCAGTGTAAACAGTCCTGTCGGGATCTCGCAGTGACCACTTTGATCTGTTTTAGAAAAGTTCTTTGTATACATTTCATGCTCTAAGTCATATCTATCAGAAAGACACCTGCAGTTGAGCTGTAAAAATATAAGTTTTACTAAAAGCATGGTCTGTAGCAGCATTAAAGTCAGTAATTATCTCATGTACAGTACCAGTCAAAAGTTTGGATACACCTTAAATTTAGTGTTTTTTTCATTATTGTTCTGCAGAAAATGTTCTGCATTGTAGATTAATAATATGTCATCCAAACTATAAAGAAAAACATATGTAATTATTAAATGAACAAAAAGTGTTAAACAAACCAGAATATGTGTTATATTCGATTCTTCAAAATAGTACCCTCTTACTTAGATAAAGACAGCTTTGCACATCTTGGCTGGATTTTCTCAGTCAGCTTTATAAGGTAGAGTCACCTGGAATGGCTTTCATTTAACAGCTGTGCTAAACTTGTCAAGAGTTAATCACTTACATTTCTTGTCCTCTTAATGTGTTGAGAGCATCAGTTGTAAAGTTGTGAAGAGTAGAGTGAAGAGAGAGTTGGTATACAGTGAATAGCTCTATTTAAGTAATGTTCTAATTCATATTATGGCAAGAACTACTCAATTAAGTAAAGAAAATATTACATAAAAAATTGAGGTCAGTCAGTCCAAAGAATTTCTGAAGTGCAGTCACAGGGACTATCAAAAAACTTTAAACAGGTTTGAGTAAGTCTTTATAGATGGCAGATTTTACATCAAACCACTTTGGATTACTTTGTTTACGCCTGAAAGATTACTGTGAAAGCACTGTGCAAAAATTGTAAAAAGTGGAGGACTTGCCCCTTAGACTTTGGTCCATAATTACATAATATGAAATCAGCTGTTTTACAGGCCTGTTATGTGCCTTTGTTATGTGAAATCTAAGTAAGCAAATATAGCAGACATTTTTTTTTACCCAGTAAGTTGTAAGTTTAGGGACCCCCAGACATTTCTTAAACTGAAACCTAAGATTTTGCAAAGTAATGAAAATTCATTTTCTGTCTGACTGTACACCAACTGCCTAATATTGTGAAGGTCCCCCTCATGCCCCCAAAACAGCTTCCATCCAAGATAGATGGATGGATGGAATCTGATATCAAGATCTCATATCAGCAAGCCCTTTTTCCTTTTGTGGATACCTTTATAAACTTTTACTGAGCCTCGGGTGCCCATGTCTTTCCTTGGAGCACTTTTGGTGGAACATTGCATAGCTGAATATTTAGGGGTGCTCCGATGCCTCCAGTGATCTAGCATCACAATTTTATCATTGTCAAAGTGGTTTTGGTACTTGCTCTATGTGGGGTGTAGATTCCACCCCTTGACAGATACCAGTGGAACAAGATAAGATAGAATAATAAAATTATTCTTCTCACCTGTCAGTGGTTATAATCCCTGCACTTGCATAACAGTGTATTAGAACCTAATACTTCAGGAGTATTAGGAAAAAAGATTCTGTCTGTAATATGTCTGCCAATATGGTCTGAAATATTGGTAGAAATGTCTGGGATACAGGCTAAAACTTCAGGATTAGCCAAACTCTTGGATTAAGGCGCATATTTATGCAATATTAGCTGGAACTTGTGCGATAAGGTAATGATGGTCATAGGGCTGTGCTATGTTGGAAAAAAAGCTATACTATACTATATTGCAGTATTAAAAATGACTGATAATTCATAAAAAGTTACCATAATTCAGTATTTCAATATATCCACAATATTATTATTGAGGGCTGAGATATATATGACATATTTTCTAATTTCAGTCGATGCAATAAAATACAATTCAAATCAAAGTTACACATTTTGTAGTAAACAAAAAAGTGCTTGGCCTCCACAGTCCCCTGATCTAAATCCAACTAAGATGAGTGATCTTGGATGAGCTGCAGCAAAACATGAAGAAAAAGAAGCAACTCCTTTAAGACAATAAGAAAACTATTCCAGGTGGCTTTACCTTATGAAGAAAATACCAAGAGTGGGTAGATCTGTCCTCAAAGCTACTTACAGGATACTGTGTTCCTGTACAGCTTTAATCCCTTCAATATTAAATATACAATGTAAAAAATCATAAAAAGATAGAAAACACATTGAATGAAAAGGTGTGTCCAAACATTTGACTGCTACTGTATATCAGAAACGTGTTTAAAAATCATATAACCACTATTAAAACAAATTCACAACCTCCCTAACCGATCCCAAATGTACTGGAAGAAGCCCCATCATTCCACAGAGCAGAGATCTCATTGTTCCACAGCTCAATACTGGAGCCTTATACTCTTCTATTTACAACACTTTTTTGTTCAGTATCTGTGTGCATTTGCACATCTGTGTCAGCAATGGGTGTAGCTTATTATTAAGAAGCTGAGTGCATCCATTGGAAAGCTTGTACACAAACATATGGGCACATAGTGTAAATGTGTTTCTTATAGAGTGAGTGTGTAGAACCTATAAATTGGTAAGGAACCTTCATCAATTGAAGCCTTTATTCAAAACTCTATTACATTCCTCTCTATGTTCAACATGATTTTGATTATGTAACCAAAAGTGGTTCTTTTATGGTATCACTTTAAAAAAACGATTTGTAGCACTTTCTTTCCTTTGCAATGTACAGTTCTTATCTGCTAAGGTTGGTGCAAAGCACTGCTGCATAGTTTCCCTTATCTCCATGTCTGGAGGAAACCCCCTGTAGAAAGAAAACTTTTTCGCTGTACCATTTATTTCAATTACATAATAAAGCTAACTTCAGCAGCTTTTACTGTACAGCTGCTTTGCTGCTATTGGCGTAGGTATAAATCCCAATAAAGATGCACTGAATATTTGCTAATTAAAAAATGTATCCAAAAAAAAAACACTTTTTGTGAAAAGTTTAAGATGGTACAATTTATACTGAATAATGGCTAATTTATTGGGTCAATTTACATTTGAAGTCATATTGCAGTGGTTGTTGTAAATTTTGTCTTTTTCCAGCAGCAGACACAGTCTCAGACTCTCTTTAGTTGCCTTTCTCTGTGTGAATTTCACTTAAGACTTCATGATTCGTGATTAGAGTCATGATTAGAAAAGCATGACTTGGGTGAATGTATTACAAATACACCGCTTAAGAAAAAAGTATGGTTAGAATAGCACTACTGAGGTAAATGTTTGAAAAAAAAATTGCACTGTGGTTGTTAATCGTGTGACCAGCACAGCACTGCTGAAATAAATATGTGATTAGAATAGCATTATTAGGGTAAAAAGTGTTATTGTGCTTTGTTGGCATGTCTACTGGGATATTACAAATATTCAGTGTTCAAAAATTTTTTTTTTAATATTTTTTGACATTGTAGCTACATTGTAGCAATAAAGCTTTTCTTTGAAAAGTACAACAAAGCACATTTAGGCCATAAAATTAATTGTGTTGTGAAAAAAGTGGCAAATTTAATCAACAACTGTGAAGATTTGTATAAATGAGAAATTTGAATGTTAATGGGTCCTATATGTCATTGGCTTCTCTGAGCTTACATCTGATGCAGGAGTGTCAAAATAAAGGTTCTGTAAGGCTCTGAAAGCTACAGTCCTGCAAACATGATTGTTTTCACCCTTTTTGTCCCTCCCAGTTCAACTTAACACATTGGTTATGAGCTAATGGGCTGAATCAGATTGAATGTTAAACTCTGGAGAGCTTATGGTCCTCCATGATTGTAGTTGCATGGCAGCAGGCATATTTGAAATTCTTCGTACCTCTCCCCTCACCCCCAGTAGTACCACTGCTCTAAGAGGTAGAGATAAAGAGGTAATCAAAAGCTATTCAGGCATATCATCTTCATTAAAGCTTTATTTGTCTCTATAGAACATTGAACATTTTAACAAATCAACAAGAAGCCTGAAGAAATGTTCAATTTAGAACTACCTGTCTGATGCGCCCTTTCATCTCTTCATTCCCTCCTCACACTGTCAGTCATCAAAGCTAGACATTTTATCAGTAAAAAAGAGCAGGGAGGTGAGTGGGCGGGGCTTATGCTATAAACACACCCACTTTTAAATGACTGGGCTTTACAATTCTGAGGACTCACATGTTGAAGTCTGAGGGAGTGTGAGATATGAGATGATGATGAAGGAGTGTGTCAAAACAAAGAGGTCAAACAGGGAACAGGAGTCATAGATAAAGGTGGCACTATAGGCATTTTGGAGTAATGCCAAAAGGAGCAATTTCTGCAGGCATCAGAATGATATTGAACGTTTATGTGAGACAGACATTGTATTTTATTTGGTTGAAAAAATAATAGTGTTTACTTCCAAACTATATGTTGTACAGATGGATTTGGGATTAAAGTAAGGCTGCATTGATTAGTCTAAATAATTAACTTTGTCACCAAAAGTGACTGAAACAACAGATCACATATTTTCTCATCTAAATGTCTTCTGGGCATTTAAAAGGCATTTAAATCCCACACTTCAAATGCTGTTTTTATTGTTCAGAAGCGATAAAAAAAAAGCTAAAAACAGGAGTCATACCCACAGAAAGCAGAGATAGAGGGCATGGCAGAAATGATCTTTGACTGATCAGAATATTAATTCCTATTTAGTTATTGAAATTGGAATAAAAAGTATTTTAAAATGTCCTAAATAAATAAAACAAATATAATAAAAGTGTTTTTTTAACACTTTATTTTCGGTGGTCCTTTGTAAATGCTTAATAAATTCTTATCAATAACATATCAGCAACCAATCAGTGTAGTAGCTATGGTGAAGCATCTGAATACACTTAAGGTAAATATCTTGAATATATGCTGTTGATGCATTTCTCACATTTAGTAGATAATATGTTATGTGAAGAAGACTTAAATGGTACTCCCACTTACCTGAGACCTAACCCTAACCTTAACCTCAGTCCAAAACCTAATCCTAACATTGCGCACTCTAAAAAAGAAACATCTAAATTCAGTAGAAACCTTTAGTACAAGTCTCTTGATGATTTTTTAAATATTCGGATGCTTCTAAATTATTGATTTATAATTGATAAATTACTGAAAATCTGATGTATATTTTCTTTAAAGAAAAGGACCCCTTCAAATAAGTATGACCAAGTCAACATTCTAGCTCACTCAAGTTAATGGGCTCCTCTCATTAAGGAAAAACATAATGGGCAATTTTGAGGTCAGCAAAAATGATTAGGGTCATGTCCATATGATGTGCGCTAAGTCAATATCGTTATTATCGTGACAAGCCTATCTATCGATTTAGGAGGCTAGCTGGATTGGTACTTAACCCTGCTCCTAGTGATCAGCTCATTATGTAGAGCTTAGTTCCAGCTCTGATCCAACCTATCTGAGTCATTTAATCAAAGACATCTGTAACGTGTGAACATTAGAGACCGGTTGAGATTTTTTTAAGGTGGATTAGAGAAAGATTAAATGTAAAACAGTAAATGGTTTTCTAAATGAAATGTTGAAGAATCTTATTAAGGTTCAGAGAATCTTGACGTAATGTAGTGGTACATCTAAAGGCAAAGGCCATTTAGGAGACTACATTTTTAACAGGGTAGCAGTGCCATGAGCTGTGAGCCACTAGTTTGATATGGTACAAGTAGCTCCAGTAAATCTGATTAAAGAATTACGACATTCCCGAGAATGAAACAGAGCTCCAGATAATCATCAGTGGAGCGTATTGGTTTTGATATGCTGTAACTCTATGGCTCATTGGTGCTAGGCCAGAAGAAGCCAGAAATAATTCAGACTGAACTGTTTAAATAATTCATGCTGAATTAAATCACAGCGATCTTTTGTAGCAAATAACATGAGCGGTCAACTCTGGAACTTCTCATTATGTATGAAGCTGAAAAATAAGTTAATTAAGATTCTCTTATAATGTTTCAGCTTGTCTCTTCCCTTAACCCAAAAATGGCCTTACTTAGAAACCATGTGGAAGTAAAATATTAGAGACTTAATGGCACATAGATATATATATATAACATACAGCACCAATCAAAAGTTTGGACACTTTTTCATTATTTAAAAATGTCAGAACTTGCCCAAGGCATGTAGTAAACATAGTAGTCAGTGAGTGTTAAACAAACCAGAATATATTTTGAATTTTAGTTTCTTCAAATTAGTCTTGCTTAGGTGACAGCTTTGCATATCAGTTTTAAAGGTAGTCACCTGGAAAAAAATATGATGAAACCTGCTCTCATCAGGACCACCACAGGAAAGAAAGACCTAAAGTTACCTCTGTTGCACAGGATAAATCACAAAAATTATTCAACATTTAATAGAAAGTATTCCATAAGCAGTAGAGATAGTTCCTTCAAAAAAGAATAAACAAGATCAACCCTAATACCCTTAATTTCAAGAAAGGTTAAGCAAAGGAAAATAGAGATACAAGGTTTTTGTTGGCTGCAACACAATTCTGACCTTATCTCTTAATATCTTTGAGTGTATCTACATTTTAAAATTGAATTCATGTGTTGCTACCAAGCGTTACCCAGTTACTCAAACTTACATGAGCACCATTCTTCCTGCATTAGTTACTGTATGTAACGTTACTGGGATGTTGCGGATCAGTTATCTCTGTTGTTATAAAAGTGTTTGTTTTGCAAATAGATGATCCTAAAACATGGACACCACAACACAGTACACTGTACAGTCTATACTGTAGTCTATAGTGCATACACACACCCACAGACATCAAGACTGTAAAGAAGTTTAATCATTCACTAAACTTTGGGTTAAAGGTCTGCTAGGTGTGGTCCTGAGAGATGTAAAAGCACATATACGCTCACGATTGCCCACATTCATTCTCTCTCCCTCCCTCTGTCTCCCTCTCTCTCTCTCTCTCTCTTTCTCAAACACACACACAGTTAAACAGCCCATATTCACATTAGTCTTCCACTTGGTACACACAGAGATCATTTAAACAGTCTTTGTACAGCTGGCACAACTTCATACACCAAATGCAGGAAAAGTTTACTAGTATTACAAAAGAGGCTCCAAATATTTGACAACTGAAAACATTCTGCTGAAAATGGCATAAAAAGCGTGTTGTGTTTAGCAAGCTAATTCTTAATAAAAATAATTACTTCTACTGACTAACTCATGTTAAATCCTACTGCAGTGTTTCCTCTAACATAAAGATTCAGATCAACACTGTAGGGATGAAATTCAAAAGTGTAGTGCAGCAACATACACTAATACAGTAATACGGTAACTAAAATTCAGAAAATAAACAAGTAATCTTGCTTATTTAAAACTGTAAAGCTGGAAATATGTAATATTCATGTATATGCCTTTTGGTAATCAGATATTTTGATCAAGGTGCCAAGACTACTATATGCCGATCCTACGTTATGCACAGAGAAAGATTGAGAGAGATAACGAAGATTGGTGTTATGATGTAATTTACACTAAATGCAAAATGCTTTTGTGTTTAAAGTGACAGTTTGTGTGTTTTGGGGATGAGTTATAGCACATTATGTATGTGCATTGTGGTGCAGTCTCCTTTCAGAGCAGATGAATCTGACAATTTTAGCAAAAACTCAACAAGAACTTTAAACTTGCCAGCTCACTTCAGATCTCATTCTTTGTTGTTGTTTTTTTTGGTTTATTGATGAGGGAATGAACAGACAGAGATAGAGTTTTCTGTTCTGATATCTCTATGTTCGCCGTAGCTCTTGTATCAGCATCATTAGCAGCACCACAGTTGCTCAGATAATCAGTAAAAGCTAGCATGGCAAGAACATCTCCCAGGAGTACTTATAAGACAGCCTGTTTTTACAGTGAATATATTTGCTGATTTTAATTTAAAAGAAAACTTTTTAAGAACTACAGATTATTAGTAAGAATATTAGTTGAAGGTCTTAGATTAGATGGAGCAACCGGTTATGAAGTGCCACACTGTTTTCTGCTTTAATCTAAAGAAGCCTTGAGTCATACGAGGAAAGTATGACAATAATGAAACTCTTATAGAGGTTGTAGAGGTTTGTTTAAATAAAAGTTTGAGAGCTGTTTATTTTTCTACACCTTTATCAGATCAAAGTCATGTCAGTGAGCTTATATTACAGATCAGATCAAGCCGCCTATCAGTGTGTGAGCGAAAGAGAGTGTGTGTGTGCATGTGTGTGTTTGTGTTTCAGTACTGACATTTGGGCATGTAATTTCATGTTCCGCTTATTAGTTATGCACTGTGCAGTGCAGACACATCTTACGTGACCTGAGTTAAAACCTGAATTTTACTGAGATAAAGTCTTTATGCCACAGCCAATGGGAACACAAAAAATCCACAGACATGCACTGTAAGTTATTTTTTTATATTTTCTTATAATTCCTCCTTACGGAAAGCTTTACATTCTTTTTACATTTTTTTACCCACGCTGTGTTTTTGACCATGCTGTGTTTTAAAATGTTTTATCTAAATAAGCCTTTATCTAAATTGTGTTAAACCCTTTAATGTTATCTGTTAACTATTAACAAAACTGCGAAAACAAAACACTCCAATTACAAGAGAAGCTTCCACACAAATTTAATGGGAAATTTCCATAATTTGACAAAATTCCTGCTTGTTTCTTTTTTTCCCAGTTTTTAAAATCATTCTCTGTGATTTAATGTGAAACACAATGTACTAGAGAAACTTACAATTTATGTTCCCAGTGTTGGTGATAATGTTAATATCCTACAGCCCTATTCTATATAACATTAAACCACCCTGAATTACTAGCCTTATTCTATCTATCTATTGAGTAATAATAAATAATTTGCTCATCCAAAATAGAATAGAACAGATGTTAATAGCCCTCGTTATTTGTGTTTGGCTGACAGGACCACAGTGACTCCATACACAAATTCGTTGTTCATCTCCACCAGGACAAAAGTGACACTGATGACGTGTTAAAGGCATCTGTTGTAGTGGTTTGTGTGCATGTAGTCCTGTGTCATGCAGCCGTCTGCCAATGGTGCTAGCATTAACAGGATGCTCGCTGGATTTCCGCAATCGTGGCTTTTGGGTTATTCCGAAAATCCGTCGGTTCACCCTCCCCTTGCTTCGTGTAGGTCTCCCAAATGCACTGGTGCATGCCTTCTTCTATCAACTTCCTCCTACAGTGTACAGTGGTTATATGCTGATGAGACCATCCTCCTTCTGTGTTTGATTGACATTGTTCCTCACAAAAGACTCCAGAGGCTTTTTGTCCAGTTTATTGAGTATCAAATGAATAAAACATGAAGAGAATTTGGCCAAATGTCAAGATTGTCTACAACAAATAGGGGTTTCGACTTTTGAAATTGGATGTGACCTCAAGTAAGCATACATCTTCTGTTCCCTCAGATGAACTTTGACCTTCCAACATCAGACATACGTCAAAGCCTCTGATCGATATCCTCCGTGCTGCCCCGGCATCTGCCCCATGACCATGGAAACGGTGGTGATTGTGGCTATTGGAGTGCTGGCCACTATTTTCCTAGCCTCATTTGTGGCGTTGGTGGTGGTTTGTCGCCATCGCTACTGCCACCCTCCTGACCTGCTGCATCACCCAGAATCCAAGTAAGTACTCAATATCATACCATTATGTACACATGTCCAGAAGTGCAATTTAAGTATAGTTAATTATGCACTCATCATCAAAAAATTGTTGCACCCAGAAGGAAGTGTCGGATTGCAATTATATTCGGAAGAATGGAAAAGGTGACCAGGAACTAAAAAATATTAAAACATTTACACCGACACTAGACATTAAAGACGTAATTTGAGTTGTAAAGGTTCCTAATGGTGCCTTGTGATAGTCCCTCGCATGTTCCTGAGCTTCCCATACATTTTAATCAAAGACAGGCAATGGCGAAGCTGGCTGCTGGCCATGACATAGTATCTGTGGCAAGTTCTTGGGATTGTTGTGGGTGAACGTTGTCCTGTTGGAATAGTGCTTTGGGTGTGCCTTCTGCAAAGATAATACCAATGCATGCAAGACCTTATTAATGTAACTTGGGGATGTCAGAGTCCTTGTAATGAAGATCAAATGTCATGTCAAGATCATATGAAATTATATAAAATAGCACCCCACACCATGATACCAGGTCTTCTGGTCGTGTAGCCGGTGAAAACAAAAAATGCATCTTAGTGCTGAACACTGTGCCTCTATACATGGATTCATTGTTCATCTCCACTAAGACAAAAGTAATGCTGATGAGGTGTTAAGGGCAATTTGTCGTAACGGTTCGCGTGCATTTAGTCCTGCGCCATGCATCCGTCTGCCAATGGTCCTGGCATTAACAACATCTTCCAATCGTCTTACAATGTCAAATCTTCTCCCCATCAAGTTTTTTTCATGTTGGATTATCCTTTCTTGGTGCAACAGTGTTTTTGATGATGACTGTATGTAACAAGCATCAAGCATAGCATCATGACAACCTCCTTGTTTATATTCCCTTTTATCAGGTCCATATAGGAGCCCTTTGTTGTTCTTCCTTTGTTGAGCTTCTGTTCTCTGCATACATTGTTATCTTTCTTTCACCTTGTTCTTTAATGGTCAGGACCCCACATAGGACCACCACGAGCAGCTGTAATTTTGGTGGTGGATCATTTTTAGCACTGCACAGACACCGACATGATGGTAGTGGTGGTTTAGTGTGTGTTGTGCTGGTATGAGTGGGTCAGACACAGCAGTGCTTCTAGAGTTTTTTAACCCCTTAGTGTCACTGCTGGACTGAAAAAAGACCCCCAACCAGAAATATCCTGCAGGCAAATATTTAAAAAAAACAGGGTGAAAGGAGGATAATGAAGTATGCAGAGAACTGAAGGACTACACTCTAAAATGATAGAACTACAAACAACGTAATCCTATGTGCTCAGTTTTACTTAGTATGTTCTCTCTCAATCAGGCCTACTGTGGATCTGATTGGAGCAATGGAGACTCAGAGCGAGCCATCAGAGCTGGAGCTGGACGACGTGGTCATTACAAACCCGCACATAGAGGCCATACTGGAAAACGAGGAGTGGATCGAGGATGCATCGTATGGCCTATTTATTTAGTACATTTATTAGCAGGGTTATAATGATATAAATATAAACACGATCATTACTAATATCATCATTGTGTTTGATTGTCTTTTTATTAAATCCTTGATTTTTATCTCTCTCTCTTTCTCTCAGGGGTTTAGTGTCTCATTGTATCTCCATTCTGAAGGTAATTTTTCATGCTTCTGGAACGTGCTACACTAGAGCCTGCGGTAATCATGCAGAATAATTTTTGCTGTCTTGTAACTGATTGATTCACTCGAATAACAAATTGTGTCGATTGCATGCAGATATGCCACACACTTACAGAGAAACTCGTTGCCATGACGATGGGCTCCGGAGCAAAGGTGAAAGCCCCGGCCAGCCTGAGTGACATCATCACGGTGGCCAAACGCATAAGTCCAAGGTAAACACAAAAAGCAGCATGCTATATATTTTTTTGTGTGTATAAAATCATCCTTAAAAAAGATGAACAAAATGCTACAACAGGCTTCTATGAAAAACTTGTACCTATGCATTTTTTTTGTAACAACATTATTATGCTGGATTAGATGAAATGACACATATAGGGCAGGTTCCCAAGCAGGGATTAGGCCTAATTACAGCATTTTGAAAGGAGATTTTCCATTGAAAGGAAAATACTGTATAGTCCACAACTAATCTTCCTATCTATCTGGGAGGCCAACCCATTGCTCCACACCTTTGAGATATCAACACTGTTCCAGCTCCATTTTTTTCAGTGTGATTTTAATCGAAAACTTCTTTAAAATCCAATTTTAGAAATAACAACCACCTTGGATACCATAGCAACCACCTCAGATACACTATATTGTTAAAAGTATTCACTCACCCATCCAATGCATAGAACTTAGGTTCCAATCACTTCCATGGCCAAAGATGTATAAAAAAAACAAGCACCTAAGCATGCAGACTGCTTCTGCAAACATTAGTGAAAGAACAAGTCGCTTTCAGGAACTCAGTGAATTCCAGCAGGGTACTGTGTTAGGATGCCACCTGTGCAACAAGTCCAGTCGTTAAATTTTCTCACTACTAAACTGCTAACTCTCTGTGATTTTTTTTTTTTTATAACAAAGTGGAAGCAACCGGGAATAAAAGAATCTCACTCTGTCAATGTGTAAAATAATAGAGTGGGGTAACTAGATTCTGAGGCGAATAGTGTGCAGAGATTGCCAACTTTCTGTAGAGTAGATCACTATAGACCACCAGAGTTCACATGGCCTTCACAGACAAACCAAGTCTCCCTGAAGCTGCGGGAGTCTCCCGCATTTCGGCAGTGGCTCCCTGATGCCCGCGAGTCACATATAATCTCCCGGAATTGCCCCAAACGCGCACACAGGCGACATACTTTTTTTCTCTAATCGCTTGTTGGAAGGAGAGAGAGAAAACAAAGGGTTCTGATTGGCCTGTTCTCTGCAAAGAGTCTGTGAGACAGCCAATCAGGTTTTAGTGTGGGCGGGCAGTGTTTTTCCCCCCTCCCGGACGGGATTTTTTCAGCGAGTGAGAGAAAGCAGATCATGGCGGAGGCAATATTAATAATTATTGTAATATGATATGAAATGTTTTTGATGTTGTGCAATGTTTTGTGATATTGTAACTCAATTTTTGTCAAATAAAGGCAAAAAAAAAAAAATTCCAAAAAAAAAAAAAAAAAAAAAAGGAAAGCAGAGGCAGGGCCTTCCAAAAAGAAAAAAGAATAAAACTCATTTCACCTCTGAATACTCTAAATTTATTAAAAAAAAGTAAAATTAATTAATATAAAAGTAAAGTTTCGTTATCCTTTGGTGGGGGCGGGGGGTAACCTCCCTGAAATCAACTTTTGCAACTTGGGATGTCTGCCTTCAGATTAGCTTATAAACAGTAGATCGTAGAGAGCTTCTTAATGTTACTTTAGGGGTGAGAACATTGGGCCAGGAACGTGCCTGTTACAGAGGTGGGCCAATGTAGTGTTGAGAGATTTGTGCATTAACACTTATTGGTGTTGCACAGCGTAGTCACCAAGGCCAGGAATTAAACCACAGTGTCACACATGATGTGGTGGCTTACTAGCTGTTGTTACTAGATGTTGTTATCCACTGCACCATATCAACACGTTAATACTTTGACACTGTTGGCAATATAGTGTACCATTGCAACTACATCGCAGCACAATTGCAACCCATCTATGGGCCAATGGGATCCACTTTTGCTGTGCAACCGTTTTTTTTTTTTCTAGTTCGAGGCTGATCCATAATAATAATAGCACTGTAATGTATATTTGTTAAAATGCCTTAACCAAACTGTTATAAGTATGCTTGTTACATGTTACTCACACACATAGACCAATTAAATGCTATTTATGAACTGAGGAGCACCCTCTATTTTTTTTTCAGGGTAGATGACGTTGTTCGGTCAATGTACCCACCGCTGGACCCCATCCTCCTTGATGCCAGGTATATACTTTATTACTAGTGTCAGTGTCACTACTGGTTGAACAGAACTGCAGTAAAATATGTTCTTGTAATTGATTAATATTGACAGGTGAGAATCTGTAACAAAAAATATTTGTTTCAGCATATGTTATGTTATTATAAATCTCACATGGAGACACACAGTGTTTTATAAGAGTTGAAACAATGTTTTTTTTATTGTGTCTCTTCAGAGCCACCGCCCTGCTGCTGTCAGTCAGTCACTTGGTGCTGGTGACGCGGAACGCCTGTCACATGTCCGGCAGCATGGACTGGATCGACCAATCGCTGAACGCTGCAGAGGATCATATGGTGGTGCTGAGGGAGGCAGCCTTAGCTTCAGAGCCCATGAGAAGTCTTCCAGAACGAGAGCAGTCAATATGAGTCACAGACACACATCCACACAAAAATACTATGGTCAAAAGTATTGAGACACCTAGACGTTATACTGACATGAGTGTTTTTTGAGATCTTATTCTAAGTCTTTAATCATTAGTCTGGAGTTGGCCTCCTCTTTGCTATAACAGCTCTAACAGCAGGTCTGGAACTTTGTAGCTGTCGAATAAATGGGCGTTGGGGACTTCATAATATGCATAATATGGCACTCAGCATTGGCATCTTATTATAGTGCCACGTTGTATGCATCTGTGGCAATGGAAATAAATGAAAAGCCTTATCAGTTAATTGAATAAGAGGTGTGTCCCAATACTTTTGTCCATGTATAAATACACAGTAAACATTTTCACATAAAGAGCAATAACTTAGAGCTGGGCGATAATGATAAAATTCAATATTATGAAATCAGTGTCAGGTGATATTTTTTATCATTAATAAAGTTAGCAAGCTGCTACTTATAAAGTTAATTACTGCTACTCTATGCCAAATTAATATATTGCCTTAGCTTGTTTTGATTTGGCAAAATAGAATAGAAATAATTAAATAAAAACAAACCACTAACTCTAGGACTTTAAGGAATAGACACAATATTCATCACATCAAATAAACTGTCGACAATATCACTAACGATGTAAATCACCACTATACCAATATAATCAGAATATTGCCCAACCCCATACATATTCATATTCTTTGTAAAAACACTTTTTCTTCTTCTCAAATAATCATTTCTTTGTTTAATCTGTTACATTCTGTAAGATAGTTACAATCACATTGTTTAGTTTCACTCACATCAGCCATTAGGGTGAATAAGCTGAAACAATCAAAGACTTGTGTACAATCCTTATTTTGCACATCTGATTCAGATAAATATGTATCTATTCAAGTGAATTTGTATTTTAGCAAGCAGGCCAAAGGTCACTATTAGCCCTTTTCAACCAATAGAACTCTGGTTTAGGAACTGGTTCTGTTCATGCTTGTAAAAATCTTGGATCTTCTTGATGCCATAGTAGAAATACTCACACACCTCTATTACACGCTTCTGTAACTTTGCTCAAAGAATTCCCTGTAGCACTTTTATTTTTTAAATGTTGTTTGACTAAGTAGCAGATCCTTGTAATTTAACCAGAAAATGGGTGTGGCTTAAGGCAGAAATAATTAAGTGTGGTTATGGAAATAGGTGAATTTACTGCCCACAATGCATAGACGTTTAAGTAAGAAGCGCTGAATAATTGATATGCTTGTTAAAAAAATATTAGACATAACTTCAGTGAAATTCAAAAGCAACAATTCAGACAATCACTCATCCACACACTTTCACATTCCTTTCTCTGTGGCCCGTAATCTTGATCCTGAGTCACATGAAGGTTAAATCCACTCTAATTCTCACACTTGACCACACAACCACACACAACACAGAGCACAAATATAACAAGTTCTTAAAGCAATACTACCATATTTTTACAGTTTTATCTGCCGCATGAAATTTAGCATACAATCAACCACAGTAACAAATTTAGATTTTTTTAGATTAGATTTGATTACCAATAAGAGCCTGGAGACACATAGTAGAAGTCAGTGGGCATATAGAAGTTGCAGCATATAGGACCACACTCCCACTAGCTTCAGTTATAACAGCAATAATTGAGTAACTACATTTAAACACTTAGTTACAGGATTGTCGGTCCAGTATACTCTACAGTAGGAGCCAATGACTGTGGAAAAGTATGGGAGCTGTGGTTACATTCCCTTCTTTTCTATAGAGATAAAGGCAAAAAAATTCCACCATGTTGGAAAATTTGCAATCTGTGCAGTACAGACCAGACCTACCCACGCAAATGATAGACCCACCCCCCTTCTTTTAGGCCAAGTGTGTGTCTCAGACTGCCTTCACTGAGTTTACAGCACACTCTAAGGACCAGAAGCAAAGCAGATTTTCCACTATATACCCAATATCTGTTTGCTGCTAAGACTAAACAAAACACTGTGCATTTAAAAGTGCCTTGTGTCTGCACGGCTCAGACACTCCCACCCGTAACACAAAACACAAATATGTAGATTGCATAACTATGCCAAGTATTATTGGCTTCATGTGATATATGGCTTATAATTCATTATAAAGCTGATTTCACTGCAAACATTCAATTGATTTTATTTGACCAAGTTTGTGATGTGTCCAAAACCTGAAAACTGAAAACTCAGTTTTCCTTCCTCCTTTTCTTTTTGTTTGCTCCATTTTTATGTGTATAGTCTTTATCTTTGATTTACTATGGCTTCTTTTTATTTTATCTGCAACAACATAATTTACACAGTTGCTGTGTTCATGGAATATATTGTTGATGTCATGCAAAAACCTTATATCCACATTTTTGTTACAATGTGTATCTGACCAGTTGTGTTTTTATAAAGTTGTTTCAATTGAATGGACCAATAGAAATACTTGTAAATCACAAGGAAAATGCTTTTACATAAATGTCCATTTAGAAAGCAGACTTCTGCTGAATAGTTGCTATTCTGAAGATGAAAGGTTTTTGCAGGACAGCAACAATATAGCATTATATATTATTTATATGGACAAAAGTATTGGAACACCTACACAATACACCTACAGGAGCTCACAGTCTAGCATGTACCTTAACTCAATAAGCATGATAATGGAGTTGGTCCTCACTTTGCTATGATCTATGAAACAGCAGGTTTTGACTCATTGAGTGAGGTTATTGAATCAGCAGACCATTGACGGCCATTGTGGTTCTGTGGTAATCAGCATTTGGATACCCTGGTCTGTAATTTACATGGTCAGACACTTTGGCCCAATCCCATTTCACCCCTTGGCCCTACCACTAAGCCCTACTCCTCCGTTTTGCATATGTAGGGGTAGGGTGTTCCAATCCTTGTTAGGCTCTACAGGTAGTGTTAGTGCTACATGATCATTCAAACAGAGATTTAAATCCACAAATTAAGTATTTTTTCTTGTTAAAAATGACGAAAACCACTATATTACCAAAGTTTATAGTGTAGTTTCAATGTTTTAAGACCATTTTCTTCATAACAGGCATAACAATCGCTAGTAGTTCTCTAGCTAACTTTCCTGTTCCACCTTAAATGATGCAACAGACAGCAGAGGCTTTAGCATTGTAGAACAGAAACAAAAGTTCAAAAAAACTAATTTCAGCTTCCCATCACATAGGAATTAGTGAATGGATGATAATAGGTAATTGCTCAAAAACAAGAAATGGGATTGGGCCTTTGTTTCTGAGTTTCCTAAATCCTTACAAATCTTTTCAATAATACCACTCACTCACAGCTAAAGGTGGACCATCTAGAAGGGGAAATTTTATCAGCTTGCAAAAGTAGCATGGTATTACCATGCTGGAATTATCGCTCAAATATGGCTTGGATACAATAATCAGAAATCTGATTTTATGTGGTTTCTAGCTGTCCAGACTATCATAAATCAGATTATATTTAATAAATTAAATTTGCACTGGCAATCTGAATATTCTGAGCCTTAGAACAACCAATCATTTTACTAATATTTGTTTTTTGTGATTAAGGAGGTTAGGTGCTCAGTGTTATTTATACACCTGTAGCAGTAAGACTGAAAGAAACAACTTAACTCCTGAGTGTCCCAATACTTTAGTCTATATAGCGTCCAAATAATAGAGATGAAATACATGTTTAAACAGATGTGTGTTGCTGTTCCCTTTCTGATTCACTGCTTGTTGTTCTTTCTTTTTCACATGTACAGCTAAATTAAAGTTTCGTAGAGAAATGACTCCAGTCCAGTTTATTATTTATTATTTTATGTCTTTAAAACATTCATAGATTCATCAGATTCAGTCGCGGGTTTAATAAAATAAAAACATGCCATTGTTTTAATTATGTATTCTGTGTTGCTGGAACAGAGAGAAGAAAAAAAAAACAGTGAACCCTATGTAGTGCACTAGAGCTGGGTGTAGAAACCATCATTTTATAGACTTCCGTTGTGCACTAGATGGGGAGTCCACTTTAAGCAAGAAGAACCATCTACAAAAGGTTCCTCACCAACGCATCCAAATGGTTCCTTTAATTTTTGTTGTGACACAACTGGATCCCTGCACCCTATAGTAGTGCACTATGGAAGTCATGTACACATGTAGTTTCTACTCCCCAGCAGACTCATGTAGTGCACTAGATAGGGAGTACACTCTAAGCAAAAAAAAAAAAAGTCTCCATTGAGTTTTCTACCGATGTAAAGAAACTTTGAACCAGGTAAAGAACCATTGCAGCTAGTGTTACCATGTTAAAAGATGTAGGCCCAATCGCAAATGACTCCCTACTCCCTATATAGTGCACTATGTTAAGTCATGAAACAGAAGCATTGGAGTGTGGAATTCATAGTTTTATTGATTTTAAGTGCATTAGATAGTTAAATTGATACAAAAGGATTTTCACCATTGTGAAGAACCTTCAAACCAGGCAAAGACCATTTGAACCATGGATACCGATGTAGGCCCAATCTCAAGTGGCTCCTTACACCCTATGTAGTGTTTCTACTTCCCTTTTTGGTCTTATGTAGTGCACTAGATAGGGAGTACAGTCTAAGCAAAAAGAACCATTGGGAAGAACCTTTAAAAACCAGGCGAGGAACGAGTTAGATATCCAAACGTTTTTTTAGGTTGCTTTGGTTCTATGCAGATCTAGGCCAAATCTGAATTTGCTCCCTACACACTATGTAGTGCACATGAAGCTACAGTTTCATAGTCTTATGTAGTGCACTAGAGAGTGAGTACACTCTATGCCTAAAGAATCCTCTACAAAAGGTTTCTCATCAATGGGAAGAACACCTGATCCAAGTAAGAACCATTTAAACATCTTACAGGTTCTTCAAATTGTTGTGGTTCTAAACAGAACCACTGAGAAAGTGCACTTTAAAGAATGTCATGAAACACCATCTTCTATACCCCTACACCTATTTGGGTGTAGAAGCCATAGTTTCATAGACTTGTGTAGTGCACTAGAAAGGAAGCTCACTCAAAGCAAGAGGAACCATTGCGAAGAACCACTAAAGCAGGTGAAAAACAAGCTAGATATCATTATAAAAAAGGGTTCTTTAGTTTGCCTTGGTTGTATGCAGAACCATTGCTAAAGATATGGGCCCAATCTCAAATGTCTCCCTACACCCTATGTAGTGCACCAAAAGCTATAGCTTCATAGTCTTATGTTGTTATGATGCACTAGTCCCAGACAAGCAGACGAAAAATGTACTAAATATACTAGAGGTTCTTCAAATTTAGTTAGTTCTACACAGAACCACTGATGGCGATACAAGCCCAATCTCATTTGGATCCCCACTCCCTACATAGTGTACTACTAAGTCATGAAACAGCAGCTTCAGCTCCCCACTATTTAGGTGTAGAAGCCATAGACGTATGTAGTGCACTAGACAGGTAGTCACAGATGGTAGAAGAACAATCTACAAATCTTATGGGGTTCCTCACTGCCTATAATTTCATAGACGTATGTAGTGCACTAGATAGGGAGTCCACTTCATATAAACATGCAAATGGTTCTTTAGCTGGCACAGTTCTACATAGATCTATAGAACACTTGATATGTATACAGGAGCCATATGACTTTGAGCAATAGACTTGATTGGCTGCAGACGAAGAGAAGTAGATAAAACCTGTGGATTTCATGTTGTTGGTGTCCGTATTCCTCTCCGGCAAAGGCGTTTGGCCAAAAATTTCAGTGGATGAACATAAGGCGCTAAAGTGACCACACTCAAATAGGACCCCCACACATACCACACACACTCACACTCACTCTTAAAAACAGTCACTAGGTTACACTGTACAAGGGAAGGGTCTTCACATAACAAGAAAAATAGAACCCTCTCAAAAACAGGCAATACAAAAAAAAAAGTCTTCTTTTAAACAGATTTCTTTTCGGTGACAACACGGAGATTCCAACACTGCTGCAGTACTTCCTGTTTAAACAGTCCTTCAAGCGCAGGTTCAGTACAGTCCTTTGCTCTTCTTCAGGTTTAACTGCTGCAGGTCTGACAGGGAGTTGTAGTCTTTCCTCTTCATCCCCAAAAGCATCTGAAATAAATGCGGTTTAGGTGTTTAGTGCTGTTACGCAATTTCTTTGTAATTTCTTTTAGCACACATTTTCTTTATTAATACAATTTGGATTGGGGACATTTTATTATGAAGCCCAAAATGGCAGCGTAGTCAAAATTGCTAACTGTTTTTGGAGTTAACTTAGTGACCTCAGAACACCTGAATGCAGCTAACAGCCCAATGCTACTAACAGCCCGTAGTAGTTCAGGAGTAGTGAGGATTAAGGCGTGTTAGCCCCAATGCTAAGTATTTCTTCTCCCTCTGATCATCAGCAGGGGATAAGCAGGGTCATTTTGCTTGCATCCATTACATTACCATGACCAAAACTGTAACACTTGGTCAAAAGGAACCAAAGAACTTTGGCTCCAAGTGGTCCAGCGGGCTAAGATGCTGCCACTATGATCAGGAGATCGCTGGTTCGAATCCTGTTCATGTAGCTTGCCATCGGCTACCAGAGCCCTGAAGGAGCACAATTGGCCAATTGGCCTAGTCTTCACCATCCTGGTGTTGGGGCATCGCTAGTGATAGGGGGAGTCCAAACAAGTTTGTTGGGTAGTTGCCTTTGTAAATTGGGGAGAAAATGGGGGGAAAAATAAATACATTTATAAAAAAAGTTATGTCTAACTGGTCCCTTCAAATGAATAAACATAAAGGAATTATCTCCCTTATCTGTGAGAAATCAAATATTCTTTTTTTTTCTTTTAAATTTGGTGCTTGATTTACACTTATATTTCTGAATTTATGAAGACGCTTAAAAAAATAACTTATTTCTCCCATAGATTCTCGGTTGCTTATTTCTCCCATAGAAGGCTCGGTTGCTATTTCGCCTCAACATATCCTATTAATTTCAATAGAGAAAGAGCCGGCGCATGCTGAAGAGCAATCCGTCACCTCTATGCAAATGAGAACGGCTGCCGCACTGCCTCCAGCCAATCGGGAAAAAGCAGACTGGTATATTACACATATTCAAGCATCACACACAGAATAGGTGACTTGTAAACATGGATCAGCTGCTGAAAACACCAGTACCTCGATTTCCAGAATTATAGATTAGAATGAAAAGACTTTTGAATACAAAAACTTCATTAGACACGCCCACACACTGCAGGAGATGGGAGAACCGGCTTATACCGAAGACGGTTAAAGGCCTGCGGTTTACCTGGAAGTCATGATCAGACAGATAGGTCTCCAGGTGCAGGGGATCCACCCCCTCTGGTAAAGGCCTCTTCAGCAGGTCCTGCACTGTGAACTGTGTTCCACTGAGAACAGCCAGGGCTTCCCGCACTAACGTCAGCTTCTTACAGGCTGAGGAGTCTTTCTGTAACACACACAAACACACACACACATCAGTTTCATTCCAATAAACCCAAATTCAAGAACATGCACACAGTACACTATATGGACTAAAGTTCATTTATTGTTTCTTTAGAAATCAGGAGCAATTAAAAGAATTTACCTTGCTTTTATTGTCTGTCCAGGACAGATTTCTGCTAGACTGTGACGATTTGTTTGCATTCAATGACAAGAAAATCTAAATAAAATTTTTAAATATTAAAAAAAAAAATCTTAAATATTTATTTTGTGTGCTTTGGTGCCCTCTAAAGGCCGGTATCTGAATCTCAAACTAACTGATTTAAATCAGACTCTGTGGTAGGCAAAATCAGTTTACAGTATTTTTCGCACTATATAGCCCTATCCGGACGGGATTAGTTTCTCAGGGAAACGTCTGTGAAAAATATTTCACACTTCTAGTCTTGCATAAATTAATAAAACTCTTGCATCCAGACTGCAATTAAAAAAAAACAGGAGGAACAGTAAGTTTTTTGACTTTCTTGGTCACATGACATCACAATGTCATGCGATTACAGGTTTTGCACATGGAGCACTATGGTGTCGTCTAAGCACTCTAAAAGAAACTACAGCAGAGAAAAGACACAGACTCTTTTTGCAGTTTGGGGCAAAGTCAAATTTCAGCAACAAGTGTAGCGCTGTTGCGTGGCATTTACTAGCATTTACTACCCAGCCTTAGTGGAAATCTGGAAATCTAAGCTTTACTCACCCAAATAAACAGTTTTCAGGAGAGAAATCTGTGTAGATTAACATCCAGCACTTGTTTGACTTTTTTAAGAATTACAGCTTTATTTACTTAACTTAGCTTAGCTTTACAGGTCTCACCACCCAGCAGTGAGACCTGCTGAATTAGAAGGAAATAATGGCGACACCCACGTTCCTTACTAGTGTCACATAATGTGCCTTATAATACAGTTCACCTTATGTATAAAAATAGATAAAAAAACAGACGTTTATTTATAGTGTACCTTATAAACCGGTATTATATAAGCCTGTATTTTATTTTCTGAATATCTAAATCCAAGATCTATTTTAAAAAGTGTAAAAAGTATTCACATTCATCACTCAGGTAGAAGTATAGATAGTAGGGTTTAAATATTTCTATAGTTTCACTCAAGTAAAAGTACTGGTTTCAAAGCTACTAAAATGTATAAACGTAATATAAGAAGAAAAATATCATTAAGGACAGAAGCTTATACCGTGCCACAGGAGCATATAGTGCCCTATATTAAAAAAGCTTAGTTGGGACATTTTAAAAGCTCAAGTTCTCTTAAGTCTCTGCAAAGATCATCTTCATACTTCATACTTCATACTAGGGGGGGGGCGTGATGTATGCAGGTGTGATGAATCACACATAAACCCATAGGTTGTCAGAATGGTATATGTTTTTACTTCTCATTCAACCACAATTAGATTTACTGTATCTGGATGGAGAGATTTAGCTGAATAGGGTTTTTTGAACAATGAGAAGCAAGAATAAAAAGAAGATGAAATGGAATAGGAGTAATAAGGCTATTTTTTAAATGTAAGTAGTAGAAAGAACAGATATGGGTGAAAATGTAAGTAGTAGAATAAAATAAAAGTAGGATAATAAGAAAGATAACAAAATATTTGTACCTTTGTCTAGTTTAAAAATTATGATTTCATGAAAAAAAAATGCCTTCTTTGTATAACAGTCTGAACCAATCACAAATGTGTTTTTATACTGCAAATGAGACCCAGTTTTGGTTCTTTGGCCTGCTCTGTCGTTTCCAGCACACCTGATATAAACAGTACAAAACGTCAGACTAAACAAGGTACTATAGATCTGAAAGCACACTTAAACATAAGAATCTCACTGACCTGTGTGGCTGAACTTTCCCAGGAGGGGAAGACATTAGTAAAGGTGAGAGGCTCCACCCCTTCCTGAATTAAATAAGCCAAAGGAGGCCGTCTGGGGTTTCTCTCTGGAGAAAACACACACAAATATACAAAACAGTTAATTATTGAAATCATATATAATCAGCACACAATAAACAGTTAATTATTGAAATCATATATAAACCACACACTAAAGACAACTTCTAGATTTATTTACATTTTTATAGTTTTATATCTCACACTCTCGCTCACCTCTGCAGTACTGAAGAGCCGTCTCCATGGCGCATTTCCTCTCAGCATCCCATTGGGAGCGCTTTGAGTCTGGAGCTGTACTGCTCTGCCACAGATACACCTCCATAGAGTTATCCAATAAGAACAGAGCTGAAAATAAAGATGTGTGATTTATTCATATAAAAGGTATTCATAAAATACAGTGTGCAAGTTCTCCTGCTTAAAAAGATGAGACATCAGTCATTTTCATCATAGGTGCACTTTAACGATGAGAGAAAAAATAAGGGGAAAAAAAATCCATGCTTACAGAGAGAATTTTCACATTGACAGTGTTGCCAGAGGTTGGGATCGAACCCACGATCTTACAGCTCATAGGCGAGTGTTTTACAGAGATGCCACTCAGCAACCATGGCAAAATTAAGCTTTATCAGGCAATTTATTGCGAAAAAGAACAAAGGAACCCAGCACCTTCTTTGCAATTTTTTTTAACCAAATTTAGATGCTTTGCATTATTATTACTTTTATCAAATACTAGTATATAAAAAAATATATATATATATATATTTTTTTTTTTTTGTGTGTGTGTGTCCTAATGACATAATTGTGGAAATAATTTTTCACACAATACAGCCTGTTCTGCTTTATTAACTTAATAAGCAGTGATGGGAGTAACGGCGTTGAAATAATAATAATACTTTTTTCAGTAACGAGTAATCTAACTTATTACTCTGACTGTAACTATAACACCGTTACCATTTCCAACACCCCGTTACTGCACGTTACTGTAGCCACTCAATTAACTTTTTTTTTTTAATGTCGCCCATACAGACAAAGGCGCAAGTGTGTGTGTGTGAGTCACAAGGGAGGGGAGGATGTCGTGCACTCTATTCATCTGGTTTATGAAACACGCTCTGAGAAGGTGGGGGTCGGGGGTGGAGCTTACGGGGGCGATTAACACACAATAGATACTTTTACTGGTAACTAGTTACTTTTGTAGTGGAGTAAGTTACTCAGTTACTTTTTTGGAGAAGTAACTAGTTACTATATCTAATTACTTTGTCAAAGTAACATGCCCAACACTGCTAATAAGTCACTTAACAAATGGGCCACAGATGCAGCAGGCAATTTAGCTTGTTTAATTTGAAGGAAAACAGGGTTGTGAACAGAGTTGTAAAACCACATCTGAGCATTTGTCTCCCCAACCCTTAAGTCACAAACCTAATATTTTATTATTCAAAAATAAATGCATTCTTTAGCAGCTTTAATACTAGATTTGACCAAGACACCTGTAGAAGATCTTAAAGTTTAAGTGTTTCTCTTCTACTCTTACCTGGCTGTGGAACAGAGAATAAGCACTGCTGAACAAATGGCATCGCCATCACAACCCCAGTTGCCCTTGATGGACTCAGTAGCTCCTCCCCTTTAAAAGTCCCTGACTGGGCACTGAGGTGAAAAAGGCGAGGAGTGAAGGTGTACTTCCCAGGGTCTAGAGGAAAAAAAAACAATAAGAAAAACATCCTAAAGAGCAAAATCAACAACTCATGAAAGAATGAGTAAAAACTCAATTTCTATGAGGTACAACAAGTAGGCATTATGACTATTAATTATAACGCATATAAAAAAAAAAACTAAAGAAGTACACCTTAGAACATTACCTTGTAGCATGCAGTCGTATGATTTTCTATCCTGTGGGCCAATAATGTTCCAGAACTCTGCTGGCTCCGCCCCTTCTTCCACCTCCTTGATGTTTAGAGTCTGGCCACTGCTCAGTCCCATTTCAGGGGGACACCTAATGCATATTTACCGTGTTCAAATTGATCAAGCAGCATTATGGGACAATTTGTGGGCCATTTCACAGAATAGGTGCCATTTCTGTCCCCAGATAACTTTAAAATACAGCTTACTATTAAGCACAGTGTCTTGTACATTGGCCTAACTGCAAAAGTAAGATATGTAATTAAATAATTCAGTAAAAAAAAATACTTAAAGTATTTTTGCAAAAATTGCATTTATTACCTGTCCCCACTCTCTAACTCTAAACTTTAGCATGAAATACAATTATTAAAATCCTTCAGAGATGTCATTTTTTGGCATTTTTGTGTGACTCCAAATCCCATGTCTCTATGCTTTAAAAAAATATATATATTTATAATAAATACACAATATTTAAGTTAAAATACACGTTAGTTAGTTGTGTCCCTGGGTTTCACTCAAGTCTTGTTACTGTAAAACATTACCCCATCAGAAAAAATCTGGAACATTCTACAACAAGTCACATCTACAACAGGAAATGACATCAGCTGGTTCTTCTGAAGATCAAAATTAAGTTTCCTCATTTGTTTTTCTGTATATTTGACCTAATCACTAGAATGGGCTCAGTGTCCTCATGCTATTAGCATAGCCACCATTTCGCTATTTTTCATGTTTTTGCTAATTCTATGCTGAAAACTAATTCCAGTTCCTTTAACTCCTGTTAATAAAAAGATAAAAAGCAACAGGAGTGAGTTTCAGTAACAGAAATGAGTTCCATTAACAGGAGTGATTTTTTTTTTGTCATAAATATCAATTATTTGAACATGCAGTCAACCACTTCTTTAAAATAAAGACTTCCTTGAGAGAAAATCAAAGGAAATATTGGACTTGTTTTTAAATAAGATTTTTTAATTTTCACATGAGTTTTGTAAACATCTTCAGCCTAGAAACCTTGTCCTGAGTTCGAGCAGTACATGTTTTGAATAGTTAAATTTGTGTGTTATTAGATTCAGAATTGAAAAAAGATAAAAAAAAAAAATAAGTTACATTTTTTTAAGTGTTACAACGAGTAAATGGCACCCATTTGGTGGAATGGACTCCCATCAGGGATTTCACATGTTAGAAGTGTGACTTACATGTTCGTGAGCTGCTGGACGGTGTGTTTGGCGACTTGGCGTGCAGTAGCATGGACCTTGCAGCCGTGCCACAGGTACAGCACCCCCTGCTGGCTGTTCAGCAGCAGCAAAGAACCTCGAGAACGCAGACTGGAGCAGCAGCACTCCACCTCCAACAGATTAGCCTCCACAGGCACAGCACCCCTCACACAGAACAGACGCCAGCCTCCTGAAGCGCACACACACACACATACACACATACATACGCATATATGTATATTTATACACACTTTTTTTTACATTGATCAAAATGGCATAGAAACTGGCCATCAGAAGCTTGGGGACCAATGCTAATTTTTTAAATATAAAAAGGCCGGTTTTAACCTGTGCGGTTACTGCTGACTCCTCCGTGAATGACCAGTCCTCCCTGGAAGAGCTGCAGAAAGCACGGTGGCTCCTCCCCCTCTTTTATAATCACCCGAGGCTCATTCTGACTGGTCAGTGGTAACGACAATTCCTGCCCACTGAACTGAGAGTGTTGACCCTGCCAGATGAACAGGGCAGTGCGCTCCTGATCACAGATCTGATCAACTGCAGAGACGTACAGGAGATTTTAAAAACACATATCATTACATATAAAATTAGGTCTATATATATAGATCTCTGGAAAAAATTAAGGTATATATTATAGGTATATGTTTGAGTAAAATTAACATTTTATTCTATAAACTACAGACAACATTTCTCCCAAATTCCAAATAAAAATATTGTCATTTAGAGCATTTATTTGCAGAAAATGAGAAATGACTGAAATAACAAAAAATTGAGAGCTTTTAGACCTCAAATAAATATTCATAAAGTTAAATAATAAAATATTCAGTTCAGAAATCAATATTTGGTGGAATAACCCTGGTTTTTAATCACAGTTTTCATGCATCTTGGCGTGATCTCCTCCACCAGTCTTGCACACTAGTTTTGGATAACTTTATGGCACTCCTGGTGCAAAACTTCAAGCAGTTCAGCTTGGTTTGATGGCTTATGATTATCTTGATTATATTCCAGAGGTTTTCAATTTGGTAAAATCAAAGAAACCCATAATTTTTAAGTGTGTTTTAAGTCTCTTACTTTTTCAGCACTGTATATTTGGACAGTTGTACAACAAATCCTTCTAAATGCCAAGCTTAATAGTTTGCCTAAAGCCTGCCTAACCATTACCATTACAATATTAATCCTATATTTATAACTATGCTTTTTTAGGTAAAGAGCCTTTTAAATAGCAGGATTCATTATGTATCATTAAAAATACTTCATTTAAAAGTATTATTGAAAATAGTCATGCAATGAGGAATCGTTTTATCATCACATCGCATAACTCTGTATCGTTAGAGAAAGAAGCCTAGAAATTCTCACCCCTAAAACACACATGAACACTCTTAACTCACCCGTGGCACTGAGGCAGTAGGTCCAGCGTACAGCATAGGAATCGGCTTGGTGTAACTGACCCATGCTCTCTGCAGCCACCCTGCAGTCGTCCCCCCTGCCAACACGCCAGCACTCCACACACACAGTGCTCAGCTCCGCCTGCTGACCACCACTGCTCACAGTGACCAGATCCCGACCCCGCTGTACATCCACACCCTGCAGAACCACCGGTCCAGCACCGCACACACACTGTCCCCCAAACAGAGCCTTAGCATCACATGACCACTCCTCTACAGGACACGCTGCAGGATGAGGAGTCTGGAGAGAGGGAGTCTAGAGAGCGCAAGAGAGAAAAGTAGAGAGAGAGAAAAAAAGAAAGAAAGAAAGAAAGAAAGAGCATGAGAGACTTTTTTTTTTACTTTTAACAACAATTTATTATAACCAAACCGTGTTATAATATGTAAAAGTCACTTCTTGGCCATCTCAGCCATTAAAATCGTCATTTAAAAACAGGACATCAAGTTACAATAGATAAATAAATAAATAAATAAATAACATGACATTAAACCATTTTTCATTGAAATTGAGGTGCAAAGCAGAGATCATCATCTAAAACTGAGCACACCGCTTCCCCACAACACCACACTGCTTTAAAAGTCATAAAATCAGACATACACTTATAATAATATAAATCAATTAAAACCCTGGATCTGACAAGTCTAGAGAGGATTCTCACAGCATAAGAGAGAGAGAGCAGAGAGAATATGAAAGAATAAGATAGACAAACGACAAAAAAGAAGGAGACAGCAAATGAGAGCGCACAAGAAAGAGAAACAGATAGAGAAAAAAAGAAAGAAAGAAAGAGAGAGCAGAGAGAGCAAGAAAAAATAAGAAAGCGAGAGCAAAACAGACAACACAAACGACAAGAAAAAGAGCAGGAGATAAACAAGAGCGCAAACAAGAAAGAGAGAAAAAGAGAAAGATAGAAAAAAACAAGAAAGAAAGAAAGAAAGAAAGAAAGTTTGTAGGGTGAAAAAAGAGTGACAGCACAAAAGAGTGAGAGCATGAAAGAATGGAAATGCAAGAGCACAATAGACAGCAGAGAGAAGGAGATAGCAAACGAAAGAGTGCATGTGCTGGACTGCTCACCTGAACCACCTCCTGTACAGCAGGGCTACTGTGCTCTTTATTGCTGTCTCTCTTCATAGACCAGTCTGCAAACTTCAGCCTGAAGAGAACGGTCTCATTCTGCTCAAATATACGACCAAAAAGAGCCCAGTCTGGCCGGCCCACATCCTGCCTGAATTTACACCAACAAACAGAGACAATGACTGGTTACTGAAAATGAATTTCCAAACACCTCATCTCTAAACGGACAACTTTACAGTAAAAGAATAAAAACTTTAGCTTTCAGCTGAGTCAATGTAAAAAATATTTAATTCCAAATTATTTTCTAGCATTTCTATTGGATCATTCATCATTACATTTTGATACAATCTAAAGAAAACTGCCAGATTCACATTATGTCAAAACCCTACACAAACTGTTCAATGAAAATTAAAATACTATTGATAATAAAATAATAAATACCATGATCTAATCCAATTATTGAATAACTGTCTGAAAAACTGTAATAATGCAGGTACTATGTTAATGACATGTTATGCATTTTTTGAACTCCAACAAAAAAATGTTGTATCTCCATAATGTTGACTTTAAGTCAGTTTAAATAGATTTAGGTTTATTTATCAGGAAATTACATGGAAAGAAACAACTGCCACATTCTTATTATGCCAGAAGGTTAAAAGTTGCAAATTTACATTTTTGGCAAGGTTTTTCATTAACATTAATAATAACCAATAGACAGAATTCCAGTTCAGCATTACTAGAAACAAAAATGCAAATTTAGCTGAAAGCAGCCAACCCCAAAGCAGCCAGAACTTACATTTTATGGCTACTAAGCAAAAGTATAAGCTCACCTTTGAATTTGAGCATTACTGCCAAAGGGGTCCAGTGGGTTGATCTGGCAGTTGCTATAGTCGTAAACCCCTGTCCAGACCTGCTGAGCTAACTTCAGCGCCAGTTTTCTCTCACTAGGGGAAACATCCTTTCCATGCCACAGGTAGAGCTCACTACCAAAGTCAAACAGCAGAGTCTGAGAAGGAAAAACAAAATTGTTAAAAATCAGCAAAAATAACAGTCTGAAGCTAGAGCTGGCATCCATACTAGGCTAAAAGCTAACACTAGCCATTTGGATTTCATCATGTCTTTTGTTCTTCTCTACATCTGACCCTTCCTTGAGAATTAGGCAGCTAAATACTATACATCAGAAGGTAAATTACAGCACCTGGAGAAGTCAGTAGTGCACCAGAGAATCTCTAAGAGAGGAGAATACCCACTTGAGAATCTTTTCTTGGTTTGTTTAATACCACATGGTGCACCCATGTGAGTCCAAAATGAATGGGTTCACATGGACCAAGTGAGCAAAAGTTTATAAAATTTATCATTTTACAAAATTAAAGGAATATTCTGGCCACAGATGCTGTTTTGAACCCATTAGAGTCCAGATACACTTCTGAATATTGATACCAAATTTAAAACTGAAATCAAATAAATTCAGTGAGCAGCTCCTTCTTGTATTTTCAATTTTCAAGTTCACCAAAAAAACGTGTTTCATTCTGAGGCAAAATTAACAAGGTGTTTAAAATCTGTGTATCTATGTGTATCTTAAGTGTTTGCTGCTCACATTTAAAACCTTTCATCTTTACTATTTATGCACTATTTTTCAATATATATTTAAGATGAAATATATATTAAATATATTGTAAGAGTGTTCTTAATTATGCATACTTAAATTTAATTGTCCTAAATTTACTTACAAGTTATACATTAAACCACAAATTAAAATATTCACTTGCACTTGATAATGTATATTTAAATTTAAGTCCCTCGCTACCCTTAAGAAACTCCTAAAGACAGAGCTCTTTATAGAGCAATTACTCTTCTAACACCTCTAACAAACTATTCTTCTTCGGCCTCCTTCAGGCTCTGTTAAAAAAAATGCTCTATTGCCTTTATTGCTATTGTACCTCATTATTGTAAGCTGCTTTGGAAAAAAGCGTCCGCTAAATATATGTAATAAATATTCCCTATGTTCTGCACAAGCTTTGCCAAAGCATTAAAACCACATACATTTTCTGGGCTTGAAAAATGGAGCATTAACCTGGGAGGAGTCCAGCAGAGAGCGGTGTGGTACAGAGGCCCAGCCCTGCTCATGTGGGACGAGTCTGTCTCCCTGAAGCCGGTACACACAGTTGGACTGAGAAATCGCTGTCTCGTAATGTTTGTCATCATCAGAGCAGCCTACTCACACACACACACACACAGAAATAAATATACACATATGTATATATAAAATAGAAACACACAAATTACTGTGTTATGACCAAAACATCATTTTAAACTGTAGCAGAAACTTACCACTGTAATGAGCTTTTCCTCCTAGAAGATTCCAGAAATCTCTGGCCTCATCTGCGTCCGAGTTCACACCCTCGTCTAAGTGAACGACATCCACTGCCTGGCAACCCAAATCCCGCTGGGCTACGATCAACGAGGCCATGGCAGAAGCCTTAAACACACCACAAATGTCCAAAAACATCAATAAACAGAAAATAATTTAGTAAAAAATGCATTATTCAATACTGGTTATGTAACAATAACTGTGTAAGCCATTGTGTGCAGTGATATGAATGTGTACCATCTCTCTCTCACTGCCATTGGACAGCTGACCAGTCCAGAGATAGCAGAGTGTTGGAGTGACCAGCAGGAAGCAATCACCGCTGTTTAATGATCGGGCCACCGGCTCCACCAAACGCACCTGCACCTGTCTCCATCCTGTCACACAGCAAAAACTACATCACCAAGAATCCTCTTGGCCTATAGAATTCACCATCACAAACTAAGAGGTAATAAAAATTAAAAATAAAAAAAACAGGATAGCAATTACATTGTGAGACCTCTGTAACTGGCTAATATTAGACATTACCTTTCACATGAATTAGCATGAGGCTGCTGTAGGGCACAGTGTTGGTCTCGAAGGACGAGCCATTGGTGGAGTTCTTCACAGCTGTGAGAGAAAAGAGATTTGTTAATGGTTGTTAAGTTGGGTGAAATGCTTTATTTGGAAGATCAGATGATCTTTAACCAGTATGAAGTATTAAGCTTTTTCTACAGGGCTTAATTAGTGTAATGAACACGTACAAATAAAAAATGACTAATTTCATGTACTTTAAGAGACATTTATATCACAAATGGGGACAAAAAGGAGGTGCCAAGCCTTTAACGCCAAATAAAATATGTGATAAAGTGATAAAAGTCTAAATTAAGTGAAAACTAATAAAATGTGTAGAATTAGACTAAATATTGACAAAAGTAGTATTCATTAAGCTAAAGACAAAGTATATTTAGAAAAATATGCCAATCAATCTGACCTAGGAACATAACTGCTGTTGCTAATGTTCACACTGCACGATTTTAGCCTGGTTTTCCAGTTGCCAGCTGTTTTTTGTAGTTTAAAGAGTTCAGAAATCCATATTTGGTGGAATAACCCATAACCTTTAATCACAGTTTTCATGCATCTTGGCATGTTCTCCTCCACCAGTCTTACACACTGCTCTTGGATAACATTATGCCACTTCTGGTGGAAAAATCCAAGCCATTCAGCTTGGTTAACTCTCTTAAGACCTCTAACACACTAACTACTTCTAACCTCATTTTCCTCTTCCCCTCCTTCACTCCCCTATCCCATTATTTCCCTTCGACCTCCTTTAAGCCCTATCTAAAGATGTTTTTACCTTTAAACTTCTATCACTTTTGTACTTGACTATTGTAAGTCGCTTTGGACAAAAGCATCTGTCAAATGTAATGTAATGTAATGTTTGATGGCTTGTGATCATCCATCTTCCTCTTGATTATATTCCAGAGGTTTTCAATTTGGTAAAATCAAAGAAACTCCTTATTTTTAAGTGGTCTCTTATTTTTCTCCAGAGCTGTATGTGATCAACCAGAGCTCGTTCAGTCGTGTAGTGTGAAAAAAGATGCTTGACGGGCCGTCATTACCAAGTGGTCACTGTTAAATCACACAGATGCCCAGCAAACATTTAGCAGGTTTAATGTCCAGACCAGTCAGTGACTGTGAGTCAAGAGCAGCATCTACCTACAGCC
Source organism: Astyanax mexicanus (assembly GCF_023375975.1). NCBI lineage: Eukaryota > Metazoa > Chordata > Actinopteri > Characiformes > Acestrorhamphidae > Astyanax > Astyanax mexicanus. The sequence goes on from NC_064426.1 coordinate 25,184,588, forward strand.
AATAGGATTGCGTAGAGAGAGAACCACGGGTGCAACCGAGATATCTTCTGTATGGCATCACAAGTTATCATGTGCACTTAGTTCTTACATGTTCTTGTGACAAAACTTGTTTTTGGAGAGCAACCAGATAAGGTGTTGATTCCCAAGAAAAATGTAGTAGTTTGTGGTCCCATTTCACTGATCAGTCATGTAGTGTGAAAGCCACAGCAACTAAAAGACTCAAATTACAGTAGAACTAGTCGTGCAGTGTGATTCAAGGATTTAAGAATTTAAGGAGATCTTATTGTCATTCGCATCACATGTGGTACATGAGGTGGAATGAAATTGTGAACTCACGATCCAGTGAAAAAAATTACCACTGAGGCAATATAACAGGGTACCCATTAAAAGGTGTAAAAGAAATTCAATACGCTCATATAATATCCCAAATGTTTCTGAATTATGACTTGCCTCTGTTGCTTTCCCTGGCGTCAGGGTCATCATGCTGCACGAAGTCCCGTAGCACATCGTTCCGAGCAGCGAGGGCACGTAGCGGATTTCTCGAGCCCTGAGTGCGGCGGGACGGTCGGACAGAACGTCTATGTTCCGCTACAGCAGAGCTCAAACTGTGCACACACAAAAAAAAAAGTCCATGTTATCCTATGAGCTGATGTATCGGAACCGAGTCGCTGCGCTTTCCTCCAAATGCGCTGGCTGCTCGGCAATACTGCATCAGCTCAAAAAGAGACTGGCTGACTTCACATGTGTCGTAGGAGGCATTGGTTAGTCTTCACCCTTCTTGTGTTGTGGCATCACTAGTGATGGGGGTTATTATACAGCTGGGTAGATTAGTCAACTATCAAAATAATCATTAGTTGCAGCCCTAGACTCACAGTGCTTAAAAATCACAGCACTTACAGTTGACTGGGGCAGACCTAGCAGGGTGCAGGGTTCCAAAATTTACATGAAAGGCAGTCTTACATGTGTGTGTTAGTCTGGCAGAGAGTGCTCAGGTCCTGCTCAGTGTCTCCTGGGCTGCTCTCACACACAGGACGTGAGGGGGCATCAGTGGTCACGTCCTCTTTGGCTGGATCTGTGGTAACAGGCTGTTGAGGCTCCTGGTTTTCATCAGTGCGCTTTGACTGGGTCTCACTGTCTGTCTGCATGATCGGCTGAAAGTCTGACTCCACCGAGCTCGCCTACAAACACAGATACACAATCACACACTCAGCCACATTCATTCATAACACACTTATAAATAATGTGTGTGAGAGAGCAGGTGTGTGTGTGTGTGTGTGTGTTTTAAACCTTATGTCTCCACCGTGGCTGTGGCTGTGGGTGTACTTGTGCTTGAGTGGGTGATGAAACTTCTAGAGCTTCATATGAAAGACTTCTCTGAAGAGAGAAAGAAACAGAAAAAGACATGGGGGGGATAAAACATGATATTATTGGCTTAAAATTGGTTTTGCCCCACTTCCCCAGTGTACGATGATGCAATCAAAATTCTACAGCAATCTTTTTTCATACAATATAATTATTACATATAACAAAACTCCATAATTTATGAGAAATCATGCTAATTTAAGGCAGACTTTGTTGATGTATAAGCAAACCACAAGAACAGACACACAGAGGCATATTTGTCAGTGACTTACATGAATGTTTTGCATCGCAGTCAGAGCAGTAAGATTAATAAGCCATGCATGAATCACCTCAATCATAAATAAGGTCCCTCTGCAGCATGCACACTTACACATGCCCGCACACGCATGCACATATACACATATACACACATACACACACTCACCTCATTAAAACACATCTTATACTGAGGAGGAGTGCTAGGAGGAGAATAGACTGAGGAATAGACAGGTTCCTAAAGAGGAGAAGAGAAGAGAAGAGAAGAGAAGAGAAGAGAAGAGAAGAGAAGAGAAGAGAAGAGAAGAAGAAGAATCAGCAGAAAAACATAAGATCAGATAAAACAAGAGAATGAAAAGCAGAAAGGAGCAAAAGATGGAATGAGTGAGAAATAAGAGAAGAGACAAAAACAAGGAAAAAAGGAAAGGAGAAGATGGGAAGAAGGGAAGGGCAGAATAAATGACAAGAAAGAAAAAGCAGAAGAGATGACAAGTAGGAAAGAAGAAGAGGCGAGATTAGAAAATACAAGAAAAAATGAGAGAAGAGAGGAGAAAGAAAAGACACAAGAAGATAGAAGACAAAAAAGCGAGGAGAAGGAAGGGAGACGTAGAGAAGGGAAAAAGAGAACCAAACAGAAAGCAAGAGAGACGAGAAGTGGGAGAGAAGAAGAAAAGAGACGAGACCAAGTAAGGTGAGAAAAGAGAAGAGACAAAGAAGAGAAGAAGAGAAGGAGGGGGAGGCAGAACAAATTAAAAGAGACAGCAGAAAATCAACAGAAGAGATGAGAAATAGAATAAAAGTTAGTAGAAAATTGAAAGATAAGTTTAGAGTTAACAGAAAACAGATAAGAGAAGAGAAAGCAGAAGAGATGAGAAGTAGGAAAGAAAAAAAGAAGAGAGGAAAAAAGAACAGAAGAGTAGAAAGTTGAAGAGTGAATAAACAATAGAAGAAAAGATAAAACAAATAGATGAAACAAGATGAGGGCATGAGAGAAGAAAACAGAAGAAGACAAAAAGAGGGTGGGCAGAAAAATTTAGATAAGATAGAGAGCAGAATAGAAAAAAGATAAGAAGAAAAAGAGATGAGATAAGAAAAAATAAAAGAAATCAGAACAATAGAGAGAAGAAGAAGAAAGCAGAAAGTAAGGAGAGACAGAAAAGAAATGAAGAGACAACAAGAAGAGAAGAGACATAAATAAAGAGATAAAGATTGTTTTTATTATCTAATGAACTCTCTCCTGTTTGCAGCAGTGATGAGGAGAGCAGCATTTACAAATATTCAAAATTATGAAAATATAGAGCAGGACTCTTCAGATCCACACAGCAGCCTTACCCAACACTGAGCTGGAGCAGCGGACCCACACACAGCCTCACCCTCAGCCTGCAGGGGGCAGCACAGGAACACACACAGGAGAACACACAGAGAGACAGAGGTGAGGAGAGATGAGGACAGACTAGCTCCACTTTACACTCGGAATTACCAGGAAATAAACACACTAATACACACACAAAAACACACACAAAAACGCAAACACACAAACATAAACACAAGCACACAGTGGACGCCTTTATGTCAACAGGAAACAGCTGAGGTCATTTACATAGCACTGCATTACTGCTTTACATAACTCAGCCTCAGATAAGCTCTTAGTTTTTCAGGGTGGTAGATCTCAGTGTTCGACTTTAATATCTGCACACCTGATTCTCAATTAATACTGAAGTCATCCAGACAATGGAGTAACAAATAAGGAATCATGTAGTAACTTAAAAGGCGTAAACAAACCTAAATACTCAGTGAAGCATTTAGGTACTTCTTATCTGGAGTGCTGTAAGCAGTTTCTGAGGTTGGGAACTCCTGTGCTAAAGAAGTAACTCCTGGTCTTCCTTTTCTGAAGCATTCCTGATGAGAGTCAGTGTCATAATAATGTTTTTAATGTTCTGTTTTTGTACTGCACTTGAGGATACTTTCAAAGTTCTTCTTTTATTTACTTACCGTATTTTTCATACTATAAGGCGCACCATATTATAAGGCGCACTATAAATGAACGTCTATTTTCTGATTTGTTTGTTTTTTTTTTCATACACACAGCGCACCAGATTGTAATGCACATTAAGCAACACTAGTAAGGATGCCTACATTGAAGTGAGCAAAGGTGTCGCCATGTTTCCCTTCTAATGGGGAAGCTGGGGGAAGCGCCCAAGTAAACAAAACTTTAATTCTTAAAAAAATAAACATTTTATTTTAAAGTCAAACGAGCACTGGATGTTAATCTACACAGATTTCTCCCCTAGAAACTGTTTACTTGTGTAAGTAAAGCGCTTCCGTTTATTTACAGTAAGTTTAGATTTTAAAGATTTTGTCTAAGGGTCAGTTTTTAGTGAACTTTCTCCAGGCTGGCTGCAGCAGCATTAGCATTAGCCGCTAACCGCAGCACCGCAGCTAATGCTAATACTGCTAGTGGAGAAACTTCACTGAAACTCTTCTGATTCATTAAAGCACTCTTTTTTTCATTAGTAGCAGTATTTTTTTTGCTCCTGGGCTCCCCTCAACTGTTGCGGAGGGTAATGCACTTTTATGCTTTGAGCTTCCCTAATAAAAAGCTGCACACATGCATTTGTTAACAAGCTGAGAGATACTAAAGTGGCATTTAAAGTAAAGCATATGGACTGAGGTAGTAATGAAATATTTCAGGATCCCACACAAATATAACACAATATGTCTTATTTTGAGAGGTCTTGTGCAGCTCCATCAAAGTTACATGGTGATATACAAGGAACAAGAAGAATCAGACAGTGATATACAAGGAAGCCCAGAATTTGCTACAGTTTGTATTGCTATAGTATATGGAGCATCTATATGATTCAGAAAGTAGAAATGGAAGGTTAATTTGCTGCAAGGAAGCCCAGTATTTGTTATAGTTTGTATTGTTACAGTAGATGGAGCATGTACATGATCCAGAGTCATGTTTTAAGGTAAATGTGTTGCAAGAAAGCCCAGTATTAGCAGTTAGTAACCCATAGCAACTTTATCTAATCAATTCTTCCTGGTGGAATGAGAGAAACAGGAGCAAAGGAAGAAATTCTTTATACTGTATTTATGCTTATTTCTTTTTATCTACTTATACTATAAATATAACTTTTAGAATATTTTTACAATTTTAAGTTATAATATTTTTTAGTCAGCTAATTAGAGTTATACAAATTTGGCTGCCATAAAACTTGTACTACACTAAATAAACACATGCACACACCCACACACACACTTGTACCTGTGGTTCTGTGGCAGGTGTGACACTGTACATTGCCCCAGTGCTCTGTTCCTCTTCTTTAGAGTCAGACCGCCTGCAAAACACAGCATTTATCACTCACTGTCCCACACATGTACCATAGAATGAGATCTGCCAACAGACAGGAGAGAGAGAGAGAGAGAGAGAGAGAGAGAGAGAAAGAGAGATGCCAAGAGAAAAAGAGTACCTGTCTCCTATAGCTGCTGTCCCGTTGTGCTGCTCTACAGCCAGTGGCTGAGTGGGCGTGTCCTGTGGTTCACAGGAGCGCTCAATCTCGAGGGTGTGTCTACGGGACCGCAGAGAGGAGGAGGAGGTGTTGTCCTTCCTCGCTCTCTGCCTCCAGGGGGCGGTAGAGCGAGGGGCTGGAGAATATTCCCCTGCTACCACTGGCGAGACAATTCTTTCCATTTGTTCCTTCACCTCCACTCGCTCTCTCTCCCGCTCACCATTCTGCTCTGGGGCTCGTCCAATCAGGCGGCCCTCAAGCTTGGCCTGGCGGCCCCTGGTGCCTGTCTCTTCAGAGCTGCTGTTCTTCAGGATGCCTTTGATCTCAGGGCGGGGCTGTGGTGGGCTGGGCTCGGTAAGGTCCTGCCTGGACAGACGCACCTCGCTGGGCTTCAGGTTGATGGAGTGGGCCTGCTGACGGTCAGAGAGGTGAGCAGACAGATGCAGTGGAGGCAGCTGGACAGGGGCCTTCTGGAGCTGTGTGAGAGTTTGTAAGAAAGAGAGAGTTACAATAGAATATACAGCTCTGGAAAAAATAAAAGAGCACTTAAAAATAACTAATTGAAAACCTCTGGAATATAATCAAGAGGAAGATGGATGATCACAAGCCATCAAACCAAGCTGAATTGCTTGAATGTTTGCACCAAGAGTGGCATAAAAGTTATCCAAAAGCAGTGTGTAAGACTGCTGGAGAAGAGCATGCCAATATGCATGAAAACTGTGATTAAAAAACAGGGTTATATGTAATAATAATTTCATTGCAGACAATATGAACTCAAGATATTACAGAATACAAGTTTTTGCCTTGCCTGTGATAGCTCACCTTGGAACGCTTTGTTAACCCAGGTATCTTTATGTCATCTGTTGCTAAACCTGCCTGTAAAACATGTTCTTGTTTGCCATTAAAAACAATTTCTTAATCTCAATTTTTGCAATTCACTTTTACACCACTGCATTAAATACAAATCATGCTTTGAGGCCTAATGAACAGCTGTACATGTGCATTTGTGGCATTTGAAGTGAAAGAAGTATGTGGACCGGGGTGGTCAATAATATTACAGGATTCTGCACAAATACAGTACCTGTATTCTGCATTGAAGATACTAAATATGAAAGCCATCCAAACTATGAAGGAAACATATGGAATAATTATGGTTTAATATATTTTTTTTACTCTTTAATGTAGCACCTCTTGTCTAGATAGAGACAGATTTGCACATCTTGGCATTATTTTCTCAGTCAGTTTTATGAGGTAGAGCCACTTGGAATGGCTTTCAGTTAACAGCTGAGCTGAACTTGTCAAGAGTTAATTATTTGTTTTTTTGCCGTCTTAGTGTGTTTGAGAGCATCAGTTGTGTTATGAAACGGTAATGGCCCTATTTGAGTATTGTTGTAATCTATATGAGCTGCTTGTCATGAGAAATCAAATCTAATTTTATTTTTTGCAGATTATATTTTGATATATTTATCAGCATAAAAATAAACAATAGACATCTTAACATGATTACCGCAACTTATCTGCCCAAAAGTATCCAGATATACTTTCTAATTGTTGAAATCAGCTACATTAGGTTGCTGAAACACCAGTTGCTGAAACATGCATTCAACTACACAAGCAAAGCTTGTACCTTGAAATTTCCATTGAAAACCATTAGCAATAAAATGGATTCTTGTGGATAAACACAATCAAATCCTCACAGTAAAGTATGAGGAAAACTCTCTGACACACACTGACCAGGTTGACCTCGTCGACAGTGATGGGCTGAGTTCGGTAGCGGGCTCCCTTCTGTCTTCGTCTCTCTGAGGCCTCTGAACTGCCATCTCCTCCTGGAGCCCTGGGACCTCCTGGAGCTCCAGGCACAAAAGGCTGTGAGAGTTTATTAAAGAGAGCCAGTTTCTCACTCAGGGTCAGGTTGGAGCTGGCATCGTCCTTGATCTCCGGCTCAGCTGTACAAGGGTCACTGCAGAGGGGCAGAAGAGGAAAAGTCATACTTACAAACAGAATAATATAACAGAAAAAAATGTTTAAAGAGGCTCCACTCACCTGACTGGTGCTTCCTCGTAGGTGATTGGCTGAGTGAGAGCCCGGTTTTCACTGCTTCGCCGTACTCTGGGCTCGCCGAAGCTGCTGGAGGAGCGAGGCTTTAGGAAGGAGGATGCCTCAGGGGCCGCTGTCTTTTCCAGCTCCTAAGATAGAAAGAGAGAGAAAGAGAAAAAATTGAAAAGAAAGAAACAGACTTTGCACGGACACTTCCAGCCAGACACTGCTGCTCACGATCATTACCATGCACTGCGCTGTCCACTGTGCCTGGTAATGCCTTCTATGGCATATTTCTGGTACATTGGAGACATATACCATTTTGCATTGTGATTAATAATTAAAGCCTCTTTTTTACGTATCTGCACATCTAATCCTCGTCTGTCTATGAGAGCTTCAAACATGAAAAATGACTTCTTAATCTCAATTTTTGCAATTTGCTTTTACACCACTACAGTAAATACAAATCATTATCTGATCTCCACCAATAAACAGCTGTACACATGCATTTGCTGACAAGCTGAGAGATACAAAAGGACATTTGAAGTGAAAGAAGCATGTGGACTGAGGTGGTAAAATAATTTAACAGAATTCTACACAAATACAGTTCCTGTCAAAAGTGTGGGTACACCTTAAATTCTGCATTGTAGATTAATACTAAAGCCATCCAAAGGAGACATATTCCTGGTGAGACTGTGGATTGAGGAATGTTAAATGGTAAATTGGCAATTGCACCCACTATCAGATGTCAATGAATCACACTGAAGATGTCACCATGAGTACACTGGTTTAGGAGTTCAATCTCACATACAAGATAACACCTCACAAAAAATACAGTAGCTGCAGGTAACATCCTATAATTCATTTATATACTGCTTTTCTATGACCTTGAAATAGAAGAGGTGTGTCCAAACTTTTTTACTGCTACTGTAAATAAATGCACTTCCTAAAACTAATGCAAATGTTTCCTCGCATCAGCAACTTTTAACGTGCCTTTTAGCATCGTTGTTATCAAACTTAATCAAGTTATCCACTGCTGGTTGCAGGTTTTGGATATGGAACTCCCTGCTTTGTGATTGTGGAATTTACATGCTATTTAAATGTGTGGCTTATCCAACCCATTTCATGGAAAACTGTCTCTCTCTCGGCAGAAGTGGGTCAGCAGGAGATGAATAAAATAGCAGGTGGGCAGCAGGCTGGGTAACGGTCTGATAACGGATGGAACCCTGCAAGTCATACAGCAACCAAACACCCTGCGTGTACCGTTACCTTCATGAGTGAGTGAGCGAGCAAGAAAGAGAGAGAGAGAGGTAGACATAGGCAGATGGGACTAAATCTTGCTTTGCCATGCTAACCCCGAACCAACAACAGCCAGTACAGTACAAGTACATGGATTCAGGAGCACTGTAAAAACATGAAGATTTACTGAAACCACTGAATACAACAAGCCCATATTTGCAGTAAGACTGACATAATAAGATAGGACTGATTTATTTATGTAGATGTTCATTAGTTCCTTAGTTTGTATCGTAATCAAGATATTGGCAGAGATAAATGTCAGGCTGAAGACTGGAACACCAAAAAAAAAACTTTCAAGAGAAGTGCTTCTAGAATTATTAGAAAGCAAATGAATAGCCCTGTTTAACCGCAGAGGACCATCAAGAACTTGTAGCAGACTCTGAAGTCGTGGTGGCTCAGTGGTTAGAGCTCGTTTCATTAGTAGTAGTGGTGCTCAGTGGTGCAACTGTGCAGCAATACCTGCATAAACATGACCTTCAAAAAAGAATTATCAAAAGAAAACCTTTTAATATGTCCTCACCACAAAGGTCATTGTCACATGATTAACAAAGGAATTAGGGCTGCACAATATATTGTTTGACAATCGGCATTGCAATGTGCACAAGCTTACAATCACAATACATGCAATGTAGAGTCCTCTGAGTTTTGCAATGTGGGGAACATAGACACATTTTTTGCTAAACTTGGATTTTGTATTTAAAGACAAAAATACACATGAAAAAAAAAAATCTGGATGTGAAAAAGACATAAAATAACACAAGAAAAAAAACATTTAAAAAATTATAATAACAATAATAATACGTATAATTATATATATACATATATGTATATATATACATATATGTATATATATATATATATATATATATATATATATATATATATATATATACATATATGTATATATATATATATATATATATATATATATATATATATATATATATATATATATATATATATATTATATATACATTTATATATATATATATACATATATATATATATATAGCCCTAGCAAGGTCATTTAAGGCAAATTATCATGCCAGGACTTGCTTAATCTAAAAAGTAGCACCATTTTCATTTTTATGGCATATCCACAAAAGATTATATTTAATTACTCCAATCTTTGATACATGGAGGTCATTGTTAATATAATGCTTTGCTGAACCACTGATATCTGGAGAGCTCTGGAAATATCGCAATAGATATCGCAGAACAGAAAAAAAATTCAAATACAGCCATGTTGTAAGGAGCAGTAAAGCCACTCCACTGAAGTACAGCAATGTAAAGAAGTTTCAGTTTAGTTCTGCTCACCGAGACTGGAGCAGTAGTAGCATTAGCCGCTAACCGCTGCTCTTTTGCCACTCAGAGGGGAATATATCGGACTGTAGCCTGCGCGTTTACCATTCTACAATACAAACTTTAGACAAACACCAACTAATATCACCCCTAACTTGACTGGAACACCCATGGCTCCGCAGTGTAGCGCTAGACGCTAGCAGTTAGCCGCTAATGCTAATGCTTCACCCTAAGTGCTGGAGAAATTCGGGAATCTAAAGCTTCCTGTAAATAAACGGAGGCGCTTTACTCACCCAAATAAACAGTTTTTAGGAGAGAAACCTGTGTAGATTTACATCCAGTGCTCATTTGACTTTAAAAGAAAGCATTTTTTATTATTACAGTTTGGTTTACCCAGTTTACTTAACTAGTTCACTTAACTAAGTTAGCTTCCCCACAACCACCCAGCAGCGATACCTGCTGAATTAGAAGTTCCGTATAATGTCTCTTAAAATGTGCCTTATAATCCAGTGCGCCTTATGTATGAAAATAGACCATAAAATAGACATTTATGGATAGTGCGCCTTATAATATGGTGCACCTTATAGTGTGAAAAATACAGTAATAAAATTAACATATTTTTTTGCTATTTTTATACTTTATAACCATAACTTAGTTATAATATCACTGTTCACTGATAACCACAATACATACTGTACATACTGGGGATTACTTTTCCTCTAATATCATCGTTTTTGTAGATTAATATTTTGTAGTTTTTTATATTATCTTGTATTATTTTGTATATTCAGATTTTATATATTTTTGCATATTCCCTGGCATGCCTATCCTGTTCCTTGTGCTGCTAAAATAATGCAAATTTCTTTGCTGTGGGATTAAAAAAGGATTATCTTATCTCATTTTAGACCTGATACTTAGAAAATAGTTATAGGTAAAACTAGAACATTTTTGGCTACAAAACAAATTCTAAAATATAATAATTATTCGAATTGCACGTTTCAATATACCATGCCAACTACCAGCACCACAGCAACCATTTTGCAAACACAACAGCAATCCCTTTGGATACAATAACAACCATTTAGCAACAGCATAGCAACAACTTAGCAACACTACACCAATCACTCAAGACACCGAAACAGCCATTAAACAACTCCACAGCAACCCCAGCAACCCATATCAACACCACAGCACAAAACCTTCCTCACAACACCACAATCATTTGGGACACCACAACATCCACAATTCTACTAATACTATTTTAAAAGAAAAAAATAATATGGTGCCACAGTACTGGATGCCACAGTGGTTAAATACATTAAGAATAAATGTTAAAGTTTAGAGATGCAGTGTATTTGCTTGCAAACACCAAATGTATGGTCTTCACACGTGTATATATGAGAGAGTGTGTTGCAACACCACTAAGAAGGTCACTGAAACCAGACCCCATAAGCAGGCAGCTCCTCACTGTAGTGGTGTACTCACTGCCCTGAAGTTACCCAATTAAACTCTGCTCTCAAGGGAGAACATGCACTCACTGTCCAGCTCGGATAAAAGCAATCCTAATGCTGATCCCCTAAAAATAAAGTGCACAGTCTGGCAATATCAGCAGTTCTGCAAGTTACAGCTCATTACCACACTGCAGGTACTTAATGCTATCTAATGCTCACTGCTCTATTACTTACTGCATGTCTATTTAATGCACAGCTGACTGTCTGCAAACAAGAGCACAAGGGCATTATACCTGTCTGCAGAGATGTGTAACATTCCCTAAATGACCATGATAGGTCTTATTTTGGTGGTCAATGAGCTGTCTTTTGGCTCAGTCAGTCAGTCTGTCAGTAAACACACACCTGCAAGTCATAAATTACCAACACACACACAAACACACACACACACACACACACACTTCAACAGTTAAAACTGAAGGACAAACTCTTGTAAGTGTGTTTCAGATGCACTATTTAATAATAATGCTATATTTATTCAGCAGCATAAATGTATTTTTTTTGACTGGGTAAAGGGTTCTATATAGAGCATACAGAACATTTAAAACGTCTTTATAGGACCCAAGAGGGTTCTACTATTATGAATAGATACATACAGCTCTGGAAAAAACATAAGAGGCCATACGTTTCTTTGATTTTACCAAATTGAGAACCTTGAAATATAATCAAGAGGAAGATGGATGATCACAAGCCACCAAACCAAGCTAAACTACTTGAATTTTTGCACCAGTAGTGGCAAAAATTGATCCAAAAGCAGTGTGTAAGAGTGGTGGAGGAGAACATGGCAAGATGAAAACTGTGAAAAAAAAAAACGAGGGTTATTTCACCAAATATTGCTTTCTTTGCATTATTTGAGGTCTGAAAGCTCTGAATTTTTTTTGGTATTTCAACCATTTCTCATTTTCTGCAAATAAATGCCCTAAATGGCAATATTTTTATTTGAAATTTGATAAGAATGTTGTCTGTAGTTTATAGAGTAAAACAAGAATGTTCATTTTACTCAAACATATAGCTATAAATAGCAAAATAAAAAAAAAATGATTCAGAGACAGAAGTGGTCTCTTAATTTTTTCCAGAGCTGTATATTAGCATATACACATCAAACAATTGTTGGAAAACAAAGCAAGCATCAGTTGACACATAGGAAACTTGCCAGACTAGTTTTAAACTTTGTCAGCACCAACATGAACTGTATGTTTTCAGAAGTTGTTGTCGGGTGCAATTCTGTACAATGCCAGATTGATCATCTTTGGTCTTTATAACAGGCACTTTGACAGCCTGCGCCAGTTATGGTAATAAAATCCTGCAACCAGTGGCCCCCACTTTTCTGAACACACTCTCTGGCTCACTATTTCAACAGTACAATCCATGCTTATCCACATAGTGCTGCCTTCTCAAGAGTTGGAACTGAATTTTTCATCCCTACTGCAAAATCTAAAATCTGCAGGTACAGTGTGAGAATTTTTAAGCTGCATGGGATAAATGATTACAGGACACCATTAGGAACCTCTACTTCTTGGCAAGATCTGTAGCATGTTCTGTTATTCATGCTATGTTACACACTACTTCTGTACTTTGTGTATCTCAACAAATACAGTTAATAGCTGCCCATATCTATGTCTAAATTGTAATGATTTTTTAACTCTAGTAGCAACCTTCCTTTCAATAGCATTGCAATCTGACATTTTCTGTAAAGTTACCCAGTCGGGACTCAAGCCCAACCGGGACTTGCAGGATTTATTTTCTCTCTGATTAGAAAAGCATTGTGCCAGGTTGCTAAAGGGACAGTGTGGGGTCGTCTTTCACTGCACTAAACAGCTTCAAATAGAACTTACTTTAAACAGAGACATCTTGGCAGCTACACTCATCTTGGCTCTGTCATCCGTTTTAACATCTGCTGCAAAAGAGAGAAAGAAAAGAGCATACTTAATAGCATATATGCTGTAGCAGCAATGCATGTGCTTTCAACACTATTTAGACATCATACATTATTTAAACATTATTAAACAAACAATCACAGTGATCCTTGTAAAAAACGTTGCGTCTTGGTTATGACAAGTGTTTAATTTTTTTAAACATAGTATGAATCTAAATATGTCAGATTTTCTTTAAATTGCATCAGAATGTGATCACAATTTGAAAAATAGAAATGTTAAAAAATGACTTGGAATTGAATATTTTACACTGATTTCCATTCTGCTTTTTGGTGACAGTGACAGAATATTGGTATGATCTATACATTTGATCTGATTAGCCATGGTTACAGACTCACATTCAACAACTATCATTTTTTAAGAGGTAAAGAAGGATTAATTTTTTTTTTAATTCCACAAAAACATCTCTAAGCTGCTCTCCAACTGACTTTGACCCATATATTGTACAATGAAACCTTGCTTTCCCTAATTACATTGTCGATGGTGCTAAAAAGTTTTTAAAGTTACATTAGTTTACATATTAATTTTATCATGGTCGTGATATCACAAGCTCAAATGAAAAAATAAATATCTTACATATAGAATTTTTAAGGGCACAGTAACATACAATGTCCACTTGTGTACATTTTTAACATAGAAAGTGGTCATGGACAAATTAATTGTGGCTGTTACATATATCAGTAGCTGTCACACAGAAACCTTCTTAATTTTAATGGAAGTAAATGAAAGTCATTTAGGATCATTTCTATTGTACCAATCATCATGGCACTTAAATGACCTCAAAAAGTTGCAAAAAACAGCCCAAAAATATAAATAAATATACAGATACTGACTGGTATAATGTCCCATGACTTTAGTCAGGTCCCACCAAAGGCTAAAGAACACTGTATTGACCTGTGGGATGCGTGTATCGGGCCTTTCTGCATTAAGGTTGGAGTAGCTTGTCGGTTCAAATGGACAATTCTAGCCTAATGTCACAGATCACCATCATTACCACTGTGCTGTCTACTGTGGGTGGTAATGCTGTCTCCAGTTTACATGTAAAGCTGTGGATCAAGAAAATGTTTCTGAACCTCGGAAATGGAAAGTCACTTTTCACCTTGCAATTACTATTGGGCGAGTTATCAAACTCCGATAACTTACATTGCCTTGCCATGAGCACTCTGGCCATGGTTCAACCTCACTCACAAGATAAGACCTCAGAAGTTATACAGGTTTCAGTTTTTAAGATATCCCTTGAGATAACTTGTAAGCCTATTTTTTCATTTTCACCATTTGACAATGTGAATGTAGCAGTTTTACTTTATGCCACAACTTCTTGACCAATGGACCCATATAATGGAATAAAAATATGTTCAATGATTTCCAGTAAAAAATTTGAATGTTTCTTCTGCTCCCATTAGTTGGCCATTATGGAGACGCAAAGTTGTTGCATGAAAATGACAGTAACCTTTAAAAACACTGTAGAACAAGTCTATCTTCTTTTTAGACCCCACCCCCTCAACCACCCACCATCAGCCCCCATATAAAACACACACAAACACACACACACACTCATACACTAGCAGGTTTACTCTATGAGATCACTACGATTAGCCTAAAGCTGTGAGGTCACACACTGACTAATCATTGGGCACTGAGCTCATGCTTTTCATCTGGAACCTCTTGAAAACTAAAACACACACATACACACACACAGTTCACTCACATAGCACATAGCAGTTGATATTGTGCATACAGCTCATACTTGTGGTGGAAATAATCCTCACCTGTCTGCACGACTGCAGGTGTGTACATTACGCATCACACACTCTCATACAGTCTTACACACACAGTCTATTGTCATGAACACTGTGGTCTGGAGCTCTCAGCTATTGTGAATGACTGTACTCAAACTCGATCTTAGCTCCCTGTTTGAACACTTCCACCTCCACCTACAGCCTAAAAAGAATCAGGACACTCATAAACATGCCAAATATACAAAAGCAGTGAGCAGAGTGAAAGACTTAATCACATTTCAGCATCAATAAAATGTATTTTACCATCTGAACTCAAACAGAAGCAACAGAATGTGTATATTGTCAAATAAAACTGTCAATATGTCACGTGACTCTGTAGCAGTCAGTTTGTAAGGAGGAAAGCCATTCTGCTGAAGTACAGCGTTATAAAAAAGTTTTTGTTTAGTTCTTCAGCAGTATTAGCATTAGCCACTAACCGTGCTAAGTGCTAGCTCTTTAGGAATTCAGAGGTAAATATTATCGGCCTGTAACCTGCTGCTTTTTTTAAGAAATACAGTTTTGTTTACTTAACTTAGTTTAGTTCAACAGGTCTTGCCCCCTTAGAAGTGAGACCTGCTGAATTAAAAGGAAAACATGGCGACACCCCTGTTTATTAGTAGTGTCGCATAATGCATCGTATAATCCGGTGCTCCTTATATATAAAAATTGACCAGACAATAGACGTTAACTGATAATCTGCCATATAATCTGGTGTGCCTTACAATGCGAAAAAAAAATTTCCACTGGAGAGCGATAATATGTAGAACTTGAGTGCTGTCATTGTTAACGTGTTAAAACATGTAATGATTCATTTGCATAAAAAATAAGTTAAATTATTCAGAATTATCACATTTGTGAACACATTAACACTGAAAGCACTAATAAAGCTACTTAAGTTCTACATAATGTTGTCTAGTGAAAAACATGTACCTTCATTTTTGTCTATTTTTTAGCTTAATACATAATCTAAACATTTAAACTGTCCCATACACTGTGTCTAAATGTTTTGATGAATGGAACAATAGAAATTCTAAAAAATAACCTGAAGTAAACTTTTTTTTACAGAGACAATTAAAGTCTACTGAAAGTTAAAAAGGGTTTTATCTCTCTCTTCTTAAGTTGCTCTTTTGGAGATACATGATTTTCACTGGACAGCAACAATACACCCAGCTTGTCCAGCCTAGTATGTGCATAAAAGTACAATACAAGCCAATACAATAGGATTCCCTGGAGCAGATACACATGAACCCATTGGCCCAGCATGGAGAGGAAAAAAGTCCCCAAACATGTAATGTAATGATGATTGTGCTCCGTCCACTACGAATTTAGAACGAGTTGGGTTGGGAGTTGGAGGTAAGGTTGGGTTGGGTTGGGTTGGGTTGGGTGGTGAGCATTGAATATCCTGACTTTACTAATGTTGGTTTACTACTGTTGGATCCTCACAGAAAGCAATCAAATGCTCACATCAATGGTTTAAAATCAAGTAGCAGTCTTCCCTGGACAGGTACACCAACAAAAGCAGAATAAACTGTTTTTCGATTTAACCCTTGATTTTAAAAGAAGTAACAAAAAACCCTGTAAAACTTTAAGGGGTGTCCTAAAAGTTTTGATTAGTAGTGAAACTCCATTAATACAATACTTGCAAGACTAAACACACAAATAGACGATCATACACTGAGCCAACATGAGGGCTCATGATAACACAGAGTATCAAGTGTCTGTAAGAGCCTGTCCAACACACACACACACACACACACACACACACACACACACACACTACAATCAGTTCTTACCTGAGTTCTCCTGATCCGTGTTGTCCATGGTTCTGTAGCGTGAAGAAAACACAACTTAGCAGGACCAAAACCCACTCTCCAATAGATACAGACTCAAACACAACCATAAGCTCTCTAACCACCAGACACACACACACACGTCATTCAGACAAAAGGCGAGATGATTTCACACTGATTTTATGACCTTGCTCCTTCCCTTTAGGGCAGCTGACACATACACACACGCAAACACATACACACACATGTATATACACACACATGTCTTTGCAGGTTAGCACCATGACATAATAATCATAATTTTAATGATGAGCTTTCATTTACACCTACTCTGGGCATTCTGACAGAGAACACTCTGTGCCATGGTGGCATCAGTTGGCATTTTAATGTGTTTTGTGGTTTTACCCTTTTTAGGAATGCATTCTTAAGGAATGACACACCCCTGAAGTGCTACGTAAACAAGATACTTTATTAGGCTTAAAGGAGTATCCCAGTGTTGATACTGCCATGGCTGCAATCAGTGCTATGAACAGTATTTTTGATTTACTTGATCCACATTCCACCATAAACTGTCTGGCAGCATTGTGGTACGGCATCAACCTACTGGCTGGCACCTCCTGAGGCAGTGAGGAGAGGTGGTGTTGCTTCTTACCCGTTGACACAAGCAAAAGCACCCAATGAGCACTGGATTTGAAACCCACAACCTTAAGGTTAATGGTTCACATATCTTGTCGCCAGCCTCCGCTACCCACAATTTTATGTTGGCACTCATGGCTCAGTGGTTAGTGTGCTGGGTTACTGATTACAGTGTGTTAGAATCAGTACCCAAACTCACTGACCTGCTGCAAGAGTATCCTATCAGAACTGAGATTGGAACTCATAACCTTACGGTTGCTGATTTACAACCATTTGAGTAAAGCAAGAAAACTCTATTCAATAAAGGGATATAAACGCAAAACCAAACTAGTATATTTTGGAAGCAGTATAATATAACATGGGGCACTGGGGGGTTGAGGTCCTTTCCCTAAGACACAAGCAAGAATACCCACATAAAACACTGGATTTGGAACCCACAACCTTAAGCTTGCTGATTTTAAATGATTCAAGTAAATCAGGGCACAAGCAAGAGTACCCAGCCAATTATAGGATTTAAAACCATAACCTTCAGTGGTTAGAGGGCCGTGGGCTGCAACCCTCTTTGTTCCAGTGACTAAATTAGTTAGCTTAAATTAGTTAGCAGTAAGCAGCCTGGGGCACTGGGGGTTGTGGTCCTTACCCAAGGACACAAGCAAGAGAACCCAAATGGAGCAATGGATTTGGAACCCACAACCTTAAGCTTGCTGCTTTACAATGATTCAAGTAAATCACTGCACAAGCAAAGTACCCTGGCAATCCTGGGGTTTGAACCCACAGCTTTCTGTTTGTTGGTTCAAATCTCTTGCCACTAAGCTATAAGATACTTCAATTTTATTATTACTTTTTAGGGCACTGGTGCTTCAGTAGTTAGAGTGATGGGTTTTTTACCACAGGGTTGTGGGTTCAAACCCTAAAGACAGTTGGCCACTGGGAAAGACCTGCAACCTTCTCGCTTTAGCTGTTAAATTAGTTTTTTAGATTTAAATTTAGATTTTATTGACGACATTCCACTATGCCCAGAATGACAGCAGTAAACTACAAGCTGGGGCACGTGGGGCTTAAGTGCCTTACCTAAAGATACAATCAAAAGTACCCAAAGCACCTATGGGTTTGAAAACCACAACCTTAAAGTTAATGGTTCACAGCTATTAAAGTAATCAGGCAATTTTGTTTGTATTTCACTTCTGCTTAGAATGTTGCGCTTTTTATTACAGGGTTGTGGGTTCAACAGCCAAGTTGACCGATCTGACAATCCCTTCTGCTCCAGCTAATAATCTACTAGGTGCTGGTTCACATCCCCTTCCCACACGGCTATCAGCCACCCCAATTATGTACATTTAAAAAAAAAGAGAAATTCTGTTTGTATTCTTATTTCTGCGGTAGTGGTGGTTTACTGGTTTTACTGCTGGATTTTTTTTTTTTACAGGGTTGTTGGTTCGATACCCAATTTAGCTCAATAATCACTATTTGGCTATTGAGCAAAGCTTTTAACCCTCTGTACTTCAGAGGCACTACCTTTTGTGATGAGTTTTCATCAGTGTTTGTGTGAAGCCCATAATAAAACAGCTCGTTACCCGCAGCTCTCTTGCATCTCATAAGCTGTAACAGGCTGGGTTCGGAAACGCTCGTTTGTTTTGCGACTCCCTGCAGCCCCTGCAGGCAGATAACGACGAGTGCGCCGACGTCCACCATCAGAACCTGCTTTCACCGCCAGTTCCAGAGCCCTGTTAGGGCCTCCATCTGCATCACTGGATTAGAAAGAGAGCAAAAGTTCAAGAGTGAAACAGAGAAAGAAAGGTCATGCTAGCTGGCATCCCTGTATGCTTATTAATTCTTGTCAGTAGTAAGTGTACTACACCATCAACACACAAGTGAGTGCAAGTGGTGTTTACACCAGGATCAGTCCAAAAATCACCAAAAGGCCTCCAAACTGACATCTCAAATTTGTTTAATACCCTTAGGAAACAATCACTAGCCTGATTGGGCTAGTCACTTTAAGCAGTTTCTGAATCATAAGAAGATGGAAGCATGGTAAAACTTTTGAGTCTTTTACTTCAATCAAGGTGATAGAACTTTAAAGCAGCATTATGTGAGATCTGGTATTTCTTAGTCTGGGATCTTAAAATAAAATTCACACATTGAGACACCACTAAGGAAGGATATATTTTACACATGCATTTACACAAGCTGAGAGATACAGAACCCCCGCTGAAAGTGAAAGAAGAATGAAGGCTGAGGCTGCAGAGTAAAATGATATGATTTTACATTAGTATGACTCAGCACTGCAGCATTGTACGGGTATGAGTGTTTAACTAAACATTCTCCAAAGTTACATAGCGCAATATAATAGCTGGATAATGAAGGCTGATTAATAAACAATCAAGTATATAAGCAGTTTCTTGTATAAAGCATTTTTATATCCAAAAAAACAAAAAATTATCTTATATTTCATCAAGATCTATCTGGTGTTCAAAGAAAATACATGCAGTATACTATGCAGTACTTAAAGCAATTCACTTGCAGTAATTGTATTAAAGCAGGGTTTAACTACTGGGTAGATTACAGATGTTCCCCAACATAAACAGAACTAATCTTTTCAAATATTAATATTTTTAATTGAATAGGTCCGCGGTTGCAAACATTTGGTGAACTGGAAAATGAAATCATTAATTTTGCCATCCTTTACTTTGGTAATTCAGCACTTCTTATTCAAAAAATAAGTCCATAATCCACACATCCAGCATCAGTAGTTCAGACTTTCTACTGCACAAGTCAACACTTGTCATACAAAGCAAATCTGACATTGTCAGTAGAAAACTGAAGTATTGTGACTTTAAATATGTTAATAGTCCAGGTTTTATGGGTTAAAGCTTATTAAAGGTCAGTCTTAAAACCCAAACACTGTTGAAGGTGCATGTGATTGTTATCATCAAAAAACACCTTGAAATGCATGTGTATTACCAGTGTATACAGCTTTAGCTTTAGAAGTCACTCCTTGCACACACATCTAGACACCATTCGTCTTCACCAGCAAGCAGAATTATACTTTAAAGTGCAAAGAAACGAGACAGGCACACATCTCCCTACACTTTCTCGGTTGGAGCTGAGCTCCAGTTTTGCTCCAGCAGGGCATTCTTCAGCTTGCCCACCGATACGTGGGTGTGCAGCTGGGGGGCATCTCCCCCAGCCAGTGTACTGCACGGATCTGATGCACACTGCCTGGAGAGGGGCAATGAAGAGAGGAAAGACCAGAAGAAAGGAGTTGGAAAACATAAACAGAAATGAAAGAAGAAGGCAGAGGTTGTATATACAGTAATATACAGTAAAATAAATTGGTTGGAGGTGGTTTTACAGTATGTGCATATCGTCACAGTCTCCAAAAAAAAATATTTTTAATTGGTCTATTCATTGTATTGAAAGAACTCCTGTCAGATACACATTTCATTAAAATAAAATAAGGTTTTTGTGTAAATGGTAAACATGAATGTGACTCTTTATGTGGATATCTTTTAATTTTGTATTGGATGAAGCATCTGGAGTAGGGTTTTCAACAAAAGTGAGGAAACAGAATGGTCCAACTGAGCACCTATGGGCATCCTCATTTTGAAGGATGGAGGAGCGCCTGGTGTTTAACATGATTCCAATTAGCTGCTATTGTAATTGCTGCTATTCTGCCTGGGATACAGTATATACAGAGTCAAATGATGCAGGACAAAAAAACTTTTCTTTTGAAACAAACGGGAAATGACATATCTGAAAACCCGGTGTGTGGATAGAGCAAGAAACGAAGGAGCAAACAAAGCAAAATAAAAATAAAAATTGGGCCCTGTTTTAGCGATCTAAGGTAAACCAGTCAATTGGGTCTCGCACAGCTGGATTTAATTCTCTTAATAATTCATGGGTGTGTTTTGGGAGTTAAGTGAAATAAACCAATTAGTGAGTTATTTGCCATTACCGTTAAAAGTCAGATGTGCTCTGACTTTGGTGCAATCGTATCTTAATAGTGCTGCGCTTTTGTGCATCTCAGCAGAGGACACTGACCTGGGCGTTTATGCTGTGAAAGTACATCAGCAGCTAATTTACGAGAACTGCAATGATATTTTATTTTTTATTCTGTTTATTGTTGAGTTAAAAGTCGAGTTTGCACTCTGCCGTGGTGCATGGCGCATGTATAGGAATGGACTCTGACAATTGACTGTTGTCTAGGTTAATTTCAGTCAGTGGCGCACCTGTGTTTTTTGGATCCAAAATAGCAATATGACAGAAATTTACCTGAACTCACTTCCAGACCACCACACCCATCAAGGTAGATTTTTTTAGAAACTCTGACGCTATTTTAATGGCAAGTTGTGCCCATGCCATTTTTGAATTTTGGCGGGGTGCAAGATAGGAATGTGCATCGCAATGTGCCTTGTGCAGGGTGTACAATAGGGCCCATTGACTCATCTAAGATCATCAGACCATCTATGCATCAAACATGGTGAATGGTGATAGGATCAACAATCACCTCCTTCTTACTTAGAATTATAGTGGTTTGCACAATCACTGCAGCACACAGGTGTTCCAAAACAAACATGGGTGCTACCATAATCCAAGTGTGAACAATGAAAACCTCTAAATTGCCAGAGCACAATCACAATTCATTCAATTATTAACTGAGCTAATGTGAATAGAGCAGCAAAAGAAGGTAAACTACGCCAATTCTTACAGAAATCTTCAAATCATACAATATCTGTAAATGTGTTACTTAACACTTTATTCTTCCTCGGCACCAATATAATGATGTCAAAAGGGATTTAAGAACAGCTTAAAATCCTAAACAGAAGATTTTAAAAATATACTTGGTTTTATTTTAATGGACAAAAAATTATTTGTTCAATAAAGGCTTAGTTAGACATTTCTAAATTATTTATTCACTATACATGAACATTTATTATGATTATGACTTTTATTGGTACATAACTGTATATCTGTTATGTAACAATCCCTAATAAATTCATTATTAGTTTTTATTAGAGGCTGTATATGAGCTTGAACAGGGCAACATTTCTCAAAAGTGATGCCACCACAGGTCTAATGTCTCTATATAAACCTGCCACTATATAGAACCTATGAATAAAATTATATAAATGATATAAAACGCACAACAAACATCTGATATATGTGGTAAAGTGTGTTTTTGTGCATTATCATACATTTTAATACAATTACCAGCGTCTATCACAGATTGTACAAATAAAGGTTGTAATGATTAAAACATATAATAAATAATTTCTTTGTGTAATTCTAAACAATAAACAATCAAAGAACCCTAATAAAGCCCTAATTTACATTCTTCCAATAAAGTGTTCAGATTTTCATTATTTTAATAATATAAAGGGTGGAAAATGTTGCACACAATATTGACACAAAGAGATATTAGAGACTAAATGAATAAAATGGAATCATTCACAATAACTTAACTAACCATAAATATGTGTCTGAGGGAAAAAGGGGTGGGTCATCCTCACCTGTTCAGGTAAGTGCTATCTAGTTTAGAATCTCCCTCATATCCATTGGAGATTTTAGCATGGGGAAGCTCCTCTTCATAGACCCTCACACTTCCATTAACCCCACCGGAGTCCCGGCGAGTGCCACGCCCTTCCATCTCCTTCTTGGAGCACTTGGAGGGAAGCTCCTCTTCCTGGTTGCCATAGCGCTCGGCCAGCTCCCGCCTCCTCTCTGCCTTGTAGCGGGCGATCCGCTCCGCTCGAGATTCAGGGGCAAGATTTTCCATAGTATCCATGTTTGTGGTCCCTTTCTGCCTCACCGCGCCGTTTTCTCTTTCACTTCCTCTAGGTAGCTAGAGTCGGTAGGTCCTGCTGCTTCCTGAAGCCAAATAAAAGCGTCAAAACAACCAAAAAAGCACCGACCAATCAGCAGATGTGAGAGGAGTCCACTCCACCAATCAGACGGCTGCCCATCGCCGTCCTTTTTACTCCATTAAGGACGCAGCCCTGTGGAGAAATCAGAGAAGCATCAGTTAAGTGAGTTACCTCAAACATTCATCAACTCAAGATTACAGTTGTTATCTTCTCAAGAGGACCATTCATTAGCGCTGCTGTGTACAGCTAATCAAATGGAGTAGGCCTTCATTATTGCACAACACAAAACACACTCTCACACACACCTCAGCACACGCACCAAACCTTCCTGTGTACCTCGAACCACCTCAGGCCCTCCACAGGCATAAAGAGTGGTCCGCACACCTCTAAGGGTTTAAGATAACCGTCTCCACCTGTTAAATTTGTCAGCTATAAAATTAGCACCCACCTCCGTCTATTCTCAAACAAGCATGCCATCCAAAGAGAACCATCCATCTTTTCTCCAGGTCCCTCTCCCTCTCTCTCTCTCGCTCTCGGTAAGATGACCTGGTTTGGTCTGCTGCTCTAGCATTTGGGAATCTCCCCTTGCACTGTAATTTAAAACCCTTGATACTCAGCTCAACTCAGCAACCTTCTCGCAGTCCACTCAGCAAAGCAGCCACTTCAACAACAGCCAACTGAATGACTGTGTTCTGGGTTCTATGGCATGATACCACATTTCTGCGATACTCTAATACCGATATTGACATCTTGACTGTTGGCCAATACAGTTTTTTGTACCAGAGTTTTTGATTTCTACTATTTTGCATTCTACATGCACAGAGAATTGGGGGTAACCAAGAGCCGTGAAGGATACTTTAGTTGATTCCTCACAATTGAGCCATGTCAGCTGCATTTGTTGGCAGTATGTAAAGTGTCCTTCACTTGGAAACAGACTTTTATGATGTAGCTTCCAAGAAATTTCTCCTGCTCCAGCTGCATCCTATGTTTTGGGATGTACAGTAGCTATAGGCTGCATTCCAATTGCATACTATACACTAATCTCTAAACTGGACACTGCACATCTTAATAGTGCAGATTACATTAACATACTAACAGAAAAGGGCAAAGAGTTGCTAGCATATACATTCATATGTTACTGCAAGTTATGCACTATTACCTGTCATTTGTCGTACTCTGTACTTAGTTCACCAACCATTAGAGTCCACCCTGATCGCTAGAATCTATTGCACCCGTTAGAGTCTCTGTGAGCCACTAGACTGGGTTGTGACCTTTATAGTCTACCGGCAGCTATTAGAGTCAACGGCGACAATTCGTGTCTACCACAACCGGTCGTGTACATTGTGACTGCAAGTGTCCATTGCGGCTGTTAAAGTCCACCACATCTGCTAGAGTCCACCGCATCCAATGGTGCCCACCATGACCATTAGAGTTTACCACGACCTTTAGAGTTGACTGCTACTATCAGAGAAGACTGTGACTGTTAAGAGTAGACTGTGACCATTACCAAAACTCCAGGAGCTGTAAGAATCCACCAGCAGCCATTAGAGTAAACAGCGACCATTAGTCCACCACGTCCGATAGGGTCCACCATGACCATTAGAGTTTAACACAAAAATTAGAGTTAACCGCTACCATCAGAGACGACCGTGACCGTTAAGTGAAGACTGCAACCATTAAGACTAGACCATGACCGCTAAGAGTGGACTGTGAATGTTAACAGGATACCAGGAGCTGTTAGAATCCACCGAGGTCCATTAGAGTGAGCAGGTCCTCTCTTCTGTTTCACACTGTATTGTGGGATAACAGTGTCCATTGAAAACACATGCAAACAACAATTAGATCCAAGCAATCATCATGGATATTTGACTCTACTCATCTTTGACACTCTTATTTATATTTCATGCCCAAAAACTAGTTAATATAACTGAACCGTGTGCAGTTGAGATGCATGTACAGATACACAATCGGTCATAAGAGTGATATAATTGAAGTGTTTACTGGATTAAACATAAACATATGCATCTTTGTTGCCAATTCTATCATTAATGCAGCTCTAAATGTGAAAGGAGTTGTCTTTCTACTGAGTCAGAACAACTCATTCACCCAGGGTTTCCCGTGGTGCTTCACAGTTAGCGCAGCCGCCCTGACAACAAATGCCCTTCACCTGGATGACGACGCCTAGGAAAAAAATTCTAAAAGAACGCTGCATCACAATGATGCTGAATAGCGGCACCTGTTGGTTAATTACGCCACTAATCACCTGTTTCTACACCAACAAAGAGGGTTACAAAATACTTTGAACCGTAAAAAGGAGTTGCACAGAGAAAAAGGTATAAAAAAAAAAAAAATTAAAATAAAAAAAAATCCCTAAACTAAGACTTTGTCTAGTGGGATGTGGGGTTTGAATAACCTGCTAAGAAATACAGTCAAAAACCACCTTTTGCTTTGTTCACCTGCACCAAGTGGCACCTATTCCCTTAATGTTCAGTGTTGACTAGTATTTGGCCACAGGGTGGGGCAAAAACAGGGGTCAAGGGAAGAGCATAAGCTCTATTTTAGCAAAGGCCTAGTCATATTTAGAACTGATTTAATGGTCCACCGCTTCCTAAACAGGAGTGGGGTGGATTTTCCACCCCAGAGCTATATTCACTCCATTGCCCCCAGCTCTCTATGCGGACACGGTTACCCATGGTTACCTGGTCGCCAGGCTGCTGGTACGACACAAACAAAGCTTAGCTCTAGGACCCATACATAAATAATTACATCATCGCCTTATCAGACAGACGCCGTCACGGCCTGGGCGTGTCAGTGTTGGATCTCAGATACAGAGACAAGCTGCACAATGAGAATTTACTCTGCATCGGTTAATATTAAACAAACGCATTGTTTGATTAACATAAATAAACATGTTGTGTGTCCGTGTTGGTGCGTTTGGTCTGTCTGGAAGCGGGTGTGCATGCTTAGGGCCTCCATGGCTCTCAAATATGCAAACTGTTAGCGTCAGCATTCCTGGCCTATCCAGGCTCCCAGCTGAAACACAATAGGCTCCTTCCAACAATAGAACACAGAGCCAGCTATACTTAACCCAGTATGGAGAGGGAGCACAGTCACCGAGTTCTGCATCCAACGAGAGCACTATTGGAAGCACTTTTGGGCCTTATCCAGTTTATGAGGACAATAGGATTCATCATTATTATGTACTGTAGCAGAGCTGTTAACAGTGCAATTTTCTGACAAAGACTTTTATTTAGACTTGTGTAAGAACATATGTAAAAATTTGTTTCAGAAAATTATTGGTATATGGGGCCTCATGTTTGCAAAAGTGTTTAAGTAATAAAGTACTAATTTCAGAAACCAGGCAACTGATAAATGACCTTTATATCAAGTAAAGCTTATCTGATTTTTTTAAAAGAATCAACTAAAGTAGACTAAGGTCAATAAATACTCTACTCATCACTAAAAGGACATGTGGTAACATCTTTACATTTAAGAGTGTAAAAGTACTTAAATCAATCAGGCCCTTTATTTTTACATTTTTACTTCATGTTTTGTTCCTATTATGCACCATCCATAATCCTGTGTTATTTTAAACTCAAATTCTTGGCTCTCTATAATATTTTATTTTAGTGTAGCAACATTCGACCACATTCTCCCCATCTAGCCTGAATATAAGATGAAATACAGTTAGATATGGAGGCATACAGGTTGCATATGGCATCTTGCAGCACATTGCCCCACAGTTGCAGCTGGGCTTGTAGATCCATAAATTCTCGTTTAGCAATACAGCTGGCAAATGGACAGAGACATTCCTGGAAAATCCTTGTTGTGTGGGGGTGAGCATTATCCCGCTGAAAAATACCAATTGGAAACCCAGCCACAAAAGGCAACACTTATGACTGTAGCACATATCGATGAGATGAGTTTCCCATCATCATCCAGTTCCTTTTCAAATCAATGGGTACTAGAAATCCATGTTAACGATTGTTCCAATTTTTAATCATTTTTGGTAGATACTGACCACAGCAACCCATTCTTTCACTAACTGTGTGGAACTGTGTGGACTGCATGTAAACAAAACTGTAATTCTTACAAAAAAACTGTCAAACTAGCAATACATTTAGCTTCAATTAGCAGCAGTGCAGTGGCCAGCAGTGCTAGCCATGGTACTGCTAGTAAATACTGCCTGGCAGC
This sequence comes from Astyanax mexicanus, assembly GCF_023375975.1. Lineage (NCBI taxonomy): Eukaryota > Metazoa > Chordata > Actinopteri > Characiformes > Acestrorhamphidae > Astyanax > Astyanax mexicanus. The sequence continues at coordinate 25,212,059 of NC_064426.1, forward strand.
GCTACACTGAGGAACTCTGAGTGTTTTGTTAAGCCAGGACACAATCAGCTAGCGGTTTGTCCCAAATAGATTGTTTTAACATGGTAAACATGCAGGCTACAGTCTGCTAGCGCTGTGGTTAGCAGCTAATGCTAATACTGCTGTAGCCTCAGGGCTGAAGAAACTTCACTGAAACTCCTGTATAATGCTGTGCTTAGGTGGAGTGACTTTACTGCTCCTTACATCTTGGCTGGTAGAATTCATACATAAGTCGCACCGGATTATAAGGAGCACTGACGATTTTTGTGAAACAAAGTATTTTAAGTGCGCCTTATAGTGCGAAGAATATGGTACTATAGTGTTACAGCAGTTACAGAACCATGTAACACCAGCAGGGATCATTACTATACACAATCATTGAAGAAGTTTGATGACTTGTTTGACATCTGAAATGTGCTTCTTCAGCTTTGTACTGAAGTTGCAAGGCTAGCAAATAAGTAATGGATATTCATTATGCAGCATAATTTACTATGGGTGTGATTTACTGTGTTAGCTTATTGCTAGCTAATGCAAAATTATAGGCAAAATACTATATTTACAGGGAGTATTTAAAGACTGTGCCGCTGATTTATATATCAAAAGTTAATTGCCATTGAGAGTAGATAAAATTGTTTTTATAATGAAGAAGAAAAAAAATTAAGTTAACCTAAAAATATTAGCAGTGAATCCTGTCTGCCAAAGAAAATGGTCTTTTTATTTAGAAAGATAGCAAAAAAATAAACCGTACACAATAAATTGTCTCCTGTACAAATCACCACAGGAAGAAGCAAGTCATACATTATACAAGCATATAGTCACATAGTCTATAAACACTGTACACTATGAAACATTAGCACATAAACGTAAGTTTGGTATTTATCAATAAGCACTATCTAAACCCGCTCATTCCCAGTAATATTGGCAAATGTTAGCTAGCTCCCATCAGCTAGCAACATGTTACATTAGCACTGTAGCTCTTAAACATAAAATATAAAACAAAGCAAAACCAAACTTTTCTTAGCTAAAAAAAGTAAAGTTACCTTCTTTTTTACCTAAAGTAAAAATAAAATTGTGGAAATTAGATTTCTGGTCAAATTATTAATTTAGCCATCCAGAGCAGTTACTTAGCATTTATAATATTAGCATCAGAACAGCATGCAGCTCTGAAACATACAGCTCTGGACCACTTCAGTTTCTGAATCAGTTTCTCTGACTGTCCCATTTATAGGTAACTAAACATATTGTCATTTAGGCATTTATTTGCAGAAAATGAGCAGAAATGGCTGAAATAACAAAAAAGATGCAGAGCTTTCAGACCTCAAATAATGCAAAGAAAACAAGTTCATATTCATAAGTTTTTAAGAGTTCATAAATCAATATTTGGAGGAAACGCCCTGTTTTTTAATCACAGCTTTCATGCATATTGGCATGTTCTCCTCCACCAGTCTTACACACTGTTTTGGATAACTTTATGCCACTCCTGGTGCACAAATTCAAGCAAATCAAAGAATCTCATCATTTTAAGTGGTCTCTGTATGTAATGCATGTAAGTGCAGGACAGTGCAGTTCTAAAGCACTGAGGTAATATTAAATAGCTGTGTTTGGTTTGCCTTATCTGAGTGATTTAACAAGCTTAGTCAGGTAATTCCTCCCTGCCAAGGTCCTCAGGGCACACTCAGCATGTGTGTGATACAAAGAGAGAGAGAGAAAGTGTGTGTGTGTGTAATATAATGCATACTACTATAATAGTCCCTCATATTGTTCCAAAAAATAACTCCTGTACTGCTTCAGAAAACTGAAAAATAAAATTGATTTAGAACTTAAAAATCTATAATAAATAAAGAAATAAATAGACAAATAAACATATGCTTACAAGCACAAACATGCACACACACACACACACACATACACACACTATATACTGTTTATTGCTCTACTTACTTTACAGCTGTAAAGCAGGAAAGCATAAGGGCGACCTCATGTCCAACATGCAAGCGTCCAACAGTGAACAAACATCCACAGACAGAGTGTTAATGACAGTGAGAGCGGGCGAGAGACAGAGGGGCTTAAAGAGAGAGAGAGAGAGAGAGGGAGAAAGAGAGAGTCACGTGAAGGGTGCTGCGAGTGTAGGGACTGGAGGAGAATGGAGCTGGTTGATGTTTAGGATTGGTTAAACTCGTAAGTCACTAATCCAGTAACTCTATCTGACACAGACATGTGCTGAGCACACACACACACACACACACATTCAACCACTAGCAAGACTGACCAGGATCACACAAACAGATGGGCCTAATCCTGACTGAATGAAACGCCCTACACAGTGTTAGGTGTATATACAGCTCTGGAAAAAAATTAAGAGACCACTTCAGTTTCTGAATCAGTTTCTCTGATTTTGCTATTTATAGTTATATGTTTAAGTAAAATGAACATTGTTGTTTTATTCTAAAAACTACAGACATAAAAATATTGCCATTTAGAGCAATTATTTGCAGAAAATGAGAAATGGCTGAAGTAACAAAAAAGATTCAGAGCTTTCAGACCTCAAATAATGCAAAGAAAACAAGTTCATATTCATAAATCAATTACCCTGGTATTTAATCATCTATCTTCTTCTTGATAATATTCCAGAGTTTTTAATTTGGTAAAATCAAGGGAAAACATCATTATTAGGTGGTCACTTATTTTTTTCCAGAGCTGTATATATATGTGTGTGGCCAGAATGGTTATAGACACTTTACCGTTCACACACACGTCAACAACATCAACTCTGCATTTAGTATCAACATGCATGTCCAATTCCAGGACAAGGATACACTGCTAACATCTAATATTATTGTATATTACAGCAAATAAGGGCCTTATTGATATGAATCTTTAGTATATGCTTTTTAAATTGTCAAAAACGTGATACAGCTGTATTTGTTATCAAAATACCATCATATTCTGTCAGTGCTCAATGTCTTACTGCATGTTACTGTGGAAATAAGAACAGTAGCAGTGTTACAGTGTTACAGCAGTAGCAGAGATAAGGGGCTTTCTTTGTCCTTTGCACAAGAACAAGTGCACAGGAACTCTCAGCTAAAATAACAAACAGCGATATAGTCTAGGAAGACAAAAAGATAAAATACCTAAGCACATAAATTACATAAAACACCAATTAGCTGCCATTTATTCTTTGAAATTAACAAAGATGACTCTGATTATCATATTATAATATTAGAAATTTCTAAAAATATCTAAATACTAGAGGTGTGCCAAAAAATCGATTCACATAAGAATCTTGATTCTCATTTACTACGATTCAGAATCGATTTAAAATGTCCCAAAATCGATTCTGAGGGGCGGGTTTTAGACTGATTTTGGGCTGGGTATTTTTGTTGGACCTGGCAACCCTGGGGATAGCGCTTGTCCCTTCAAACGGAGATCTTCCAGACCCACACAGAGCGTAGGTGTTTGAGAATCGCCGGTAAGATGGCAGAACAAGCACTATATTACCTTAGATTAACGTGTAGTTTCAATGTTTTATTGCAGAATGCTTCATAACAAGCATAAAAAAGATCGCTAGTAGTTAGTTTCAGTAACTGTTAGCTAGCTAATTAGCTAACTTTCCAGTTCCACCTTAAATAACGCTACAGGTGGCAGCGGGCTGCAGCATTTAAGGCGGAACGGAAAAATAACAATAAGCTAATCAGAGCTAATTTCAGCTCCTCATCACAGAGGAATTAAGGAATGGACAATATGAATTAATTTCTCCACCTCCTGCCCCCTTTCTGAAGAAATACAACGGCCTAGAATTAACTAGTTAATCAGCAGCTGCTTCTGAACTTTAGCGCTCCACTGCTATCGTCACATCAGCCCAGCAGAGTCACCTACACACCACCGCTAGTAGCCTGGTAATAAAGCAGTGTTATTTATTATTTATTTATTGTTCATTAACGTCATTGTGATATCCCAGTGATTCCTCTGTCACTGAGGACCCAAATTTCTGCACATTTTATTGTTTTTGTAACACATTACTTGCTCCAGGACCAGTGTATATTATGGAGGGTTTTTTTTCAATAAGATTCATAAGCCAGAAGCAGAAATTTTTATAATTCAAATCGTTTTGAATCAAAAATCGATTTTGAATCGAATCGTGGCCCCCAAAATCGGAATCGAATCGAATCGTGAGATAGTAAACGATTCCCACCCCTACTAAATACACATAGTGAAACAAAAATAACACTATTGCTTCAAAACATAAAGAAATATCTCAGTCAACTATGAACAGTGTACCTCCTGGTGAGAAATCGTTGACTGCTCTCCATGTCTCTCCTGCCATGCTGTATGTGCAGGACATCGTGTGAGGATGTGTTATCTCTTAAGGCAGAGCTTGCTACTGGCAATATTCAGCAGTATAATGCTCACCCACACACAGCAAGTTGCTAGGCTTCAAAACTTTTAAGGACTACCTGATCACCAGATTTATCTCCAATCTAGAAATTATGGGAACAGCTGGGATGCTAGCTTCAGCAACCAAGGAGTGAGCAGGATCTATGTATATGTTGAATCATAACCCCTCTATCATGGGACATATTGTATCACCAGGTTTTGGCCAATACACAACCCTAACCCCAACAATGTCCATCACTCATCAGGGGGTAGACAGTTCTGGGAGGGCAGTGCAGAAAAAAATTCAGAGAAGCTTTGGATTCAGTGTTTTAGAATGTCTAAAGCAATCTTTAAAAAGCTGTGTGTCAAGATTGGATCCGTTGTTTCTACCAGTTGTTTCTTCAGCCACTCGCTACTCATGCCAACTGATAAGAGAATCATATGATTTGGTACTACTGGTTTGGTATCTTTGTTGCATTTTGGCTTTACAATGTTCTAACTTTCCATCTTGTCATAGCTGGTAAAAAAAAACTTTTTTGCAATAATTTAATGGGGGGGTGGGGGGGGGGTGTTTGTTTTTTTATTTAAAAACTGTTTTAGAGTGAAGAAAAGGGTGATCTCCAACAGGTCCAGAGTTAACTATTAGGGGTGTGACGAGACACTAATCTCACGAGACGAGACACAATATTGGGTTTACGAGAACGAGACAAGACGAGATTTAAAAATAAAATGTAAAAAATGAAAAATTAATTAAACTAGAGTTTTATTTGACAAAATCATATAACGCACAATTAACAGACTGGTTTTTCTCACCCATTGATTTTATAGGAAATAGAAATAAAAATAAGATTAAAAAATAAAAAAAACTTTTCTAGGTCTTATATAGAGCAAACAATAAGTGCAAACCACAACCAATCATATTAAGACTAGGATTTATGTTTTTTTTTTCTCCTAAATCTCTTGTAATTTAACTATTCATAACAATAACCAGTTATTAAGACTATGCTTGAAGTGCAAACAGAGACAGAACATTTTTTTAAATACAGTACAGAGCTAAGGGATTAGTATAACTGCATATGGAACAGTCACGTGTAGGATTTACTTACAGTATTTACATATAGTTTGTGTCTTGTTGGTCACTCTGTTAACGTTTATTGTTTCCACTGGAGCCAAAATGCAGCCAGACATACAACTTAAAAGTAGCAGAAGCATCTTCTATGCCAGGAGTATTTAATTAGAATTCAGTATGGTCCAGTTCTCGTTTTTCCGCCCGTTTTCGGGATTCCCATCTCCTCATAAAGGCGTTTTTTTCACGACCGCGACCCTGACAACACGGGTTCGATCCCGCGTGAGGAGCGGTGTGTTTATTTATTTATTTTTTCCTACCGCGTCTGCACAGATCTGATTGACTGAAGAGAGCGTTTGGTGATCTTACCCCACACGTGATTGGTCTGTGATTTACTGCGCCGCAAGCGTGTTAAATCCTCTATAAAAATTTGGAGACACTGGGAAACATACCAAACTGTTATATTTTAATAATAAAATCAAAAAAATTAAATTCAACAACAATACTATTTCATGCCTTTATTTCCAATAACGAAGGCAATGGGCCAGTTTTTCTTTTATAAAATTCATTACTGTTGGTCACATGAAAAGTTTAAGGCATATTTACAAGCTTATTCAATAAAAATAAATAAATTGACCCATAAGAATCCAGAGCCAGTTTTGAATACAAAAAAAAATACAAAATTGATTCAGGTAAAACAAACGTTGTTTACATATTATTGGGATAATGAGGGAACACAAATATTTTACGGTTTGAATACTAATGTAATATAAATGCATATTAAACATTAACAAACAATTTTAGAGAACTTCTGGGTTAATCACACACTGAACTGTTTGAAACTAAGGATATACAATAGTAAACAACTATATATCTCCCGATGCCAGTATAACTTACAGAGGGTCTAGACACAGGGTAGAACTTATCTATCTCTCTCTCTCTATCTATATCTATATATACATAATTATTTATAAATAATATATATATATATATATATATATATATATATATATATATATATATATAATATATAATATATATATAAATAATATATATATATATATATATATATATATATATATATATATATATATATATATATATACATATATAATATAAATATAAAATATATATATATATAATATATTATAAATAATGGGTTCTGGGTTAATCACACACTGAACTGTTTGAAACTTAGGATATACAATAGTAAACAACTATATATATATCCCGATGCCAGTATACATTATACATATTTATAACTTACAGAGGGTCTAGACACAGGGAATAACTTAAAAATAGATCAAAAATAATATTTATATATATATATTCTCTCTTACTCCTGTGCGCTGTACATCATTTATAGTTATTTTTGGTAAGTCCTGGAGAGATCGCGTGTAGAAAGCCATACTGTCTGCTGACCGGCGCTGAAAAGCGGAAATGACTCCGCCTACCAGTCGTAGACCGGAAACAGGCAGCGTCGTCTCATGCAACTAGCGAATTCAACTAAATCCTTCTCAGTAGGTTTGGGTCCGCATTGGACTACCCGCGGTATCGCTACTGGGTTGCCAGATCCCTCTTAAAAAGTCCACACTAAACTATTAACTATTATAAAAAAATTAATTCTTCCCGCTAGACAGGTTTAAGCTTGACGAGAAATATCGTCACGTTTAATCTCGCGAGATATCGTGCCACGAGATCTCGTCACACCCCTATTAACTATCCAACTATCTAAGATTTTAACTATCCAAGTCTGACAACACACCAATTCTCCATTTTTTGTACTTTTACAATCAGCAATCAAAAGCGTAATTCATTCTATGACGCACTATAAAACTGGAATTTATTAATTCATACAACTATTTTGCAAATAACCTCTCATTGTGGTTAACAAACAAATTGCATAATGATATTAGTTATATCTAATTTCATACATTTTTTGTTGGGGTTTAACTGTGATGAGGACCAGAATGTGCAACACACATACTATTAGCAGAGGTGTATGCAAATGAATGTCAACCTCTATGTAAAACTGTATGAGGGGAGTAAACATTTCCTGCATCCCACCAGTGCTCAACTGATCTCCACCAGGATCACACCAGTACATCATGAGCTGAATCAGCTGCAAAATGCAAAGCTATGCCGTGCAAATGGGCTAAAGCCAAGGTGAGAAATGGTCAAGGCCAAAGGTCACAGTTCCCTACCATAATCAACATTTTTGTCACCTGAATTGCAATCGTGGTGGAACAACTTACTGTATGTGCTATATGAACTTCAAAAAAGTCAACAGCATCAATGCAAAATATAAAGGGAGGAGGAAGAAGACAAGATTGTTTGTTACAGCTTTCTCTTCATGCTCATTCAGCCATGTAACAACGATAAACCAATTTAATACATCCCCCAGCTCTGAAAAAGAAAATGGAATTACAGCAGGGTGCTGGGCCCAAAACTGGTAACATGAATAATTGTGTTAAAAAATTAACACATTAAACTTTCCAGATTAACTGATAGCACTAGTAAAACTAAACTATACTAAGTTCTTTTTATATACACTACACAGATCATTTTGGCTCTACTACAAAATACAATACTGCTAAATTGTTACATGGTTTGATACTTGTTGTATCCTTTTGTACACCTTTTACGGACTTCATAGAATCATAGGACCATGCCAAGATGCTGAAAACCATGTTAATAAAAAATTGTAGTACTTACTCTCATTAAAACTACTACCATCCTAAGATATACTTCATGTCCCATGGAAGCTAAATTATTCATTGATGCATTGATGTAAGTTCTGCAAGTCACTTTTTGTTTGTTCGCATGGACAATCCTAACCAGACGCTGCCAGTCTCGATCATTACAACCCACTGCACTGTCCAATATCAGCACTTTCTTGAACTTGAACCATTCACATCGGCTTGCCATGAGCACACTGACCAGTGTTCAACTTCCCTATCAAGATAACACCTGATAACTTATACAGGAGACAACACGCTCAGTTTACATACTCCTATCATATGGCTTTTAACACAGTGTATAGTCCCATAAGCTGGCAGTTTTGTCATGACCTTCACAGTCTTCCTTCACACCATTTTCCTTACCTATTGTTGCAAACAAGTCAAGAATAGAAATTAAAAAAGAAATGAAAACATCTTGCTTATAGGTAAAGCTGTCACCTTTACACTGATTAGACTGTATACACATAATTTAGCACATAAATTATTCTCTTATAAGTTTTGACTTATGTGGTCAGCTTCGTAGCACCGAAAAAAAACAGAGTTGGCAAAGCACTGACCTCAGCACTGGCTCAGAGCTCTATCCCTAGCAGCCCAACACCTATTATCCAGCTAATGAAGGCCTTAAAGATAATTCTATATCTAAGTGTGTCAGATTAAGCCTGGAACAGAGCTCAGCTGGAGAGATCTGTCCACAAAGAAGACCTGGGCCAGCTGGCAACTCACAGTGAGCCTGCTATCCTCAAAAACATCCAACCAAGGTTACCACCTTCCATGATCTGGTATGAAACTAAACCTAGTTGACTTGCTTATGTGTTTAAGTAATATTGATCTGATAAAAATAATATACATAGTAATACAGTAGCCCAGCTGGATCAACAATGAATCAACGTTGACTTTATTGTTGAATCAACATTGTATTTGGTGTTGATTTTGAATCAGCGTCGTACATTCAACCTTTAATAACCCATAGTTCACATTTAGATACATCTCTGAAAAGTAGGAACTGTACAACTACAAACAAAAGGTTTAATTACCACAAGTAGTTAAAACTAGAAAATCCTATGGTTAAAGGAGTGTTAACAATAAACTTACATCACTGTAGTACAGCTGAGTATAAAGAATGTTACCCACCACTACCAATCTGATCCAACATTTGATCTCACAAACACAATACTAAAACAAATAGAACATGAACATACCCCCAGGTATGGTGAAGAATTGGTGCCAAATTAAAAAGCAATTGCCACAAATGGAGTTGAAACCACTTTTTCCATCTCTCCATCCAACTTTAATTGAATTCTTTTTAAATTGTAGGGTGATGAGATGTAAAACGCTAATTCAAAAGGCAGAAGGATGAGGACATTATTTTGTTTCAAAATTTAATTTAAATGCTGTTTCAGACATTACTTTAACCATATTTCAACCACTTTTAAATACTGAATGTGTTGTGTGCCAGCTGGGAAATATCATGCATGTGCATTATCTTAAACTTATCTTAAAAAAAAAAAAAAAAAAAAAAACAAGATACAAATCCACTATAATTTATTATACTAATATTGGGTGTGTAAATCCATGCTTAGGTGGTCTATCTTAAGTGTGCACACTTGATTAGTGATCTGTGCATTTCCAGTGCACAACAGTGGTAGCTACAGTAGTTCTGACTCTGAGTACAGCCAAATACTCAGCATTAGAGCTGGTTTTGGACAAAAACAATTCTACCCTACTTAAAAGTACATTAAACAACACAAACAATATATTAACAACGTGTCCAGTTGCAAGTTGTCCATGAACAATTCACAACAAATGCAGAAACTAAAATAAATGACAGACAGGCTGTAAACACACTAATGAATGGGGGACCTACCAGCTCTTCACCCGGGTCAGCTGTGCTAGCAAGCACTAGAGCTGCACATGCGCACTGGTCATCGGGCAGAGGGCGTGAAAAGCCCTTTTAGGGCGAGTTTGTGTGTATGTATGTGTGCATGTGTGTTGGGGGCTGAGAGAAAGAGAGGAGAGGGGGGATAAAAATACCTCTCCATGGCAGTGGGCAGGCTTGTAGCTAGCATTCCTTTAGTAGAGGCTAATCCAAACAGGCTAACGGGGCAACAGTAGTAGTTACCCCCAAAGACTATAATAGAGGACCAACAGTGGCAACAAGCTGAACTCTCCGGTAGCTAGAAAAACTCTCTATATCCCCAACATTCTCCAGGAGACAGCCTTAACGAGGAAATATGAGTCATAAAGGGGTCCATAACTCTCATAAACTCATATCACTGGATTACTACAGGCAGGCTACAGTTGTCAGAGGAGCAGATGGTGATCAACAGATGCAGTATAATAACCCCATTCACGCTAACAAGCGGCCACTGGGGGCGCACTATAGCCGAGACTAAAAACAGCAACAGTGTACAGTTGATCAGCATTAAATCGTTTTTTTTATTTTACCAAATTCTAAAACAATTATTTTTGTTTTAATGTTTGTAGATTCAAAAAAATGTATTTAGACATAAAGCCAAGTATAGCCAATATTTTATGAATTTTTGAGTTTTTGAGATCTCTGAAACTATTATTATTATTATTATTATTATTATTATTATTATTATTATTATTATTATTATTATTATTATTGCTATACTTCTTATTCCATTTCCATTTGTCAAACTAACTATGTATCAAATAGCTTGCTATATCTATCATATTGTAAATGCATTCATTGTATTATTATTGTTGTCATCATTTTTTAATTTCTTGCAGACCTTATTGTATTGTATTGTATATATATGTTATGACAATAAAAGCCTCTTGACTTGAATTGACTTGACATATATAATATATAAATAATGTAAAGCTAAGTCCATTAAGCTAGATAAAAACAATAGAAATACAATTTCTGGCTGTTAAAATGTTAACTATTTTCTGTTTTTTTGCTATCAATATTTTCTATTGATTGTTTCTTGTTGGCTCTACTGCTCGACTGTATGATAAACTATCCTTTTAAACCATTGCTCATTTTAAATAGCCATAGTTTTTGTGTTTCCTGAAAGACTTTCAGAAATATTTTTTGAACAAAACATTTTTAGAAAGATGTCAGTTAAGAATATATTTTCTCAACTTTTTAAATTTCCATAAACCAGGAACCTCGCGCGTGTCTGAGATTCCGCTTCTGATTGGCTCAGTCGCTGCGTTTAACTGCCTATTGTCGCGCCCCTGAGCTGGAATGGAGATTTTGATTGGTTGTGCCGACGTAGTGTCAAAGAGTATAGAAGCGGAAGAGGTGAAACTATGGTGTGTTATGGGTAATAGTCTGTAGATGGCGCTGCGGAGGCGCGTCTGAAATTATACACTGAAAGCTGCTGAAAATTCACACACGTAAAGGAGAAACATTCTCCTTTACATGTTTCTATCACACGCAGTTGCTGCTGATAGCTTCTATCTTTTACCACCATTTTTAAATTCTCTATTAGTGTTTACAATTACAGTAAACTTATACAGTAAATGGATTTTACTTCTGTTACTATTCATGTTTGATGTCTATTACTGTTTATTTTGACCCTCTATTACTGTTTACTGTTAAAAGTGTGAAATCTGTGTGATTGTGTAGGATGTATATTGTGTTGTGAGCACCAGCTACTAAGTGGTGAGCAACTTAAATATGGCAGATGTTTCATAGCTTGTTAGTGTTTTTTGTGATATTCTTTGTAGTCTTTTGAAATGTTCCTTTTATCATTTATTTTACAAAAATCAACATTGTAAATAAATATATAATTACTGTGTCTGTTTCCAATATATATGGTAATTTATCGAACTTCACTGATTCGTCGAAATGATTGATGCAAGAAGGAAAATGCATGATAGAACATAAATATGGGTAAACAAAGGGTTTGCAGTAATTTTATAAGTGGAAATGAAGCAGCTTTAGTCAGTTCAGCGTCCTCGTTAATGTATTTTAAAATATTCTCCTATTTAGACAAATACTTTAAATGTGTAATTATCCTATATTTGACATTACTTTTCAGCGTTTTCTGCTAGTGTCTATAAATCTCAGAATGAAAAAGAGATAATAATTATTATAATTCACACAATTATAGGAATAGATGTCCCCCCCCCCCCCCCCCCCCCAAAAAAAAAATTTCAGTCCTACCTTGTCATGGCTTTGTGTCTTGCTGTCTCTCTGTAAGTGCGAGAGCGCCACCCGCAGGCCCTGCAGCTTAGTGCGGCATTCCTGCAGATCACTCTCCAACTGCACTCACATAAAGAAATAATACAAATAAATAGTCAATAGAAAATACAGAGAAATTTAGCACTACTACATATGCATTTTATGTAAAAAAAAAAAAAAGTGCATTGAAGAAACAGCACAATTTGCTATGATTATTTGCAATTAATCACATTTTTTTTCTTAACTCTTAAACTTTTACTAATGAATTTTAAAGTATAAAATAAAAGATAATCACAGGGAGTTCAAATATTCTCACTCACCTTGTCTTTTTCACTTTGAATGCGGTCCGTCTCTATTTTCAGGCTTGAGAGCTGAGCTGAGAAATACCCAAAGAACATAGACATACATGCTAAATATGCTTAAAAAGTTGTGAAAAAAGGCATTTGATTCATTGTGATCTAATAACGCAATTAGATGCAATAATGCAATTTTAGACTCATCATACAAAATAGGGGTCTCATGCAAATGCTTGGACACCCCTGCTCATAAGACCTATTTACTTGATTGTCTGAGTAAAAGTGAATGAACGAATTCTATACAGAAAACCTGTTCTCCACATTTTTGAAATATTTTCTGTTTATTTTCATGAATTGTGTAAAACATACACAATAACCCAATAAATGTCATTACTTTCATACACACCTCATTTAATGCTTTTATGTTAACAAATAAATAGTCATTTTTAGACATTATGTGCAGAAATGTGTCTGTACAGTATGTGAACTTTTTTATTGAACTGTTATATTTTTAGTGATCCCAAAAGAACACTAAACTATTTAAATCTGGGCTAAAATGCTCTTGTTCTTGTTTGAGCAGACGTCAGTTAAATTTTAATCACTGTTCTGTTTGCTTTACTGTACTGTAATCATATAACAGCAGTTTATTATTTATTATTAAGAATTATAATTAATATTTCTGTTAATAATTCAACATATGGACAACCTGTCTAATGCTCAACATGGGTCAAAAATGACCCGCATTAATTTTCTATTTAATTTTCTCTTAACTTATTTTACTAACTGTGTGTAAACCTGATCAATGTACATTGATCAAAAACAAATTAATTGAGGAATACCTTGATTGCTGAATTATTAAATTGCAAGAATATAGATAATTAAACTCAGACAGGTCACTTTTGAACCATGTTGTGCATCAAAGGGTTAAAGATGTTTTAACTTAAAACTAATTCAGTTTATTTTTAAGTGAATCGTTGCTATGGCAGCAGCAGGACTTGAGGTGAAGAAGAAGCTGCACTTGGAATTTTGGTGTACAGTTAGTTGGACTGACTGGTGGAGAACACAGTTCTTCAGTGTCTGAGAGAAAGAGAGAGAGCTTATAAACCGAGTAAAAAGACATTCAGTTAAGACTTAAATTACTGTTGTGATGAAAAGTCTAACTAGTTATTTAAAATTTGATATGAATTATTAATACTTTATATTTTAACTTAGTTTCTAGATTAGAGATGAAGCCTTCTTTGGAGATGCGTGGCCTCCTGCTGCTCAAGCCTTGGTTAAGGAGGATTGGCGCTGTTCCTGTAAGTGATCATGGTGATGTTTGATGGACAGTGCAGTTAGCTTCATTAGCTAAATTAGTGTTTGAGCTAACAACTGCTATCTTTCCTTTACTTATTTATTACTCTGTAAATTTACTCTGTAAATGACAAAATATGTTGTACATGGATGATAACAAACACAAGGATACACAGAGAGTAGCGAAACCACATCTGAATAAACTGCAAATAAAGTATTTATTTAAATTTTTTATGTATTTCTTATATAATTTATATCGAAATATTGTGATTTTTGTATTGTTTCTTCCCCCGGGAAGAGCCGCGTCTCTCCGGTTGCTAGGCGACATATAAACATAGCGTCTAGCTTAGCTTAGCTTAGCTTAGCATGCTAATGATAGCGATACACTGCGCTGCCCCAAACAGTTCAGTTCAGTGATCAAATTAATCAATTAATTTGATTATTATTTAATTATTATTTATTTATATCAAACAAACATATTTTAGCCTGAAAAGTGAAGGTCACGCGCTGAATCATTGAAGGGATCCTTGTTTGAATCTTTCCATTCTACCTTAAGAGACGCAGCATTTAGATACAGCATTTAAGGTGGAATTGTAACTTAAATCTTCATTTTTGTCTCCCGTTTGTCAGACTTGTCCTACGAAATATTCAAACACCCCCGAATTCCCTACAGAAAAAAATAACAAACATATGATGTAACTGTTACAAATTATATTATTTATATTATATTATTGTTATATTTTAATGCTATCGGGCGGACCGCGCGCTAGCTGACGGAGGTAAGAGCCGCGGCGGCGGGCTCTGTGTTTACATCAGCGATGCTTGGTGTCGGAACGTTGTTGTGGTCTGTAAACACTGCTCACCGGTAGTGGAACTGATGATTATCAAATGCCGTCCGTTCTATCTACCGAGAGATTTCTCCGCCGTGCTGATCGCTGCTGTTTACATCCCTCCGACCTCCAACAACAGCGTGAGGAGTGAAGCACTGAATGAACTCTACCAGTACATCAGTGAACAGCAGACAGCGCACCCAGATGCTTTTCTCATTCTGGCTGGAGATTTCAACCATGCAGACCCAAAGAGTGTGTTTTCTGGACTTTTAAAACACATAAACTTTCCAACCAGGGGAAACAACATATTGGACCAGGTCTTTACTACACACAGAGGAGCCTACCGAGCCTCCCCCCTCCCCCACCTGGGAGCCTCTGATCACCTCACCATTATGCTAATGCCAGCTTACAGACCACTGGTTAAAGTCACCAAACCAGTTCTTAAGCAGGTACGAGTATGGCCAGAGGGTTCCTCAGAGGCGCTTCAGGACTGTTTCAGCACAACAGACTGGAATATGTTCAGAGAGGCTGCCACCCACAACAACTCCACAGACATTCAGGAGTACACAGAAACTGTCTCTGCCTACATCACCAAGTGCACTGATGATGTAACCGACCTCAAGACCGTCACTGTTCGAGCGAATCAGAAACCATGGCTGACAGGAGAGGTCCACAAGCTCCTGAAGGCCAGAAATGCAGCCTTCAGAACAGGTGACCAGGCAGGCCTGAGGTCAGCCAGGGCCAACCTGTCCCGCGGGATCAGGAAAGCTAAGAGGCTGTACTCAAAGAAGATTTCCCAACACTTCAGTGACAGCAGAGACACACAGAACCTGTGGCAGGGTATCCAGTCTATCACAGGCTATAAACCACATCCACAGACCTGCGACAGCGACACATCACTGCTGAACGACCTGAATGGGTTCTTCGCAAGGTTCGAGCCACTCAACAACACACCCGCCCAGAAATCCATCCTTCCTCCTGGTGACCAGGTGCTGACGCTGTCCCCAGACAGTGTGAGGAGAGCATTCAGCAGGATCAATGCTCGGAAAGCTCCTGGGCCTGACAACATTCCTGGCCGTGTGCTGAGAGACTGTGCCTGGGAACTCGCAGAGGTTACTGACATTTATAACACCTGACATTTATACTGACATTTATAACACCTCTCTGAGTCAGGCGGTGGTTCCCACATGCTTCAAAGCCACCACCATCATCCCTGTCCCAAAGAAGGCATCGCCATCCTGTTTCAATGACTATCGTCCAGTTGCACTCACCCCCATCCTCATGAAGTGCTTCGAACGACTAGTCATGCATCACATCAAGTCTTTGCTCCCCCCCTCCCTGGACCCCTACCAGTTTGCTTATCGGTCAAATCACTCGACCGATGATGCCATCTCCACTGTTCTCCACTCAGCCCTCACACACCTAGACAAGAAGAACACCTACGTCAGAATGCTGTTTGTTGACTTCAGCTCAGCATTCAACACAATCGTCCCCCAACAGCTCATACACAAACTGGACAGTCTGGGGCTGAGCACTTCACTGTGCAACTGGCTGTTAGACTTCCTGACTGGAAGACCACAGGCAGTGCGGGTTGGCAGCAGCACATCCAGCATCACCACACTGAACACAGGGGCTCCCCAAGGATGTGTGCTGAGCCCCCTTCTGTTCACTCTGCTGACCCACGATTGCACACCAGCACACACCTCCAACCTCTTCGTCAAGTTTGCGGATGACACAACGGTGGTGGGTCTCATCAGCAACAACGATGAGTCACACTACAGGATCGAGGTGAGCCGCCTGGCCTCCTGGTGCAAACACAACAATCTCTCTCTGAACACAGAGAAGACCAAGGAGATTGTTGTGGACTTCAGGAGAACTCACACACTGCACACCCCTCTGTTCATCAACGGAACTGCTGTGGAGAGGGTGAGCAGCACCAAGTTCCTGGGTGTGCACGTCACAGAGGACCTCTCATGGAGCACCAACTCAGCTTCACTGGCCAGGAAGGCAAATCAGCGTCTCTACTTTCTCCGCAAGCTGAGAAGAGCTGGAGCCCCCACCCCCATCATGACCACCTTCTACATCGAGAGCATACTGACCAGCTGTTTCACCGTGTGGTACGGGGCCTGCACAGCATCCTGCCGCAGGACCCTCCAGCGCATCGTGAGAGCAGCTGAGAAGATTGTTGGCACCTCTCTCCCCTCCCTTCAGGACTTGTACAGCTCCTGCCTCACACGGAAAGCCCTCCGTCTGGCAGGAGATCCCTCTCACCCACTACACAGCTTCTTCAGCCTGCTGCCATCAGGGAGGAGACTGCGGAGTCTCGGGGCGAGGACCAGCAGA
Source organism: Astyanax mexicanus (assembly GCF_023375975.1). Taxonomy (NCBI): domain Eukaryota; kingdom Metazoa; phylum Chordata; class Actinopteri; order Characiformes; family Acestrorhamphidae; genus Astyanax; species Astyanax mexicanus. The sequence goes on from NC_064426.1 coordinate 25,229,179, forward strand.
CTGCGAGACAGCCCCATCCATCAGGCTGTGAGGATGCTGAACTCTCTTCCTGCTCTACCCCCCATCCCAATCCTGCCCCCAGCACACACTCACTCAGCATCCTGAACCCCCCCACTAATAAAGTACTGAAACTCTGCACTACAATGCACAAAGTACTGGTCCCTTCCAAACGGACTTGCACTACACAACACCTGCACTACTGATATACTTGCACTGTCTATACGCACTTTAATTCCACTTAATTAAACTGTGAACTTTAAGGACTTACGCACCCATTCACTTTACCAGCCTTAAGCTATATACCATATACCGTATTTGCACTACTGTTATTTACTATTTTTACTGTCATTCCATCTCAATCACCATCAATATTGCACTATTGTCTTATGTATGTTTATTGTGTCTTGCTGTATTGAACATATAGTGTCTCCCACTCTTTTATATTATAATTATATATCTATTTTTTACTTATTTACTTATATTTATATATCTATTCCTCCCCCACACCACTGCACCTTGTTTTTGTCTCATGTATGTCTATTTGTGTCCCTGCTGTATTGTACACATAGTGTCTCCCATTCTCCTTTATTATATCTATTATCTGTACTTGCTGTAAAATTGGGAAGGAGAGTAACGTAATTTCAATTCTCTGTATGTCCTGTACATATGCAGTATTGACAATAAAACTACTTGACTTGACTTGATGTTTTTTAACCAGATTTTGGACACGATTTTGTTTATTTTTTTTAATCTAACATGTTCAATGTAACGTAATTATTTCGGAAACAACTCTTTTTTTTATCTCTAATATGTTAACAAATAAATTGTATTTTTTTCTTAACTGTGTGCAGAAGTGTATCTGTTTTGCTCTTATGTATGTTCTATTTTAATTGTTCTTCTGTTTGCAGTTTATTTTACTCTTTTATTTTGTAATATTATTGTTACTTTTGTTATTTGTACATTGTTTTTATTCTTGATGTATAAAGCTTTGAATGACTTCTGTGTATAAAATAATGTACTAAATAAATAAACTAAACTGATTAATAAAGTGTGATTTGTTTTAGATACGTCTAAGTTTATCATTTTTCATTTACTGTATTTAAAAATTACAAATGTGATTTATTCTGTATTCTATACCTCTGTGAAATGCAGGAGAGAGCAAGAAACAGAAAAAGGCTGTCCAAAAAGTTGAAGCCAAGACCTGCTGCCCAGAACTACCTTCTGATGGTTAAGCAGACAGGATTAGAACAGCACAGCCTGGTGGAAAGCAGAGATGTAGAGATGAGGGAGGAAGAGTTAGAATGCAGGGATGTAGAGATGAGGGAGGAAGAGTTAGAATGCAGGGATGTAGAGATGAGGGAGGGACAGTTAGAATGCAGAGATGTAGGGATGAGGGAGGGACAGTTAGAATGCAGGGATGTAGAGATGAGGGAGGGACAGTTAGAATGCAGAGATGTAGAAATGAAGGATTAAATGATGTAAAAGAAAGTTGTAGAGATAAAGGAGGAAAGGATGGACATGGATGTAAATACTTCACTTAACCATTTTAATTATTTATGCACTGTAAATAGCTCAGTTTGGAGAGATGAAAGAGGAAAGGATGGAAAGCAAAGGTGTAGTACGGTGGCCCTGAAGTGCAAAACAAATTAACACGTCAGAAAACAAAAATACAAAAATTAAAACAAATTTACTTACAAAAAAGAATTACATTCAAGAAAACTAAATTACCAAAGAAAACATTTTTTTACATAGGGAACACAAAAACATTTTATTTCACAAAAACAAATTTACAAGGCGCAAAACACTTTTACCAGCACTGAAACATTTTTACCAACATTAAAACACTTTTACAAACTGCGATTTCTGACTGAAAGGGAGGGTCTAACACACAGGAAGTGCTTGTTGCGGACCCTCCTTGTCAGTCAAGCTGCTTCACAATGAGAGAGTGGAGTTATGGATAATGAAAGATGTTTAACGGCACGTATTTTAGCAGCAGCAGTAAATACAACAACTATCCCTGTCCTGTTGCTACTGCCCCATCCGCGGGCTTTAGCCACTACCCGGCGGTCATCAGCCACTGCCACGCCGGGTTCAGCCTCTGCCCTGCGGGGTTAGGCCACTGCCCCGCGGTCATCAGCCAGTGTCCCTGGGGTTCAGCCACTGTCCCACGGGGTTCCGCCACTGCCACGCGGTCATCAGCCACAGGACAGGGACAGTTTTTGCATTTACTGCTGTTGCTAAAATACGTGCCATTAAACATCGTTCAGTATCCATAACTCCACTCTCTCATCGTGAAGCAGCTTGACTGACAAGGAGGGTCCCCAACAAGCACTTCCTGTGTGATTTCTCCCTTTCTGTCAGAAATCGCAGTTTGTAAAAGTGTTTCAGTGTTGGTAAAGTTTTTGCGTCTTGTAAATTTGTTTTAAGTTTTGTACATTTGTTTTTTTGAATGTAATTTATTTTTAATGTAAATGACATGTATTGACATGTTCATTTGTTTTGCACTTCAGGGCCACCTTAGTGTAGAGATTAAGGAGGAAAGGATGAAATGTAAAGGTTTAGAGATGAAAGAGAAAAGGATGGAAACAAAGGTGTAGAGATGGAAGAGGAAAGGATTGAATGTAAAGGTGTAGATATAAGGGAGGAAAGGATTCACCTCACGTTTTAGTCATTAACACATTTACAATATGCATATGCTCTCTTCACACTTTAATTTTCTCATTCTTTTTTCTTTGATTCAATAAATTTTGAACATTTACATTTCTTGTCTCTGAGTTGTTTTTCATTATTGTATTGTAACGCTCAGTACATATATTCAGTAATAATATTCAATAATGCATAATACATTTTTTTTGTAAAAAGTATTAACATTGTATTACCCTGACAAAATAGCATGAACTACAGTGAAAATTACATTTATTATCATCCCTTAATGCAACTTAAATGTAACATTTATATATTAAAACCAGTAAATAACTAGAAACTAACACAGTTAGTTAACTAGAGTTGATTGAACGCTGATAACATAATGATGATGCCAAATAATTCGTAAAATAGTATAAAAATGCATTTATTTAAATGAATTGTCCATGTGAAAAAAAAATGTAAAACCTGTTCCTTAGTAGTGTTGCAAAATGCGCCTTAAAATCCGGGGCGCTTTGTGTATATAAATAGACCAGAAAATAGACGTTTATTGACAGTGGGCCTTATAATATGGTGCACTGTATAGTCCAAAAAACATGGTAAATATTCAGAAAGAAGGTGCTGTGTTCTAGACTTGTGCATATTTCTGTGCAACTTTCATGGACCAACAACAATACGTACCATGCTTAAGGGTTGTTTTAGGAACAGAGATCACCTTCTTTTGAGGGTCTCAATGTGGTTGTTGTATTTCTGTCTTCACACATACCCAAATTATTGGTGCTGGACCAGATTTAACTGGACCAAAAAGTAAAGTGTGAAACCTCATATGTATAGTTCATATTCAGAACAAGTAACATAGAAAATGCATTCTTATTTGCAATGAAATAAATGACTCACTAAACTTTGAAAAGTTAAAACACAAGTCTGTTTTATTCCCTGCAGTAAAACATGTCTTTGCCAGTTTCCTCTTTTGGGCAGTCTTGTCCCACTGAAGTTATCAAATGCAATTCCTTTATGCAGGCCTGACATGAGACCGACCCCATGTTAGTTAACAATTCTCAGAAATGTACAATTTTTACATAAAAAAATATATCTACAGTGGCTTGCAAAAGTGTTCATATCTATTTAACTTTTTACATTTTTTTTACCTTACAACCAAAAGCCTAAATGTATTTTATTGAGATTTTAGGTGACGGACCAACACAAAGTAGCAAATCATCATGATGTGGAACAAAAATGATACATGGTTTTCAATTTTTTATTCAAATAAAAATGTTAAAACGTGTGACAGGCAAAAGTATTTACCCCCCCTATATAAATGTTTAGTAGAGTCACCTTTCACTGCAATTACAGCTGCAAATATTTTGGGGTATGTTTCTACCAGCTTTGCACATTTATCGACTGTGAACAGCAATTTTCATGTCTTGCCACAGATGTTCAATGTTCGTGGGCGTCTACTGCATATCAATAACAGCTCTCTGATGCCCACATTTAGATAAAATCTCCCAGGAGCCACAAACGCACAAATCAGTTCTGGGGCTACCTCCCTGAAATTAATTTTAGCAATTTGGGATGTCTGTCAATGGGATTTTGGTCATTCTTATTCTTTGACCTAAAGCAAAGCTGAATGTTTGTTTATGGTCATTGTCTTTCTGAAAGGTAGATCTTGTAAAAAGGTTCAAAGGGTAAGAATACTTTTGCAAGATACTGTAGAATGCTTTCTCCGACATCAAACATGTTTGGGATAGTCAAACTTCACAAACCAAATACATATTGAATTTAAAAAAACTTTTTAAAGTAGTGGTTAAAATAATACAATTTTGATTTTTTTGTTGTGAACCATTACTATAATAAAACTACATTATTGTAATGCAGATCTTCCCACTGGTTACAGTTATTTCAGATTTCTTTTTAGAAGCAACACGTTATCTATAACACACAATATCTTCACAAATATAGTTACGTTTTTTATCTGTCAGAAATGCTTAAAAATTCAAGTAAAACCAGTTGTCCAGTTTCAGAAAGTCTTAAGCAAAGTTATACTTTATAAAATGTTTGCAATGTTTCAGTTAATATATGTGTGTGAGAACAGTCAGTGTTAATCTGGTTTATTTCTTCATGTTACCAGTTCATTAGGATAGGTAGTTTATGCTTGACAAGTGGCAAAGAAGCAGTTTTTAATTTAAGGACAGTTACAGTCATGCAAACAGACCTTTAGCGCAATGTTGGAATTACTGCTGTAGCTATTAATGTAAGTTATTACAAGAACATATTATGGGCATAAATCACACGCAACAAAAATTCAAAGTTTACAATTTCATACCATCAAAAAGGCCACTGTACACATCTTACAAGGTCCAAATCTTTGGGTTTTAAAGTTTCTTTATTGCCAGCAGAAGTTGCAACCTAGAATTCTGCAATGTTTGCCACCAGTGGAGTTTTTATAATGCATCCCAACTCACCTTTATCTCTCACTCCTTTCTGTGACTTTTTTAAGTTTTGGGGATTTGGGATTTTAAAGACCTCCCTGGTGAGAATGTGTAATTGCACAGAGTATATGGATTTTTTTAATACAGGTTATTGTAAATACATTGCTGTGGAATTCTGTATTTTTGAGTATATTGTTTATTTTGCTCATTTACAATTCTATCTAAAATGTAACAAACCTACCAGTTCACTCTTAGAGATCAAATATATTGGATGTTGTAGGGATGGTCTAGGCAGAATATCTTACCCTCTCTCAATTTAGGAACACAACAGATTCAGCTTAAAAGAAAAAAAAAACTGCTGCTTTAAATGTAATTTAGTAAGTGGTGCATTTAGTAGTGTGTACATTTTGTTTTATTTTCAAGTTGTTCAAGGTATTTAAGGTGTTTTACATGTTTTATTGTAGTAGGACATCAGAAATACAATTTCAGCCTTAGAAACACTCACAGCAAACTCACAGCATTTATAATTGATATGATTAGATTAAGGCATGTGAAAATGTTGTAATATAGTATATACAGTACCAGCCAATTTGGACACACTGTCTTTAATTAATTTATTTCCTACACTGTAGATAAATATTAAAATACATATGGAATTACAAAGTAAACTAAAAGAGTGTTTCCCTTTCACAATTCCCTAACCTAAACCCAACTGAGATGGTGGTTTGGGATGAGCTGGAGCTCAGTGTGAGGGAAAAGCAGCAACTATTGTTTTTCAAGATGCTGAGAAAACTATTCCAGGTGACTCTACCTCTTGAAGCCACTGAGAAAATACTAACAGTATGTAGATCTGTCATCAAAGCTAATAGTGGCTACTTAGAAGAATCAAAAGTATAAAAACATATAAAAAATAAGTTTTGTTTGAAAAATAATTCTGTCTCCCTGTATAGCTTTAATATAGACTTCAATGTTAAATTTACAATGTAAAAAATCATAAGAAGAAAACATTGAATGAGAAGAGGTGTGTCCAATCTTTTGACTGGTACTATATATATATATATATATATATATATATATATATATATATATATATATATCAATAGCACATGGAAATACTACAACACTGATAACACATAATGAAAAAGGCCTGGAGGGTCAAACTCGCTTCCTTCCAGACAAGATGCGATCAATTACATCAAAATTTCTGAAGTGGATTTGAGGGCAGTAAAACACTAATCTCTGCACACCTGAATTAAATGTCTAACCTGCCCAAAATTTGCTAAGCTTACATACATACACAAGTAGAATAGCGCCATATTTATGTTACACGCTACTTTAATGTGTGTCACTGTTTTAAAGTAACTTTTAAGGCAATCATTAAAAACACTGGTTAAAACCTTTTCTAGGGTTTAAAATGGGTTCACTCCTATATAAGGGTTTCAGTCAGTGAAAAAGTTCTAGTGCAACAAATTATACATAAATAGCAAAGCATGGCAAGTCATCGGTAACTCCACCCAGTTACTTTCTTGCATTGCTGGCATTACTGTGCTTTTTTGTCAGCTTGTTTGAGTTTCTCACAGAGGGCTGCGATGTCCTTGTCAAGGTTGCGGTTTAGAATCGCAGAGCCACAGACCATTGCACCAGCCAGGGCACCCGCATAGCCACACACAAACAGATCTTGGCCTAAAATGAAAACACGTTTATGTGAATGGCATTAAAGCATTTAGTTAAACTTCACATTATTTGCTTATTATTTGCTCAGCAATTCCCATTGCACATGGCGTTGATAAGTTTTGCAACCCTCAAATACTGCCCACTTTGGTTACTGGCGTGTATTTAATCTGAAATTACATTTAGCCGGTTGCTGTTCTGGTCACTCTCGAACTCCATTTTTTCTGCTGCTGTAGTCTTTTACAGCATTTAATTAAGGGATATATGGACAACTTAAAAAAATGGCTGTTCTATAGAATTGTTTTGAATACAGCCTTTTTTTATTAATACAATCATAGAAGATTAGCCACAATGGAGCTGGCTAACTAACAGCTAACTGGTGAATCTAACTGTATTCTGAGCTGGATTAATCACAGATCTTTGATAACAGATTGATGGCACTGTGCTGGTTAGGTAGGGTAAGCTCTGCAATTTGATATAGAGTATGTTTATTATGTCTATAGTTTACGCAAATCCTTAGTTATTGAGCTCAGCATACTTACATACAACTATCGGTTTAATGCTAACTAACAGCCAGGCTCAGCCAGATTTAACTTGTGATGCTAACAGATACAGCCACCAGCCTCGACAGTGACGGGGTGTTTTGGCAGCAATACCGAATTAATAGCATATTTGATGAGAGAATTATGTCACTGCACTGAACTAGATAAAGTAAGGTTGCTGAGTGACATGAAATGTAGACCTTGTCCGTAGGTTTCTCTGGTCTTCACTTACGAAGATAAGAACACAGTATTATTTAATTTAAATATGATTGAACATGATAAAAATTAAGATTTGATTAATTATTGTCCAGATCTGTTGATTGGCAATACTTTGGGTCTACATTTAAACTTGAACATATAATGGATCAATAATGACAAACCTGTGAGGTACAGATTCTTGACTGGGGTCTGTGGTCTAACTGAGATGCAATATTCTGGACTGAAGCGGTGGATGCCATGGTCAGCTCCATAAATCTCTCCTTTTGGAGATGCTATGTAATGTTGGTTAGTGAGAGGAGTGCCTGCTTGCATGTACTCTACCTGCAATAAAAAAACAGGACCATAATGGAAAGTAAGAAAGAACAAACAACAAAGGCCAAGATTCAAATATCATTCATATATAATTTTTAAAAATCTATATTTTACATGGTAAATAAACAGGAGCCCAAAATAGAACAAACTAAAGCAGGTAACTTGTAGTATAATGGTCCATACCCTGCCCCTGGTCTTGGGGAACATCTGATACACCCATTCCAACACAGTGTTTATGAGCTCCTCCTTCAGTTCATTATATTCAGCCGCCCTTTTTGACACCTTCTCATCTTTCCATTCCTCAAACCAGGAGTAGGGGGCAAAGCTCACCATACTCAGTGTGGATTTACCTGGGAAAAGTAGAGCTGCAGTGAATATTCAAAATTCAACAAATTCCTTATTATATAAAAAGTAGCTAATCACCCAAATGTCACAATAATTACGTTGTTCACTTTTCATACATTATATGGACATGATCTCAATCAATTTTGTTGACCACAAAATTGCCCATTATGTTTTTCTAAGTAATGAGAGCCATTATTGTGAATGCACTGGTATGTTGACTTTGCTTTAAAACATTTAATTAATTTATTTATTTATGATATTGGTGTAAATGTGTTCATTATATCAGTGGCATAAATATAAAATCTTTAAATGATGCTAACATTATTTATAGGAAAAAAGTCCTGGGACAAAATATCTGATTTAACAAACTCGTCAAACTTTTAAAGATATATGTAGGTGAGAGGTTGAATGAAGATCAGGGATCAGGAATCAGGTAGTAAACAACATGAAACCAATGGCAATCAAACCAAATATAGCTGAGACAGAGGCAAAACCATGAGTCATTAGTGGAAGGTCAGAACCAGGATATCAGTACACACTGGGCAACAAAACCAAAAGGGCAAAGAAATCAAGCACAACACGTGACAAAGAGTAGATACAGATTTAACAGAAAATTACCAGGCCTTCTTTGCTCCCAGCTGGGGTCTTTAGCAGATGGTGAAGCCAGATAAACTGTAGGTATCGTTCTCATTGCATGTTCTCTGTCCTTGCTCACATAGTCCTCCATTCTAGTAGATCAGGGTACAAAATTGTCAATAGGACAATAAAAGTAACATAAAATTCATAATACTAAGATTGTGGACATTGACAAGACAGCCGAATTACATCACTTGCAGCAGAATTGTTACAACAGAAACGGAAGCACTTACAGCTCATCCAGATTGTTCTCAGCATAGATCCAGTAGTTTTTGGCTTCGAGACCCAACTCTTCTTTTGTTCCGTTAAGACCCAGAAAGATGCTGAGTCCCGCCACACCATGCTTCACCATACTCAGCTGCTTCTGGATAGCTGATTAACACGCCATGTATGGAAGTACATGTTTTATGTTAATTTACAGTTTAAATACTTTTCCTGCTGTTATACTTTGTACAAAATGGCTTAAAAGGCTTAAGACAATGAGGACTTTTAGAATACTGCTATTGCTACAGATAACTAAAGGTGCTTCCCCATTTCTCTCACCTGGCATGACCTGCACCTCTTTGGGCAGGAGCTTCTGGAAGGTGTTGAGGATTCCTGCATCTGAGATGACAATGGGAGCCTGAATGTGCACCTCCTCGCTTCCCTTCATGACACTCACACCTGCAAACAAACCCCATTATGGGAATATGTGATAAAAATGATAACGCAATTATGACAAATGTGAACATATTTTATGAGATTCAGAAAATTGACATTACATCATCTTGTAAATAAAAGAATAAAAACAAATTACTATGCAATATGCCGGAATTACAACATAATTATGACACACATACATGGATCATCTTGTAATTCTGAGGCAATATGTTATATGTTTTATAAATAAAATATCATAATTATGAGAAAGAACATCCACACGTGATGTATGGAAATTACACCATAATGAATAGAACATTTTGTCATTCCGAGAAAATATCTTGTGATAAAATGGCACAGGTCAAATGTATTACAGAACGATTTGTAAAGAAAAACATTTTATTTTGAGATATTAATATCACAAAATATTACATTTTTACTAAGAAGGATTTGCAATTGATAAAGACTTTTTTTAGATTCCTTTTTTAATTGCTTTATTATAGCTGAGAGCATAAATATCTGCTTCGACAATTTTTATGACATAATATTTAGTAATTTCAATATGTTTGTTTCATAATTGTATATCACAGTAATAAGACATTTTCTCATAATAGCAAGCTGTTTATAATTATTTCATAATTATGAGAGCTATGTGCTTTTGTAAATCTAGTATTTCTTTATAAGCAGAATATTTATGCAGCCATATATAACCAACTGGACAACTTCAGCTTAAAGTGAAGGCTCTCCAGTGGGAAATGAGATCAAAGAGGACGTGCTGTAACTTGTTATCCAGCATGTTCAGGAATTCTGCGTTATGAAGCCTAAGGTAAGAGAGACTACAAACGTTTCTGAAGTTACCTATGGCCTCCTTATCATTGTTGAGGAGGATACGGTTGACTGGAGCTTTGACCAGGACGGCTCCACCAGCCTTCTCTATGATGGGGATCATGTTGTAGACAATCTCACTCGCCCCTCCATTAGGGTACCAGGCTCCGGGTATATAGTGGCAGAAAAGCAAACTATGCATGGACAAGCTGGCCTCTTTGGGTGCCTTTCCTAAACAAACACACAGACACACACACAAATACATATACATCATAAAATAAGAAGGTCACCCCAAAAAAGTATGGAGCACCCTCGTTAGTACTAATTAAAGAAGCATTAAATGAGAACTGATATTTCTTGCTCCCACACTCCCCCTACAGTCATGAAGTGAAATTCATGTTTTAAGATGTCCTCTAAAGAAGGACACACAGTTTACACATGCATACTCAAGCTACGAGATAAAGAACTGTTGGTGGAACTGAAAGTATCATGCGGACTGAGGCGATATAGAGTAATATAACAGGATTTCACAATAATATAACTGGTTACACAGCAATACAGGCAATTCTTTTGAGCACTTTCCTACCTGCTTCTTTAAAGTTACAAGCTACTAAGTGCAGTTAGGAGTGTGTCAAGCCTGGAGTAGCAACAACAAATGTATGTGCATTTATAGTGAGTAAACTAGACCCCAGATCAGGCTTGTAATGAAGATTTCAATCCTGCCTTTCATGTGAAGCAAAACACTTCCTCAGTGTAGCTTTTCATAGCAGAGCATCCAACCCAGGTATTTTTTCAGCAGGATAATGCTCACCCACACACCGCAAGTTTCCCAGGAAAGTCTCCGCTAGATTGAAATATTTACTTGGCCTGTTTTGGTCTCCAGATTTTTTGCCAATCAAGCATACCTGGGTGGTGTGCAGTATCTACAGGCCCAGCTGCAGCATATGCTGGCTATAGGATGCCACATGGAACCTACACATCTCTATGCCCAACTGTATCTCATCTTGTATCCAGGCTATAGACAGCCCAACAGCCTCTTTTCAGTTGTATAGTTTTTCTCAGTAAACCTATTCTTTAATTCTAATATTGTGATTACTTAAGTTTCAATATATCCCCACAACTTATTCTTGGTGTGTTAGTAAGAAGTAAAAGCACAAGAGATCTTACCATATGTGGCAAAAAGGTAGCAGAGCACAGCCCTAAGGTCTTTATTCTGTGTGAGGCCGTTCACCACGTCAGCTAGACTACAAGAGCCATAGCGGAAGAAGTAGGAAAGACGATTGAGCAGCCCTGTGTAGGCCAGGAACTTCGCAATCGGAGCAGGAATCAGCTTCAATGCACCCATTGTCCAAACACTTTCAGCACATTTCTGAAATAGTAAAAAACAAGAAAAATGGAAATTAGTAACAACTGGAGACGTTTTTTAAGACATTTCATCATACTGATTATATTACACTATATGGACAAAAGTGTTGGCACACTTGCTTATTTAGTGTTTCTTCCTAAATCAATGTTGGAGTGTCTCTTCTGTCCAGAAAAGGATTTCTGCAAGATTTTGAGGATTATATTGCTCTCTGTGACAATCCAAAATTAATGAGGTCAGGGTGTCAGGTATTTGGTAGCCCACCTCATTACCACTTCCCTAACTCTTCCAAACTATTGGATGGAGCACAATCATTCCAGAGAACACGGTTCCATACACAGCTCTACAGCTCAATGCTAGGGCACTTAATACCCCTCTAGCCCACACCTAGCATTAGGCCTAGTGCTAATAGTTTCATCTTTGTCTGCGCTTAAGAGAGTTCAATACTTTGGCCAAGCTGTGTGTGAACATTTGGACATCTGTTTCAGCTATGGGTACATCTGAATAAATTAAATCAATCAATTAAATTCGTTCTGATTCAACATTTACACAGTTTACTATAGTTTAATACTCCACACTGATCATAATAATCAACTGGATAATTTCTAAAACAGAAAATTCTATTTAAAACAAATGTGCATTTTTATGATTAGAGCTTTGTTTGTTTAAAAGCAAACTTTAACCTCCCATTTTTCACAGGTCATCTACCTTAACCAGATCAACAAACTCATCAATGGCCTTCTCCTCCCCTGGAAAGCACTTCTTCAGCTCCCGTGTGAATCGGTCTCTACCATAGTACATCTGGTAAATGCGTCGATTCTCCGGAGGCCCCAGGACCACCTTATCAAAAGGGTTGTCTAGCTTTGCCCACTGTAACTGGCCATTGGTGAGTTGGTCCGATATGCATCGTAAAGGCTCGTTCTCCAAGAGGTCACCAATGTAGTGTATACCTGAATTAAGACAGTGATATATGAGGCATGTTAGATGGCCAATGTAAGAAAATGAATGCAAACTAAGTAGCCAGGTGTCATTATCAATGTTATTAAAATGAATCACATCATATTTAATAAATAAATATTATAGTAATTATACACTAACAAAGACAAAGATAAAGCTGCACCCAGAAGGAAGTATCAACTTGCAATGCTATTCAGAATGAAGATAAAGGTTACCAGAAAAAATAAATGATCACAAATTTCTAATGACCAACTCTAGGTCATATACATTGAGCTACACATACAGAACAAGTGTGTGACACATGTGTAACACAACATGCCAGATGTCTGAGCATGGAGTTGTAGATGTTCATAATGGTGTCAGGTAGGTGTGGGGTGTTGACAGCCTTTCCAACAATTTCCCCCACATATTTTCTATCAGGCACAGGTCTGGCAATCTGGCTGGCCATATCACAGTCTCTGTGTGTTTAAGGCATGCTCTATAGATGTCAGCAGTATGTGGATGAGCATTGTCCTTTTGCAATAGCTCAACAGAGTGTGCGTTCACAAACTGCAGCAACATATGACAAACTATTCATCTTGGAGATAACCACCGTGCTTACACAAACAGATTAGTTGGTCATCTCCACCAAGACAAAGCAGGTCTCATCATTGAGGATGAGACCATGACAGTCTGACACTACCCACCAAGTTTTATTTCTGTTGGATGATTTAGCAATAAGTTTATATTAGCAACTAGAGAAGGGCATTTCCTGAAGCTTGCCCAGCTTAAGTGATTTTCACGTTCAGGTTGTTACTAGGCATTTGCTACAGGTTAAAACATATACAGTAAGAGACAGTATATGCAATTTTCTAAGTGGTTGCAATGGTACTACTCTCTAGTTGCAATGGTATTCTAGGTCATTTCTATTTTATTTGTAGCTGGTGGTTATGATGTTGCAAAGTGATGTTATGGTGGTTTCTGTGTGGCTGCTATGGTGTTGCATGTTAGTTCCTATGGCATGATTTCATGATGCATTGCCAAACCCCTAGTAGTGGATTGGAGATATTAGTATTAACAGGCTTATATAGTATCTTTTAAATTGTATACATTGACTTAAACTGCACTTGATAAATGATAAAGCCAACCAGACTATTTAAGACTGCTATTCAAATGGTCTCCGTTCTGATTGGCTACATTGTGATGTGCCCTGTTCAGAAAGCAATATGAGCTTAAATGTACAGAACAATTCTGCTCTTAGCTGAACAGGTTGATATGGGCAAATGCATTGTTTTTGTGATATCACAATAACCAATCGTCATTCTCACCAATGTCAAACTCGTAGCCTTTCTCTGAGAAGGTGTGGCAGCATCCTCCAGCCTTGCCGTGCTGTTCAAGCACCAAAACCTTCTTTCCAACCTTCGCCAGCATAACAGCAACACCCAGCCCACCAACTCCACTGCCAACAACAATGGCATCGAGGTTCTGAGGGACTTTACTTGCCAAAAAGCCTGCAGACAAGAAAAGAAGAACACAAGGAACAAGAAAAGTCCAGGTCACATTAATTTCATTTTCTTATGAGAATGGTTTGCAGACAATTCAAATCATGCATTTGACACCAGAACCAGAAAGCAGTTAATCAGCCAAGACAGATAATACTAACAAACATTTTACAACTGTTGATATGTGGTGAAGCCATCTTGGATTCTTAAAGTAGAAATCTAGTGTGAATTTGTCTTGGGGTGTAGAGAAACATGATAACGAGTGGAAACTTTTGTCAAATAGCCCACCTTCATTGCCCCAGCATTACAAAATACAGGGCTTTTAAATAACGCTCCAAACAAGTTTACAATGCTGAAGATATGGGCTTATTGTTAAATCGCCATTTTACACCACTGACAAGCTCAAAGCAGCTCCATTCTTTATTGATAGAAAAAAAATACAACAATTAAAAAGTATTAAAAACTATTGAGATTTTTGGTAACAGCTGGAATTCACACCAAATTTTAAAAAATAATAATAATATTTAAAAAAAAAAATGATTTCTTTGCACAGGCAATGCATGTTGGCCATTCAGGTCACTTAATTAACACACCCTCTGAGATGCCCCATTATAATATTTTTATAGTTTTACCATATTTTGCACTATTTATGAATAATTGTCCACTGTTTACATCTCTACAAATATGCACTGCTAAATAATTATATAACTGTTACTTGCACTGTCTGTATGGCTGTCATCAGTCATCTTCTCAATAAGCACCTTTTATTGTAAATATATTATAGGCAAACTTCAGATCCCAAACATGTCTGAACAATTAATTGGAGATAATCAAAATTAATTTGATTTGTACAGAACTTTTTTTTACTTTTTTAAAGCTCCTTGGATATTACAACTAACTGTACAAAAAAAAACTACAAAGTCCACAACGCTTTGCAAGAGCACCATGCTCTCTGAGGTCACAAACACAACTGTCAAAGAAGGAAATGAAACTAATTCTGTGTAAAAGTGATTTAATCAGTTATGCACTGATTTGGTTTAGAAATACTCATAAATAAGACATAATATTGCACTTTTTTACACATAAAGAAAAAATCTGATGATTAATAAATCGTTTATATGATGAGTTATGTGCAGGATGGTTATTTACTTATGGGGTTTTGTATTTTTCCATCGCCTCCAGTTGCTGTACTACACATATCCCTGTTCTGGGTAATCCTAACCACAAGAACCAACAGTTAGAACTGAAATACTGCATTATTTATGAGAAGAGCGCACATGAACAACACCAGGTAGTTTTAACTAATGGGATTTTTTTTACATTTTTTTACAACACAAACTTTAGGATTTTTGGGAGCGTGTCAGTAAAACAAACGCGTATAAACATATTTTACACTGATTATATTTTAGTCAGTTGGCTAGCTAGCCAACTATAAATTTACACTGCACTCTACACTCTCTTTTAAGAGACGAGGCTGAAGTTAAGAGCTTATTTTAAGGATTAATACATGCGACTGATGCTTCTTACGGGCTAAAAAACAAAATAGGTGCTCTCTTTTGGTGACAAAAAAAGAGCAGAAGCAAACAAACAAAACACAAGTCGTAGCTGTATTTGAAGGCAGCACGAGTCCCACAAGGCGCTTAATACAAATACTACCTAACACACGTGACGTTTACGTACAGTATGTGTCAGACAGGTAGGCTGCTAGGTAGCTAAGAAGCTCTGTATGTATACTGTTTTTAGTATTTAGCTTCTTATGGGGACTCAAGCTACTTTTAAGTACAAGTCAGAGTCCAATTTGGTGTTTATGTGTGTGTGCAGTTGTTGACCTTGTTTCAGCACTTTGCCCCTCTCCTTCTTGTCCACAACCATCGGCTTCAGCGGCTCCCGGGTGTCGAACTCAAAAGGGTTCGGTCCGCTCGAGCCCAGCACATTTTTGAGCAGTAAAAAGACGCCCAGAACGGCGCAGACCAGCCCGACCGCGAGCCACATCTTTGCTGCTGCTGCTACTGCTTCCTGCGCGTGCCCACGCGAAGCTCGCACTACAGCCCAGGCGCGTGATTCGTCCACGCGATCAGGCAACAAATCAAAAGGTCAAATTAATCATAATCACCACTAATTAATGCAGGCACTTATAGTTATTCATTATAGGTGAGGTCACAGCAACAGAATACTCTGGAATAGAATAAAAAGAAAGATAGATGATCACAAGCCATCAAACCAAGCTGAACTGCTTGATTTTTTGAACCAGGAGTAGCATAAAGTTATCAAACAGCAGTGTGTAGGACTGGTGGAGGAGAGCATGCCAAGGTGCATGAAAACTGTGATTAAAAACCAGAGTTATTCCACCAAATATTGATTTCAGAACTTTTAAATCTTTATGAATATTAACTTGTTTTCTTTGCATTGTTTGAGGTCTGAAAGTTCAGCATCTTTTTTGTTATTTCAGCTATTTCTAATTTTCTGCAAATAAATGCTCTAAATGACAATATTTTTATTTGGAATTTGGTAGAAATGTTGTCCATAGTTAATAATAATAAAACAACAATGTTCATTTTACTTACACAAACAAACATATACCTAGCAAAAATATAGCAAAATCATAGAAATTGATTCAGAAACTGAAGTGGCCTCATTTTTTTCCAGAGCTGTATATGCTCATATCTATTCTATTCTGATGAGTTCTATAAACTGACATATTACATCAAATTACAGTTTATGCTGAAACACCATTTTTAACGTTTTTGAATTAGGAGTAATGAAACTTTCACAAGATATATTGATTTTCTTTTTTGTTAAAGCCTAACATAGCTGCTGTGTTATCATTAAACCTTTACACTCTGCTGATGTATTAATAAAAATGTTAACACACAGCCGCTTTATCAGTAAACGTCATTGAACTTATCTGTTTTATTAGTAAAAAACACAGCTGCATTATTATTACTTAACCTTTACAGACATTGTGATGTCTGATTATTTTTTGTGATACCTTTTAACGACATAAAATAAATCCCCCATCAACCCAGCCTTATTCATTTTATGATTAATTTATGCAGTAAACCATGAAAGTCCAAAATGGCCACCTACTTTTTCTTGCCACTGTATACTATAACCATTCTTTAACTAATGTTTGTAGAAACATGTCTATGTGCTTGGTTTTATACACCTGTGGCCATGGAAGTGATTGGAACACCTGAGTTCAGTGATTTACATTGGTAAGTGAATACTTTTGGCAGTAAAGTGTATTATCTTGGAAAGGGAATATAGCTAAAAAGGACTACAGATATAATTATTTTTATAAAGATATGTAATTAAAAAGATTCAATGTTTTGTTCAACTAGATTTTATAGAAACATCTACCACATCATTATTTTAAATGCTCTCTTTCATCTCTCTTAGTTGACAGCAAAAGATTTCCCTCCTCATGCATTCTGGCAGCCTTTTGTTTGAGGTAGAAAATCATAATTGTATGTGTTTCTTCAGTGACCTTCATTCAGTCAAATTACACATAATAATATCAGACATCCCAAGTTGCAAAAATTTATTTCAGGCAGGTACCTCGGACCTGGACTTGGACAATCCCTCCAATCCTGACTAGCAAGCATAAGGGAGCCGTTATCAGGGCCGCTGCTAAGGTTTTGGAGGCCCTAAGCATAACTGGTCAGGGAGCAGGCAACACCACTGAACATGAAGTAATCAAAACTATTTAAACCTTTATCATCGAAGTTACTCACCAGAAAGGGATGCATGGGCCTCATCTTTCTGCTTCTTTTTCTTCTTCTCAGCTCCAGACTCAAACCGTCGCGTCATAGTTGAATTACCATTTAGTAGCAACTTCGCGCGGTGAACTTGTCTCCTGCCAAACTCAAGTAGCGTTGCTACTTTAGTTAGGACTAAGGTTGCCAGATAAGTTACGATTTTTCATCCTATTTGTTTATTTTATTTTAGGTTTTTAACTTACACAAATATTGCACTGGACAAGTTTTTGTATAGAATGGCCACATACACTTTAAAAATGGTTAAACATGCGCAAGATTTAGCGCCTCCATGCATTTTTTGATTATTTATTTGACTGGAAAATGTCACATCTGGCAACAACCAACAGAGCAAACCGAGCCGTGCCATTTCAGGCAATAGGGGTGGGGGCATTATATTATGCACAAAAATAATAACGTGCCGCTTTTAAGTAGTAGAGTAGGTGCCCCATGCAATGTTTGACAAAAAAGATGAGCGTATCATAAATAATTCACATTGGGTTTTAAATTTAATAATGTCATAATTTCAACACATTTCATTCTCAGTCAATTTGGCTCCCTGCAACTGCAAAATGGTTGAGGCTGGCTGCGTTGTCTGCGTATGCAGAGCGGCGGCCCTGGCCGTTATCAATATGCGGTAGACTCCCGCAACTTCCGGGAGACTTGGGAAGTCTGTAATATTTGTCTTGCAGCGTTGCTACAGACCAACAGTTATGCATTTAATATTGCATATTATTACCCAAGACTTATTTAGAGGTGTGCCTACTACTCAAAATTGAAAATGTAAAACTCAATATGATCAATGAATTATTTTTGTCATAATAGTCTCTCTTATTTTCTTTCTCTGAAAGCAGCAATTTTTTGAAGGAATACAAAGACTTCTTGGGAAACACAAAAGTGAGAATAGTTGTCTATTTTGTGTTCTCTTTTGCTTGTAAAAACACTTTCTCATTCAGTAAACGTCAGTCCTAATTCTCTGTCACACAAAAACATTTAATATTTTGACATAATAAGAAAAGTGAACTTAAGAATCTGGCAGTTTTTCTTTATACAACCCATAATTTTACAAAAAGTTAAATTAAGCAATAGAAAGGCTCCAAAATTACTACAAATATTTTCACACTGACTTCCATTAAAAGTTCTTTCAATTTTAGAGATGCAAGTTTTTTTTATGATGGGGAAAATGCAGGAAAACACTTTAAAATGTATATATGCAAGTCAATTATAGACTTTGCAGTAACACTGTGTATTTCAGTTCTTTCTGACCACTCAGATCAGTTTTATGTTCAGCTTTCAGACTATGGCAACAAGACTTTATAACTTAATGTAGTTTACAATATGATTACAGGATTATTCAAACAACTGATTATTATTATGTGCCAGGAGATGAAAGGCAGTACAGTTGCTATTAAATTCAATGACCTTTGACCTAGCTGGCATTTTCTTGATTCGCTGGTTAATGATTGAAAGATCTGGTACTGGGGCGCACATTTAATCTGCAGTTGCTAAATAAACTTTTAGTAAAACACAAATTAATAATTACATTTATATTTATGGCATTTATCAGATGCTCTATCCTAGGGCTGGACAATAATTAAGTTGGTGTAAAATTAACCTACAATTTCTCCTATTAGAAATGAATGAGCTGAATATTGGCCTAACATTTTATTCCACACTCACTAGCCAGGGCATTGACCATCAGTTAATTTTGAATTTCATTTGAAAATCAAGGAAGCAGAGTGGAGAGACACACAGTCCAAGCTGCTTGTAGTCTAGTGTGAAGTTTCCACAATCAGTGATGGTTTAAAGAGACATGTCATCTGCTGGTGTTGGTCCACTGTGTTATATCAAGTCCAAAGTCAGTACAGTGTCTGCCGAAAGATTTTACAGCATGCTTTCCTCTGCTGACAACTTTTATGGAGATGCGGACTTAATGTTCCAGCAGGACTTGGCACACTGCGCACACTGCCAAAAGTACCAATTGGTCTAATTTTCTGAGACACTGATTTTGGGATTTTTATTGGCTGTAAGCCATAATCATCAACAATAAAAGAAATAAACAGTTAAACTATATCACTATGTGTGTAATACATCAATAATAATCTATAATATATGAGTTTTACATTTTGTACTGAATTACTAAATTAAAATGAGGTGGGAGTGGGGTTAAACTATGGAGCTAAATTAGTGCCAAAACTACGCAAATAAAGAAAACGTATTCTGTAAATATGATACTACTTGCAAACAAACACAACACGTTTTACAAATACAAAACTCGACTATCTAACACACACGGTGTGTTTTACAAACACAAAACCTGATGGTTGTAAATATATATGTAAACTTCAAACAAATACACAGCTGTTTTCTAATACATTGCTCTTTACAAACATTACACGTTTTACAAATGCAAAAAGCAAGTAGAACATGATTTTCAAACATTACCGTGTCATGATTCACGAACACGCACAGCCCATTTGTAAATCACGTGACTTTTGGCACACTTTTAGCAGTCGCAAACTCGTGTTGAGATTTTCTCACAAATACACCCCAACTCTACAAATGCATCGCTCCAGAACAGCAGGTGGCGCTGAGGGACACTCCACAAGCTGTGGCTGCACAGCAAAGCACGCCCCGCTTCCAGCGCTCCCCAGTGCATTAATTTACACTGATTAAGGTCTTTAATACATCTATAATAATCACAATAATCACATTTTATACCCGATTTATACACGGTTTGGTTTGTTACAGATAGCAGAGATGTAATTAAGATATAGGACGCTGTTACACATTACAAATATGAGCTTTCATGCTGAAATACTTTATATTATGCTCTTTAACAAAGAAAGAAAAAAATATTAATTGGTGTTTAAATTAATTAGATAGATAGATAGATAGATAGATAGATAGATAGATAGATAGATAGATAGATAGATAGATAGATAGATAGATAGATAGATAGATAGATAGATAGATAGATAGATAGATAGATAGATAGATAGATCTGGACAAAATAAAAGACCACTTAAAAATGGTATAAAAAAAAAATCTATGATTTTACCAAATTGAAAACCTCTGGAATCTAATCTACAATTCTTTGCATTATTTGAGGTCTAATAGCTTTGCATATTTTTTGTTATTTCAGCCATTTCTCATTTTCTGCAATAATGCTTTTAATGACAATATGTTGAAATACTCTGTATTATGATCTATCTATCTATCTATCTATCTATCTATCTATCTATCTATCTATATATATATAATATTAAACTCCAATTAATATTATAAAGAGCATAATATAAAGTATTTCAGCATGAAAGCTCATATTTGTAATGTGTAACAGCATCCTATATCATAATTACATCTCTGCTGTTTGTAACAAACCAAACCGTGTATAAATCGGGTATAAAATGGTAGAGTTAAACACATTAATCAGTGTAATGGGGAGCGCTGGAAGCGGGCGTGCTTTGCTGTGCAGCCACAGCTTGTGAAGTGTCCCTCAGCGCCACCTGCTGTTCTGGAGCGATGCATTTGTAGAGTTGGGGTGTATTTGTGAGAAAATCTCAACACGAGTTTGCGACTGCTAAAATTGTGCCAAAAGTCACGTGATTTACAAATGGGCTGTGCGTGTTCGTGAATCATGACACGGTAATGTTTGAAAATCATGTTCTACTTGTTGTTTATTGCTTTTTGCATTTGTAAAACGTGTAATATTTGTTTGTAAAGAGCAATGTATTAGAAAACAGCTGTGTATTAGTTTGAAGTTTACTTATATATTTACAACCATCAGGTTTTGTGTTTGTAAAACACACCGTGTGTGTTAGATAGTCGAGTTTTGTATTTGTAAAACGTGTTGTGTTTGTTTGCAAGTAGTATCATATTTACAGAATACGTTTTCTTTATTTGCGTAGTTTTGGCACTAATTTAGTTCCATATTAAACCACTAAGTCCTAACGGAATGACAATCAGTTGATTTGGGTGAGGAGTGATACCAACTGACTAGTAGTTCCTTGGAAATAAATTATACTTATGAATACATTTAGTTTGCTGAAACTTATTCTCATTCCACACGTCCCCCACACTTCCTAGAAACTAAAAGGCAATATACACTGGCCGAAGAAAATAAACGCAACACAATCGTTTTTGCTCCCTTTGTTGAAGAGTTAAACTCAAAAATCTAAAACATTTCTACCTACACAAAATGCCTTTTTTGCTCAAATAATGTTTACATATTTGTCTACATCTGTGTTAGCACTTCTCCTTTGCCGAGATAAACCCTCCATCCACTTCACAGGTGTGGCATATCAACAGCATGATTATAGCACAAGTGTGCCGTCTCCAAAGGCATTTTAAAGAATCTGGCTGTACATCCAATCGGCCCAACAACTACAGACCACGTGTAATCACGTGCATGCGCAACATCTTACGCAAGAACTGTGATTAATAAAGAAATACTTGGCGTGAAAAAGAGCGTATATTTAAGCAAAATTTTATGCATGCGTTTCCCTTCAAAAGATTGCGGAGGGAGCGGGAAGTAGTGACATCATGTGGTAAAGCACGGAAATGCAGGTACATGCTCACACTTTGCACATACTGCATAAATCACATGTGTCAAACACAAGGCCCGCGGGCCAAATGTGGCCCGCCACGTCTTTTTATGTGGCCCGCGAGAGCTTGTAAGATCTTAGTGTCTATAATAAATAAGTCAGAAGCGTTCTTTGACCAAAAAATACATTTCCCACAATGCTTGTCGATTGTATTACCCGCAAAGTTACGGCTTACTGCCACTACACGGCAGTGTAGTCATTGATGTGGAAACCCTGCCGGAGGGAAGGTGTAACTTCGCGGGTGGAATTGAGACATATAAATGTTTATCCCATAATGTCCAGAAAAAGAGAAGTTGATGCAGACGGACGGCTGTGCTTCAAGGCGAAAGACCGGTATGCCTTTTGTGTTACTGACCAAAATAAACGCTTTTTAGGAGAGATATAAGTTCTGTGTAAATATTTATAAGACAATAGCTGACAAAATCTGTTTTAATGACGTTAATAAACATCACTGTGACAGCGCTAGTCGCAGTTTCACCGCAGCAAAGTACGAGGACGTGAATCACTTATCTAACCAGCCTTTACTGATTTCTGCCCTCAATAACCCTTTCAATAACCTCCAATAGCCTTTAATAGTCTTCAGTAGCCTTCAACAGTCTAACCTTGCAGCCGTGGTGTGTCCACTAAACTCCTGAGGTTAGCAGCGCGATAACTGACCTGTTTATAATGTAATCCCAGCAGTGACTCATGCTCTAAACGGCTGCTGTTAGCTGATTGGGCTGTAAGATGAACTGTAGAGAGCTGTATTATTCGGTTACAAAAATCTTTATTTCATACACAGAAGAACTTAAAAATTTTAAAAACGCTCCAGACTGGCTGAGCTGAGCCCTGTAGCCCGTGGCTGGGCTGTAGCTCTGACTCAGTAAAGACTGCGGACTTGTGGTGCTGCTGCTGCAGCTCCCACTAGTGGTTGGATGAGGAACTGCTAAATCTGAGGAAATGCTATGTTCTTAACAGCTCACAATTTTTGATTTTATATTTATTAAGCCTTATTTCAGTTAATAATTTCAAAGTTAATATAACTTGATGTCATTTCTATTCACTTGAATAGTTTGGTTCTTGATTGATGGAGTTTTTGGATTTCATGACATGACAAATTAAAAGGATTTATGTTAATAGAGCAACAAGCAAACATTTTTTCCATGCAACTGTAATATTTGATTGAATAAATAATATATTGAGAGTTATTTAACATTAAGGAGTAATTACATTCATTTACATATATTACATTTGGTTACATTTTATTACATTTATAAGTTACATCTGGCCCTCGGAGGACAGCCAATATGCCAATGTGGCCCTCGGCCAAAATGAGTTTGACACCCCTGGCATAAATCATATAAAAATATAATAAAATATAAATATACTTGTTCAAATATATTTTGTCTGCATATATAAAGTTTCAATGCTTGCCATATCTTATTCCCCTCTTATTAGTTTTATGCTAACTTGTGTATTTCACTTGTAGTGTATTTAAATTTTATTTGTATTATCTGGTTTGTTTTATTTCACAACTTAAAAATCAAAAGGCGCTATATATAAAAAAATATATATTATTATTATTATTAACATTGTAGATTTGAAGAATCATTAAGGTCATAAAACGTTACTGAATCAGGCAATAAATAAATATTTACAGGTGTTCACAACCTTTGGAAAAGTTTTTTAAATCACTTTTGTTTAACCTCTGTAACAGTTTGGGTTCTGGAGTTATCATTATTTACTGATCCAGATACATGTGGGCTAAAACCACCCAACAACACATCCTTCAGCTCGACCTCTGAAACAAGGACTTCTACTGCGCAGTGTCCATAATTTTACTTCTTTGCGGCGCGTTTCTCCGTTATCCTGCTCAGGATGAATGATGTGTATGTACTTTTATGGGTTAATCTGGGCAGTATGAAGGCATAATACGAGGCTTGGTCAGCTGCGCACATGTTTAAGCAGGTTGTCATTTATAAAGAGGAAACTGATTTTTTGGTTGTAAGCTATTACCTGGTTTTTGTGCATGCGCACACTTTCACTCCAGAGGCTAAGCAGAGTTTTATAAATGAGGCCCCAGGACCTACACACCTACTCCAGCATCACCTTCCAGATCACCTAAGACCAGCCACCCGGACAGTTTCTGCAATAATCGATTTGCATAACCAAAGAATTTATGCACAATCTGTCAGAAACCGTCTCAGGGAAGCTCATCTGCATGCTCGTCAACTTCACTGAGGTCTCCACCGCAATGCAGTTTAATGTCATAATCAATTTGAGTGGGCAAATGTGTATATTCGATGGCGCCTCACATTACAGATGAATTCCAGTTTTCACTTGGTGAGCAGTTTGCGGCATTCCAATTTCAACATTGTGAATCTCGTGGCACATCATGGTAGCGGTGGGTTATGGTATGGACAACAAACACATTGCATTTTATTGATTATATTTTGAATGCATAGAGATACTCTGATGAGATACTGTGGCCTGTTGATGTGTCACTCATCCACAACCATCACCTCAGGTTGCAACATGATAAAGCACACCCCTGTGTTGCAAGGATCTATTCACAATTCCTGGAAGCTTAAAGCATCCCAGTTCCTGCCAAGATCCAGCAACTTTGCACAGCCATTAAAAAGGAGTGGACCGACATTCCACAGGCCAGTCAACAACCTGATCAACTAAGGAGAGAGGTTGTACTATGTGAGGCAAATGGAAGTCAAACCAGATAATGACTGGTTTTCTGACTGCCCCAAACCCCCCACTGCAATGAAACTGCGCATTCCAGAGTGTCCTTTTATTGTGGCCAGTCTAAGGCACACCTGTGCAACAATCATGCTATCTAATAAGCATCTTGATATGCCACACCTGCGAGGTGGATGGATAGTGTATCTCAGGAGAAGTGCTCACTACCACAGATGTAGACAAATTCATGAATAATGTGAGAGAAAAAAGGCATTTTGTGTACACAAAAAGGTTTTGGATATTTAAGTTTAGCTCATGAAAAATAGGAGCGCACACAAAAGTGTAGTAAAATTACAGTTTCTAAAAAAATAATAAATAAATAAATAAATGAAAAATCAGATACAAGTCAGCATTAAAAGGCAGCTTCATATAGTCTGCAAGACAGTACAAAACCGACACAAAAGTTTAGTGCAAACTTTGACATGCATATAGTTAAATTTTTACTGCTTCATTTTCTAAATGGTTAAAGATGTCCCTCTCTCGTGCCTTTTTTGCATGAAAAGCTGACGACACATTTCCTTTTTGTAAAAGCAACATAAAAGACAGTTTATTAATCTGCCAAATAAACAAAAACAACCACAAGGCACAGTGTAAATTCTATGTAACTGCAGCACAAAGAATGTGTTTAAAAATACCTCAGTTATAAACACGCTGCAACACTCACAGCACATTCCCAAACATCCATGACTGAAAAGCTTAGATCATATTTGTTTAGGCCATACTGTACATATTTAAATTATAAAACAACACACACTTGTCATTCTAACAAAGCATTTCCAAAGAAGTAAAGAAATAACAGCTACTTCAAAGCTTCTTACTCATTATCAGGTGTAGTGGAGATAAAACACACAATTAAAGCAACAGTCTATATACCTCTCTGGTCAGAATGTGTAATTGCACCGAACATGTGGAAGAGTACTTTTAATGCAGATTAATGTAAATAAATTGCTGTGTGGTTTTCTGTGTTTGAGTACATTGTTTTGTACATTTGTACCAAAGGTGTCAAAACTGGGTTGATTTCAGACCACAGCTCTGCAGACTTAAGTGTTTTTTATGTATTAAATAGGACCGGTTTGAACTCAACAGTTAAATTGGAAAGGCATTCTTTGTGCGCTACATTTGGAGTAGAGAGAAAACCACTTTTTTTTCTACATGTGACTAGTCTACCAGGAATCTGATAAATTTATTGAGGTTCTACAATATTACATTGTATGTAGCAGGTTTACCTACATAAGGAATAAAGTGCCATAATTCTGATACACACACTTTGTGTGTAATTAAACAGTGCACATACAGGAATCCTTTTGTTTGGTTACAATTTGTAAGGCAGCACTAATTCAATATTAAAAAACATTATGTTATGGTTATATAACGTGGATTCCATATAAAAGTTTCAGTCAGTTAGCGAGTTCTAGTATAAATATACTAGAAAAAAAAATACAACTTCACCCTTCCCTTTTACTTGTTTGAAGGTCCACGGCACCAATCAGAACTGAAGCTCAGCTGGATTCAAATGCATCTTTCCACTGTTGCAGTGCTCCACAGTGTGTGAGTGCGAGTTGTTTGATTACTGGGGCTTCTTTTTAGCATATTTGCGTTTCCTGCAGAGCTTCATGACGTCCAGGTACAGGTTGCGGTTGAGGATCGTAGAGCCGCAGATCATTGCGCCAGCCAAGGCGCCAGCATAACCACAGGAGAACAAATCTTGGCCTGGAAATGGAAAAATAAGCTACAGTTAGATTAAAGCTTGCTGTACCTTGTTGACCAGCAATGTAGGAAAGTTATGAGGTGTTACCTTGTGAGTAAGCCTAAACACTGGCCAGAATGTTCAAGGCAAAGCAACATAAATTATTGAGTGTTGAGTCTGAGCGAGGACTGATAATGAGTGCTAAATGGATGGCATATTGTATTTCCCATGTTGTGTTGCGTTGTATTTAAATGAGAATATATTATAGTAGGTAATAGGGGTGTGCCATATCGTATCGTATGCAATAATAACGCCAACATTTTTGAATATGGTGAACGATATTATACCCAGAAATATGGTGCGATATATATATCACCCACCCCTAATTATCACATCAGGGTGCTACTTTTTGCTGTTTTTAGCAAAAGAATAATTCACACTGTTCTCATTTCCCATTATATATCTACTAGAGACAGATTATATCAGTCAAGATTCATTTATTTTACTTTAATCCTGGATATATGGAGATATTTGGAGTGCATTATTAGTATTAAGACATTCTGGATTATTGACTTCTGTTACAAATCTGTATACATTTTTTTATATCTCAGTTAGGGGTCATATCATATTGTATGCAGTAATAAAATTTAAATTTTCATTTTGTTGCAGTTGTGTATTCTTGACATATTTGTTTTTTTTATTTTATTTTTATAGTGTTTTGTCATATCGCCAATAGTATTAATGCGAAAATACCAATAAAAATCTTGATCTTATTTTAGGGCCTTATTTTATCACCCATCCTTATTAGGCATTACCACACACAGTAGACAGTGCAGTCAGTGGTTAGGATTGTGACCTGCAGTGTCTCGCTAGAAATTTCAGTGTGAACAGGCAAGAAACTCTGGCATAAATCACACCTTTATTCAAAGCAAGAGGGCCCCACATGCATATCTGCAGCAATTTTGGGCTTTCATAAGGACTTCATAGGATTTAATACTAGTTCCATGTTACATGACCTCATTTGTAGCAAGTCATTACAAGTCCTTGTTTAAGGCTAATAATTAACATCCATACAATTACCAACCTGTGAGGTACAGATTCTTGACGGGCGTCTGTGGTCTCATGGAGATGCAGTATTCTGAACTGAAGCGAGCAGTGCCGTGGTCAACTCCATAGATCTCTCCTTTAGGAGCTGCTATGTAGTGCTGGTTAGTGAGGGGAGTGCCTGCATCCATGTACTCGATCTGCGAAGAGGAAGACACGTTTAAAAGACACAAAAAAAAATTCAACATTTCTACTTAAAACAAGCAGAATTAAAAAAAAAATAATAATAAATAAATAAATAAATACATAAAAGTTTGCACGGTCCATACCTTATCCTTGGTCTTGGGGTACAGCTGATACACCACTTCCAAAATGGACTGTATGAGACTCTCCTTTAGTTCCTTATAGTCAGCTGACCTGTTGGTCACCTTGTCATCTTTCCATTCCTCGAACCAGGAGTAGGGGGCAAAGCTCACCATAGTCAGCGTGGATTTACCTGGAAAAGGTAAAGTCTCTGTCAGTACTTAAAATTAAATAAAAAAATCTTGATTGGTCAAAATAGAGCCATCATCCATAGGGCTTCAAGACTAATATAGCTAATACAGATGGACCAATTGGGCTTGTATCGATCTCCAATCATTTGTTTCAATCAATTTGATGTTTGCTGATACTAATGGGGAGCACAGATTGGTGCCACATTACCCTTTTTTTTAGGAAAACTTTTACTTTTTTTAGTAAACACGAGCAGGGTTTTGTTTTATAATCTATTGTGTAAATATATTGTCTTCAAAAAATATATATTGGAATCAACCTCAAAGCTCCAGCTGAGAGAGCCATGAATTTCAGTACAGAACCGCACTGTGGAGCTTGGAATGCAAACACAACCAAACAGCTCTAAAGACTCCATTGTTTTGGGGTGAAACCTTTAGCTTCCAGACTGTTGCTGCTGTATTCTTGGTGGTGGTTGATTGTGCTCTGTATCGTTTATTGTTTTGTAGTAATAGAGTTGTTTGTTTTCTCTGCTGTGTTACTGTGCTAATAACTAATCACTGTGTGGGCTTAAAGAGGTATGGGCACTCTCGAAATTGGTCTCTGGTAAGTGGTGTTAAAAATCTTTATTTACTGTCCTCCATGAGACACATTAGTCTTACACATTCTACAAAAATAAAAACTGCGTGAGCTCAGCCCAGCTCAGTTAGTGATTGTCAGCAGTCATGCGCCATCTCCGTAGTTCCTGAGTAGTAACAGAACTGCAGCTTTCTGTGGCAAAGAATCCTCTATACTAAGCCTCTCCAAATGCTGCTATAAATCCTCAATTCGTGAACATGATCTAACCAGTTCGCAGAATCGGCTAAATTAGAGAAATATAGTCCAATGTTCAATCTTCCATTTTTAAATGAAAATCAGCAGATACCAACACACAGTTGATCGATCTTACCAGGCATTCTCTCCTCCCAGGTAGAGTCTTTGGCAGATGGCGAGGCAATAAAAACCAGAGGTATATTCTTCATTCCTTGCTCTCTGTCCTTTTTTGTGTAGCCCTCCATCCTAGTGTGAGAACAGAGAGTTTGACTCACCACATACTATATAACAATTCTCAGTAGATAAAAGAAACAGGGGGCAAACACTCTTCTAACAAAAATAGCAGCACTTGCAGCTCATCAAGGTTGTTCTCAGTAAATATCCAGTAGTTTTTGGCTTCAAGACCCAACTCTTCTTTTGTTCCATCAAGTCCCAGGAAGATGCTGAGCCCACCCTCTCCATGTTTCAACATATTCAGCTGCTTCTGGATCGCTGTTGAGAATGGCAGTTTTTACATTATAGATTTCAAGATTAAAACCACTTTCTTCTTATTATTATTCATTGTACTACATCACAGTGAGCACGTAATACAGACATACAAAACAAGCATTTTTACAATTTTGTATTAGACACAGATGACTACATCAATCAGCCTTAACATTAGCATCGTAAGCCAAATATGGAGTAGCCTCCACCTGTGCTACTACTCACCACTAGATCTGACCAAGCAAGGCTTGGACTCCAAAAAATTTCAAATCATTCTGGGGTATCTTGCTCCAAACTGCTAAAAGCAAGTTCCTTGATATTTGTCCTGCAAGTTGTGATGCATGATCTTAATGATTCACAACATTGAGCGTCATGTTCGCTGGTGGTTGTATCCTTGGAGGACTTTTGCATATACACTACGAATACTATGAATACATACATGTATACATTGCTATGTATGTATATGGACAAAGCTTTTAAAACCAAAAGTATGTGGCAAGGTGAGTTGGAGAAAGTCTTTGTTGGTACTGAGTCAGTGTAAAGTAAGTAAAGTAAGTCTTTGTTGTGAGACAGATAAGAGGTTTATGATGTACTTTGGACTTTTACACTTGCTACTGGCTGTTTAGCAGCCTGATGGCCTGAGGTAAGAAGCTGTCTCAGAGCTGGCTTTTTCTTGTCTCACAGTCTGGCTTTTTTCAATTTAATAAGGTTTTTTTTACCTTCTTTTTAAAGACTGCCTAATCCGTAGACCCCACATCTTAACATAAAATTCAATTAGAGTGGTATCTATTATGTTTATTTTACTGCTTTTTTTCTCACTTGTGAGGTGCGCTAATGTTATTACAGAACAGAGAAGAACATCGCGAAGCTTAATGGGTGTGAATATTAACACCACATCAAATTTTTACTTCGGTTGAATAAAGAAACTTCTGGCAATTTAGATAATGTGAGTCTCTCTCACCTGATGTTGCCTGCACCTCTTTGGGCAGGAGCTTCTGGTAGGTGTTGTAGATTCCAGCATCCGAGATGACCATGGGAGCGTGAATGTGCACCTCCTCATGACCCTTCATAACACTCACCCCTGCAACCAAATCCCACAGCAATGTCAGAAACCTCAGGGATGAGCATCTCTAGGCTTTAGAGAATCAGCCAGTTACAAACAGTTTTGCCTTTAGGCCGTCAAGAACTGTATATTGTCCCAGAAGAAAAATTATAACAAAAGATATTATTGTCATTTCAGGATCATGTTATAACACTGATATTATAAGAACATTGAACTTTAAATAATGTAAATAATTTAAATTATTACATTAATGTTTAAATGTTAATTGCCAATCACTGCAAAGTAGAAACAATAGTCAACATTAAAGGCAGCAAAATAACATCATCCTCACCTACAGTTAATATGTGGACCTAAATGCCACCAACAATTTTTTCCAAACTAAATACCTACACATGGCAGATCTGAACTGAAACTATAAATGTCATCTGTAACCACTTTAGAAGGCAGTACTTCAGCAGGTAAATCTAGTCTGACTCCAAAAGTCTAGACTAGACCCGTCACAATATTCACTATATCGTAAAATACGTCAGTTTCTCTGATTTTGCTATTAATAGGTATATGTTTATATATGAGTAAAATTAACATTGTTGTTTTATTCTATAAACTACCCATTTCTGCCAAATTCCAAACAAAAATATTGTCATTTAGAGCATTTATTTGCAGAAAATGAAAAATGGAAAAATGGAAAATGAAAAAAAAAAGAGTTTTCAGACCTCAAATAATGCAAAGAAAACAAGTTCATATTCATAAAGTTTTAAGAATTCGAAAATCCATATTTGGTGAAAACCCTAGTTTTTAATAACAGTGCATCTTGGCATCATGTTCTCTTCCACAAGTCTTACACACTGCTTTTGGATAACTTTATGCCACTCCTGGTGCAAAGATTCAAGCAGTTCAGTTTGGTTTGATGGCTGTGACCAACAATCTTCCTTTTGATTATATTCTAGAGATTTTCAATTTAGTGTTAAAACTCATAGTTTTAAGTGGTCTCTCATTTTTTTCCCAGAGCTGTATTTTATCGTTATTTATCAGTATTTATTTGTGGGATAATATATTGGCCAAACAAGAGTAGTTATCTTTTATGTTCGTATTTGTTTTTGAAATTACCTATGGCCTCCTTAGCATCGTTGAGGAGGATACGGTTGACTGGAGCTCTGACCAGAACGGCTCCACCAGCCTTCTCTATGATTGGGATCATGTGGTAGGCAATTTCGCTCGCCCCTCCCTTAGGGTACCAAGCACCAGGCAGATAGTGGCACACGAGCAGACTGTGCATGGAGAAACTGGCATCCTTTGGTATGTTTCCTAAACAAACAAACAAAATCAAATTAAATGCAGTAGACAGGCTGTTGGCAAGTGGTTCCTAGAAAGGCAAACAACTGTTTTGGTTACTATATGGTTGCTATAAAGCTTATAGTTTGTAGACACGATGAGAATTTGTAGAATAGCGGCACAGGTGGTTACTGAGGTGCTGCCAATTAGTTTCTGCAGTACTCAATCAAGATATAGGTCATTCATTCTAATGGGAAGAAAAATCGCATTTAATCTAATTAATAAAACACGAAACACGCTATATATGACTATAAAACCAAGGCTTAGCCATTGAGATGCTAGAACTGGAACTAACCAAAATTTCAGAATCAACATTTCAGAAATTTCAGAACTGAATCAAATGTACTTGACTTAAATTAAAGTACTAAAATAAAGAAAGAAAAAGGAGGTCCATACCATATGTCCCAAAGATGTAGCAGAGCACGGCCCTAAGATCTTTATTCTCAGTGAGGCCATTCACCACCTCAGTCAGGCTGCGAGTGCCATAGCGGAAAAAGTAGGATAGAAGATTAACGATCCCTGTGTAGACCATGAGCTTGGCAATTGGAGTGGGAAGAAACTTCAACACACCCATCATCCACACACCAAAGTTACATTTCTGGAAAATGAAGATACATGAAAACACTTATTAGTTCTGCATTATACTTGTTGGGAGTATTTTCTGTTGTTTTAGAATCAAGTTTGATGTCAAACTAATTTGTATTAAAGAGAATGATTTCCCATTTTCCAGTCCAATCCCACTACTGCACTCTGAAACTCTGGTGGAGCTGCACAATTGCATAATTTTTTCAGTTAGTTAAATGTAAAAGCTGATCTTGAGCTTGAATTTGAGGATCAATTTGGTTTTATAACTGTTCATTCAGTCCAAAACATACCCCATGATGTTAAACTAGCTGGGGACCTGCACAGTGTATGTTGCATTTGAGTATGGTCAAACTTGGTCAATACTGGTTGTTCATTTTAAGCAGGTCGATCATGCTTGTAGATCAGTTCGACCATTACAAATTCCACCAAAAATGGGATTGATTTTCTGCAGGTAAACCATCTCGGAACAACAATTAGCATTGCGCTCCAGTGCAGCCGAAACCAGCAGCATTCCATTAAGCCCACTAGCAAAATCACTATATTATGCTTTGCTGGTGAGTTTGCTAGGATGTTGAAAATGTTTAGTATTCAATAAATATTTATCAATTGTAAGTTTTTAACTGTCTTTTCTGTGGAAAGCAACACATGAATACATTTGGGCAATTACATTTATGCAATAGTGAAAAGGTGGCAATTCATTTCAAATTCTGTAAAATTTCAAAATATATATAATAAAAAAAAAATTAAAAAAAAAATCAGTATTTGACCAAATGTTTTATTTTGTTCAGTTGTGCATTTATTATTTTTTTACTAAGGGTTTAATGCAATATGTCAGCATGGTTTTAAAATACAGCTTTCACTACCCTGGTCATGTACATGGTGCAACTACTGCAAAAACAATCAGTTTTTATCTACCCAAAATGGCTACCCAAGACTACTAAGCATAATGATAAGATAAAAGCCAGTATTAACACTGACTATATATAAAAGACTTCCTCCTAAACTTATGCCAAGTGTGCTCGGTTGTGCCATTACCTTAGCCAATCTCATGTATTCGTCAATGGCCTTCTCCTCTCCTGGGAAGCACTTCTTCAGCTCCTGGGCAAAGCGGTGTTTGCCACTGTAGATTGGGTAAATGCGGCGGTTCTCCGGGGGCCCAAGAACCACCTGATCAAATGGGTTATCGAGTGGGTCCCACTGTAACTGGCCATTGGTCAATTGGTCCGATATGCATCGCAAAGGCCCGTTCTCCAGCAGGTCACCAATGTAGTGAATACCTGATCCACAAATACAGGAAATATTGGCAGAGGTTAAAAAAGGCAAGGTAATCAGACAAGTAGACATCAATCCAATCACCAGTCCCTACCATGACTGTACCCCTAGCACCAAAATAACTGACTTAATCTGAACTAAACTGACAGCTATTCAAATGTACTCCAAGTGTGAGAAATGCATGTACTGTTTAAACCAATGTTTTACACACACATAACTTCTACAGCTATTATGTATATAAGATTTCTTACCAACATCAAACTCAAAGCCTTTCTCTATGAAGGTGTGGCAGCATCCTCCAGCACGATCATGCTGTTCAAGGACCAAAACCTTCTTTCCAACCTTCGCCATCATAACAGCAACACCCAGCCCACCAACTCCACTGCCAACAACAATAGCATCGAGGTTCTGGGGGACTCTGCTGGCCAGAAAACCTGCAGACAAGTAAAGAGCACAATGAGTATTTCAAAAAACAGTACAGTTTACAGTTTGC
Source organism: Astyanax mexicanus (assembly GCF_023375975.1). Classification (NCBI taxonomy): domain Eukaryota; kingdom Metazoa; phylum Chordata; class Actinopteri; order Characiformes; family Acestrorhamphidae; genus Astyanax; species Astyanax mexicanus. The sequence goes on from NC_064426.1 coordinate 25,263,594, forward strand.
ACAATTTTAGACAAAAATTAAATTATCAGCTACTCTCAGTGCAGTTCATCTGTCAAAACTCAACGTTGAGTCATTAATGGGTTGAGAACTTAAGAGGAAAAAAAAGACAATAATGAAGCCAGCAAAGAGTATTGAGGCCATGTACACATTATATATTTTACAACAAATTGTACAAAAACTGAATTAATTTGACAGACTTTGTTTGCCAAGATCTGGATTAGGGGTGGGCCATATGGTATTTCTGCAATTGCGATATTTTGGGCGACATGACAAAACAGTTTACCTTTTTTTTTAATAGTTTTATTTCAATTCTTTTTTTTTTCCCATTTTCTTCTCGATTTACAAAGCTATTACACAACCCATTCATTATGACTCCCCCAATCACTAGTAATGCCCCAAAACCAGGAGGGTGCACATGCCTCCTCCTATACCTATGAAGTCATCCATCGCCTCTTTTCATTTGTAAACTAAAGAAGCAAAATGTCAGACACTAAAAACTATACTAACTAAACCCATCTTGGCAGACTGACTGTATCTGGGTTATGTGGCAAATCATGTTTGTGAGACTTCTCCAAAATGTTTCTACAAGTTAAGTACTTTTAAAACTAATAAAACCAGTTTGGACATTAGTAGGTAGCTAAGCAGCTCAAAAAAAATACAGCGTCCATGATGCACTGGGGGCAGAGGAGCAAAATGTGGGACAAAGTTCAAACTTGAAAAGATTTCCTCATATAAGGAAATATACTGGCATAGTTGTGCAATACAGCTAAATTGCCCTTAATACCAGTATTGACTGAGATTTTACTGACAGACAATCCTCAAGCTTTTACTTCAAACAATACTATCTAGCTAATAAACTCATTGTTATGTGCAGATATAGCTACATGCAGGACAGGTCTCTGCTTTCCAGTTTTCCACTGCCTCCTTTAGTTAGCAGCACAGTAATGATAGCCAAGTTGGCAGCTGCTGTATTAGCTACACAGCTTCATATTCTAATCCTAACTACAGGAACCAAAAGGAAGATTAATGCAGCATTCGAGCCATCTCAAATATGTCATATGTCAAAGCTGACCTCACTCTAACACAAAATTATATGCATTACTTGTAGGTGTGTCAGTAAAAAAAGTTAATAAATGCAGTTTGAACTGCTGTATTTTAGTTAATCATTAGCAAAACAGTAGGAACTGTTTCATGGTTTCCTTTCTGAATAAAAAAAAACACAGTTCAAGGCCAGCGTTTGCTGGTAGCTGGTTTCAGATAGATAAGCTGATTTTATATGTAAAACATACTCTATAATGGTAAACCAGTCCATGACAAGTATAGAGTATGTTGCATTAGATTTTGGTCAATTTTGGTCATCCTTCTCCATGCTATCAACCTTCAGGCCAAATGCTTGGCCATCCTGGTTATCTAGGTTACCTAATGCAGGTTGACCATACTTCTAGACCAGCTAAACCATCAAACCACAACAAAAACATACTCTATACTGGTCAAAATCTAAGCTAAATCAACCATTTTGACTAATTTGAGCCAGTTTGACCAGTTGGCCATGCTGCACTGTAAACATATTTGAGCAATAACCTATGACAATTTTGCTTGGGTATCTTAACGCCTCAAATTAACTTTTTACATTTCAGTTTCAGAGTTTATGAGTTGTCAGTATGTAAACTCAGGTTTTTAAATTAGTTTAATGAAGTGAAAACTCGAAACATGTATTTCCTTAGTGGGTGTGTCTCCCTTTCCCCTTCACTCACCATCAGTGTGTAGTTGTGCCACACATTTTATTCTCTTTAACTGTAAAACGTTTTTTCAGAAACATTTAGGGGTTATTTAATTAGGACATTCCTTAAGGTGCAGTGAGGAACCTTCAAGAAAAGGTTTTCTGAAGGTTCTTTAAAGCGCCTACCCCAGTTTCACTCTTTATAAATTAAAGAACCTGCAAAACGTTTTAACTGCGCAGCTAACGCTTACAGTCTTCTGTTATTTGTGTTGATAGCACATTGATCAAAATCAGTTAAAACTAAACAGAAATCATCGAAAATACAAAGCTAGAAACTTTCGAGGTGGACTTGACTGCAGCATGCAGCAGAGTCCCACAATAGGCTAAAAACACGTGCACACACGTAACGTAAAGTTACATACAAAGTTACATACAAGTCAGACAAGTCCACGTGTGTGTTTTGGTACTTGTATTTAGCTTCTTTTGAGACTCACGCTGCATTTAAGTGTGTTTGTTGTGTGCGAGTGTGTGTAGTGACCTTGTTTCAGCACTTTGTTCTTCTCCTTAGGATCATGGACCATCGGTTTCAGCGGCTCCCGGGCGTCGTGATCAAACGGGCTCGGTCCGCCTGAACCGAACACATTTTTGATCAGTAAAACGACCAGAACCAGGGCAACCAGCCCGACTGCGAGCCACATCTCTGCTTCTGCTGCTCGCGGGTTTGTTGTTGATGGTACTGAAGATGTTGGTGTTGCTGCTCCGCCTGCTGGTGATCTGACTGGTACTGCAGGTTCCGGTTCTGTTAGTGGTTCTGACCCGATCTGAACTGATCTGCACTGAACTGAGCTCAGCACGGCTAATTTAACGGCTGCTCGTGCGCCTCGTCCTGCACCTGCGCACTACAGCCCGCGCGCGCGATTGGTCTGCGCGATCAGGCAACACACGTCAGGAGGTCAACCTGATATGAATCAGATCATGGACTGTATCATATTAATTACAGCAGTTTTATTTCTTCACTTAGGGTGAGGTCACCCCGAGGTAACCATCGGGTAAAGCGACTTCCAATTTCAGCTGAAAAGCTAAAATAATATAAATGTCATAAAAACGTTTAATAATGTCAAATATATATATATAGTCATAAAGTTTAGTTATAATAAAAAATAATATCAATTATATCAATTAAATTATTAAATATCGACACCTTCCTTAAATAATTATATTAATATGAACGATTTTGTTTTCCACTTTTTCAGGAAACACAAAAAACATGAGAGCTGTTATGGCTGTTTAAAAATTAGCAATGGTTTAAGAGAGAAGTTTATCATACAGTCGAGCAGTAGAACCAACCAGAACCAATCCTACTTTAACATTTAAAAAATCTTGATTGAAAAGTCAAAAAAACTGTTGACATTTTAACATTTTTAAAAATGCACAATAAAAAAAATAAAACTAAACAAACTAACCTTTATTAATAAAAAGTAACTTTACAGCATCACTTATGAATCAAATGAGCTGATCAGCTTAGGGTGAGAGAGATTTTACCACAGGTGGCCATACAGTGTATAATATATTTATAATTATATATGTTTGAACTTTATATGCATGCACTAAATGTTTTGTTTAATTACACTACTTTTATTTTACATTATTTATTTTGTCTTGTATTTATCTTGTCTTGGTACGTTACCGTTATTTACAAAAGTGTAGATTTGTTTTGTTTTAACTTAAACTTTTTATTTTTTAAAATATATAATCATATGACTTTTATTTTGCATCATATTTGAGCAACGGTGGACTAAGTGCCAAAACCATGTAGCTACTTGAGTTAAAGTAGATGCCCCAAGGTAAAATATTACCCCAGTAAAAGCAGTCATTCTCTTTTTGTATTGTATTAAAAGTAAGTGGCTATACATATAAACATTTTTGCAAACAAGCAAAGTTTTAACATAAAAAAACAATTGGCGAGTAAACTGTTTGAAACTGCTTTGATATTGCAAGGTAAACTAGCTAACAAATAACCATCTAGCAACCATTAGTACTTACAGTATTTACAGTTGTAAGTTATCACATTTCCATATCTAAATAAAGCACATTTTGTATGTAAAAAAAAAGAAACAAAACCATAAACATTTTTAATAAAAGAAAGAATAACTGTTGTGTCACAAAAGAAAGAAATGGTTGATATATGGATATGTATTAATAGACACTTAGGACTAAATAGAGACAGACTAGTTGATAAAATAAACACCTTTCTATGAAAAACAATATACACAATGCTGTGTAGTCCAAGACTGGGAAACTGCCCCTTATATTAACATGTTACAGTGAAGATGTATTTATTTCTCTCTATGTGTATTAGGTTTAAAGGAAGGATGCAAAACCATAAGTACATAAAGTACTATATACAAACAAATAAACAAACAAATAATACATTAATACATTTTAATGTATTTATTCTGTGCTGAAGAAAACTTTTTTTTAAAAGCTCTTAAGACTATTGATCAACCACAAGTAGATCAATAAAGCCTTAAGCAGCAAAAAGGAAAATAATAACTGAGTCAGTGATTCAAAACAAATACAACAAACTTATCACCTTCTTATCACCGTTTACAAAACTCACACAGATATGTCGGGGTCAGATATTCAGAGTCATCAGTTTGCAATATGAAACGAGTCCAAGTCGCTCAGCTGCAATTAAGTAATACTTAAGCATTACAGTCTGAGTCTCGAAAGTAAGTCACAGGTCATTGGGTCAAGTGTCAAATACTGTCTACATTAAAATAAGTCAATACTGAAATTTTATCAACAAAAGTCAGAAAAAGGTAGCACTAAAAATGTATTCATACATTTATTCTCTGTGAAAAGCAATTCCTTTCATAATAAAGTGGTTTTACTGTAAAATATCATATTCAGAATCATGCTGATGTTCCACTGATTGTACTAGATATAATGGGGTCTATGTGATTGTCACTTTGAGTTGAAATGCTGCACCTGCACTATGTGACTTTGGTGGAGCTGCATGAAACTCTCGCAAAAGCTGTGTAATGTTGCACAACTTATATTTGTGTTAAATACTGTAATATTACACTTCAATCTAATTCCATATCATAGATGTCCAATAAAAAATCTCCAAAACAGCAACTCTTCTTAGCTTTTAATGTAAGTCAATGTAAAAACAGTTTATTTCAGGTCATGTTGGATCATTTCTATTGTCAACAAATGCATGTGTACAATATCCTATTTTGTGATCTGCATTTATTGCATTGGTGTAGAAGTGAGTTACACTCTGCAACTGTAGGGGGAGCCAAGAAATAGCTATTTAAAAAAGGGAATTTTCACATAATGCTGCTTTGAGATGTTAAAAAGGAGGAGACCTGGTTGAAATATGAATAGGCATTCTTGTAACTGTCAAATTGGCATCGTTAAGTCATTAAAGGCAATTGGCTTGCTGGTTATTCTATGAGCATAGGAGGGTTCAAAATATTGTAGCATCACTGAAGGTGGAGTAACAAGGTCAGACCATGATTCAGTTGGTAACAGTGAGAAAGACTGAAAAAAATAAAATGGTGTTAAAACAGTGTTAATGAGGAGGGTGGATAAGATCTCACAGCTAAACTAAACAAACACACATTTCCCAAGCTTTGCAATCTCCAAAGCTCTCCCCCTGTCTCGATGCCACCAGTACTAGTGTAGAAAGCCCCCCATGATATGGAGATATGCGCAACGTAGCCAGAACTAGCCGGAAAATCCAAAATCTACAAACTATTAATACTTTTTAGAATATGTTGAAATGATCATTTGTGTTTCAGTTTTGAGTATTTTGGTCTCTGCCTATTCATAGAGATCAGGCACTGGGTGATGTATGGGTTTAGAGGCAAAGCAGGAGGGAGAGCTGATAGGTGCTATGAACTGTGAGTCTTATTGTTTTGACTATTGTTTTGTATTATAAGAGATACACATGGCACTACAGTTGTATGCTATAAAAGTCTATTACCTTTGACCTAGTTGGCACAATCATAGCTCACAGGTTACTGGGTGAAGCAGGGAGTCCCCATTACAAAGTCTGTATCAGTGATGCACATCTTTTATGGACAGTTGCCAATCAAACATTTATCAGAGGATATAAATAATTATTTACAGTAAATACATGTATGAAGCTCATTTTAACTGTAGGCCCCTAACTACCAATGGAAGACTCTTTTAAGTCTTTTAAATCTTAAACTATATTGACACAAAAGTTATTTTATTGAGGCCTAGCATATTAAAACTAGCAAATGTCCTGTGGTGTGATGTAATCTGACTAGACTAAAGTAAGACATCTAAACATTTATGAATAAATTAGTAATACCTGAACTGTTTATCATGACTTTTGGCATTATTTTAACCCTTTCGGACCCTGCGTCTATTGAAACGGACATCATGTGTTTTCTTCATTCTTGTTTATTCTTGCACTTATTGCATTTTGGGACCTGTTGTTCACCAGAATAGACATTTATCGGCTAATTAAATAGCATATTAACCCTGCCCACTGCTCTGGAAAAATGAAAATCTGCACAATGAAAGTAAAACATAGCAGCATCACAGCTAATAAGGCAAAATTAGTATTTTGACTATCATGTATTTAGATTTACTGCATAGGGATGATTAGTAAAAAATAAAACCTTCATATGCAGTTACCTAAAAGTTATAAAGGATTAAAAAAATAAAAATAACAATGTTAAACAAATTATTATTATTATTTTTAATAAATATTGTTTGTAAGAGCATTACAGATTACCACTGGAACATAATTCAGGTCTGAAAGGGTTAAACATGTTTTCTTATAAAATGTAACAGACTGCTTCTGCTACACAAAATGTCACAGTAAATACGGTTTTGTAATGAAAATGCTGTTTTAAAAAAATCAGGTTTTTAAACAGGGAGCTTGATGGTCAACTATTGGGATACCTCAGGCATTTGGCTGTGAAACAAATGCTTAAAACGGCAGTGTATATTATTTTGTTTCTAAACTGAAAGCAGAAGCATTTCTGAGAGGAAAAGGGGGGAAAATTGTGTTTAATGGTACCAGTGTTGCTGGAACGACCATCCCTGCTAAGCCTAATAAAGTATATTAATTGTAAAACTGGGCTGTCCGGTCTCTTTTCGCTGGAGTTCTTCTGGCCATGGCACACGTCTTTACGTTCTTACGTCACATGTACAGCCTTTAAGAGAGGGTCCGGCTCAGTTTTAGTGAATGCAAGCGGCTGGTGGAGCAATGTAGACTTCAGAAGGGGAAACTCGGAGCTCAGTAGCTCACTCACTCAAAGTAAAAACAAAGAAACGAAGGGCTCTAAATCCCAAAACTTATGGACATCAGCTTTAAATCTCTTATAAATTTATCAAATATTATACTTCCTGTCAAACAATTTACGTGTCCATTTTTGTTAGTTTTGTTAGTGTTGAAACATTTTAAAACTTTTTGTGTTTTGGTACAAGCAGAGATCAAAATGTTTTTGATAGTTAAAAAATCTGCAAACCATTGTAAAAATATATATATAATAAATATATATATATATATATTTTTTTTTTTTTTGTGGAGAATAATCACACACACGTTGCTTTGCTTTCATATTTATTGCTCATAATTTGTCAATCCTTTTTGTGAAATGGAAGTATCTCAAAAAAGACAGAGATCTGCTGTTTGGGATCATTTTGAACTTCCAAGACAAACAGACAAAGTGCCTGATTATCACTGATACCAAATATCACTGTGGTGGATGAGGATTCTCACAAGATATAATCATATCTGAATCAGTTGGTGCATTTAATTCGATCTTCCAAAAGCCCCACTTTTACACTCAATATGGTGAAGCACAGCAGTTTGCAGGGACCAAACTTTAGCTCAATCGTTTCAGGGTGGCAGCAATCTCCTTATAGCCTAAGTTGTCTTTATGTAGAGCAACAATTATTTTCCTTTAGATTCTCAGAGAGTTCTTTGCTATGAGGTGCCATGTTGAAATTTAACGTCCAGTTCAAAATTAACACACCTAATCCCCCTTTATTCCTGAGACTTTGTAACAAGACATATGATACAGAGGAGGGAAAATCGATAATTGGGCACAATTTAGCCCATTTTCACGTGGGGGTGTACTCACTTTTGTTGCCACCGGTTTAGACATGAATGGCTGTGTGTTGAGTTATTTTGAATGCACAGCAAATTTATACGGTTATGCAAGCTGTACAGTGACTCATTTACATCGTATCAAAGTGTCAAATCTTCAGTGTTGACCCATAAAAAAATGTGAGGGCTGTACTCACTTTTGTGAGATACTGTACATAGTTATTTTTATAGATGTGTTTTATTGACTATCAGACCATTATTTTGTACCATGAGTTGCATGGCACTACAGCTGTATGCTATTAAACTCACCTTTGACCTAGCTGGCATAATCGTGACTTGTAGGTTACTAGGTGAAGACCAGAGTTCCTGTTCCAAAGTCTGAGTGTAATACTGTACATCACTGACAGCTTCCTTTTTTGCTGTAAGATAATTATCTAAAATTCAAAGTAGCAACATATTAGACAATAAATATGTCCACTGTGCTTAAACTGAGCAAAGACTTCTATAAACCTCCTGCTTGTATCTACCTTGTATCTACATTTACTGTTTATTTTTTCAGCGAGGAAAACTTTGCAGTTCTAGAATTACAGACTGCATTCATTTAGTTTCTTTTCATACTTTATTATCCTTTTTTTATTATTTTCTTCAATGATCAAGATGACACAGAAGCACAATAGAGCAGCTATTATTTGGGTGGTGAGTTATTCTCAGCACTGAAATGACACTGTCATGGTGTGGATCGAACACAGCAGTGCTGCTGGAGTTTTTAATCAGAACAGGATACTTTTTTTTTGGTGTCTCGAAACCATTAACCATTTTGCAAGTCAGACAAAGCATATAAGTAGCAAATCATTAAAAAGATTAGATTTTACCTGCTATACAGCTCTGAAAAAAAAGTAAGAGACCACTTCAGTTTCTCTGATTTTGCTATTAATAGGTATATATGTTGAAATAAAACAAACATTGTTTTATTCTATAAACTACAGACAACAAACATTTCTCCCAAATTCCAAATAAAAACATTGTCATTTAGAGCATTTAGTTGCAGAAAATGAGAAATGGCTGAAATAAAAAAAAACGACACAGAGCTTTCAAACATTAAATAATGCAAAGAAATGACTAATGCAAAGTTTATATTCATTAAGTTTTTAGAGTTCAAAAATCAATATTTGGTGGAATAACCCTGGGTTTTAATCACAGTTTTCATGCATCTTGGCATGAGCTCCTCCACCAGTCTTACACACTGCCTTTGGATACGTTTATGTCACTCCTGGTGCAAAAATTTAAAGCAGTTCAGCTTGGTTTGATGGCTTATGATGATCCATCTTCCTCTTGACTATATTCCAGAGATTTGTAATTTGGTAAAATCAAAGAGAATCATTTTTAAGTGGTCTCATTTTTTTCCAGAGCTGTTTCTGATAAAAAATTTTCCACACAGCCCTCACAAAATTGGATTAAAGCAGTGAATCATTTCATCCTTGTAATGTGAACACATCCTTTGAGGACTATTTTAGGAGGAGCGTGTTGAACAGTGGGTGTGGGATGTTTCTTGGCTCAAGAAAGCATGAATTCACAAGGACTACAAGCAATGCGCCAAATCCTCACAGCAATGTCTACTTTTATTTAGCACAAAAAAATCTCAATTTTTGACAGTTTGTTTCCTCTCAGTCATGAAAACCAAAAGACCACATTGTGTTTTCAACCGTTACCATCAGCTCAAATCATCTGATGATGATGTTCTCTATACGGTTCACAACAGAACCTCAGTAGACAACAGTTAACAGTCACAAAACTCTACTGCTATACACTCTTTAAAATAAAAAGGTATAACAAGTGGCTCTTTGAGTGATGCTACAGGAAAAAAAACACTTTGGGTTCAAAAACTAAGCATTTTTGTACCACCTCATGGCTCTTTATGAAAAAAAGTGTTTGCTCTACTGCAACACTCAAAGAACCATTTACCCCACCTTTAAATCTTAACAGTAGAACTGCTCTTGGTTCCTGTCTAAAATACTGAATTAAGCCAAAAAAAAAAAAAAAAAAAAAAAAAGAAAGAGAACACATGCCAGGCCAAAATGTTCAAAGTGCATGTTCTCAACTCAAATACTAGTCAATGTTTTTTTCTATAGCAGTAGAATTTTATGAAGAACTGCCAATTATTTAAGGTTATTAGATTTTGACTTATTGACTTTACCCCCCAAACGCCCCCAAACCAGTCCCCACAAAACTCATCATATTTCACTCTCAAATACATTAAATATTTCCCCCACCCGCTTCCCGAACCCCTGACCCGTCTCCTGCCCTCCATCCCACTCTCACAGATCCATGCCTTAGTCATGATGATTTGCCCTCAGAAATTCTTCTATTAGTCCACAGGTCCATGGTTTTCTGGACTCCTAGCAGTCAGTCAGCGTTTTATTGATATTACATTGGTGTTACTCGTTATTGGCTTATTTACACAGGGCTTCTTCTCTGTTGGCATTACAGTGAACAGGAATCACAGGCAGTTAGTGATGAAGCAGCGATCCATTAGATCCGATTAGAAAGAGATCATGAAAAGCAAAAGACTAAAAGACAACACAAAAAAAAGAAAAAAGAAAATCTCTCTCTCTTGCAAGTACCACATCAGCTAGTCAAAATGAATCCAAAAAAGCCCAACAATAATACAGTTTTATGACAATAACAGAGAGAATGAAAGAATAATCTTAAAAAAAAAAAAAAAGAAAAAAAAAAGTCAAATTATCGACAGCAGCCCTTGTAACGTCCACACTTTGGATTGTATTACCTTATTCTGACTTTTGTTGGCTTTTCTCATTTATTAAGGTATTTTCTGGTGCTCTTGATTGTATTGTTACAATTTTTGTCACAAACACTGAGGGAGGACGACAAAGATTAGTTTTTTTGTTTTTTTTTGTCCTTTTTTTTAATACTTTTCTTGCAAAAGCGCCTCCCAGATTATTATGGACGGGGAGAAAAAAACCCTGCTGTATATGGGAAGTCTGTCGACTGTGTCAGCATGTAAGTACAAGTGTTATTAATGTTTGTTGGCATCATGGGAGTATGTGTGAGGGAGTATCAGCTGCTCGAGTGTGTGTACTATCGCTCATTACTGAATACAATTGACAACCGCAACAGCTTTGTGTTGTTGCCCGATGATGGTAATTACAGTGGCTTCAGATCCCTGTATGGAGGGAGATGTAAAGAAAGAAAGAAAGTTGGAAAGGAAAGAAAAAAAAAGAAAGAAAAGAAACAGTTCTCTCGGCCTGGCAGCAGCAGTGCAGGTCCAAAAAGTTCAAGTGCAGAAATAAAAAGAAGGAAAAGAAAAAAAAAAAATAGAAAGAAAGAAAATGGGCGGTGGCTTTTTCTTCCTAAACCTGGAAGTCCCTCTGTAGTTTCTGTCAGGTGGTCAGTGCATGATGTCATAACTTGGCTTCACTATGACGAAAGGAAGGGCTTCATGATGGAAGGGGGTCACTGCAAGACCAGTCCAACCTGCATAATGGACACAGAAAGAGAGGAAAAAACCATAAATAATAAAAATATAAAATAAGTGTTTTTATTACTATTTAACTATAGATTCTAATACGATCTCAAAAAGGATTAGAATCATAATATGGATTAGTCTTGTGCCTGTAACCGCAGGTTGCAAGATTCTTTCACAAATCGGATGCCCGCTAATCATCTACAATATCCCAGAAATCAGTTTACTCAGCTGCTTATCAGGGGGATGTCTGTTAAAAATATTTCACACTTCTACTCAGTGAAAAAAAAAAAGAAAAAAAAAAAAAGAAAAAAAAGAAAAGAAAAAAGTGAGATTTTTTTTTGTTTTCTCGGTCACATGACATCGTATTCAGTAGCTCCTGCATTTCCACTCACTGTTTTCTCTGTGGAAACGTGCACCTAAAGTGTAATTACAGTGCATGGCATTGGACAAAGTTCAGCAAAAAACAGCAGGCAGTTCAGCCTGTAATTTTCTCAGAGGACGTCTAAGAAAAACACAGAGATGGTCGTTCCAGACAGGAATAAAATCACAGAGGACAGAGAGAAAATTATCCCAGGACCAACTGACATACTAATCCTGTCCGGATGGAGCTTTTGTTGGAAGGTAGATGCCTTGACATATTGCTTGGTGGTTGATATGGTATTCCAGGTAAATGCTATGGTGCTTCTAAGTGGTTTCTAATGTTTTATTGTTAAAATATACAATCCTATAATAAAAACTAGTTTAAAGCCCTATCCGGAGAAAATTAGTTTCTCAGGGGGTGCTGGGGTAATTTTCTCTTTTATTGGGTGGTCCTCTGTGATTTTATTCGCATCCAGAACGAACATGTACATGTTTTTCCCAGACGTCCTCTGAGAGAATTACAGGCTGAATCACCTACTGATTTTCGCTGAACTCTTGATTTTAGTCCCGTCTGGACGCACATCTCTGAGTTTCATTACCTCACGTTTAATAAAATAGCTATTTGTCCACTCTCGCACACCGTAATTACACTTTGAGCTTGCATTTCCACAGAGATACACATAAACACAACAGCGAGTGAAAATGGAGGAGCTACTGAACATGAGGTCAAATATTTTTCACAGACATCCCCCTGAGAAACTGATCCCTACCAGATAGGGCTTAAGTCAGTTATGTTTCTATACAAATAAACCACATGACATCAAAATACATTTTATTAAATCTCACTCTAAATAAATATGTATACATCTCAGGGAAAAATTATTGATCAATGTTTCCTAGACACAACATCTCACGCAAAATGATGCAGGTTGCATGTTTTGGACCGTACCTTCTCTGAACCCATGCTGGGACATTTCCAATTGTAGAGATAATACTGCAGGTTCCCATCTCCAATACCGAACTTCAGCTTCTCCAGAAAGGTCTTGTTTTCCATCAGGTCCAGTGCATTAAAGACGTCAAATCCTTTCTGCAGGTGGAGAGAGAGACAAAAATTGGATAATGTCATCCAATATGAAATACAAAATACATTTAAACAGAGAAAGAAACAAAAGAAAAACAGACATGGGTGCATTTACTGACCGATTTGGCTAGGATCAGTGCGTCTCCCATCAGGTCAAGCAGCGGCGTGGTTGTGTGCACATTGTAGAAGGAGTAGGCAGCCTTCAGACTGCGGTGCACTGGGTGGTTCATGATGGTGGACGGCAGGGTGTAGAAACTCAAGAAGTCGGTCACCTTCCCCTCTGCATTCTACCAAATCAACACACCAGACAATTAACGTAACATTAGAAAAATCACATACAAGGATATCCTGTACACTGAGTCAGTTTCTCCAGACAGAAGTTAAGCATAGTCTTGTACACTGGACTAGTCTTAGCATTTTCTTTGTTTCTTTGATTTTACCAAATTTAAAACCTCTGGAATATAATCAAGATGAAGATGGAGGATCAAAATTCAAGCAGTTCAGCTTGGTTTGACGGCTTTTAAAGTAAAATTCAGGAGTGGCATAAAGTTATTCAAAAGCAGTGTGTAAGACTGGTGGAGGAGAACATGCCAAAATGCATGAAAACTGTGATTAAAAACCAGGGTTATTCCACCAAATATTGATTTCTGAACTCTTAAAACTTTATGAACAAGAACTTGTTTTCTTTACATAATTTGAGGTCTAAAAACTCAGCATTGTTTTTGTTATTTCAGCCATTTGTCATTTTCTAAAAATAAATGCTCTTAATAACAATTTTAATTTTAAAAAGTAGAAATGTCCGTAGTTTATAGAATATAACAATCTATATTTTACCTATATACCTATAAAAAGTAAAAACAGTGTTCTCATAATTCTTTCCATAGCTGTATATACATTTTAGTGTTCCGTTTTGAATCCATGCACATTTGAATCAGTCACAGTTTTATTTTGTCTATGTAATCAACAGTCCAGCAGGTGGCGTACCTGCACCACATAGGTGTCGATGATGTTCTCCTGAGGAAGAAGCCAGTGCTTCACCTCCTCTTGATTCATGGAGGGTGCCAGGTTGAACTGACGCAGGTACTCCTGCAGCAGGCGGTGCACAGCTGGGATATCCTTTACAGTCATCGGCCTCAAGCCTGCAGTCTTGGGAGCCTGAAGATAGACAGAGGGCACTCGTTTTAAGTAACCAGCCAAATAACAAATAACAGCATATTAGTACACAGATTGGGTTGTGAAGAATATGAGAAATGTTAGATACTCAAGATAATTTAGACATGGCAAACGTAGCATAAAGTTATCCAAAAGCATTGTGTAAGACTGGTGGTTATTCCACAATTTGGGGGAAATGTTGTCCGTAGTTTGTAGAATAAAACAACAATGTTCATTGTACTCAAATATATATCTATAAATAGCAAAGTCAAAGAAACTGATTCAGAAACTGAAAAGGTCTCTTAATTCTTTCCAGAGCTGTATTTTGCTAGTTGTTCTTAAAAATGTGTTACGATTTTATGGTTAATGGCCTTGAACAGAAATGCTTTAAAATATATAAATATTTTTTATAAAATATATTTTTTACAGTTACTTCCTCTGGGTAACAAAGAATATAAGAATTGTTAGACATCTGAACTAATTTTAATATAAATAGAGATGGAGACAGAAAGACAGGAATCAGTGTATTTTTTTTGTTTTTTGTTATTTATATCTTTCTCCCGTTCAGAATTGGGCAGGATCTCATCCAAATGGTTGAATGTATTTTTCTTTCTCTCTAACTAATTTAAACTTCATGGCAGAGGAAGCACAATAAGCACATAAGCATGTTGCACAAAGCAGAATATTCTTTTTTTTGCGGTTTAAAAGATGTAAGAGGCTTCATTCTTGTTGGATGCACTATGTTTGTATGTTATGTTATGTTATGTATCTGACTGAGTGCTCTTTTCTTCTATGATTGTGGACACTCTTAGAAGGTCAGATGAATGATGTTTACCTCCGGCAGTCGATATAGCTTCATGGTGCGTTGCATAGTCATGTTCCGACTCAGATGTGAAAACTTCACCTCAATCAGCTTCCGTGGGTTCAGGGACCGATGCCAGTACCTGCGCAGAGGCCACACACACGCGGACACATATTTAGATACTTATTGCGATTACGAAAACTGCACAAAACACTGTATGTCCAAATGTGTGTAAACACTTGTTCTAAAGAATGAATTGATTTAATTCACCCATCCAGAATAGGACTCTATGGAGCAGATAAACACAAATCTATTGGCACTGTCTCTATTGCCAGGCATGGGCTTGAGGAATATAAAGCCCTCCAGCATTAAACTATGAGCACTTTTGTCCATATACAGGAAATGTGTACAGTAACATTAAAGGACAATGTCTATGACATTATTAGTACACAGTGATGGCAGCGCTCAAGAGTTGAAGGTAGCATTAGGGGATGTAAACAGTGTTTTTTTTTTTTTAGCTTTTTGCGCACCTTTTAAGTTATTAATGCCTCGTTTTAAATGTCGGGGCTCTCTGGATTCTAGCAAGGAGGTGTGGAGCTACTTTGAGCTGGATAACGGTGGAAAAAGCTATTTATCGGGACAAATTATGTCCCGTGTCACCCAGTCTGAAGAGTGTTTGGACAAACTGTTAACATTTAACATTGGATCTTGGGAACGCTGTGGAAGAACGGAAGTGTGCGATTCATTAAAAGAAAGTACTTTATCATGTTTTACTATTTTACACTGGAGTTCTCCCTTAAAGAGGCGTATCTTCTGTTTCCAAACAGCATTAGTTGCTGTGAAGCTGATGTGGACAGTTATTTTCTTAATACTTAATCTGACCTGAATTAATGTTATGATGCTGGACAGTTTAGTTTAAACAGAGTATAGAGTATAGTGTATAGAGAGTAAGTGTGAGTGTGTGTGTGTGTGTGTGTGTGTGTGTGTGTGTGTGTGTGTACCTGCAAGTGCCCACTGGTTTGGGTAGTACCACTCCTGCAGTGTAGACAGCCTGAAAGATGCCCTGCAGGTTGACCCGTCTGGTGATTTCTCGGATCAGGACTGGAGCCACACGCTTGGAGCGCAGCTTCTTGTGCACACACAGGAAGTTAATCTCTACCATCTTCTTCTCTCTGGAGAAAAGCAGCAGAATTTTTTGGCCATCACCCATTATGTTAAATTTTTGCTTTTCCGATTATTTCGTTATTTTCACTTTTTTGGCATGGTGTTGTTTTGTCTGCATGTATTATGTGCAGGTTCATTGAGGCAACTGCTGCTTGAAATTTAGGCACATAGTATCCGTTTTTGCTGACATTTTGCATACAATATCACATAAATCAGTTCATAAATCTGAATCAGTTTCTCCGATTTTGTTATCTATAGGTACATGTTTGAGTAAAATTAACTATGTTGTTTTATTCTATGAACTACAGACACATTTCAACCAAATTCCAAATCATTTAAATTTTGTTTAAAGTATTTATTTGCAGAAAATGAGAAACGGCTGAAATAAAAAAGCATAATGCAAAAAATGTTTAGTTAAGAAATCAATATTTGGTGGAATAACCCTGGTTTTTAATTACAGTTTTCATGCATCTTGGCATGTTTTCCTCCACCAGTCTTACACACTGCTTTTGGATAACTTTATACTACTCCTGGTGCAAAAATTCAAGCAGTTCAGCTTGGTTTGATGGCTTGTGACCATCCATCTTCCTATTGACTATATTCCGGAGGTTTTCAATTTGGTAAAATCAAAGAAAATCATCATCGTTTTTAAGTGGTCTCTTATTTTTTACAGAGATTTTTAATGTATAAACTGTCAATGTGACTTTGATTAAGGAAAGAAATACTTTAATATGAGGCAACAGCTATATTTTTTTAGCCTTTAGTTAGCAATTCTCTCGTCTCTGATTCACCAGATACTATATGTTAGTCTGAAGTCTAAAATTCCTTCTTCCCTGGTGAGCTTAACATTAGCTTTTAGGCTCTAGTCAGCCATTTTTCTTTCTCCAGTGAGCCTAGCATTAGCTTTTAGCCTCAAGCCAGTCATTCTCCCTTCTCTGTTCAGCCTAGTGCTAGCGAGTCTTTAGTCAGTCTTAATCCATTCTCCAGTTGGTACAGAATTATTATTTTTTTTGCCTCCAATCAAGATTTCTCATTCTCCAGTCAACCAGCATTATCAGCTTTGAGCCTCCGGTCAGCCATTCTCCCTTCTCCTCTTTGACTAGCTTTAGCTTTTAACATTTTTAGACTGACTTACATATTTTTCAAATATTTTTTATGTTAGTGAGTGAAGCTGTTTTAAACATTAAAATAAGTAAAATGGTTCAGATTGGAATAATAAAAAAAAAACATTTAATATTCTAATATTTTGCTTGTAATATTTGTGGCTTAACAAGTTAATATGTGTAGCAAGCTAGAATGTTCCTAGCTTCAAGAAAAGATAATGAATTAGTTCTTACATATCATAAATGCGGATGTTGGCGGGGATGGCACTGATGAAGCCCACTAGTTTCTGATTCGAGTTCACTCTCACACCACAGTGCCACTGTGGCAACCAGCCTGGGGGGCGGAGAGCCCTGAAAGAGAGAGAACAGTAGTGGTAAATAGACACAAGTAGATGGAGTTGCAGATTTATTTGTAAGTGAAAGAAAAAAAAAGAAAACACTCCACTAATTTCACATACCACAGCAAGAACTCCGGTGAGTAGTCAAAGCGGAACATGTTGTCATCATCCTCCACGTAGTTCTCATTCAGGAGAGTGTAGAGCTCTTTTAGCTGGTCAGAAAAAAAAGCACAAATATGTAGACTGTTTATTGGTCTGGACACTTCGAATATAAATGCAAGTACAAGATGACCTGGTTCCCAAATGGATGGAGGTAAATTTGGCACAATATTTTACAATATATGTTTTTTTCCCCTTAAAAAAAAACCCAAACATTTTTTAACCCTGCAAATATCGCAGTGTGCAAACACTCTTTATAAACATGTAGTTTCTGTTTGGGGAATTTTAACCATTTCTTTCTTACAAAAAGCTTGTAGTTGTGTGTGATTCTTGGGCCATCTTTCTGCACTGCTATGGCAAAACTTTCAGTTTTGACTTTTGAGGAAATTTACCGTGAATTATCATGTGTGTTCATTATCATAATGCTCTTTTTTTATTTTCAAAAATTGTGCAGACAGTGTGATATTTGTTCACAGAATTTGCTGGTATTTAACTGAATCCATTCTTTCCTGAAGACGGAAAGTTCTAACTCTGAGTTTTGTTTTTTGAGAATGGAGCTTTCTGAAAGCACTGAAAAGGTGTTGAGGGTGGAGTGGGTAGATGACAGGCTTTTATGGTGCCTCTGTGTCTATGTTACCTTCTCTTGCTTTAGTTAGGCTGTTAAATTCAGATCTGCCAAAGTCATTAGCCACACTCTCATAATGCTGCATTATTGTCTATTCTCCATAAACAGTCAAAACTAATTGCATCTTTCTGCCTTCCTCAAAGATATAGACTACCCGCCTGTCTGGCCCGACACTGATTGCTGTTTGACCATCAGGTCATCCACCACAGTTCACAGATCAGATTGTGTGCAACAACACAGTGCGATTCCTCTAAAACTGATGTTTTGTGCAACTGGGTACTGGTATTTAAAGCTTCACTTAAATTCTCTTGTACTCAGTATTTCCTGGATAATAGATTAATTTTAGAAAAGGCTAAGCTGAGGTCAATAATGTACCAGAAAAGACAAGGCAAATATAGATTACAGCTCAAATCTCCAAAGGCAAAAGCCTCCAAAGTCTATCTTGCAGAGCCAGTTAATCAAAATAATTCCTTTCAGTGCAAACACAAGACCTTTCAAGACAAAAATACATTTTGAAGAATCATTCTAATTTTGTCTCCTCTTAAGTACGACAGGCTACAATAATAGCATGTCTAGATAGAGCAACCAGTAAGGGGGAAGAAATCAGCAAATTGGATTTGAGCATTAAGGCCCACTGTCTTAACGAACCACAACTGACCGAAAATGTCTCAGGGTTAAAGAGAGAAACTGGCTTAGTCAGGCTTGAGTACTGCTGGTATTAGTGCGTGGGCTGGTCTGTCTTACCACACCGGGGTTGCCCAAATCCAGAGCGTCCCAGCTGAAACCCTGAGGAAGGCTGTACGGCTCCTCTCGGATGCTATCTTTATCAGGCTCAATGCAACCATGTGAAGTCACCATCTCTCCTGTTTGAGAGAAAAACATATAAAAATGAGACAACTGACAGGCTAGGCTTGGAAAAGCTTTGGAAACTTTCACTATATGGACAAAAGTATTGGGACACCTGTTTCTTAAACTAACAGAATTTAAAAAAAGTTTATTCAGCTTTTGTTGTACAAATTGTCTCAGGGAGAGCTTGAAGCGGATCTAAATGCACTCCAAGACAAGAGCATTAGAGAGGTCAGAATGTTGGATGGTCACAGCTCCATGTAAGGATCCCCAACTCATACCCATTTCAAAAGTACTTGATGGAGCACCATCATTCCAGAGAACACAGTTCCTTCCATTGCTTAACAGCTAAAAGCTGGGGGTCTTTATACACTTCTCTAGCCATGCATAGGTTAATGTTTATATGCCCTAGGGAGTGCTCAGATATCGCTGTGTATTGGAAAGCAGTTATAATTCAATACACTGCAATGCTACATTTTTTAAAATAAATTTTTAAGAAACCATTAAAAAAGAAACCTAAACTTAAAAAACAGACATCTAAACTATGAATTAAATCTAATGTTTTTTTTTTTAATAGACAAGCAGTATGTATATTTTCACATCTGAATCCATAGATGTAACACGAATAGATGAGTTTCACAAATAATTGGGCATATAGTGCAAGTAAAGTTTTAGTATGTCCTACACAAAATGATCAATCCATTTAATATCTAAAATGTGAGCAGCATAGTATGTTGTTTGACATTCACTTCTTCGAGCATCATTAGAATTATAACCCCCCCCATCATCATCATAAACTGCTATGTTTATCACTCTTTACACATCCATAACAGAACAATTCAGTTTATTGTCATTAAAAAGAGCTCAGTATGAATTAGATTTAACACTCAGATTTATCAGTCTACTCATGCTCTAGCAAAAACTGCACTGTTTGCAATGAAGCCATTTTACTGAGCTCCTTTTTTGAGGCTTCATTTAAACAGCATGTTTGCTACATGATATGGTCTGACATTAGTAAGCAGGCATTTCTCAGGCATTTAATATGATTAATTGTATTCCTAATTCTTGTGTTTGGTCACGTATTGATTCTAATGAAGTGTAGGGTGTGTGTATGGCTTCTGTAGAATTGCTGCATCATTAAAAAACAAGGCTGATGGCAAAAGATGAGGAACCAAAGACATGACAGACAGCTGGAAGTTTCTGAACACGTACAGTAGTCTGTACATTAGCTTTTTACATTGTACATAAGTGGCTGCATAACAGTCACCAACAGTATTACTACAGTTTACCTAGTTTCGGGACAGGCTGAGTGTCCCAGAACTGGTAGCTGCGACGGGATGCCTCTTCCATGGTTTTGGCTGGTCCTGGTCCCACTGAGAAGAGCTCGATGGCTTTCTGGATCTCCTGAAGCTTATCAGCAGGTAAAGAGTTTACCTGGAGAGAGGAGGAAAGAGAAACAGACAGAAAAAAAGGTTTAGCTCAAACATCTATTACAGTGTTAAGGAAAATCATAACGGAATCAAAGAAATAAACACTCACTTTGGCCAATGGGTCCTGTGCAGAGTCCTTTCCTGCAGACTTGTCCTTCTTTTTCTTTTGTTTCTTTTTCTTCTTCTTGGCCCCTGTGTCACCCTTTTCCCTACAAATGATAAAAAGGAAGAATTGACATATTGAGAACTTTAAATGATATCAATCTCATCATATCAGATTATTTACTAAGGATGCACAAAAAATGTGTGACAACCGAAAAAATTAACTAAAATATGGCAAAAACAACGAAAAATGCTAAGAAATGTGCATTTAACTTCACACATGCACATTCACTGTGCATGTGTGTGCGCAAGCCTGGCACATGACCAACACCTACTACCACACAAAAAGGACAGATGAGAACAGGCAAGGAGTGCTATTATAAATGTGTTTTATCACGTATTTAACTAAGGATCACACCTACCCCTTCAATGGCTTAACTCCATTCTGTTCCCTCACAAAATGTTATTTATATGTGTATGCAAGTTACAGAACATGTTAAGAATCCCCCCAAAAAGTTTTGAAACCATTTTGAAAATACAAGGTTTTTAGTAACTAGAGAGAGAAAGACAGAGAGAGAGAAAGAGAGAGAGAGAAAGAGAGAGAGAGAGATAAACAAAAAAGCAGAAGCAGGTAGAACATCTATTCAATAAAGGGCAAAGAAAACAAGAGGACAACACAATGGAGCTAAAGCAACCAAACAGCCATGAATTCTGATTAACATCATAAAATAATACAGTTTATTCCAGAGGTTCTCTATGGCATGCCATGTTATAACACACTAATATATTCTTCCCCTAAAAATAAAGGTGCTTCACAAGGTTATTTAGGCAATGCCAGAGGGGGCAGAGTAGGGAAAACATACAAACAAAATATTTTGGTCCCCTAACAAACCATGTTTGTTCACCAAGCTTCCAAACTTCACATTTATTCTTGTACGGTACATTTTTAAGATCTAGAAAACCTGACAAAGGTTTTTAAACATGGTTTAAATATGTAACTTAAAAAAAAAAAACATTACACTGGTAAAACATTAGGAAAACATGTGTAAGATACATGTGAAGTCAACCACCACATCTTTTCAAAATGCAGCATTGCCAAGTTGCATCACAGTGCGCTCGGAGGAAACCGAAGCGACTTGGTTCCGTAACATTAGCTCCCAGATGCCTTGTGCTGATCGACATCACCCTAAGAGTGATGTGGGGAGAGAGCTTCATCTACTTACCCAGAGAGAGCAAGGCCAATTGTACTCCCTCAGGGGTCCAGTAGCCAACGGCAAGCTACATGAACAGGATTCGAATCATAGTGGCAGCGCTCAGCCCACTGGACCACCTGGAGCCCCTGTAGTTAGATTTCTTGAGAGCTGCAAATCAGACTAGGAGAAGGCTAAGGCGTAGGTTCCGCAGCTACACGTAGGGTTGTTTCATGTAGTACTCGTACATAAGAACAATGCTTATAATAGAAATGTATGAGTAAAGAACCTGTCTATTATACAGGTGAAGATTCTTCAGGCAATTAAAGGGTTCTTAATTCTCACATCTTTAATGCAAACAAGGTTCTGCGTACAGCAGGTTTTTCAAAAGGTCCTTCATACATCTCTGTTAAAAAACATCTGTTTTTGTTCTATAAGCGCATACATTGTAAAAGTGGTTTTTTGACGGTATCACTCTTCTGAAAATTATTTTTAAAGAGACTGCACTCTTATGGCACTCTGTAAAGCTGCTTTGTGCCAACACCAGTTGTAAAAAGCGCTATACAAATAAATTTGATTTGATTTGATTATGTATGTTTTTTCAATTCTGTTCTGACCGACATCACAATCCGTGTCATAAACTTTGTTTTCTCTATCTAGTCCCAAAGGAAACCATGCCCTGACTCCCTCCAAACCAAAACAGCTGATTCACTTTAACAGCATGTTCAGTTTCACAAGAGATGTGTTTTACCCAGAAGACACTAAACCATCAACAGACACACAACACAGCAGCTCTATCTCTAGCTAAGCAGAGCTAATATGGGTTTAGTTAAACTAGAGTCAGGACATAGCAGCGTACTTACTGAGGAGCAGCAGTTAATCCTATTAGCAACCAAAGGGGGGGTAGTGAGGTGAGGGCACTGTGCTACATTTGTTACTGTGGGACAGATGGTATGTCACATTACCCCGGGGGGAAAAGCGTACGTTTGTGAGGGGACGAGGGACGTGCCCTATGACACAGAACAAAAGCTAGTGAGAGAAAGCAACCACGCTAACTGTCACTTCGACAGGCTTCCATCCCTGCTAGAGTGAAGAGGCCACTAAAGCAAAATCTACACAAACGTTAACACCAAAAGCCTCTGCTGCTCCGCTGACCAGTGTTTTCGGTCTGTACTGCCTGAGTGAACACTGGACTGTGGAGCTAGCATGGCCGCTAACTGTATGTGTGGTGCTTTGAGTGGGAAAGACATTCAGTCCACATACAGTACCAACATGCTAACATTGTTTGTTACAGTTAGAGGTACTTTACTGAAAAATCTAATTCACACAGTACACCTCTTAAGCAAAATGTAGTCTTTTGATTGGTAGCTTTTCACTGGAGCTATGAGGCTAATGTACTAGAAGACTGGGTCCTGAAAATCATGCTAATGAAAATAGTTTAACTTAAGGGGGTGTGTTTTGTTATTTTAACACACTGACCAGATCAGTGTGGTTACGAACAGTAATGTTTGTGACTAAATAGCATTGGAATTATGGGTGTATCATATCGTATTGTACACAGTATATATCAGTAAAACGATAACTCCGTTCTGATGTTGAAGTCTTCTGTTAGTGGTTGGTGTGGATAACACCACTACCTGCTAGTGAGCTACCACATCATGGACGAGTCCGTGTGACTAGGCTGCGCTACACCAATAAGAGTCCTTGGGCAAGACTCCTAACACTACATTGGTCCACTCCTGTAATAAGAATAACCTTGTAAATCACTTTGGTCTAAGTGTCAGCTAAATGCTAAATAAACAAACAAACAAACAAATAAATAAATAAATAAATATAAACAAACATAGTGATATAGTAATTTGTTAATTAGTTGTAAATCAAATCATCAATTATATAATAATAGCAGTATTCGGAAAGCTGTCCACTTGCTGTTAAGCTTTAAGGTTATTTTTCTTAAATGTGTACATGTTTCCAGGTTACATGCATGCACTAAATATCCAGCAAAATATTCTAATTCAGACATCTTACTAAGCACGCCTACTGTTTGGATAGAATTAGTTTAATTTAAGGAGGTTGGAATTGTGATTTTACAATATGTATTACCATTATTAAAACTTTAATAGTTTTTTTTTTTTTTACAAGGCCAATTACCCAACCCACTCATTAGGACTCCAACACCAGTGAGGTGAAGACATAGCACTAGCACATAGAAGGTTTGAGTGTAAATCTGAACTGGAAGAGTCTAGCATGTTTGACATCCTAAAAAGTATATCCACAGCAAATTAATTTGGCTTCTAAACTGTAGAAAACATGTCCATACATTAAATTTAATTGGACCATTTCATTAATCCTAACAATTTACCTACACCGCTGCCCATGTTTACACATTTGCGTTTGTGTGTCCACGATTCTCTGTCGCTCAGCAGACTTTGTGGGCAGAACCATGAGGCTTGGTGGACCAAAAACAACTGCTGCTGTCTGTGTCATGTGATGTGACGTGATGTGGGAGGCGTGGGCATAGGATAAGGCGAATTATGATATGCCATTTCTATGTTCCAAGTTTTGTAGCCATTTTAAATTCCTCAAATCCACGAGTCCCAGTAATGATTTTTTTTTTTTTTAGCTTCCATAGGACATGAAAAAAAAGTCACTGGATTTGATGATACTAGTTACGGTCCTATGACATTTGGCATATATTGTATAGTGTATTAAAAATAAGAATAAATAATTACATTTACATTTATGGAACCAAAGGTGGTTCTTCTATATTGCTTGTTAAAATTTTATATGCAAAAATCAGTTTGGCTGCAGGGTTTTTAGGACAGCCAAGCAGAAGCACATGTCATTCGTTGTTTGAAGACTGACCAATTGGTTAAACCAGTGGAATCAGATGTGCTGCTGGTTGTTTAGAATGAAAACCTGCAGCCGAATTGGCCATTTGCTGGCCAATTGGACTTTCCTGGCAAAGGACCTACACTATAAGAGTCTGTCTTTAGTAAAGCTAATATCCAAATAGTTCTTTATTATATTAATATAAAATTAATTTTACCGTACTCATACCAATCCCAAATTTAAGGCTACCCACAAAAATGATGCACTTATGTGAACAGCACAACCACAAAGCAATCAGCAGCTCTTTAAGCTTTGTCACTTACAAAGCAAATACCTGATTACAGCAGGGTTCACTTGAAAGAATTATATAAATGATAAAAGAAGGTGGAACTTGATATATGAAAGAAAAATAACAATTAACAGCAACTATATTAAAACATTGAACAGATGAAAAGATGAGGGAACACATAAAAAATATGAAAGACAGGTTGAACAAAACCTCCCTGAATTACCCTAGGGGAATTAGGTTATAATGTTGAAAGTGAAAGCGAAATAAATTGTTGTTTGCCTGATATGAAGCACGTTTCACCATATTCATATCCATATCTGCTGCCAAAGCACACACAGCACTTTATTGTGTACTCATTTGTGGCCTAAAGCATTTTCTTATTATCTAATGTTTTCCAGTTTGAGGGCTATATCTGTAGATATAGAGAACAATAGCTCTGTCCTATTCTGTGTATGTAGCTACAGTACCAAGCAAACCTAGAAAATCTAACCTAACAGTTTCTAGCTAGTAGCTAACTAGCAGTATACGGGCAAATCATGGTGTCTTGCTTTCAGTATTTGGTGATTTTGTTTTGTTGGCTGTAAGTTACGTCTTTGGTTTGGTTTTATGTGACATAATAAAGCATAGGTAATTTCCCAGCTGTGCTGCGCTATGCTAACTTTTAAGGCTTAAAACGTAGCTAACTATACCAGCTAAATAAACAAATTGCAATGTAGCTAACTAAGTTACATTCTGGACAGGTTTATAAATATGTGTTATCGTTAGCTAACTAACTTTGCCTCCCAGCATACACAAATACATTTGGCCAAAACAGGTGTTCACCTTCTGAAATGTCACTACATTTATAAATGTAACCTAACGTGGAATACCTTAGAAATGACGCCTAAATGTAGAAAGAAATTCTGAGAAAGAATTTAAAAATGTAGATTAAACTGATTAAAGCTAGCTAGAAGGCTGCTAGCTACAGACATGCTGGCTAGTCTGGTCTAGTTAGCTAGCTGTTAGCAAGGACAGGGAGGCCTCTATATGATTTCTGTTCTAGTTAGCTAAAGCTAACTTAGCTAGCTAGCGACCTGCTTTATCCATTACTAACCTACAGCTTAAATGCTATAGCTAGCTATTTAGAACAAGATGGATATAATAGCTGGATATTTACTTATATGGCCATCTAGGTTATTTTACAAAGTAACAGTTGGTTATTATATTAGCCAGCTCGTTTAGTTACCCAGGTTAGTTAGCTAGATAACTTGCTAGCTAGCTAACTAACCTGAGTGTTAACCTAGGAACCCAATCGCTCAGGGTGGTTCATGTGCCAGTAAGCTCAACATTTAGCCCATTTAAACAACCCAGGCATCAATATAAACATCTAGCTAGTACGAACATTGTAGCCAAATGTTAAATAAAGTAATATTTATACTATTATGTCCCAGAAACTAAAAAACGTGGTTAGAAATGACAGTATAGCAGCGCTGAGCTTTCAACACAGAGAAGCAGCTTAGCTTTGAGCAGCAGAACTAAAGAAACGAGGTTTTAAGTCCCGCCCATCTCCTCACAACCCACCCGTATGCTCCAATTACAGCGTAGAACGCATTGTCAATCAAACAAACAGACCAATCCCAACCGTCCAATGGGCGGGTTCCTATGACTCCCGTTCCTTTGGCTTCCACTGACCCAGCCGTATGACGGCCGAGCATTTAAGGCTGCGGACCACGACTGTTTTAAATCTCTAACCGCAGCAGCAGCAGAGTTTGCATCGCTTACCCGTCGTCAAAATGGTGCTCTTCATTTTCGCAGTCGCTGCAGTGTCCGTGGTCCTCTTCTAGCTCCTCTTTTTTCTCCGGCTTCGGTGCTGTCTCATTCTCATCCGCCATGTTTAACCAGGAAATGAGGGACTGGTCTTGTAAAAGTCCGAACACGCCCACTGTCACACAGCCTTATGGTCAATGTAGTTCATAGCAACACACGAGGAAGAACGTTAAAGAAATAAATACAGAAAGGGGACTTTTGGTCAATTAATTTTGGAAAGGACGTAATTTGTTATCTAAATACTTGTTATATAAAAAACTATATTTTTGAACATTCATTTTTTTTAACACGCCCCTTGACAACGGCAGCCCCATCAACTTAGCCACACCCTATAGCAACATTATTTGAGGCCCTGTCAGTAAACTAACAGATTGTCCCTTTTAATCTTTTGAATCGGTTCTTCCAATTTAAATATTATATCATATGCATTTTTACTTGTGTCCATTATCCAATTTGTGTTTATCAGCTCCTATTTGTGAATAAAATATCCATGCAGTAAATTGTAGTATGTAATATTTCGTGCAGGTTTCCCCACATGCATTCTATGTAATTGACTGTAAAACATTTGGGCAAAAAGATGTTTTCAGCTCGAGGCCCACATCAGCAGCCCCCTAAACCTCCAGAAGAGTTGGGTTTCCCTAGTAAATGTGTTTTACTCCCTCCTAACCCTTCTCTTCCTCTCTCAACCCAGGGAGACTTGTTCATGAGCAAGCACCAGAAGATTGCAAGACTGTCTGTGTGCAACAGGAGCTTCACAGTGCACCTGCACCCTTAACCCTGTAGTGGCCAATGAAATTAAGTGTGGACGTGAGCTTGGCCATGCAAGGATGTGTGTAACAGTTTTTGTAGGTGGTAGATTAGATTTTACACTTCTGAAGGCTTATAATAGTTTTTACATCCTTAGTGTGTTGTGCGATTATACAAATGATAACAGTCCTGACATTGGCCAGCATGTATAATTGATAACAGTTGTGCACATTGTATCTACTGATACAATACAACCAGAAAACAGAGTAGGGCTCTTAATATGAATAAACGGCTTATCTCTAAAGTGTGTTGTATTTTTGATTGTCTTGTAGTTATTGCAGGTAGCAAAAGTTTGTTAAATCAATATTCATTTTATCCTTGTCTTAATCAAAACATTAGTGCATATCACTTTTTATTTATTCAACATTATGGTTTTATATGTGTTGTTTGTATTAAATATGTATTTTCATAATTATTATACCTTGTACTGATATTCTGGTGTATAAAGGGCCATTTAAATAAATATCATAAATGACATATTTAGGGGAGCACAATTTGTCTAAAAGCATTGTGAGTGTAGAAGAGTCCCAACTACTCAAAGCCTTTAATAAACATTGACTCAAAGTCTGAATTTTACCACTAACAAATGCCTCTAAGGGTATGTTAAATAAAAGGTTGTTTTTTCATCAACATTAAAGGTGTAATGCAACCATAACTCAATGTTAATCAAAATGTTCTTTGCTATCTGGGACATATGAAAACCAACACAAACTTAGTATAATGCTTACTAGTGTGGCTATTAACCAGTGTTCCAAATACATTTTGTTTAAAGGGGTTATTTTAATCAATAGACTCTGAATCCAACTAGATACAGTTCTGTGGTACAACCTGATGTTCAAGAAAGAAAGCAGACAGAGAAAGAAATCGACATGAAACATAAGACACAGTTTGTCAAATTAACTTTTTTTTTTTTTTTTTTAACATTCCACAGGGAACAATATATGTTTAGATTCTGGCAGTGGTCTAAGAACCACTGCATGTCATCCATTTCTTTTTTAACAAAAAAATGAATGGGGACAGTACTCTCTCTGGGAGCATTTGCTGGTTTGAAGAATGAAACTGCTGCAGTTCCTCTGCCACTTCCTCCTCCTCCTCCTCCATGACTAAAAGTCTACATTGGCCTAAAGCATGCGAAGATCGAGCTTTTGAATAGGCTGGTGAGCAGGTTCAGTTTTTAGAGAGGGTGGACAAGCAGGCTCGTTTTTTTGACCTAGAGGGTGAGCATGTCCAAGCTTCTGATGAAGAGAGGAGGGTCTGACCTGCTGCACTTCACATGTCCCAACGTTTGACCTCCATTTAACCCTATGCACTGTTTCAGATGATCTTCTTAAAAGCATCTTGGCATTGAGGGCAGTGGTAGTCTAGTCATCCTACAGTCCAAATTACGTCTGCATATCCTGAACTCTGTAAATAAAACACCAGTTTTTGTTAAGCATGTCATGAATGCTTAACATGTGTGATTCATCTTTACATAAATAAACTTAACTTTGAAAGGAGACTGAATTCTTTAAATGCACATCTAGGTGGCTTGTTGTCTGTATCGTTTTGCTGGTTTAAACTTTGGGCATACTGGGCAATGAGCATGTGCTGCATTTCTTTATCTGAAAATAGCATTCAAATGGAACAATGGAATGGTGCGTCTGAAAAAAGAAAAAAAAACAGAAATCGATCACTTCACAATAAATGCATAATCAAAGAGCTTTACACTGTTCACATAGATGTCATTGAATAATTAATTACAGACCATTATCTATACATTACTTACACAAAATGGCAAAAAGTAAATAAGGTAAGATAAGAAATGGTTGGTGAACAAAATGACAAAGATTAAATTACAAAATATTTCTGACAATTATTCAAAAGACATTCAAAGTGGGCTCCAGCTAGAGAAGTCGTCGCAACCTCCTCACTTGTTTCCATTAGACTGGGACCATCGCTGCTGTTGGCATCCTCCAGCTCAGGAATATTTAGGACCTCTGTCCTCAAAGAGAAAGACTGAGACCCCTTGATACGCTGTGATACGTGTAACAGAACCTTTATCATAAATACAGTGTCTTGCAAAAGTATACCCCTTGAACTTTTCCACATTTTGTCACGTTACAGCCTCAAACTTAAATGTATTTTATTGAGATTTTAAGCGATAGACAAACACAAAGTATTGCATAAGTGTAAAGTGGAACGAAAAACATACATGGTTTTCAAAATTTTGATCAAATAAACATCTGAAAAGCATTCAGCCCCCCAATACTTAGTAGAGCCACCTTTCAGTGCAACTACAACTATAAGTGCTTTGGGGTTTGTCTCTATCAGCTTTGTGCATCTAGAGACTGAGATTTTAGCCCTATTTCTCTTTATAAAACAGCTCAAGCTCAGCCAAGTTGGATGGAGAGTGTCTGTGAACAGTAGTTTTCATGTCTCGCCACAGATGCTCAATGCGACTGGACCATTCCAACAGATGAATATTATTTGATCTAAACCACTGTATCTCCAGCTGTATGTTTAGGGTCATTGTCTTGCTGGAAGGTGAATCTCCTTACCAGTCTCAAGTCTTTTGTTGCCTTCAACAAGTTTTCTTACAGGATTGCCCTGTATTTAGCCCCATCCATCTTCCCATTAACTCTGACCCTCTCTCTGTCCCTGCTGAAGAAAAGCATCCCCAGAGCATGAAGCTGCCACCACACCATGTTTCACAGTGGGGATGATGTGTTCAGGGTGAGGAGCAGTGTTACTTTTCCTCCACATATAGTGCTTTGCAATTAGGCCAGAAAGTTCAACATTGGTCTCATCTGACCACAGCACCTTCTTTCACGTTTGCCACAACTGCAAACAGCAATTCATACATTTCTTTTAACAATGGATTTCTTCTTGACACTCTTCCATAAAGGCCATATTTGTGGAATGAATGACTTATGATAGTTGTCCTGTATACAGATTCTGCTACCTAATTTATGGATTTCTGCAGCTCCTCCAGAGTGACCATGAGCCTCTTGGCTGCTTCTCTGACCAGTGCTCTCCTTGCTTGATCTTTCAGTTTGCACTCAAAAAAATAAACTCACCCTGTTGTTGATTTTAATCAAGTATTTTTAATTAAAATTACTTAACAGCTTTGTGTTAGCAAGTGAAACCTGAGTCAGTTGGACTGCTGTGATGAAAGTCAGTTAAGTTGTCTGATTTAATTAATAAGTGCATGTTTGGTGAACGCATCCCAGTGAAGTAAACTCAACAGGCTGGCTACTTTCTTCATCCGGGACATTCGTGGCTGTCTGTGGACTTCTCTTCAGCAGCAGCGCCATTTTATTTTGGAAAAGCAGAGAGTGCGGTGAGTATTAGTCATAAATATATGTATATTTAAGCTGTACTTGGTAATTTATTAAAAGCGGTTCGTGTGTATGGGGAATTTAGGTAAGAGAAACCTCACTGTGTAATAAAATATCTACCTGGCCAGTCAGCTTCATGTTAGCTAGCTAGCCAAGTTAGCATTAGCGTTTTTTTAATCACAAAATGCTTTTAAACTCAATTCACGGAATTGCGGTCGCATCATGTGGGTCTCGTAACCTCAAATAGTGTACATTTTAATTTTACGTCTATCTGGATACTCATATCTGCCAACCAATGTGTAAATTACGAGCTATGCTAGCGCTAGGGCGCTAGCGTTAGCTTGCTAGCGTTAGCTTGCTAGTGTTAGCTCGCTAGCGTTAGCACCCTAGCGCCAGCATAGCTCGTAAAACAAACTTTTAAACTCAATTCACGGAATTGTGGTCGCATCATGTGGGTCTCGTAACCTCATATGGTGTACATTTTAATTTTACGTGTATCTGGATACTCATATCTGCCAACCAATGTGTGAATTACGAGCTATGCTAGCGCTAGGGCGCTAGCGTTAGCTTGCTAGCGTTAGCTTGCTAGTGTTAGCTCGCTAGTGTTAGCTCGCTAGCGTTAGCACCCTAGCGCCAGCATAGCTCGTAAAACAAACTTTTAAACTCAATTCACGGAATTGTGGTCGCATCATGTGGGTCTCGTAACCTCATATGGTGTACATTTTAATTTTACGTGTATCTGGATACTCATATCTGCCAACCAATGTGTGAATTACGAGCTATGCTAGCGCTAGGGCGCTAGCGTTAGCTTGCTAGTGTTAGCTCGCTAGCGTTAGCACCCTAGCGCCAGCATAGCTCGTAAAACAAACTTTTAAACTCAATTCACGGACTTTCGATCGCATCATAGGGGTGTTGTAACCACATATAGTGTAAAATATACTTTTATGTGTAGTTAATTATTCATATTTGTCTTCAAATGTGTGAATTATGAGCTTCGCTTGAGCTAGGGCGCTAGTATGCTAGCGCTAGCAGGCTAACGTCATTAAACGGCCAGGCTCGGAGTTGCGTTAGTAGTGTAATGTGGTTCACACGGTAAATAAGGGATATTTTGTGAAGTGTTTTTGGTTTAGCTAGATTGGGCTCATACCCACAGGGAAATACAATGTTTGAAACAAATAACTTAAGTGCACGGTACTCATTTTAGCTTTAAACCAAGTTCAGCTTGGCTGATTTAACATAAACTGAAGACCCGCTGAAGCCACACAATCCACTTAGTTTGGTTTAATGCCCGCGTATTCTCCAGTAAACTGGCTTTGGTAACGCAGTGTTGTGTGACTTGCACAAGCTTCCGTAGGACAAATGCTGCGCATGCTCAGAAGTTCAGTCCATGAACGAGAAACGTCGGCGAGGATCGCGAGGCAGGTGAAAAGCGGGCGAATCTTGATCCATCCGAGTAATTATCGTAGTATATGTGCTTTTTTGTAATGTAATCTTTAAAGGTTATATGTAAGTGTGTGTTATATTATGAATTTTATGGCCTTAGTGTACCAAAAGCGGACACATTAATAGCTAGCAAACTTCCTTGCTTGCTGACTAGCTAGTTAGCTATATAGCCAACAGAATAGCCTGACTGACTGATTAATTAATTAATTAATTTGAATCGTTACTAAAGCTGCTCTGACCTGATGTCACATTATTTTAAGTTTTTCAAAGATACACATATATTTCTTAATAAAACTGTTTTATAGACAAACAGCCAACAAAACTCATAAGTAGCTCCTCCTTTATTAAAATCTGTATTTACTGTATAATATAACCTAAAGTATAGTCTCTAGCGCTTAGCCAGATAGTTTAACCAATATTAGCAATGGTAATGACTGAGTGAATCCTGTTTAAACTCACCTCAACTGCAGTAATTTAACCCAACCTGTGTGTTTTAAAGTGTGCAAAAATGAATGTATCAGCAATTAAGAGCAGATCTGCATGTTCAAAATGCCAAACAGTTAATAATCTTAAATCCATTTCTTGCTTTTGTCAGAGCTGGTAAACTTTTTTTTCTCCCCTAGTTATTCCTATTTTTCTAACCACAACTTGTGTGTTATTACAGGGTGTCTCTGTCAGTAAGAACAGTCCTGCAATTGTAGGCTGGGTGGTGTACCTTTTTTGGCTCTTGTGGTAAGTTTAATGGTCTTCTTAACATGTATTGATTTAAAGTTATATCTGTTTTTTGCCCCAACATGTGTTTAATAGTTTATAATCCAGATTGACCTCATTGACCATCCTGTGCCAGCTCCTTTAACAAGCTGCATTCAAATCACTTTACAAATGAGCACTGGAAAAAAAGTAAATAATAGGAATACCAAATGTTATTTGCATGCTCTCATTCATTTTCCACTTATTTTACCAGTGTATATTTTTAAAACAATAAAAAAGTTACTATTAATATTTATTGAACACTAGACCTTTTTTAAGATTCAAGAAGGTATATCAGCAAATTACAATACATTTAGCAGTGGCAGTGCTTTTTCAATCGTGAATGTAGTTGAGCAGTTCAATTTTAAACGGAAATGTACCTTAGCAGCGGTAATTAAAGTAGATGTGGGTGAAATTTATACACAGAAAAGCAGTCAGTATTTTGATAAACAAACAAAGGCTAAAACTAGATATATATTTAATATGAGCTAGTAAAATGGACTATGGGGAATGCATAAAAATAGCAACAGATATCAAATGGTAATTGTATATGCATTTTTTTTATGTTTTTTTTTTTCAGTACCATGAATGTGGAAGTGTAAAGACTGTGATGCAGAAGAAAGTAAAAGTAGTTAATTATTTATTTTTATCCATATGCAAATTTAACCCTCACGTCCTTCCCTCAACAAAGACAGAAATATTTGTCACAACTGCATAGTGAAATTCCTTTTTACTAACTTAATTAGCAGAAGTGCTAAAGCAGTTTCATTTCTCAAATTGATGATTGGAAAAACTTGATTGGAATTGGTTGTGTGTGTGTGTGTGGGTCTATGTCATTTGGCTGATGGTGTATTTTTTTCTGTCTTTCAGGATGTTGAGGACAAGCCGGAGATGGAGCAGACAGTTCTGGGAGTCTTTGCTGTAAAGAAGGAGGGGGCGGAACCCACTGATGACCTGGAAGATGTCGGTATAGTCATCGAAGGAGTGGAAGTACTTCGCACCCTTGGAAACATTGCAAATGCAGTTGCCATTTTATTTGGCCTCATGTACTCACTGGATTTGAGCTACCCAACCAATCTTAAGTACACGTTTGAGGTTCTGCAGAAAGTTGTTATGGAACTGGATGACAAACAACTGTCAAGAAAGGCTCAAGTGTTAAAAAACAAACTGTTTGAAGGGAAAGTGTAGACTTTGAAAGTGAGTGCCACTTCAGAGTATTCCAAAGAGGACAACTTTGACCTGAGGTATTTGAAATCCAGGACAATTTGAATGTTAGTGTTCTGGTTTTGTTTGAAGTTCTAATGTTTGATGTTTTAACGTTTTAAAAATGTTCACAAAAGGGAGTAAGGAGGGATATTAAAAGCCAGAACAGGAAAACGCCATGCATCAAAGGGTATTAAGAAATTTCTTAAAAGGAACCCTGCCTGGTAGCACTTATTTCTTAATATGTTGTTATTACTCTAAATCACTAAGCTATGGTGTTGTTAAAAAAAAAAAAAAAAAAACGGACAATAAATTATTAGTTTCAGAAGTGCTTTTATTCTACTTATTTGACATATGGGTGCCGCCATTATTTTGCACCAATTTAGGCTTACAAGTGATACCAGCTGGGGTTCACTTTAAATTTTCTTAATTGTTTGATACAAGGTTTCTGTTACCCTTATATTAATGCTACAACATTAATCATCCTTGTTTTTATTCACATTGTCTATCTGAACAGCTCCACTGACCATACAGTAGCACTTTTTAGTCTTGTAGTCCTTTCTCTCTGGCTTTGTGTGCACACTGGATTTGAGCAACCCAACTAAAATTAAGGTACACACTGCTCCACCATAATCCATTTGACACCATCACAATCATGCCAGTGTCACTGCAGTGCTCAGAAAGACCCACCACGCAAATAGCTGCTCTATGGAGGATAAATGTTTAACTAATTTGAATATTCAGATATTGGAATATAAGTAAAAAAAATTAAGTTTAAATTTATAAAGAAAACCACTGTTTTTAAATAGTCAATATACTAACTAATTCACATGATTTAAGTAAGCACTGAGTAATAGAGGGGAAAAAAAGATTGAGGTCCATTTATAATTTAAAATAAATATATTATTCAATATATAATTGTGACAGGCAAGAGGATAAAATAGGCATACTAAATGCAGTCTGTAATTATAAAACTAAACTGTGTCTAATAGGATCAGTGGAGCTAAAAAAGTGAGGGGAAAAGTGAACAGAAGTCACTGGTACCATGTTTTACGTGTATTGGTTTACGCATGGTGTTTTGATAATGATCTGGCTAATGTGTTGCACTTATGGAATTGATAAGCAAAGGAAATTTTATTTTATTTAATTATTTATTTTATGCCTTATTATATTGGGTCAATGTAATAGAAGATGTGCTTTTAAAAATTATTTTATCATAATTAGAAACTGCTGGCATTGAAAAGAGATGTTTTAATATAAAGTTCTTATTAAGTCAGATGTTTTTCAAGTCTCAAAAGTAAACAGGAAAGTTCAATTCAGGCAATTTTATATTCTCTATTGGAAGATGTGTTTTTTTTTTATATGAAGAAATAAAATGATCTAATGCAGGGTCTTAACCAGGGTCAGGTTTTGACATACTTCTTGGGGTTCTCAAATGTAAAGCTAATTAAGCGTGTTTCTTTAGGCTAACTGTGTATCGCGTTGGATCCGGATTACAAAGACCTGATTTAATGTTTGTTTAAATGCAGTTCAGAAGGATGAAATTGTAACTCAGAAGCAGTTGTGTTTTATCTAATGTGTGGCTAATGAGTTAAAAGGGATTTAGAGTTCAGAAATGTAAGATGTTCAAAAGATTTGTAACAGTTCAGCTAAAGGTTGTGTGTAAGTAAAGGTAAATTGGGATCCCATGTACTTTTTGTTGTGTGCACATTGCAAAACAACCTTGTAAAAGGACAAAAAATACCAATTAAATGTTGCAAATGACCATAAAGGACTCCTTTTTTTTGCAATGTATGCAGTTGACCATGGTTTGTCTGTGTGCTAAATAATTATTTCACAGAAACAACGTGATTGTGATTTGAATTTACATTTTGGAAAATGCTGACTGTCAGATTTTGTTATTCAGCTTAAAATAACTGCAGTTGTAACAGTTAGTTATGTACTAGTTTTGTAAACTAGTTAAATACTTTTTAGAAAGACATATATTACTATTGAGAAAGACCTACCTAACTATACTTTGTAGTTTCAACTTAACTGACTTAAGTTTTGGTAAACCAGCAGTTATGTTACATTTACATAAGTGACTTAGTTCAGTATAATGAAATACCTTTCTGTTGTCATTAATCAACACAGTTAATTAAAACAAAAGAAAGAGCATTTTGTTGAGTTTATGTTGGTCGATTTAGTTATCTATACACAAACCTATTAA
This sequence comes from Astyanax mexicanus, assembly GCF_023375975.1. Classification (NCBI taxonomy): domain Eukaryota; kingdom Metazoa; phylum Chordata; class Actinopteri; order Characiformes; family Acestrorhamphidae; genus Astyanax; species Astyanax mexicanus. The sequence continues at coordinate 25,299,906 of NC_064426.1, forward strand.
TTTAATCCAAGCTAACTTTGACACCAATATATTGGTTGTAAATAATCTAGTCATGTTGGTTTTACCTAATACAGTCATGTTGAATTTACATAATACAGTTATGTTGTGTTTACATAATACAGCCATGTTGGTATTACAAAAAATAGTCACTTGAATCCTAAATAAATGATTTAATTATATCAAACACAACTCAGTTTAGTGGAAATTGTTGACATAACTGGATTAAGTAAATCCAACGAATTATTTTTTTGAGTGTGGGTGAATGGCCATGAATGGTTTGCAGGTGTAGAACACTTTTTCTATTTTTGGATGATGGGTTTTACAGTGCTCCTTGGATGGGGACTCCAGTTAGCAACTCGAACTCCAGTCGCACCTAAATCGCACACACAGAGACTTCAGACTTGACTCGGACACGTGTTTTTAGACTCGTGAACAATCATGTTTTTTTTATTTTTGGAGTATGAACACTGAGAAAACTGTGAAATGTGGGACTAAGTTCCATGGAAAGATTTTATGTGGTATGCGCTATGTTGTGTATTAACATTTTAATTATTTCACTAGAACCGTCATGCTGGCTGCTCCTTCTGTTGCTTCTAACAGTGCTGCTGGTCTTTGCTGCATATTCTGGCTTTTATCTGCTGCTTTGAGATTAGTACCACTTTAGTGGCTGTTAAATTGTTGTTTTTGTTCATTTCTTAGTTTTTTTAGTATTTCGATTTTATATTTTGGAATTCATTAGATTTTATTTATTTTAGCATTTTGAGCTTAGATTAGTTTATTTTTCCAATTTCATATTTATTTTTTCTGTTCATTCTGTTCTATCGTTATTTACTTTGAGGCATTTGCGTTTTTTTGTAGTATTCATTTATGTTTTTCTACAGCTGCAGTTCAATATTTCGAATTTATATTTTGGAATACGTTAGAATATATTTCTTATAGCATTTTAAGCTTACTTTTAGTTACTGTCCAATTTCATATCTATTTTTCTGTTATTATTAAATGTTATTAGCTATAAGCTTTTAGTTTGTTGCTATTTGTCATTTAGCATCCAGACCTTCTCACTGATCTTTTTAATGAATGTTGATTTATTAATTTAATAGCTGTACCTAAGTATTTTAAGCCAGACTGTGTGATTTTTAATCATGAGTTTTTTAATCATGAGTTCATCTGCACTTTTGAATGATATGTCCTGTAGGAAAACGCACGCGATTTATATGCTAACACTGTAGTCTGACAGAGGAGCTGCAAGACTTTCCGTCAAATGCGTCAAAAAAATCCAGCCAGAACCGACCCTATCCGACACGGTCTGCCCGACCCGCGCCGAGCTTGAAATCCACAATAAATTAGTAGAGCATTAAAACTGACCTTTTAACTACAAATCTGAGATGTACGTGCTGGACTTCATTATCTCTGGCCCCAAAACTGTCCATTATCTTGCTTGACAGACGCGCCTAATCTCCCGCGAGCACGTAAGGTGCGCAGCTCACCGATTAATTCATGCGTTGAGCTTTAAACGCGCAGATGAGCTGTAATTCGTGAAACATCTCAAAAATCACAGTGTGATTTGTTACATTAAAACACAGACCATTTTCTTCTGCTGAACCTGACAGGGCCCGAGGAAAGCGGTGGGAGTGCTCGGCCGGCCCGAGTTCATGCATCGGGTCAGACAGACTGGGGTTCAGGCAGACAATCTAAACTCTAGAACTCTCTGATACCAGCACTCGGTTCAGCAGAACAAAACGTTGAGAATGCGCATATTGCTTACTTGTCCAGATATAGTTTATTTTGAGATGTTTTTTGTAATATTACTTTATTGTTCTACACTTCTGCTGAGTTTTTCGTTTTTGATATTTTGAAATTCGTTAGATTAGGTTTTATTGGGCTTCGTTGAGCTAGTTATTTTCCAATTTCATATTTATTTTTCTGTAATTATTACATTTTGTAATTCATTTTCCATTATTTTAAAGAGCAGAGATTATTTGCCTTACGGAGAAAAACTTTGACTTTTATTTCGCCAGAAGAAACTTGAGACTTGAACTTGAAGACACTCGGACTCGTGCCGAAAGACTTCAGTATCTCTGCCTAACCCTGCTTTAAAGTTCTCAAACCTTTATCTAGGACATGTCTAGTAAGTTCCTTGGTATTCACGTTGCTGTTTGTTTATCAGTATTCTCTAACAAACCACTGAGGCCTTCACAGAACAGGTGTATTTATACTGAGACTAAATTACACACAGCTAGACGTATTAACTAATTAAGTGACTTCAGAATGCAGTTAATCGCACTGGATTTTTAGAGTACATGGGGATGAATACTCTTGCACATCATATATTTCAGCTTTTTATTTGATTAAAAAAAAATCATCCATCATTTGTATTCCACTTTAGAAGTATGCAATACTTTGTGTTGGTTTATCACTTAAAATCTCAGTAACATACATTTAAGTTTGTGGTTGTAAGGTGGCAAAATGTGGAAAAGTTCAAGGGGTATGAATACTTTTACAAGCCACTGTATATCTAATTTATATATAACTTGTTGCCCAAATTGCAGCCAAGGATGCTATGTCACCTCTTCAATTGATGGCCGAGCAGCTGGATCAAACCTCAGCATAAACGAGATCAGGTCGCGACAGGATTCCTCCACTGCAAGCTCATGTGGGTACACCAAGGAGTCTTACAAAGGCCCGGTGATCAAGTTGTACAGAATCATGCCCAGGCTCCACATGTCACTTATTTTTCAATATTAAATAAAATATTTAATATTAAACAATTACTCCAGCAGCTAATTATATGTATATTTATTAGCAATAGAATTCGCCCCACACTAAAAAGTAGGGTATAACCCTAACAGGTTTGTTATAAGGGTGAACTAATTAAATTTCTAAAATGTCTCCTACACCCTGTAATACCAAGTTGATGAAGTGTAAAATGCACAGTTTTACATCAACTGCTCAAGGACAAAGAATTATTTTCTGGTTGATGTTTATATTTTATTTGTAATGTATATCCCAGTCTATCTAGATTACTGAAAGAAAAACTGTTAGAATATGAATATGAGGCAAGATTGCCTTATTCTACAATTAAAAAAATAAATCAATGACAGTTTTTGGTTAAGAGGGGCTAACATCAGGTAATAAAGAGAACCACAGGAGTTCAGTAAAATGCAGATTTAAAAATCTTGAACTACACAAGATAACCAGTATTAACTGATATAAAACAGATAAATTTCAATGATTTCATGAGTAATCAATAAAAGGGAGACAAATGATTCATTACTAAACTGGTTTATGGTTTAATTTTGTTTAATAATAATTGTTTATTGTTTAATAGGTTTCCTTATAAAAAAACTGCTTAAAATCCTTAACATTACTCTGTTAAATAAATAATAATAAAAAACACACACTAGCAGACTGGAAATTACTTAAGATTAACATTTCTTGAGCTCTATCTTTGAAACAAAGCATTGAAACACTTACAGCCGTCTCGGGACACTCTCAAACAGAGGTTAATGTACCACTCAGCCCAGTTATAGGGGAGTTTCCCGCCTTTAGGAATGGGACATACCATTCCTGAAGTTGGGCCAGGGAGGTATTAGCCTTATTATAGGCTTATGTTTGTGCCATGTGTTTGATAGTAACATTTATTTGTTTATGCTTCAGTGTTTATTCTATGCTTTAGTGTTTACAGCCTTTTAGTTCATTTATATCTTTGATAATTTAGTTAATTGGAACTTCCTAGTTGGATTGTTCTGGAGGGAGGGGCTAAGACTTTATAAAGAGGATACGGCAAGCACAGGCATCACTTGGAAAGGAGAAAGCTATGAAGCTATGAAGCTATGAAGCTATGAAGCTATGAAGCTATGAAGCTATGAAGCTATGAAGCTATGAAGCTATGAAGCTATGAAGCTATGAAGCTATGAAGCTATGAAGCTATGAAGCTATGAAGCTCTCCATCCAAGGTTTTGTTCTTTTCTAACTATTTCTAAAAATGTATTGTCTGTTTTGCTGCAGTGTGAGTATAGACATGGTTACTGTCAAAAATAGAAATTTAGCACCTTAATTTGATTTTGGCTGATTTATTTATTCATGTAAAATTGCTGTAGTTTTTTACAGCAGTTCTTACAATATTATACTGTTTAATTTTGTACAAATTGTAATTGAATTTTAAATGGTACACAAAAAATACAGCCCAATACGTTTTGTTTTTGTTGAGAAATTTGTAAACACATTGCATATACATATAAGTAAGGTTACCCAGATGTGAGACAGTAATCTTTGCTCATTATAATAAGAATATTTTACCTAATACCTCTATAAAATGCTTAAACGGTACATCCTAGTGTTTTGTGTGTTAGAATTTTGCGATGTTTAGAAACATTGCATATATATTTAAGTAAAGTCAATATGACAAAATTGAGCATATTTTAAGACCGTTTGGGAAGTCATGTGTGAAAAGTCATTGAAGAAACCATCATGCATGAAGTTTTAATGAAGGATTAAATGGTACGAGCACAGTGACTATTTTAAGTGTGAGGCATGGCATTTGTGTAGTTTGAGACACAGCTATGTTAACAAAACAATTATAGCCGTTTTTGGACGTAGGCAAGTATAGTAACTGCTTTAGGTATAACTAGCAAGGAAATACACAGTTACGTGTTGTTATTAGGCAACTATCTGAAAGGTGAAATGGCTCATTTGCCCCGTGTAGCTCGCTGGCTAATGCCTATGCTTAAGTACATTTAAAGGCAAATACTGTTGTATTTATTAATTAATTCATATCTTACTGCCTGATTTGCCTGCGGAGTTCCAAATTTTGTTTCAGCAGTCACACCATGTTCAAACACTTAAATATAATTTTTAAAAAGCTTAAACATTTGTATGTAAAACACCAAAATGTTTACACAGAAAAGAAAACCTGAAAGAGAAATAAAAAATTGGTTAGATTATTCTTTGTGGTTATATAAAATTATTTGTTTTTATTGACAGTCTTTGCTTTTATGTTTTTGTGTATTTTGTTGCTAAAGTTTTTTCACTCTGGAATTTCTCCGATTTTATATATATAGGTTATTATTATTATTATTATTATTATTTTTTTTTTTTTTTCTATAAAACTTTTGGCACTAGTACGTACTTCATAACAATCTTAGGCTGAACAATCCTTATTAGTGCCACCAGTGTTTGTGCATGGAATTACATCCACATATAATCTGATCATACCTGATCATACCTCAGGTAAAGTAGAGATGGGTGACAGGACGGGGCACCTCAGCGGCCAATCAGAGGTTTGTAACTGTGTTCAGTATTATAATGTAATTCAATTCTGAACTCACTCAACATCCGTCTAAACAGCTGTAAAAGATTCCACAAACAAATGTTTTAATGAGATACATAGATAGTATGAGTGACTCCTACATCTACAACTACTCTTTTTTAATAGTAAACTACATGTTTTCTAACAGAGGGTCTAATGAATTAATTACACTATGGGTTTATGTTGACACAATCTATAGTTTAGCCAGCATACTGATCAAACAATGCCCATCCTATATTGATATCATTTAATATGATAGAAGCATGCCTATAGTATGAGTGACGCCTACATGTACAATTATGCTTTTTTTGATATAAAACTTCATGTTTTCTGACAAAGGAGGGTCTGATGAAGTGTTATAATATTAAAAAAATAGTGTAACCACTCATACTATATACATTTGGGTGTATGTTGACACAATCTATAGTTTAGCCAGCATACTGACAAATCTATGCCCATCCTGTATTAAGACCATTTAATGCAGGGGTGTCCAAACTACGGCCCGCGGGCTATTTGCGGCCCGTTTCCTTTTTTGGAGCGGCCCGCGAGGTATTTTAGAAATAGAATGAAAGTTGGCCCGCTGTTAAGCAGGTTTTTATAATGTGAGATTCAAAGTTTGAACGCTAGGTGTCAGAAACGAGCCAACGAGTCGGAGAGAGTGCGCATTTCTAGCGCATAAAAACAGTCTAAAAGTTGCCGTAATTAAGTGGTTTAATATTAAGAGACATCAGGAAATTAAACATCAATTTGAAAAATCTTCGTTTACACAAGACTGTCAAAGATAAAGATAGTAAGTCAAGTAAAATGGTGTGTACATGAAATAATCAGGAAAAAGGATTATTTACAGTAGTATATTTCATTATTTGTTTTAATACAGAGTGTGGCCCGTGACTTTAAGTATATTTCTCCTTCTGGCCCCCAACAAAAAAAGTTTGGACACCCCTGATTTAATGGGATAGAACCATGTATCACCTATAGCATGAGTGACTCCTACATGTACAATTACTCTATTTAATAGTAAACTTCATGTTTTCTGACAGAGGAGGGTCTAATTAGTTAATTTCACTATTATGTTGACACAATGTAGAGTTTAGGCAGCCTACTGATAAAACCATGCCCATTCTGTATTAATATTATTTAAAAGGATAAAAAATGTATAAAGTATGAGTGATAACACTATTTTATGTATTTTTTTTATATGTAACACTACAGTTTTCGAATATTATAATATAAGTATAGCATAAGGATATTAAAATAGCTTCTGGTTGCCGTGTTTCTTGTCCCTCTCGTGTTGCTGTCTTCACTCTGTTAGGAAAATGAATGTGCTTTTCAAAAACTGGATGAAATATGTTCAGCACCCTGTAGGTTTTATTCTGTGTACATTTTTACTCCTGAAAATCACTGGATCTTCTGAATTTCGTTTAAGATTCGTAATGAGAAAACGGCTATCGTTTAGCTAATGCTACAGCGAAGTGAACCGAGGTCCCAGCGCAGCTGCAGAGATCGGACGGGCGCTCTTTTCGGCGCAACACCAGTGAAATCCGGCCATATGTTCACAGCAAATTACAGCCAGCTGATTAAAGTAATAGACCGCTGAATTTGTGTCCTCGTTTTGTAGTGTGTGCCATGCCAATTGTTTATGCCCATATTTGAGGTTCAGACCTGTGGGAAATTTGAATGGGCTTTTCAAAAACTGACCTTTACCATTCTGTGGCAAATAAATATGTTCCGAATCCTGTACGTTTTATTCTGTGTACATTTACCTCCTAAACATCACTGGGGCCTCTGAGTTGAGATCGTTTGAGGGTAGTAATTAGAAAAATGCTAGCTTTAAGCTGATGCTTAACTGACATCATAGCACAGCGGCTGGAAATGACACCGGACTGGATTCTGCAGTACACCAGCCAACTCTGGGCGGATCTTCTTCTTCTTCTTCGATCATTGAAGTATTTAAACAGGTGTAAAATATGTCAGTATGGTGATGTTAAGCAGTGTAGACTGTGTTGGAGCTTTAAAAGGCAGATAAGAGAAAGTGAGCTTTAGCTGCTCAGTGGCTCAGTTCAGGAGCAGCGCTTCCTGTGGGGTTTAGTATTTTAATTACGGTCATTAGTTTATACTAATTACAACCAGTTGGGAACCGTCGTGGCCCTCTAAAATATTTTTTAAACAAAAAAATCTACTTATAGTTGGCAATCAGCTTCTAAGCAATTACAAAAATATAAGCTTATTATTCAAACTTGTCTATTCAATTTGTGTTGGAACGTGAGCAAGAGAAATAGCTAGTCAGTTTTTTTTTATTTAGCAGAGGGGTGCAGCGAGCAGACGTTAAAACATATCTGCATATTTTTTTAAAAGAAAGGTAACGGAGATAACCATGTAAACTGTTATGAGATTATTTCTGATAGCTGTTTAAAATACACGAATCAAAACCCACAGATCAAACCCACTGTGAGCTTAATAAAATACAGTTTGTGATAGTCATTGTGACTTGTAGACTAGGATAGCAGTATTTGCTGTAAGCTATAATGAAGGAAAACTCTGTTAGCTCGCCTAAATAGTTAGCTAGAACCTGGATTACCAGAATTTAGTACAATACTTTATTAGTTTAAAGCAGTTTCTTAACCCTGATCTGCCTTAAAATTGTGTTTTTCACCGGATCCATCTGTTCAGCTAATGAACAATCATTTATTGAGTTTACCTGTTAAAATCTCTTATCCCCTTAGATTTACTAATGGCACATATCTGGTCCTTGCCAATACAAAATAATAATAATAATAATCACATGTTATATTATTTTAAACATTACCTCATCAGTTTTTTTTTATATATGTATTTAATTCAGACATTGCACGCATATATTTTTTTAACAACAGTAAATGTAGAGTGGAGTAACTTGTTTAGGCTGTAAAGTGACCTTTACTTGGATGTAACTAATAATTAACAGAAGTACATAAAACATGGTTTATTTGTGATTAAAAGTAATTCCACAAATGTTGTTTTAAGACACTATGAGGTGGGCTTTGATTCATACTAGCAGATGTATCTGGATCTTACAACATTGTCCAGATTAGACCTTAGATCGCCCGAAAAATCCAGCCCGACCCGAGCCTGTGGTTCTGTCAAAAATAGACTCAATACTAAATATTATTTGAAATGGAGAATTATAAAATAGATGTATAACTAAAAATATTATTTAAAAGGGAGAATTATAAAATAAAAAATATTTAAAAATATTTGAAAGGGAAAGTTATAAAATACACCTAAATCCAAGTATATTATATGAAAGGCAGAATTATAAAATCAACTTAGAACTAAAAATATTTGAAAGGGAGAATTATAAAAAACACTAAAAACGAAATATATTTGAATGGGAGAGTTATAAAATAAACTTTCAGCGTTAAGCTTACTACATCTTGGAGCCCTTTTTTGCTCTTGTCCCTCACTCTCTAGTTGCTTCTGTAGAAGCTTAAATGATGCGCTAAACATTATCCTGTTTTACCTTGGACAGGGTGAGTTCCTTGGTATTTATGATGCTCTTTGTTCATTTGTGGTCTCTAACAAACCACTGAGGCCTTTGCAGAACAGTTGTATTTATACTGAGGCTAAATTACACACAGCTAGACTTTATTAAGTAATTAAGTGAGTTCTGAAGGCAGTTGATTGCACTGGATTTTATTTAGGGGTTTTAGAGTAAATGGGGCTGAATACTTTTCCACATCATACCTTTCAGATTTTTATTTGAATAAAAAATGTACAATCATGTATCATTTGCATTTCACTTTAGACTTATGCAATACTTTGTGTTGGTTTATCACTTAAAATCTGAGTAAAGTACATTTTAAGTTTGTGGTTGTAAGGTGGCAAAATGTTCAAGGGATATGAATACTTTTGCAAGCCACTGTAGATCTAATTTATATTCAACTTGTTGCCCAAACTGCAGCAAAAGATGCTGTGCCACCTCTTCAATTGATAGTCGAGCAACTGGATCAAACCTCAGCATAGACGAGATCAGGTCGCGACAGGATTCCTCCTCTGCAAGCTCATGAGTCTTGAAAAGGCCCGGTGATCAAGTTGTACAGAATCATACCCAGGCTCCACATGTCACTTATATTTTAATATTAAATAAAATAAATATTGAACAATTGCTCCAACAGCGTATGATCTGTATATTTATTAGCAATAGAATTGTCCCCACACTAAAAAAGTAGGGTATAACCAAAACAGGTTTGTTATAATGGTAAACTAATTACATTTCTAAAATGTTCCTATCTACATTACAGAAAGATAAACTGCTAGAATATGAATTAGGCTAGTTGCCTTATTCTACAATTAAAACAATAAATCAATCATTTTTGGTTTAGAAGGGCTAACATCAGGTAATCACAAAGAGAACCACCGGGGCTCAGTAAAATGCAAATTTAAAAATCTTGAATTACACAAGATAACCAGTATTAACTGATATAAAACAGATCAATTTCAGTGATTTTATTAGTAACCAATATAAGGGAGACTATTTTTATTATTAAACTGGTTAATTGTTTTTCACGCCTTTTCCCCCCTGTTAAAATGGCTCACGGTTTAAAAGGCCTGTTTTTTGGTGTTTGCTTAATAGGTTTCCTTACCAAAAAAACTGCTTTAAATCCTTAACATTACAAGGATTTCTTCCTACTCTGTTAAATAAACAATAATTCAAATCACACACTACCAGACTAGAAATTATTTAAGATTACCATTTCTTCAACGCTACCTTTCAAACAAAGCATTGAAACACTTACAGCCGTCTCAGGACACTCACAGAGGCAAATATACCACTCAGCCCAGTTATAGGGGAGTTTCCCGCCTTTAGGAATGGGACATACCATTCCTAAAGTTGGGCCAGGGAAGTATTAGCCTTATTATAGCGTTATGTTTGTGCCATGTGTTTAATAGGCACATTTATTTGTTTATGCTTCAGTGTTTATTCTGTGCTTTAGTGTTTACAGCCTTTTAGTTAATTTATATCTTTGATAATTTAGTTAATTGCAGCTTCCTAGTTGGATTGTTCTGGAGGGAGGGGCTAAGACTTTATAAAGAGGATATGCGGCAAGCACAGGCATCACTTGGAAAGGAGAAGCTATGAAGCTATGAAGCTATGAAGCTATGAAGCGCTCCATCCAAGGGGTTTTGTTCTTTCAACTATTTGTAAGAATTTATCTGTTTTGCTGCAGTGTGAGTATAGACATGATTACTGTTGAAAATAGAAATTAAGCACCCTAGTTTGATTTTGTTTGATTAATTCATTCATGAACGCTGTTAAATGGCTGTTTTTACAGCAGTTCTTACACTATTATACTGTATGACATAATTGAGCATGCCCAACAAAATATTTTGAGACTGTTTGGGAAGTTGTGTGTAAAGTCACTGAAGATTTTAAGTGTGAGGCATGGCAGTTTGAGACACAGCCCTCAGTAAATTATGTTTAAAAAACAATTATAGCCGTTTCTTGGACGTAGGTAAGTATAGAAACTGCATTAGGTATAACTAGGAAATACACAGTTAAGTTTTGCTGACTTTATTAGGCAACTGTCTAAAAGGTGAAATGGCTCATTTGCCCTGGGTAGCTCGCTGGTTGCCTGGAAAATTTAACTCCAAGGTCGGCAGCATTGTTAATTTTAGCGAGCTCCAAGTGATTTAGCGAGCTCCAAGTTGATTTAAAATAATCTAAGACTTATTTGTGTTTATAAATGTATACAATGAACTACAACCTGCCATAGAATTTGTTTTATGTTCGTTGCAGCAGTCATTTTTTACTGATTCATCTTCCAAAAGAAACAATTTTACTCACTGGAGAAACATGTAGTGGATCTTTAGTCAAATTACCATATTGCCAATTTGGGAATGCCTATGCTCAAGTACATTTGAAGGCAAATACTGTTGTATTTATTAATTAATTCATATATATTTTACTGCCTGATTTGGCTGCGGAGTCCCAAATGTGCAGCAGTGACAGATCAGGTGGCCCAAGTTTTATTTCAACAGTCACACCATGTTCAAAAAAAGCTTACACTAACATTTATGGGGATCGTTTTGTGCCTAAATGTTTACACAGGAACGAAAACCTGCAATTCAAAGAAAAACCTGGTCAGTTTACTATTCTTTGCGGTTATATAAAATTTGTTTTGATTTTGACAGTCTTTGCTTTCATTTGTGTTTTTGTGTGTTTTGTTGCTAAAGTATTTTGACTCTGGAATGTCTAAGATTTTATATATATAGATATTATTCTTATTATTCTTTTTATTATTATTATTATTATTATTATTATTATTATTATTATTATTATTATTATTATTATTATTTATTATATATAGATTTTTCTATAAAACCTTTGGCACAATAAACTTCATAATATTAATTTTGCATGCATTTTTACTGTACATAGAAAAAATACTCTCAAACACACAGCATGTGAGAAAATCCAGCATTTTATTACATTTTTTAAACTAAATACTGTCAGATCAAAACTAGCCTCTCTATATAGAGTTTAATTAGGCTGAACAATGTTTGATGTATTTATATACATATTAAATACATAAAAAAATAGTGTAATCACTCATACTTTATACATTTGGGTGTATGTAGACACAATGTATATTTATGGCAGCATACTGACAAATCTATGCCCATCCTGTATTAAGACCATCTAATAGGATATAACCATGTATCGCCTATAGTATGAGTGACTCCTACATGTACAATTACGCGTTTTAATAGTAAACTCATTTTTTTCTGACAGAGGAGGGTCTAATGAATTAATAAGTTTAGTATTTAATTACGGTAATTAGTTTATACTAATTACAACCAGTGGGGAACCGTCATGGCCCTCTAAAATATTTTTAAAACAAAAAAAATCTACTTATAGTTGGCAATCAGCATCTAAACTATTACAAAAACATAAGCTATTTATTCAAACTTATTCAATTTGTGTTGGAACCTGAGGGGTTAAAAAGTGGAGCCGTTGTCGCCCACTAACCTAACTGTGATGCCTCTGCAGGATGTTGGTTATTGGTGGGCCCCTAATTTACAGAGAGCCAGGGAGGTGTAATGTAGCAGTAAAATGACAGTAAAATTGACCAATAATACATTATGGCTAAGTGGGCGGGCTTAACTGTATGATCATTTCCGCCGCTGGCGACACTAGCAAGAGAAATAGCTAGTGAGAGAAACAGCTAGGGCTAGCTATAGTTTTTTTTGAGTCATGATGGAAGCCGAAGCTAGCCCTATTTGTTATGCAAGCTGTTTTCAAGATTAACTTTTAATTAGAAGTTAACAGTTTGGCCTTGATTTCCATTGAGAAATAACTATTAATGGGTTTAAAAGCAAAGGATCAGTTGCATGACCCTGCCATCAACCAGGAGAATTGACTGTTTTCACGTAATTCCCTGATGGGTAAGTTATTTAATGTTGATTAGGCCGCCCTGCCAGCTGGTTTGATTGTGTCTGCGCTGCGATTTCTGTGTCTGTTATGTGAAGGTGCATTAAAGAAAACGTTGTTTTCTTAGATGTGAATTAAGACATTTTCGGAGCATCGCTGCTCATAGTGGCCACAGCAAGCTAGCTGCCACCACAATTAACAAATAAAACAAGACAAATAACAGTAGAAAGAAATATTTTTTAAACAAAATAAATAAAAAGAAAATTCCTCCACAAAATAAACTCAAAAGAACGGATACAATAATGAAAATGGATCAGAAGTCGAACTTTTCACCAGTGTCATATTCGGATTACTTTTCTACCTCGGGCTCATAATGACAGTTTTTGGGGCGGGTCGAGTCGGGCTCAGGCAGAACCTGTACGGGCTGGGGTCGGGTCGGGCTGGCTTTTACAACTTTGTTCAGATTAGACCTTAGATCGGCCCAAAAAATCCAGCCCGACCCGAGCCTGTGAAGGTTCTGCCAAAAATAGACTTAAAACTAAAAAATATTATTTGAAAGGGAGAATTATAAAATTGACTTAAAACGAAATATATTATTTGAAAGGGAGAATTATAAAATAGACTTAAAACCAAAAATATTATTTGCAAGGGACATTTATAAAATAGACTTAAAACTAAAATATTATGTGAAAAGGACAATTATAAAATAGACTTAAAACGAAATATATTATTTGAAAGGGAGAATTATAAAATAGACTTAAAAGCCCAACCCGAGCCTGTGAAGGTTCTGCCAAAAATAGACTTAAAACTAAAAAATATTATTTGAAAGGGAGAATTATAAAATACACTTAAAACTAAAAATATTATTTGAAAGGGAAAGTTATAAAATACACCTGAATCCAAGTTTATTATTTGAAAGGCAGAATTATAAAATTAACTTAGAACTAAAATATCTGAAAGGGAGAATTATAAAAAAGACGAAATATATTTGAATGGGGGAGTTATAAAATAGACTTAAAACTAAAACATATTATTATAAAATAAGAATTATAAAATAGACTTAAAACTAAAAATATTATTTGAAAGGGAGAATTAATTAAACATAATTTATTTATGGCCAATAGGCACCCGTGTAAGTTTAGCGTTGTGAGATAGAGGAGCGCGCGGCGTCTTTCAGCGTCAAGATTCCTACATCTTGGAGTCTTTTTCTTTTGCTCTTGTCTCTCGCTCTCTGTAGTTGATTCTGTAGAAGCTTAAATGATGCGCTAAACATTATCCTTCCAAAACGACCTTTAAGGAACAAGTCAAACAGTAAATGAATGTATGTGTCAAAAGAGAAAGTTTGTTTGCCCTTCATTAACCATTCGATCAGCGAAACAGCCTTAATAGATCTACAAACAGTCCCCGAGGAGGCGGCATCAGGACAGCATGACCTTTAATTGAACGGGTGAATTTATTTATTCATGTATTGTTATTTTTGGTAAATTCTGAAGACATTGAATCCATACTGCCAGTTGACCGGCGTTGGAAAGCGGAAATGTATTCGCTTACCAGTAGACCGTGGACCGCGTTGTAGCGCACCGTAGCAACGTCAATCTCTTTGATGCACATCTCTAAAATTTTTTATCGTGCCACAATGACCGTTACACCCCGACTGGTCTATTTTTCGACTGATGTATGTGTCGATAGCGACTGTTTGGCTGCTTGTGTGGTTTTGATATAAAGGCTTTATATGATTTTGTTTGTTTTGTGTGGTATGAGGTCTTAAATGTGCAAGGACTTTGTAAGGAGGAACTTTATTTTGCTTAAGAAATGATGTATGTTAATAAATGGTCTTGTCCGTTGCATTTCTAAGCTGAATCTTCGTCTCAGTTTTTGTTTCTTGGCTTTCAGTTTATTATAAGGAAGAGGGGGGTAGAGGGCCGAGGTTTTCAGGGTCACGGTTCGCCACTGGTGCTTATTTATTATCATATTACAATACAATCAAAATACACAATTATAGTAGTTTAATATGACCTAATAAACAGCATGACTCAATAAAATAAAATAAAGAATAATGTCAAATAATTAAATAATGAAAAAGTGACATTTAAAACATAGTCAGAGACATTTATTTTGTTGATATGTTAAAACACGTAATAAATAATACATATTTTATTTATGTATCATTATTATTAGTAATAGTATTAACACATACACTGTAAAAATATATATTAATATTATATTATAATATAAATATATATATTAATTTCCTCAACTTAACTCAGTCAATTTATCATTTTGCTTTGACTCAGTTAAGTTGCAAATATATAGAATTTTAAGTTCATTCAACTCAACTCAGTCATAATTTAGATTTGACCCAGTTAAGTTGTGAATACATAACATTTTTAGTTCATTCAACTTAATTCAGTCAAGTTATCATTTATATTTGACTCTGTTAAGTTGTAAATACATACAATTTTAAGTTTATTCAACTTAACTGAGTCAAAGCTAGATGATAACTTGAATCAGTTAAGTTTATTCAACTTAACTGAGTTTTGTTCACACAACACTACAGTTATATTCAAGTGTGTATATATATATATATATATATATATATATATATATATATATATATATATATATATATATATATATATATATATATATATATATATATATTTTTTTTTTTTTTTTACAAATTTTACAAATTAAGTAAACAAGTTAGATCAACACAATTCCTTTAAGTTAGCTCAACGTAATTATTTGATTACTTTCAAGTTGACAGTTTTCATTATCTCAACTTAAATTTAAGGCAAATCAACTTAAATTATCCAGTTTATCCAACTTAATTACGTGCTTCATAATTTTAAAGTACAATGTAAAACATTTCAAGTTGTTTAAACTCAGCAATATAAGTTCTCCTGCTGCCTTAAAAGGCTGAGTTAATTCAATGTGGTATTCTCAACATATTTGGTATATTATTATTTAACTGCAAATACTGACAGTATAATACTGGAGTAAACTCAGCAAAGAGTGAACTCTGTAGCTCAAAGCCAGCATACTGTGATCACTAGAAACACAGAATAAAGTTAATGTGCTCTTACAGCCCACAAACACTGAGGCCTGGCAATCAAATTATATTATAATATTGCACGCCTAGGATAAGGTAGCTTTGGGCAACAGACAACACAAAGATGGTAAGTAAGGAAGAGGCCACACCCAATATGCAGATATATGGTGCCAGGAGCCTATAGGAAAGCTGCATGAACCAACACTCTAGAAAGAGCATTGACACAGGTAGTGACTAAAAGTTGGTTCAAATCACATTTTTTCATTGGTTCAACCAACATTTTTAAGTTTTCAGGTTGAAGTTCTCTGAACTCATTTTATTGAGTTATACTGGCCGATAAGTTCACTCCACTTAATAATATTAGTTTCCACTGACTAAAACACAGAATCACTTTTTAGAGTGTAGGAGTGTGGTGTCTAAAAGTTGGTTCAAATCACATATTTTATTGCATCAACAAACATTTTTAAGTTTTCAGGTTGAAGTTCTCTGAACTCATTTTATTGAGTTGTAATGGCCGGTAAATTCACTCAACTTAATAATATTAGTTCTCCTGACAAAAACACATAATTACTTTTTAGATTGTATGCATTAACACATTACCCATTAGCCCACGTGAAAAACGTTAAATTTAACCATGTACTCTAAACGTTTTTCTCGTTATTGATAGTTTAAAAATGACATGGCAGGTTTTCTCACGTTTTGTTCCACAAGTCTAAATTGTTTTCTCATTCTTTTCCCATAAGTCACCACCATCAAAAACACTACTCAGGTCGCTGCGCACTATTTAAAGTCTCTCGTCTATACCGCGTTTTACAGCTCATGAATATTCATGAGCCTATGACTTATCAGCGGCAGCCAAACTTGCGCCTTTCCTTTACATTTATTTGTCACTTTCTACTTAAAACACGCTCATGCTACAGGCTGTACACTAAAAAACAAAACTAAAAAATCTTTTGCTTAGTGTGATTTTTAAGTCAGCTGAATGAGAAATATTGAATTGCACCCTAAAATATAGCAAACTAATCATCCCAACTTACTTTATTAAGTTACTTGTTAAAAGTTGGTCCACATAAATAATCTGTGTTGGCAAAAGTTACTTATTGTAGTTAACCCTAGTCGAGGCCATGCCAACTACTCTGCACATGCTCAGTTTGACCTTTTATTTGATCGGGGTCTGTGGAGCAATGTTAATCACACTATTTGCATATTGGGCGTGTCCTTCCACCTCTCACTCACCATCAGTGTGTAAGCATTTTCCACAAGCTGCCTTCTCTTGGAATTTGTATATTTGTTATATAATAGTAACTGTCTGGTCTCAGTGTTGTAGCTTGTAAGAGCAGGTTACTATATTTTGTGTTGCCAAGTCAGTCTGATTACATTGCATTAATTGCAATAGTTTTACATAGCTGACGCTAAGGTGGATATGTGATAGTCATAAATTCCAATTACCCAGTTGCTATGTTAAATTAACAAAAGTATAGCGTTTCATCCACTAAATGATTTTGATTCATGTAAAACATTTTATTGGCTTAAACTATTTTTTTAAAACTAAAACTTGCAATACACATTTTGTAGAATTTAAATCATAGACACAAATTTCATTTTTAAGTGTGTGAGATTTAATATTTAAAGTTTTAATACATATGATCTGGGCTAAAGATTTCTGGTTGGCACAACTGCATGTTTTTTTTTTTTTTTCAAAACTTAAAAGACTGAGTTGGTCTCAAAAAAAAATGTAGTGCAGTAAGTTGCTTTAATATTTTGAGTTTTCTTAACTTTTTTATTTTTACAGTGTACACAATAAATCCAATACCAACCCTTTAGGCTTGTTTTTATGCCAAAACATTAATACACTTGTCCGTTTACAGCTGCCAGAAAGTGCTGGACCGTTGTCCACATACATCAGGAAATGTATTGTGCTTATTTATTACCATATTACAGTACAATCAAAAGACACAATTATAGTAGTTCAATAGGACCTAATAAGTAGCATGACTCAATTAAAATAAAGAATAATGTCAAATAAATAAATAATGAAATACAACAAAACATATTTAAAACATAATCAGAGAAATGTATTTTGTTGATATGTTAAAAACTGTTTATATATATATATATATATATATATATATAATTTATTTATACACATTGTTTTATTTATATATTATTCTTCTTATTATTATTATTTTAAATTAAAATTTAAAAATTGACAAAAAATAGACTAAAATAGTATAGTCAGTATGCAAAAACCTGACAGACTGAAATCATTTTCAGTTACAGCAGAATCACAAAATTGTTGAAGAACAAGTGAATTCTACTCAATGTAGTGAAGATGTAATGTAGACATTAACTGATCCACTTACTGTATTTATTAGATGTTGCACATTTTATTTCAATCTGTCGAATGTTAGCTACAGGAACTCTAATAATCTTTAGTAATTCATTAAACTGTTTTATATTTAGTGCATAATTTCTTTTTAAAATGAGAATGAGCAAAACAATGATCAATCAGAAAGCTGTTGATGTATTGTTAAAAATAGTGTACCAACAAACATCGTGAGACATTTGGCTCCTACTTAAAGAAACAAACAGAAGAACCATGTGTTTATAATATATATTTTTTCTTGGTTTTGTGCTGAAACTGGATGTTCAGGTGCTACAGTGGACTGCAACTGGTCAGATTGAACTTTATTTTTGCTTTCAGGAGTAACTGAGTCTGCGTGTATGTGAGTGAATCTGCATGAATGAGTGAATGTTGTATAAATATTACATAAGAATGTGGAAGATAAATGTTTTATAACATAACACATAATCACAAATGCATATAAAAAGACATTTTAACTTACACATTTTAATTACAGTTTTATTTTGTTTCTTTTTAAATCTAGTTTTCCAGATTCTCTGCAGTCAAGTACATCAGTTTAGGAGAACATTTTTTGTATCTTTTAGTACAAAAGTTGAAGCAGTTGAACTTCAATTTAATTAATATATTAAATGTGCCTTATTAAAATTACACAAAGGAATTCATTAACCTGATTCACACCGGTCTGCACCGTTTGAGCACAATTTGATGGCAGAGGATGCTCAACATGTATGATGATGAATGTGATGATTTTCAGAGCATTAAAAATATTCATAATACCAAACACATAATGGTATACTTATACATATACATAATAATTAAATTGACTTAAATTCAATTATTCATACTACAAATAATATTACAAACATAAAAAGGCAGCAAAACAACAAAGATTAAAATACGCTGTTGTCCACTTTTGTCTGTTTCAAATCCCTCAACTGACTTACTTTTTGCACATTTTTGCAATTCCAAGTTGGAATTTACTTGTTTACACACTGTGTAAAATGTAGACAAAAATGTAGACAAAAACAGAATGCAATGATTTGTGAATTTGAGAAGCCCAGATTTGATTAACAGGAGAACATAGAACACATATCAGATGCTGAAAGTGAGATATTCTACCTTTTTATCAAACAAATTAACTTATTTAGAACAAAGAATTTTCAGTACAGAATCATTCCTGTGTTTAATGCCGTGCCACCTCCCCAGCATCCGGTTTTCATCAGCAGCCCTGATCTTTGTGCACAGGGATTTCACCATGTTCTCTGAATCTACTGATGATATTATGTACTGTAGAGAGCAGAATAACATTGAGAGACATTTTTATGAATTATTTCTGCATTTCTTTAGATCTATTTTGTTGCACATTGGTGAACAACTGCCCATTGTTGCTTCTAAAACTTTTTCTTATTAGTACTTACTTTTCCAGACTTTTGCTTCACTGTGCCAACTTTTTAAAAAATGCGTTTATCCCCTTAACAGGCCAGGATTTTTGTCAGTTGTCATTTTAAAAATTAATATTTTCCTGAATACAAATCAAGCAGTTCATATTCTTCAAACCTTTAATTTTTTTATGGTTGTCTAGTTTTTACGTCTATTCTTAAACATGCAAAATTAGAGTTGATTCCTGTTATTAATCTGGAATTATTAAGTGGAGTACTGTAGATAGTGAAAAGGCAGCTTCTCTAAGTGTCCAGTAGGTGATTTCAAAGCCCTCAAATTTTCAGAATGTAAATAAGTTTTTTTTTTTTTACTGCAGAAAAAAGAGTTTTGTATCACCTACACCTGTAGCTCATATATGGGACAAGACATTTTAAGGGGTTAAAAATTCTAAATGATTTTGATTAGTCTCAACACTGGACACTGTTGCTACTGCCCCGCGGTGCTCAGCTAGAGTACAGTACAGGAGCCCCGCTGGGCAGTGGCTAAACCCCGCGGATGGGGCAGTAGCAACAGGACAGGGACAGTTTTTGTATTTACTGCTGCTGCTACAATACGTGCCGTTAAACATCGTTTAGTGTCTATAACTCTACTCCCCATCGTGAAGCAGCTTGACTGACAAGGAGGGTCCCCAACAAGCACTTCCTGTGTGTTAGACCCTCCCTTTCAGTCAGAAATCGCAGTTTGTAAAAGTTTTTTAGTGCTGGTAAAAGTGTTTTGCGACTTGTACATTTGTTTTTCTAAAATGTTTTTTTTTTAGTGTTTTGTATTTTGTTTTCTTGAATGTAATTATTTTTCATATGTAAATTTGTTTTAATTTTTGTAATTTTGTTTTCTGACACGTTAACAGGTTTTGCACTTCAGGGCCAACATAGATATGTGTTCAAGTGTTTTGTGTAAAAAAAAAAAAAAAAAAAAAATATATATATATATATATATATATATATATGGGTCTATGAAATCTTCCAAACACTATATTCTGTTTTTATTTACACTTATTTTCATTTTACACAGTACCCCAACTATTCTGAGGTTGGTAATGTAAAAGCCAACAGATCAGTCTTTAGCCTTGCCTCGAAACCAAACCTTCACAACTACTTACTTTATACGCCACAAACATCTTGCAATGGCATATATAAGCATTAAAACTATTAAAATAAGCAGCTTACTAACAGACACGAAACATGTGCTGCAGAATCAAGTGGCACTTAATGAACTGATGTGAATGTAAGTTAAATTAAATCAAAAAGCATTAAATTAAAACTAATAAAATAATGTTACATTACATTTGAAGTTCTCTGTCTAAAGCATTAATGATCAGGTTAGCAGTCCGTATCGTGGCCTCTCCATCTCCATGAATAGTGATTAAGAAAATTAGAAAATAACACTGATCAACAACACAGCTCAACATCGCCTCGCTTCTACAGGAGCAGTAAGAGTTTGACAACTCTCAGCTCTATTCTACAGCATGCCTATTCTACGGCAGTGCTGGCTTGGTGTTAGAGATGCCACGTCCATGTGTAAGTACAGGGCCTGCAGGCATGGACTCTGAGGGCACGTCTCTCTGCAGAGAGTACAAGGCTCAGGAAAATCATCTGAGTGACTCTTTTTGGAAGGCCATTGGTTTGGTCAGGCTGTTCCAGGTCCTGCTCCTGTGTAGACCTGTTTGGAAGCTCCACTTTAGGCACAGTATCCTCAAAAATAGTTTCGCTGTGGCTCCAGGGCGTAGAGGGGAGGTCAGACTTTGCCCATACGTCCTGAGACTGTTTTGATGGGTACTCCTCTTCTTGTCACCTTCACGTGGATGAAGAGCGTGGCCGGAGAGAGGCTGGAGCCGTCCGCTTTCAGCAAGTGCACATGCCGGTAACCTAGAGGGTAGAGAACCATTACATTACATAACATTACATTACATTTGGCAGACGCTTTTGTAGTTACTTAAAATAGTGAAGTACAAAAGTAATAGAAGTTAGCGGTTAAAACATCTTTAGATAGGGCCTAGATGGAATAGAGGAGTAGTTAGAAGTAGTTAGTGTGTTAGAGGAGTTAGGAGAGTAAGTGCTCTTTGAAGAGCTCTGTCTTCAGGAGTTTCTTAAAGATAGTGAGAGATTCTCCTGATCTGGTAGTGGAAGGTAGTTAGTTAGAGGTGTTAGGAGAGTAAGTGGCTCTTTGAAAAGCTCTGTCTTCAGGAGTTTCAGTTAATTTATCATTACACACATGGAATTTACATCCCTTGTTTGTCTGCTACACTCTAAGAAATATAAGTACAGATTTGTACTTAAAAGAGTACAAAGCTTGTCGCTGGGGCTGTACCTTATATTGAGGCACAAAAAAGTACCTTTCAGTGAAAGTCCTTTTTTGTACCCATGGTTTTTGTGGCAGTAAAGATCATAAAGATTATAAACATTATCATCAACTAAATATGGCTCAAAAACTTGATGATACAAAATTGTCTGGCTTTCAAATAAAAAATGTGCAATTTAAATATATATTGTTCATTAGTACAGTGATGCAGAATACAGAATGTACCCTTTGGCTGGTTAAATGGTACAAATTTGTACTTATTGCTGTTAGAAATGACTTTGTACTTCAGAGGGAACAAATCTGACCCTGTAAAGACCAATATTGTACCTTTGAGGGTACAATTATAAAGAGTGTACCTTCGAGTACAAAAAAGTACTCATATCGTACCTCTGTTTTTTAGAGTGTATGGACCCAGACCAGACACATCTTTGAGTACCCCTGCCATAGGGATTATTGTAGAATTGGTGCCATATTTTGATTAGAACATCAAAACATATTCTCCAGTCCAGTTTTAGTATCTGTTTCCACTGCAGCCTTATGTTGTATGTCAGAAATGTTTCATAACCTTCTCAAAAGATCAATAACTGGCCTCAGCAAATCAATTAAATATGAACACACGAACAGGAAAACACAAACCTATGCGCAGGCTGGTGAAAGGTATGGTGAACTGTCCGACAAAGTCGTTCTTGCTCTTGTGGTCGTGATCCTCCACCACAAAGCGCACCAGCGCCAGCTCAGGAACCTGCAGCTGGAAGCTTAGTGTGCAGTCCCAGCGTGGGTTAAAACCTGCAGCGATCACACACAAACACACACACACAAATTACACACTTAGCTAAGCAGTGGATCTTTGGGTTGGATGCTAGGATACTATCACTTCATAATAATTTGAGCTGGATCAGAGCAATCTAAGCAGTCGTCAGGCTCAGATCTAGGTAATTCAGTTTTTTCACAAAGATTTGATTGACATTTAAAACAGACTGGGGCTCAATCCCATTCACCCCTTTCCTGTACTAAACGAAAAACAAGTTAAATGAACAGAATTTCTTTCATTCAACTCAACTCAACTCATAATTATCACATATAATTATCACAACCACTAGTTTAGCTTACTAGGAATGGGCATTTTAATTACCTGAAAAAAAATTAAGCTCTTGTTTTAAATCAGTGGTCTGTGTGCAGCTGGGAGAACAAAAAAGAGGATAGTAGACAGTTTATTGAATACAGATGCTTTTACCGTTGTTGTTGATGCGCTGGGTTTTGGAACGAGCTTTATCGATCGCCACTCCATGAATCTCCACCCATACAAGAGGGTCCACAATGGAGTTGGGCTTGTCTGTGTTTATCTTGGGTAACTGCTGAGCAGTGATCACCTGTGCCGGAAACAACATGTTACGTATGTATCTGTTTGAACTTATTTACAGGGATTTTTTACATGGATAATTTCTGCATAATAATATAATCAATGACTGAGATGAAAACAGTCATTGAGAGAGGTTTCCTTTAGACTTTTTGTGTCTTCTAAGTGAGGTTACACTAGAAACATTTGATACCGTATGCTTTTTTAAATTAGCATGTTGCCTGTAATGCATGTACATGGTTACAAATGTGCTGGAATCTTTATTTTAAAAGTATCAGACATACAGGCAATATACAGCTCTGGAAAAAATTAAGAGACCGCTTCAGTTTCTGAATCAGATTCTCTGATTTTGCTATTTATAGGTTTATGTTTGAGTAAAATAAACATTTGTTGTTTTATTTTATAAACTACAGAATTTTTTTTCCCCAAATTTCAAATAAAAACATTATTTAAAGCATTTATTTGCAGAAAATGAGAAATGACGGAAATAACGAAAAGAGCTTTCAGACCTCAAATAATGCAAATAAAACAAGTTCATATTCATAAAGTTTTAAGAGAATAAAAGAAATCAATATTTGGTGGAATAACCCTGTTTTTTTAATCACAGTTTTCATGCATCTTGGCATGTTCTCCTCCACCAGTCTTACACACTGCTTTTGGATAACTTTACACCACTCCTGGTGCAAAAATGCAAGCAGTTCAGCTTCCTCTTGATTATATTCCAGAGGTTTTTAATTTGGTAAAATCAAAGAAACTCATCATTTTTAAGTGGTCTCTTATTTTGTTTCCAGAGCTGCATATTAACCATTTTGTGAAGTAAATATTTAACTCTTATGTCGCTTTTAGAGACATTATACTTTTGAGACTTCTGTAAAATGGGCCAAACACTTAAACATCACTGTGAATAATTCAGTATGTTTCTGTAGAAGATGACTTTTTACATGTTAAGGAGCCACTAAACTTTAAAACATATTTTTTTCATTATTAGCTGAAATGTGTCCATTTAAAGTAATGAAACATAGCAGTACTGCTTTTTTTTTTTTTATAAACAATTTCTAAACTTTTACTGTAGCGCCCTCTCAGGTTCAACTGTGCTATAGGAGAGGATAATGTATTTGTGTACTTTGGTACACAGACATAAACAATATGCAGATTAGACAATCAATTGTGACCTCCAACTGTCTGGATCTCACTGCTATCAGAAGCCCCTTTAATTGTTGAATTAAACAGAAAGAATAATTTAAGGTTAAAGAATGTGAGACTGAGAAATGGAGAGCTGTAGACAGAGTTCTGACCCGTATGGTGAGTTGAGTGGGTATGTGTCCGGGTCCTCCGCCTGTGTTCTCTGGGTTGAAGTTCAGTTCCGGCTGGCACAGAAAGTCTGGTTTCAGCACGTACCCACAGCCACCGTTGGGCAAGAAGCGGCCACGGTTTAGATCCATCTGCTCGCCTGGTGTCTGAAAGTTCAGCGCAACTGAGAAAGAGAGAGACAGAACTGTTACTTCTCCTTTTATACTTATATAGACCTATAGTATGCAAATGAATCACAAATCCAAAACAAAGTTTATAGACTATATGGAAGTGTTGGGACACCCGTTTTTTATTTCTTCGTTCTTTCAAAAACAAATGGATTCTTCTTCTGTTGGAGTAACTGTCTCTCTATTGGCTTACCCTTAGGATCGCATTCAGTAACAAGAGCCTTACTGAGGTCATGCTGTGGTCATAATGTTTGGTGATTATTCACAACTCCAAAAACTAAGGTTTTGGAAGGATTTATATTTCATGTTATTCTGCTCCAGGCAGTACTTCTCTACAGAGGCTAGACAAACTTTGTGTGTGCATCTGCACATCTGTGTGAGTAATGGAAATAATGGGGAAATAAGGGGTGGTCACAAACATTTGTACATTCAGTGTTAAAATCTTATTACATTTGTTATATTATATTTTGTATTTTGCATATAGTATTCTGTTCACTGTCTGCTTGTTTTCTTGTAGGTGCAGGATCCATATTTTAACCCCACCCCAATATTGCTTGCTGCCTTAATTATTGATAGACTTGATTTTGCTGAGATGGCAAAGGACTCTAAAAATTTTCTACAAAGCTTCAGTGACGAGAGGTAACATTATCATTAGTTTGGCTAATGTGGTTTTGTTTGGTTTTGTGTGTTGGTGTCTTTGCTTTAAATACTATTGTAAAGAAAAATGAAAAGATTTAAGTGTGACGACTTAAATGGTCCTGCAGTTATGGTGTACTCTTCACATTAGTTACTTCTGCTGTATATGAGTTAAACTTTAACAGCAGCAACAATAGCAGCTTTCCGGCTATGCACTGTTAGAAAAACAAGTAAATATGTGGTCTAGATTTTAAGACTCTGAGTGCAAGACTTGAGTCCTTCACCAATCAGGGTTACATAAAATGGTACATAAAACATAAAAGATGTCCCATTTTATGCCACAGCAACTTTAAAAAAAAATAAAGGCCATCCATACAATTGTTAAAATGTCATTGACGGTTCTTGATTCCTGGCGGCTTGCTTGTTTTATCTTCTGGACTGTTTGTGAGTTTTCCGACCAAAATAATGACAAAGATATCTATAGGTATTCCTTGAATCTGACCCTCTGACTATGACTGAAAATTGAGGAAATGCCAAAGCTTATACATCTAACAGCCTTTAGAAGTCCTTGCTTACAAAAACATGTAGCAAAATAGCTTCTACTCATGTCTGCGTGTCTGCATCCAAAATCTATATCCTTTCTAAGACAGGAAATGTCTGAGGTTTGTCTGTTTTGTCTGATGTGGAAAAAAGCTTCATAAACACATAAATCGTAAATATACGCGAGGCTCTGAGCGGTCCAGCGGGATCTGTGCTGCCACTATGATCAGGAGATCGCTGGTTTGAATCCTGTTTATGTAGCTTACCATTTGGCTATCAGAACCCTGAGAGAGCACAACTGGTCTTGCTCTCTCTGGGTCGGTAGATAACACTCTCTCACCACATCAGACAAAAACTTCAAAGGGTGATGTCTACAGCACACGGCGTCTGTGAGCTGATGTATCAGAACCGAGTCGCTGCGCTATCCTCCGAACACATTGTGATGCTACTCAGCAATGCTGCACTGGCAGCAGTTTGAAAAGAGGCGGAGTCTGACTTCACATATAGTGGAGGAGGCATGTGCTAGTCTTCACCCTCCTGGTGTTTGGGCATCACTAGTAATAGGAGGAGTCCTAATGAGTAGGTTGGGTAATTGGTCATGTAAATTGGGGAGAAAATGGGAAGAAAAAAATCGGGGGAAAAAGAATCATATACACACACACAGTTTATATATATCCAGGCTTGTCTTACCCATCTGACAGCCTCCGTTCCACATGTCCTGTGGGTCGTAGTTGGATGACTGTAGCCTCTGGCCTGATGGGTAAATCCGGCTCAGCTGTCTACTGTTGTATCTCACAAAGAGCTTTCCTATATGAGGCACAAACATATATAAGAAATATATATAAGAAATTATAATAATTATGCTGACGATTGTTGAAGATTTTCAGCATATTGTTAGGATATCTATATAAAAACATACAAGTTATGAAGTACAACTGCTTTGTACTAAATTTTGGTTATCTGACAATTTTTTACTTCTACTCCTTACATTTTCACACAATCTTCTGAACTTTCTGTTCCTTATATTTAAAAAAATAGTTACTCCTATTTAATTTCAGCTAGTTTGCATTCTGGGTTCTCATTGTTCAATAAAACTCGATTGAGATAAATCTCTCCATCTATATACAGTGAATCTGATTGGGGTTGAATGAGAAGTATAAACTTATACCATTCAGACACCCTATTGGTTTATACGTGATCCAACACACCTGCACATCTCACAGCTTCATGTCACACTCTAGCAAGAACATAGCAGATATATGTATGTCTAGTATAAAGGTGATCCATGCAGAGACTCAAGAGAGCTTGAGCCAAACATCACAACTAAGCTTCATTAATATATTTGCATTGTACTAAAATGCACTCATTTTCTTTGGATATACAGCTCTGGAAACAAATAAGAGACCATTTAAAAACTGAGTTTCTTTGATTTTACGAAATATAATCAAAAGGAAGATGGATGATCACAAGCCATCAAACCAAGCTGAACTGCTTAAATTTGAATATGAACTGCTTGAGTGGCATAAAGTTATCCAAAAGCAGTGTATAAAACTGGTGGAGGAAAACATGCCAAGATTAATTCATTCACGATTAAAAAAACAGGGTTATTCCACCAAATACTGATTTTTGAACTCTTAAAACTTTATGAATATGAACTTGTTTTCTTAGAACTATTTGAGGTCTGAAAGTTCTGCATCTTTTTTGATATTTCAGCCATTTCTCATTTTCTGCAAATAAACGCTCTAAATAACAATATTTTGGTCTCTTAATTTTTTTCCAGCACTGTATATGTGGCTGAAACAGATAGCCTAGTGCATCCCAATTTTTTTTAATTTAAGCAATTTTAATATAACATTGGAGTAATTATGGCTTTTTTAAAAATTTGTTTTTGGGAGGAGGGGCAGTGCACTATAGGCTCCTATGCTGTGGCCTAAGCTTTTGACCTTAATGACATTTCTTTCCATTAGGCCTACATTACTTTTACTTTTATACTTTACGTAACTTTACATTTTTGCTTAAATTTAAAGCTTGAGTTGATACTTCTACAGAAGCATTTTTAAACCCTAGTATCTATACTTCTACTTAATAAGTAATGAATGTGAATACTTTTGACACCTTTCATTGCAGTGTGTGGAGGTCTCTGATTGACCACAAGGGGGAGCATTAGTTTAAAAAGTGGATGGTGAGGCGCAATCTGGGAGACAATTGAAAGTACAGTATATATGTCTGGACCAATCACAATCCCTTTCCTTTGTGAAACTGCTGTATTTTTGGTTGTTTCTTGTTATACAATACCTAAGCTGAATGGCTGTTGAAATAATACAGAGTAGTGCCAGAACATTATGTTTCTACACTTACATTTTAAGCTCCAAAGTAACACTTTGTTCTATAATTACAGACTCTAATATGTTTTTCTGCATACTTTATTATTATCCATCAGGATCTCACAGGATAGACCACAGAGCAGGTGCTATTTGGGTGGTGGATTATTCTCAGCACTGCAGGGCCGCTGGCTGGGTGGTGTTTGCATGATGTGCTTGCATACGTGGATCAGACACAGCAGTGCTGCTGGAGTTTTTAAACACCTTACTGTCCCGTCACCATAGGACTGAGAATAGTCCACCAATCAGATATATCCAGCCAACAGTGACCACTGATGAAGGACCAGATTAGTTTTCCTCAAAATCTACATTATTTTATTCTGTTGCAGACTAACTTAGGTGGGTCTCAGTAGAGGTCATGATGATGATCTCACCTGAGTCTTTGATGTGTTTAAGAGCTTCATTCTCAGAGAAGGAGGACATCTCACTGGGGGGCTTCTGATTGGCTGCATCAAACCCACTGAACGACACACTGCTGCAGTACACCACCAGATCTGACAGCTCCGGGCTTATCTTAGATGAGCTTAATGGCTAAACAGAGACAATGCAAAAACAACAAACACAGGTTTTTGGAAAAATGTAATTATCCACTGTGTCTTCTTAAATCAAATGTAAATCAAATGTATTAAACAAAGGAATTGCCATCGCCTTGTTGAAATAAGGGCCTCTGCTGGTTAGTAAAGGCTTTTTAAAAAAATTGCATTCAGCATTCAGCATTTGTTAGGTCAGGTCTGGATCTGGCTCCACAGCCAATGCAAAGAGGGCTTTAATCCTCAGTTCTGAGGAGCATGGTGACTATTGGCTTATTTTTCTTTTTCTTTGATTTGACCTAATTGAAAACTTATGGAGTATATTCAAGAGGACGATAACAAGCCATCTAACCAAGCTGAACTGCTTGAATTTTTGCACCAGGTGTGGCATAAAGTTATCCAAAAGCAGTGTGTAAGACTGGTGGAGGAGAACATGCCAGGCTGCATGAAAACTGTGAATAAAAAACAGGGTTATTCCACCAAATATTGATGTCTGAACATTTAAAACTTTATGAATATGAACTTGTTTCTTTGCATTATTTGAGGTCTGAAAGCTTTGCATCATTTTTGTCATTTCAGCCATTTCTCATTTTCTGCAAATAAATGCTCTAAATGACAATATTTTTATTTGCAATTTGGAAGAAATGTTCTGGCCCTCGCTTATGTTTTTTTCGCTGAATGCAATCAAATCCTTACAGCACTGCCCCAACATCTAGCAAAAAATCTGGCCTGAACAGTAGAAAAAGTTACTCCAATAAAGGCAGGAGTTATTTTTTAAACATTACATTTAGGAAGAAACCATGACTGATAACTTGACTACAGTGTGACCAGCAGGACTCACTTTCCCAGGATCCTTTTTGTTGGGGCTCTTGGTCCCACCACCTGTCTCGTCATCTGAGCTGGAGGAGAAGCTGGCAGAGCTGCTTGTTGTTCCCAGTGGACCAAAGCTGTTAGTCTTTCCTATTTGACCAGCGCTCAGCTTCTTCCCCTTCACCAGTATCCTCCCTTTCAGCTCCTGCAGAGGGAAAAATGGGGTCTTTAGGTAACATCTAAGCATCATGCTAAGGGACACGTAAGAGGGTGGACCATTCCATTCACATAGAAAGAAAGGGTAGTTATGGTTATTTACATTTTATTAATAAAATAAAAAATGTGAAAAATAATAAAAACATGTAAACTGTCTTCTATATTTAGAATTTGTTTGGTTTGGTTTCAGATAAAAAAGAATTAATTTTAGTGCATCCCTACCAAGAACACTCTTATCTATATTAAAAAAAAAAAATAAGTGAACAATGAAGTTTGAACTTTAGACATTTAGATAAAAGACATTTATCAGCCAATCAAACAGTAGTTGAGCCCTGCACAATGCACTGGAAAAATAAAAGTCTGCAAACTGAAGTAAAGCATAACACATTTTTTCCTGTTTATTTTACTGTTTGAAAATACTTATATAAAAAATATCTTATTTATGTAACATAAAACATAGAACATATAAAAGTTATACAGAATAAAAAGATATTAAACAAATACACTGAATTG
Source organism: Astyanax mexicanus (assembly GCF_023375975.1). NCBI lineage: Eukaryota > Metazoa > Chordata > Actinopteri > Characiformes > Acestrorhamphidae > Astyanax > Astyanax mexicanus. The sequence continues at coordinate 25,330,241 of NC_064426.1, forward strand.
CTATGGACATAAAAAAGGCAAATAATACATATTAATTTTATTTATTTATTAACTGAATCTTTATTTTTAGGTGCATTGCATACATTACATATTTTCTAATGCCTGGAACATATTTTAAGGTCTGAAAGAGTTAAAAAAAAAAAACAATTAATTATGCAGTGCCATATCTTTCCACTAGATGTCAGTAATTCTCATTATTATCAATCTATACCAACACCATGAAAAGAGAATTACATACTTAACTAGTTAAAGTTTTACTGTTATTTAAGAGTGAGTATGCTTTTTATACCTATGGAAAATAGGTATATGAGTGGACAGAACGAACCTTTATTATTTAACTTTAACCCCAACACTTTAAAATCAACCATAATTCTGTTTATATTCAAATAATCCTAATTTATTCAGATACTTTTTTTAGTAATGTCATATCGAATGAAAGTGATAAAAATATGCATTTCACTATATGTGTGAACAGACCAGCAGACATAGAGAAAGAAAGATAAAAAAGAGAGAAAGAGAATGGCGAATTTGTGTGCTATGTAACCTCAGGTGAAGGCAGCTGTGTGAGTGGCTGGTCACTGAGAGGTTTGGTGAGGAGTTTGGGGCCCAGGATGGAGCGAAGGTGCTGCGCCATGACCGCCTGCTGCTCTACACTACAGTGATTCTCCAGAGACAGGATCAGAGGATACGGAGACACCTACAGAGAGAGAGAGAGAGACAGAAGACATTTTGTTTTATTTAATTTCTATTGTTGAAAGTATAAAGCCAGACGTCTGTTGTGTGTGTGCATGAGTGTATTCTCACTTTGAAGGCATACTGAGCGATGGTCTCGATCACCTCCTTGAAGAGGACTTTCGAGGTGAGTGTGTGTCCATGGTAGATCATAGGTTCTCCCTTATCACCATCCCAGCAGTCCAGCTCCACACACCGGCAGCCCTGATTCAGAGCCCTGAACACACACAAGTGACCATTCCTGGAGTCAGCTTCAGATTACTTAACAACTTTATGTAATATGATGAAAGTGTGTGAAGGATTACAGTTTGTACAGTGCAAATGTGGCAGCTTGTAAGCTTCCATGCTGTTAAATTTGTACATTTATGGTGAGCAAAAATATAGCTGAGAATGCTATTTTTGCTAATTATGGCTAATTATGTAGAACAGTAGATCACAGTAGATTTCCATGCCTATCACTAGTGATGCTCCAAGGCTAACACATACTTCCTCCGATACATGTGAAGTCAGCTACTGCTTCTTTTCGAGCTGCTGCTGTAGAGCATTGCCGAGTAGCATTACAGCACGCTCAGAGGAAAGCGCAGCGACTCGGTTCCGATACATCAGCCCACAGACGCCTTGTGTTGCGGACATCACCGTAGGAGTGATGTGGGGAGAGAGCGCCATCTACCCACCCGGAGGGAGCAGGGCCAATTTTGCTCCCTCTGAACACCGACAACAGCTGATGGCAAAGCTGCATGAGCGGGGGTTCGAACCTGCGACCTCCCGCTCATCGTGGCAGTGCTTTAGACCGCTGGACCACTTTTTGATTATTTAACTATACTGCTGCTGACCATGTGCATCCCTTAATGACCACATACATCAAAGCAAATGTCTTTTAAAATGGTTTCACAGGGTTCATACACATTTTAACCAAAAGACTTCCATGATTTTTATGACTTTACCATGCCTTCAAGGCAAAATTTCATGACCATACGATTTTAAAACATCCGTGCAGACATGGACAATAAAACAAAACAAATAACTAAAACTATAATCAAAATTGATTATAGTTTGTCTAAAATGAATCAGATAAAATTTTGACACACAATCTTCAATAATAAAATGTGTCAGAACCTGATTGTGTATGCTTAAATTACTGAATTAACTCTGAGCTGTTGTATTTGTTACCTAAAAATAGATTTTCTCCATCGATAAACTGAAACACTAAGATTTGTGGAGTAAATTTTCATGACTTTTCCAAAACTTTCTGAGTGTTTTTATTTTTTTAATTTTCAAATTGCATTACTTTTTTTTTCGTTTTTTCATGACCGTACAAACCCTGTTTAATAAATGTCATAATGAGTTCAGTGTTCTTCAGTCACCTTCCCACAAATATTGTGTTATAATAGGAGATTTCCAACAAGGAGTTCCTAACATGCCAATATGGCCAATATGGAGCAGAATTGCTAAGGAATGCTTTCAACATTTTGTGGCATCCATGGACTGGAACTATATAATTTTTTTGAGATTAATCCTTGTTCTGTTTGGGATCTGGTGGCGGTCAGGTTTGAGTATGGAGTCCTTGTGGCGATTACCTCAGTCCTGCCTTTGTTGTTGAGCTGCAAACTACCCAAGTACTTGGGGCGCCATTAACTTACGACAGTCAGTCGCCCCTAGTAGTTATGCGAGGGATACTAACAGCTTAGTTATATGTGCAGAACATCCTCCTGCCACAAGTGCTGCTTCTCAAGCAGGGCTTCTAATTGCCATTCTTTAGAATGCCAATTTTTAGAGACTCCGTGACACTTTTTCATTCCGGCAACTCTGGCCACACCATGGACAGACTCTCAGCTATGGTCAACTGGTGTTCACTGTCTATTGTGTTCAACTGCACTACCTCCATTCTCCATTACGCACACACACTAAAGACTGTACTTTTACACTGTACATTCTATTTTTTATTTTATTGTATTTATATTTATCGTTATATTTTATCCTTTTGTAACACAAAACTTCCTTTTGTGTATTATACCTTCTGCAGGATGTCTAGAATTTCCCCTCGGGGAACAATAAAGTATCTATCTATCTATCTACCTATCTATCTTAGCAGGATAATGTTTCTGTCGCTGCTGTCTCTGGTAACTTGTTCTACAGTGATGCTGAAAGTTTGTAGGGTGTGTGGGTGGTGTGTGTTTGTGTGAGGTATATAGGTACCTGATGTAAGGCTCAGTGCTGCTGTCGCTGGTGACCTGGTCTTTAGTGAGGTAGGTGTTGTGAGACGAGGAGATGTAGTAATGGGCGAGTGGACGGGTCATGTCCTGATGCACTCGGGTGTGATCCGGGTTGAATATGTCGTTCTCTCGAGACAGCATGTACATAGTGAAGCCGTTCTGAGTCATGAACAGGTTCTTCTGGGCTGAACGAGACAAACAGGAATATTATTTTTTTTTGCCAAAAATCCATTCTCTCCATTCTCCCAACTGAGTAGATCAGAACAAAATGATACACTGAATTTTATACTTCATGCCTTTTGGAGATTAGTTTATTTTATATATACTTAACGACTGGCAGTAAATTAAATTCTAACCATGGGTAACATATTTGTTAAATATTTGTATGTAAGTATGTGAGTGCATACTAGGGGTGTCACGATTTTTATCGAAATCGATCGAAATTATGTCATGGTCTCGAGCATCAAAGTCAAAAAGATGATCGACAAACCCTCCCTCTAAGCTACGCAAGCACACGCGCATGCTACGCAAATGGCGCAGCACACGCCGCGGACATTGTGACTGCTCAAAGAGCAGCCCTTTCTCCAGAGAATGTGGACATTCTCATCTTCTTAAAGAAAAACTTGAAAATATAAAAATAACAGTTGTTTTGTCTAGCCTCAAATATGTTAATAGTTTTGGTACCTTAAGGAGCATCTTTCTCTCAGATAAAGTTAATAATATATCTTTATTAAAGAAAAAAACTTGTCATTCTCAGGGACCGAGATTATTTTTCATGTTTAAATGTTATAGTAGGATAGAGTTCAGTTTGTTAAGGCTCTAATTGTTCTATTATTTTGTACATGACTGTTCCTGTATTTTTTATTATTTATTTTATGTTGCACAATTGCTGTTTTAATAGTGCACACTGCTGCTACCAAAAAAAGCCACTAGATGGCATTGCATATATATATAAAAAAAAACTGGCATAGGCCTCTCTGCTGTAAAAAAAAGAAAAAAGAAAATCGAGAATCGAATCAAATCGTGACCCTAAAATCGGAAATAAAATTGAATCGAGAATTTAGAGAATCGTGACACCCCTAGTGCGTGCGCATGCATATATGTATGTTTACCCCAGTCATTTAGCTCATAGGTGAGAATGAGTTTCTGGGCGTGGCCCAGTGAGGCGTCTTCGCCCTGGTCGCCCAGGAAGTCCCTCAGCTCCATGGTGGAGAGCACACAGCCGTTACTGGAGTAGTGCCGGAACACAGCATCCAGCTCTGGCCTTCGCAGCAGCTCCCGACAAAACTCCTCTATCTCCACATGGTCCAGGCGTCCGTCACATGACCGGTCACACTTCTACAGATGGAACAATAAGAATAAAACAGAGAGAAAGTAATAAAGAGAGACCCAATTAAGCAACAAATAAAGTGTTTTTAATTTCTGATCTGTGCATCATAATGTATTATAGATTTTGCTGAGATCTTCCATTTAGCATATTATTTTCAGTTGTTAATCACACACACACACACACACATATATATACACACACACAGGCACATACACACTGTGTTTGCTCTTCTGGGCTGTAGCAGTGGAGAATGTTATATGATACGGGGAGCAGAGGAACTCTAATAAGATTTGATATAGGGGCCTACTTATTTCCCCTGACCAGAGAGAGAGAGAGAGAGAGAGCAGCTAGAAGGCAGAAGGGAGCATGCCAGAAGAAAAGCATGCCAGACAGAATAGAGAGTGGCAAGAGAAAAACAGAGCAGAGAGAGAGAGAAAGAAAAAAAGAGAGACAGAGAGAGAGAGTGGTGAAAGAGAAATAGAGCAGTGAGAGAGTGATAAAGGTAGAGAAAGCGAGAGAGAGTGTGTGTGAGAGGCAGACAGGGTCAAAGAGAAGAGTGAGAAACTGAGAAAGCAAGCAGCAGTAGAGAGGAAGAAAGAGAGACAGGTAGAGAGAAAGATCAATGAAACAGAGAAAAGACAGGGGAGAGAGAAAGAGAGAGAAAACAAAACAGAGAAAGATAAAAGCAAAAGAGCAAGATAAGGGAGAGACAGAACGTGTGTGAGAGAGAAGAGTGAGAGACAATGAGAAATGAGCAGCAAGAGACTGAAAGAAAGAGAGTGAGACAGGCCTAGACAGAAAAAAACAATGAGAGAGAGAGACAGAGAGAGAAAGAGAAAGGAGCTAGAGAGAAATATGGCTGTACAAGAGCAAGAAAGTCTCAAAGAGAATGCGTGTGTGTATGCGTGTAAGAGAGAGAGAGAGACAGAGAGAGAGAGAGAGAGAGAGAGGAAGAGGGACAGAAAGTGTGTGAGAGAGAAGAGTGAGAGAAAATGAGAAATGAGCAGCAAGAGACTTGAAGAAAGAGAGTGAGACAGGTCTAGAGAGAAAAAGCAATGAGAGAGAGGAAGAGAGAAAGAGAAAGAAAGAGAGAAAGAAATATGGCTGTACAAGAGCAAGAAAGTCCCAAAAAGAATGTGTGTGTGTGTGTATTTGTGTGTGTATGTGTGAGAGAGTGAGAGAGATACACAGAGAGAGAGAGAGAGAGAGATTGAGAGTTTGGGAACAGAGACAGAGATCTAAAGCAGTCAGTAATTGAAGACAGATTGAAGACAAACATTCCAGCAGAACAATTCTGAAACCCAACACTACATTCAGTAATAACAACACAAATCTTCCACAAACACACACACACACACACACATACACACGCGCAGACACAAACCTTAAAGAGGGAGCGTGCATACTGTTCATTCAGGTCGATGTTGATCATCTGGAGCAGGTGCTGGATCTCGTCGTAACTCATTTTCCCGTCCTGGTTCAGATCAGCTCGTCTCAGATAGCTTCTGATCCAAGTGAGCACAGTTAAGGACAACAACACACTCTCTCCAGTCCAGTTTAAACCTGATCACACACATCACACACACACACTAATGGCATACATAATGTTTGCTGAGTGGTTTTTGAGGTTTATCGCGTCTCCTGAAGAAGATTTTTTGCCCTAAAATTCACCTAGAAGTTAAGTCTTACAATTACAAGCTAAACGTCATGGGAAAGCAGTATGTAAATTGATAATAAGTATTACCTCTGGGGACGACTTGGGAATGCCCGCATATGTCTAAGTTGTGAGGTGCTATCTGGTGAGTGAGGCTGAAGTCGAGAGTTAATGACTTAAATTTCTTGCTCTCTTAATGTGTTTGAGAGCATCAGTTGTGTTGTTAAGAGGTAGAGTTTTGTAAAATACATTGAATAGTCCTATTTGAGTAATGTTCTAATCCATATTGTAAGAAGCAAGAACTGCTCAACTAAGTAAAAAAAATAATACTTTAAGAAATGAAGGTCAGTCAATTAAAAAACTTTCAAGACCTTTGAAAGCAAAGACCGTCAAAAATAGTATGATGAAACTGGCACTCATCAGGACCACCCCAGGAAAGAAAAACCAAGGGTTACCTCTGTTGCACAAGTTCATCAAAGTTACCAGCCTAAAAAAACACAAATTAACAGCAACCCAGATAAGAGCCTCCTAAATGCCTAAATGAGTATTTTGATTTGTTTAACACTTTAACACAAGTTACTACATGATTCCTTATGTGTTCCTTCATAATTTGGATGACTTCAGTATTCATTTTCAATGTAGGTTAGATTTTCTTTTTATAAAAACATTCAATAAGACTTTTGACCTACTATGTCTGATTCTAAGTTTAACCATTATCTGTTTATCCAAGTTTATGTAAATCTTAGGTCGTATAACTGATTATGAATCACATGTCAAGGCTAAAGGATATTGGTCAAGTTTGTCTTTCTGGCTCATGTTGGCCACACGGTCTTTGAGTGTGCGAATGCCGCGGACCCAGCACTGCGCCTCCTCATGTGATGAACAGCGCAGGTCCAGACTCTTCCTCCCTCCGCGGAACACCACAGTGAAACACTGGTTTTCTGGGACAGAGCCGGCCAGCTGCCGCAAACACTCTGACTGACAGCCTTCCCGCACACACTCCACCTCCGTCACACAAACTGGAAGAGAAACAGAAAGACAGAAAATAAATTTCATGAGCGATATGCGGAAAACTGGGGAAACTTAATGGGGAAGTCTGTACGTTTTGGGAATGTGCAATTACAGATGTATCTGGTGATTTTAGCAGGATCTCTTGGCTTATGGCGCCAAGTGAGCTAGCAGGCTAAGCGATGCCACTATGATAGTGTTCGCTGGTTCGAATCCTGGTCATGCAGCTTGCTATCAGTTGCCAGAGCCCTGAGAGAGCACAATTGGCCTTGCTCTCTCTGGGTGGGTAGATGGCACTTTTTCCCCTAACCACTCCTAGGGTGATGTCGATCAGCACAAGGCACCTCAATTTTAAAACACTAAAAATAGAAGAAATAATAGATTTATGAGTCTCAAAACACAAGTCAGAGTCGAGTCTAAAGTCTCTGTGTGCAATTTTACTTGAATCTCTGGATTATGTTATTGTATACTTGTTTGTGTGTTTGTGTGTGGGATGCGTCTTGGTTTCTAGTAAGTCTTTATTTGACCTTGTAAAAAGTCAGTAACTGGAAAAGTTTGCAGTTTCCCAAAAAAATCCAGTCTTACACAAAAGCTATAAAACCAGGATCAGTTGAAAGAAGCTCTTAATTACAGTGTTCTCTCTCTCTCTTTCTCTCTCACACACACACGCACACACAGACACACTGTACTGAGTGCACCGTGAGGCCCACTAGTCCCGGGATGCATAAAGGAGTGTGAATCTATTCCAGGCTTCTGCTGTTCTGCTATTTATTCTATACAGTGAATTATTGGGTGAGGCTGATCCCAGGTCAGTGGTGGTGTTGATGGTAATGCTTTTGGTGATGTAGGCGGAGGGGATTCATCAGACTTGGAGGTTTAGAATGACAAGACAGTAGTGTTCTTTAACAATGAGTTCTTTGAACCCACAAACACTCACACACAAACACACACACACACACACAAACAGATGACTCTCTGCCCACCTTGACTGTACTACATACTACAGAATGAACTGCAAGGGTTGTGTAGTTAACAAGTGACAATGGTTTGTAGACATTAGGAAACATAATGCAGTAGATACTGTTATCTTCTTACGTTTATAGATAACAGAACGTCATACAGTGTCATAAACCATATATCATTAGTTCCAAAATGGCACCTTTATAGGAGAAGGAAAAACATTACATTTCAATGGAAGCCAATGTAAAATTATTTTTTCCAACTCATCATAATAAAACAATAGTGAGGGCACCTAAACTAAAAAATAATGCAACAACAAAAATCACACAGAATTTACTTTAATAGGGACATATTATACCTCTTTTTACACAAGTTAGAATAAAACATGTTAATGAAGTTCTTTGCACAAGATCACCCTCACATAAATAGATCTCACCAGCTCTATTCTTGGCAGTTTCAGTCCCTTTTTATCCTAAACTGTGAAAGAAGTACATACCTATTTATTTGAAAGAAATTATACCTCCCTCATCTGCTAATTTGCCAAAGATCCCTCCGTCAAACAAAGTCTGCTGACTAATCCTGCTGTGTACTGCCCAAATTTCACAACCAGCAGATGACATTCTTTCAGCTGTTCTAGTGAGTGAGGCTCTGGTGTGGATTAATGGCTCATAAAAGCACATAATTCCTGACACCAAACTCTTTCAACTGACTCACAGAAAATGAAAATGGATGGATTTTTGGAGTGAAAAAGTGAGTTTTGCATATTATGGTCTCTTTAATAATTTATGTCACAATTTGCACTCTCTTTACAAAATATTCTCTATTGTTTCCTGGTATCCTTTTTTTGGGTGGGGGGTGGGGTTTTTTTCCACCCGTAATTCTCCACCAGTGTTGTACTCTCCACCCCTTTTAAATTAAATAATGAGGAACATGACTGCCAGAAGGCAGTTCATCTTCTGTGATACTTCTTATTGGTCACTCAGTATGAGTAACTTTTACTCAGGGGAGTTTAGCTTATGAATTTGTTTCTTATTCAGGATAAAATTGGCTTGCTTCACTTCTGCCAGACAATTCTTCAATCACATGAAAAAAAATCCAGCATAACGTTAAATTTAACAGTAAAAAAATAAAATAAAATGTGGTCAGGCAGTAAACAAATACACAAAAATGTAACTGAAAGCAATAACAGATAGCCCAGGTGGGAATGACTACACACTGATGTTGGGGTGAGGGTTAGGGGCACACATATTATGAAAATAAATAATGGTAGTAGCCAGTAGGAAACATGAACTTTTTGTACAAATAAACTGAGTGCATTTTTCTTATTTGCTTTAGTACATAAAGACTACAATGTTCAGTAAAATGTAATGGCTTTCCTAAAGTGTTTTTTTTACTGCTGACATTTACGTAATAGTGTGGATTGTACAAAAAAAATCCATTAAGTTGCATACTAATTTATACATAATTGTTAATATTACACAATTAACTTGTGTTATATATATATTAACCACATGACAAGTTCGCTTTTACAGTCAGCTGACTACAGCATGCCTGTGAGCGCTCCCTGAAGAGTTAGTGGGTGTTAATACTCAGAGCGGGTGCGTGTTTTGGCAGCTGCAGACTGTGGCTCAATGAGGTGCCAACTGTGCCAGCCATGCCCTCAGCATGCTTCTGCAAAGCCCTCAGCACACAGGCCATAATCTCTGTTCTACAGGTGGCAGAGGTCTAATTAGCCCTGTGCTACACCTGCAGAACTCATATAAACAGTATCTTCTTTTTAAACTTTGAGGTCAGTTAATAAGTGAGAAGCAGAAGTTTGCTTCTTTTGTTTTGTTTTACTGTTAACACTGCTAAAATCTTTAAGGTTTTTTTTATTCTTCTTATTATTATTATTATTATTATATATTTTTTTAATTTTCCCCTAATTTTGCTCAGTCAATTACCCAACCCTCATTAGGACTCCCCCTATCACTAGTAATGCCCCAACACACCAGGAGGGTGAAGACTAGCACATGCTTCCTCCGACACATGTGAAGTCAGTCACCGCTTCTTTTCGAGCTGCTGCTGATGCTGCATTACTGAGTATCCAGCGCGCTTAGAGGATATCACAGCAACTCGGTTCCAGTACATCAGCTCACAGACGCCCTGTGCTGCGGACATCACCCTTTTAGTGATGTGGGGAGAGAGCGCCATCTATCCACCCTCTGAGCACCGACAGCTGATGGCAAAGCTGCATGAGCGGGGGTTTGAACCTGCGACCTCATGCTCATAGTGGCAAAATCTTTAGGGTTTTACTTTATCTGAAAGAATAATTTTAGTATTTTTCATAACTAAACAAGGAGAATCAAGTAAACTAAAAAAAAACAAATGCACCAATGTTCTTTGACTGGAAAAAACTCTATATACATAACAGGTCAAAAGTTTAAAAACACGCCCAGTTTTTTTCAGTTTATTTTTTGCCATTTAAGCTCTTCAGGTTCAGTAAGTTATATGAAATGGTACAAAATCCAGTAAATGTAAATGTTATAAAACTTAGCAAAAAACCGCCAGGGCTAACTAAAGCTGATAAAATGTATATTGTAAAAAAGGAAAAGAATATGTATTGTAAAAAACAAGAACGTGAAAAAAAGAATATTCTGTAAACCAAAACACAAATAGGAAACAAGTCACTGGTTAACATCTTACAGCTGGTCTGTAGAAATGGAAATGGATCCAAAACCATTCGCCTGTTGTAAATCAGTACTGGAACAGACAGTGTTACTGCACTGTCTATTGCAGTATTTACACACTTACACACAGCACATTCACACTTCCATCAATATAACTAGAAAAATACACAGAAGCACTGAAAATATTAAAACTAAAACTCTTTTCTTTAGAGAAATTACAGAGTAAGCCAGAGAGCAGTGAATACTGTTTAATACCTAAACCTTTGAAAGACTCTAAAAACTTGAAAACTGGAGAAAACTGGTACAAAAAGAGTCAGGTCTGGCTGACCCACATGGCAACAATGCCTTTAGGTCAACCTAGCACTGGATTAGGTCTCAGTTTCTGTAGTGTAGAGGAGATTTAGAGCTCTGACAGGTGAGTCTCAGTGGCTGTTATTAAGCAGTGCTAGATAACAGTCTGAAGCAGCTGGGAGGATCTGGCTGGATCTGGTCAGACCTGTGCTGAATCAGTTCTCCATGAGCTGCGTCATGAAATGAATACTCTGCATCATTTAATACTGTTTTAGGCGAGTCTGAACTATTTGGCACTGACCTCGTTTCACACGAATTCTCAAAGGACTTACGAATGCAGGGTATTAAAATTAGAACTGCACCATCCGAGAGGCCATGTGACAATTCCAGAGCATGCTCTGTGAGGTTTGTTGTGTTGCCATGGAGGAGCGTTGGGAAAGTATTGCAGTCCGTTTAGACAGGCCAGGTTTTGCACCCTTTAACCTTGTCTGTCAGCTAAGTAGAGTATTGGGTACCAAGTAGTTTTTATATTTTATTGTTTTTCCCACATTGTAAATAAATACTAACGAATACTAAAGTCAGTCAGACTATGAATAAGCACATGAGGAATCATGTAGTAACTTAAAACTGTTAAACAAACCAAAATACTCTGTGAAGAATTAAGGTGGCTCTTATCTGGGGTGCCTGGGATTCTGATGAACTTATCCTGTGCAACAGAGGTAACTCTTGGTCTTCCTTTCCTGGGGCAGTCCTGGTGAAAGCCAGTTTCATCATATAGTCATTGATGGTCTTTGCTGAAGCAAGAAGCCTGTGCTGACCAACATTACATAGAGATTGATGTGATCTACCCACCCAGAGAGAGCATGGTCAATTGTGGTCTCTCAGACTCCAGCAGCTGATGGCAAGCTACATGACCGGAATTCAAACCAGCGATCTCCTGACCTTGACCACTCGGAGCCTACTTTGTTCAATTCTAAAAGATTCACTGTGGTGGCAGTAATAGGATTAAATAAGCATTAATGCATTTCACAAGTGTGTGTGGCTGTGTAAGTATGTGAGTGTGTGAGAGGAAAAATTAGACTGTGAGAGTCCTGATTGTGCAGTTGTGGTTTTATTTTGTGCAGTGCCTTTCTGTACTGTACCAGTTTGTGAAAGCAAAACCAAAAGCTGTTGTCAGATTCTGTCTGCAGCACTGTCTAAAAGCTGTGGGTGAGAAAGCTCTGAATGGTGCCACAGCATTCCTTTGCTCCACTGAGGCAACCTAAAAGTCTCACATCAGGAATTCTTTTTTTTTTTTTTTTTTTGGCTCTCTGAGCGGATTAAAGCCTAATTATTTCCACTGAGTGTGACAGACACTGGTCAGATTAGTGGTTGCAAAGGTCGAGTAGACAAATAACACTTCCCACAATGTTTATAATGAGAACATCTTGAGTAGCAATACACTATGTAGGCGAAAATTGATATGTTTTGCTTAATTAGCCAAAGCTGACCTGATATTTGCAAGTCAAGGATTACAGCAGCTTCTTGTAAGTCTCATTGTAGGGACTTTTTGGTCACAGAAAGCTGCAGCATGTTCAACAGCTACATAAAACTAAAGAGCAGGAGCATGGCTGCAGACTCCTTTACAGTCTGGCATTTGTTTTGTTTTCCATTTCTGACTCAAACTTGCATATTCATATTCATAGAATGTGTAAAACTAACTTGCATTGTAGGGGAGGTCACAAACCAGATACCCCTCTTGAAAGTACATCATTCAACCCAATTCTAAAAGATTCACTGTGGTGGCAGTAATAGGATTAAATAAGCATTAATGCATTTCACAAGTGTGTGTGGCTGTGTAAGTATGTGAGTGTGTGAGAGGAAAAATTAGACTGTGAGAGTCCTGATTGTGCAGTTGTGGTTTTATTTTGTGCAGTGCCTTTCTGTACTGTACCAGTTTGTGAAAGCAAAACCAAAAGCTCTTGAAAGTACATCATTCAACCCAATTCTAAAAGATTCACTGTGGTGGCAGTAGTAGGATTAAGTAAGCATTAATGCATTTCACAAGTGTGTGTGGCTGTGCCATACAGTGAGTAGATATCGGCACAGCAACCCAGCAGAGTAAACACCTGGCTAACAACAAAGCAGTAAACAGCGCAGAACACATTTAACCACCACAAAAAATAATAGAAGCAACAGTCAGAAAGCTAAAGTATTCACGTATAAATTATTAATTTATGTGGCCCTATCTAGTGTTTCCATTTTGAGCTCCATGAGAATTTGAGTTAAAAGACAATCAGGGTCAGCCAAAAACACTGCCCTGGCTGGTCAGTCATGATGAGGAGTTTGACCTTTTCACTGTTCAGTGATACATTCTTTCCCAAGTATTCACACGTCACAATTTAATTCTCATTTCCTTCAAATAAGGTGAAATTAAGTTCAGTTAGGGAGGATGATGATAATTTTACTCACTAATGAAAACTCACAATGGAAATTGAGAAAAAAAACGGGTGTTCGATCTTTAGCCATGATGAAACATGGCTAACTGTGATTCTTTGTCAAACTATTGCTTAAGATTATTTGGACACTTTTATAAAACTGTTAAACATCACTGTTTGCATGATGGAAAATCACATTAAACATACTCATACCCTCTTCTTTGCAATGAGTTTGTTATGCAGTTTTGCGGTCTTGTTAAAAATTGCATGGATGTGCCTTAAACATATGCACAGAGATGTTGACACAGCGTCTGGACATGGTTAACATAAGGGGCCCTATTTTAGTGATCTATAAGCAATTCGTCAACCGATAGTTTGTGCGCTGCTGTGTGTTTATGTGTGCATAACAAGCAGGGGTGTAAGTGCATTGGGGATGCTCCTGTGTTGATAATTCTCTGCCAAGATAGCAATAAATGTCTCACTGTTCACGTCAGTCTAGTTTCTAATCAATTTTTTTACCAATATCTTGCAGCATTGATGATAGTAGAGTCTGACCGCTACTTAAAGCCTTCTCCAGAACATCCCAAAGATTCCTAATGGGGTTAGCTCTGGACTCTATGGTGAAGAATCCCTGTGTGAAAATTATGTTTTTTTCTTGGCCAGGCAGTGTATATCCGCAATTGCCTTTGTTATTTAAAAGACGTAGACACAAGTAGTGAAAATATGCTGTTGGGAGGGTGTAAGATAGCAATGAGCATCCCAGGGTATACATTAGTGTTCAAGGCTTTTGTTTTAAGTGCCATTTGTTACCTTAATATAAAATATCTTGGGTTCTTACTGTCTGTAATTAAAAAAAGTCTAAATAGTTGTAACCAACAATTTATTTTTTGCATTTTTCATAAAGTTTCTACTTTGTTCTGATCTTGTAGGGTTGTAGAGAGTTTTTGTGCCACCTCTGGAGAAGATGTAGTATCATGTGAGTCATGTGAACTGGAGTGTAGGTGTTCATGTTTACAAAGGCCCAACAAGTGGCTCAAAGGAAAAGTGCAGGTATAAATGAAACACAGGCCTAAGAATGCTCAAAGACATGCAAGTTTAAACACACACAAACACACACATGCACACAAAATGCAGGTGCACATGTAAACACGTTCAAGTGCACTTAAACATAGCCTTCACAGCTTTTGCTCTTTTTGGTTTGAGCAACAAATTCCTGACCTTTTCTGTACGTGAAGTAAATAAAAGGCTCTTCTCAACATGATCCAGTGCTGTGTCACTGTGTAACGCCAACTCTCCGCCCCTCACTCGCCACAAAGTGGAGAGGTAGCAGGTTTTTCCGAGGCTGATTCACTGCACTTAAAGAACCAGCATGTATTCTATTTTCTGTATTAACTAAAAAAATGGTCAATATGTGTCATCAGTGGCTAAAACATGCTAAGTTTAAGCATTAGCATCTTTTGCCAGCAGAAGTGCTTTGAATTGTCTGTTATGGAGTTGAAATTTGTGTTTGTTTGCCTTTGATCCCACCCACTGCCCATTTCCTAGTCCTATTTATCTACATACCGTGCTGCCAGGTATGGAACACAATAGAATACAAACACAGCTTTGGCATCCTTTTGAAAAACTTAATGACAAGATGGTATAAAAGTAGTTTAGAGCTCAGAAGGACTACAAGACAGACGTACATTGGTACATTGAATTACAACCCCTGGTAGAGATGGGCACTTTAACTCATTTCAACATTCGAGGTCTAGCATTCATACTCAGTGTTTCTTTGCAGCTGGGTTATTAAGGCCAGGATTTGAGATGGGTAAAGTGATCCAGACTAGTGCAGACTATGGTGAACTCCTATCAGTCAAAACAGAGGCAAACCTACCTTGGCAAAAACCAGCATAACAGAAATAGACAACATAAACAGGTCTGACTCTATATTGACTCAATGTAGCTATATGAATGTGATTATATGTTGGAGGAGGGTATAAGAGGAAGGTATTTTTCAGACAAGTCTTTCCAGTGTTCTGAATTTGGACTACAGTGGGCATTTTACACACTTTTTACACTTTCTTTTAGTACATATTGTTTGTTTAATAGTCTCTGAACAACAAGGTCTTCTACCAGCTTTAACTGTGTCAGCAGCACACAGCAGTGATTGTATACACAGCGATCAGGGATAGGCATGGTGAAGGTGTGTCTGCAAAAGAATGAAAACAGATTCTGGCTGCTGTGTTTCCACCTGTTCAAACAGTGAATGGAGAGGGAGTTCAGTTTATAACAATAAAAACTTGTTCTCTCATTCAAGCATCTCTCCTGTGGAGTTTTTATAGCTGTTTGAAACACATCCAAAGTGTGTGTGTGGGTGTGTTTGTGTGTGTGTGTCAGTGAGCGCACTGTGTGGGCTATTACTACTGAATTATAGGTCCCAAGCAAAGGCAATACAAGTACCTCTCTGTCTCTGACACTGCTGTATAATTTAATTTGCTATGATAAAGTAATAAAATGATTTAACACATTTAAATCTTATCTTTAAGGACTGGCAATCTGGACAAAATATTGTATTATGGGATTTAAAGGCATTTTTACTTAAGTACGTATCACAATATTTTGAAATGCACCAGCAGTACCATTGAAAAAACAAACAAATTTCACCAGACAATCAATAATCCAACATGTTATGATAATTAATAATGAACTCCATATATTACAGTTGGATAAAAGCAAACTTAAAATCCTTTAATTTTCCCAAAAATCAACAGTGTGCTTTATGTATGAATTTTCCAGTCAGGTTGTAAAAAAAGTAAAGCCACTCCACTGAAGTACAGCTTTATACAGGAGTTTAGTTTAGTTCTCCAGTACTGAGACTCGAGAGTGGAGTAGTACTAGCATAAGCCGTTAAACGTGCTAAGTGCTAGCTCTTTATTATCGGCCTTTAGCCTGCTGCTAACTTTAGTTTACACAGACTTTAGTCTGTGTGTTTAATGTGTTAAAACACGCTATGTGGGACAAACCACTAGCTAATATCGCCCTGGCTTATTAGAACACTTAGGGTTTCTCAGTGTAGTGCTGTCAGGCAGCATTAGCTGCTAACCACGGCTAGCGCTAACGGTTAAAAGCTAATGCTAATGCTGGTGCACCCAGCTTTATTGGAAATCTGGAGAGCTTACTGTAAATAAACGGAAGCGATTTACTCAGCCAGGTTTTCAGAAGAGAAATCTGTGTAGATTAACATCCAGCACTCGTTTGACTTTAAAAGGAATTTTTTTTCAAGAATTACAGTTTTGTTTGTTTTGTTTACTTAGCTTAGTTTAACAGGTCTCTCCACCCAGTGGCAAGAGCTGCTAAAATAGAAGGAAAACATGCTGACACCCCTGTTGCTTACTAGTGTCGTATAATGCACCTCATAATCCGGTGCGCCTTTTGTATGAAAATAGACCAGAAAATAAATGTTTATATAATATAATATAATATAATTATAATAGTGCGTCTTTGGTGTGTCTTACAGTGCAAAAAATATGGTAATTGAAAATTAATTCACATAATTCAGCTCATTTCTGTAATCTAGTTTATTTTGCTTTGTTATTTAGTGCCTACCATTTAAAATTTGCCCTACAGTTTGCATTTCCACCTTTGGTATTACAGTTATACAACAAAGAAGCACAAAACAGGTAACATATTAGGCTTACTGTATTCAATAAAAATCTATTACAAAATAAATATATATAATACTATATAAGCCATAAAAAATTCTTGGTTATGTGAACTGTAAAACCTATAAAATCTTTAAAAATAGAATTTTCAACTTGCATTAAAAAAATAGAATAGAAAAATGGAAATTATTAGTAAATAGGTTTGAGAGTCATTGACCTCAACCACTTGTGCGAGTTAAAAACCGTGAGGTGTTTATGTTTGTGTTTATAGACAAATGAACAGATTAACATAATTCTGAACTAAATCTGACACAAAATTATGAAGCTCTAAGGCATTAGGAACTGAGAAACAAGCCATTCGACTGATTGGCGTACGACTACGGCGAGTGCGAATCACACAGAGGAACTAGAAGACCTGCATGCTTCTTTCATAATCAGCAATAGTGTTTCCCTGGTCTTTTCTGTGTGTGTTTAAATATATCCTAAGTGGAAGCGTAACATTCCTAAAAAACTCCTCCTAATGCATAAACGTTTGAGTAAGTTTTTTGAATGAAAGCTTTCTAGGAATAGCTTTGGAGATCTCTTATTTTAGAGATCTAATTTTTGGCTTAGGTCCTAATTAAATTTAACACTTTATTAAGTATTAATGAAGGGTTATGTTTATAGAATAAAACAACAATGTTTATTTTACTTAAAACATATACCTATAAATAACAAAATCAGAAACTAAAGTGGACTCTTATTTTTTTCCAGAGCTGTATTTTTATCCATGAAGCTTTTGTACCCCTCAATGTATTGGACGTAGATATGTCATGTAACATTATATTAAAGACAAATAAATATGTAAATAAGTAAATCAATAAATAAATATGGTATGGTATAGAAAGATGTAATAACCAAAAATTTTGGTTTGTTGCCTGAGGGCAACCCTGTGCCATAGAGGGTTAATATTTTTTTTTTGTTTATTTGTTTTTTGTTATTAATTAACTTGTTTTAAATGTATTCTTTTTTTTAACTTTTATTTTTTCTAACTTTCAAACAACTGTATTATATCTGTTAAGAACATCCTACAGGCCCAACAAAATTAATTTTGAAAACTGTGCAGAAATTACCCCTCTCATCGAATGAGAAAGCATAATAAAAGTCCCCGGGGTTGTGTTTATCTTTGTTACACATTTAAACTTGTACCAAGTGGTATACATATACCGCTCCCTTATTCAGATGATGAAATCTATTCTAGTAAATTGATTTTGTTCTATTATAAAGTTATTATAAATTTATTGAGCGTTCTCCATGTCTAATTTTCTCATCACCATGTTTTCTGCAGTCTTACTTAACTGAAATTGAAAGAACTTTTATGTTAATTACATTTCCATAGTGTCATTTGTCTCCTGGTTAGTTTCCATCCTGCCTGGAGATCTGATGTGAGCCATAAACAGTTCCAGGTAAAGAACAATGTGTGTGAACTTCAGAAGACGTACAGTGGAACGAGTGGGAAAGGTGTGGTTGTAAGATGTTTATTTACGTAACAACTGCTGTGGAACTTGTATTTAGGGGAGTGGGAGGTGGGGGTGTGTGTATCTCCTCTATCTGGAGCTATGCTTGGGGGCGGGGCTATAGCGCCTCCATCTGATAAGTGAGGAAGTTTCAGTTTCCGTTACTGTACAATGCCAGATTTCAACCAACAACAAAGGATTGCTAATTCTTGCCTCAGAGAGTGAATCAGGAACTTTACCACACAACTCTAGTCTCTCATTTTCTTACACGCAGTATATTCTGATCCCTTTTTATTTACCGCCCATTATTAGCCATTATAAGAAATTGTTATAATAAGCTAACAAAAATAGTTAGATTAGGAGGCCCAGACTGAGAGCTTTATCCATTTTTAAACCTGGGTTTTTAAACTAATTCTAACAGACCTTAAAATTCTGCCATGCAAAGAAATGCTGCTGGCTTCTCTGAGCCTGAGCTCATCTGAGATGGACTGATCCAACGTAAAAAAAAAAAAAGTGTCCTGTGTGTCTGGTCTTTAACCAGCCAAAACGTGCACATATCACCCCACTGCTCATTTAGACCCACTGGCTAGACTGTAGACTGGTTGACTACAAGGTGATGACAGAGCAGCTCTCTCCTACTTGCATCCAAAGCCAATTTATACTTCTGCGTTAGGGCTGCACCTTATCGGAAAAATTTGACATATCACATCGTTTTTTTTTCGGCGATAATATCGCGATATTAAATAATGCAAGGTGTGACGTCACCAGCCCTGCCCCAACTCGCGTGCTACTCCACCGCGATATCCCCGCGGCGCACGCCGGTCAGGCGAACGACTGAAGCGCCCTCCACCACGACCTCCTCGCGGCGCACTCCGGACCGACGAGCGACTGAGCGCGGCTACTCCACCGTGGCGCCCTTTGGCCCGGAAAGCGACTGAGCGCAGCTACTCCACCGTGGCGCACTCCGGACCGACAAGCGACTGAGCGCGGCTACTCCACCATGGCGCACTCCGGACCGACGAGCGACTGAGCGCGGCTAATCCACCGTGCCGCAATTTGGCCCGGTGAGTGACTGAGCGTGGCTACTCCGGACCAGCAAGCGACTGAGCGCGGCTACTGCACCACGGCAAAAGCGACTGAGCGCAGCTACTCCACCGTGCCGCACTTTGGCCCGGCGAGCGAAGAGAAGGATTTCGCACAACACCGCCTAGAACTGCTCGAGTGGAAACAGCGTTTATAAATAAATTAACAAACACGAAAACGAAGGGTATTCTATCTGTAATTTCAATTCGTTTTAGTTCGTTTATAAACACAGTGCAGTTCCAGTTAGTTACTGTTTTTATATTTCTTTAAATTACCGTTTCTATAGACTGTCTGTGCTGCGAGTACATCTCGCATCCACAAGCCATGTGGAGGCCTTTTTTTACGTCCGCAGCCCTATTCTGCGTTGAACCTACAGGCTAGCTTACGCGTACCGAGTGAGAGTGTGCTATGCAGCAGAGAACGTTTATACTTCTGTGTATACTGCTATATACTGTGTATACTGCATTTACTGCTGCCAGTGAGCAAGAGAAGGAGCACAGTTGTCACACCATGTGCTGTGGTTTTAGTTTGATCTCAAAATCTCTTCTGTTAGTGCTACTCAGTTATTTTACCGGCATGTTCCCTAAATTTGTTTTAAATAATGAGGTCTCTACTCTGGTTATTAGAGGGCAAATGCACAACCTAATGTATGTTGGTTATGGGTCAGGGACATTTAGTGTAGTTAGCTTTTGTTTTGGTTCTCTTTTGTAACTGAGTGTAGGGAAGTATGTTATGTTATATTTTGTTCTGTTCCTTTCTTTGGTTGCACCCAGTTTGATTCTCCCAGTGTGGTACAGCAATTTTCGTATGTGTAACTGTTTTTAATAGCTCTGTTGTTAATAAAGCTCTTTTACCAAAAATCTTTTGAATCCAGTGCCTCTAATGTATGAATTATACACTCTAAAATCAGAGGTACAATATGAGTACTTTTTTGTACTCAAGGGTACACTCTTTATTATTGTACCCTCAAAGGTACAATATTGGTCTTTACAGGGTCAGATTTGTTCCCTCTGAAGTACAAAATAATTCCTAACAGCAATAAGTACAAAATTGTACCATTTATTCGGCCAAAAGGTACATTCAGTATTCTGTGTCACTGTACTAAAAAACAATATATATATTTTAATTATACATTTTTTATTTAAAAGCAAGGCAATTTTGGATCATTAAGTTTTTGACACATATTCAGTTGATGATAATGTTTATAATGTTTATAATCTTTATTGGCACAAAAAAACATGGGTACAAAAAAGTACTTTCACTGAAAGGTACTTTTTTGTACTTCAATATAAGGTACAGCCCCAGCGACAAGCTTTGTACTCTTTTAAGTACAAATCTGTACTCATTTTTCTTAGAGTGTAGCAGTCAGGTTGTAAGAAGCAGTAAAGCCACTCCGCTGAAGTGAAGCATTATACAGGAGTTTCAGTTTAGTTCTTCAGCACTGGGACTGGAGTAGCATTAGCATTAGCCTCTATTAACTGCTATTTCCTCGTTCAGAGGTGAGTATTATCAGCCTGTAGCCTGCTTCTAACCCTGGATAGCACTGCTGGAGCAGTATGAGTATTATCGATGAGTATTATCGGCCACTAGTGGTTAGCCACTAATGCACCAGCCTTAGTGCTGGATAAATTTGGTAATCTAAGCTTACTATATATAAACAGAAGCGCTTTACTCACACAAATAAACGGTTTTCAAAAGAAAAATCTGTGTAGATTAACATCCAGTGCTAGTTGGACTTTATAAAAGAAAGTCTTTTTTATTACAGTTTTGTTTACTTTGCTTAGCTTTACTTAACTACCCCACCACCACCCAGTGGCGGGACCTGCTGAATTAGAAATTCCTTATGAAGTGTCTTAAAATATGCCTTATAATCCGGTGTGCCTTGTGTATAAAAAGTACGGTAGAAATTTTTGTGCTTGTCAGACCTCTTATGTGGCAGTGACTTATTTCACACTTTTCCTTAACTGAAATACAAGGATTTAACAAGGTCATATAACAAGTTTATGTTTGCACAATGTTTAATATAAAAGCTGTAAGGATGAAGGGATCTGCTTAGTATTCATAAAAAAATAGAAATGAAATGTCAAAGAACAATAGCTTGAGCATCACTTTAAATGATGCTTTAGTTATGTAAAAACTAAAAACTGTAATCAA
The DNA here is from genome assembly GCF_023375975.1 of Astyanax mexicanus. Taxonomy (NCBI): domain Eukaryota; kingdom Metazoa; phylum Chordata; class Actinopteri; order Characiformes; family Acestrorhamphidae; genus Astyanax; species Astyanax mexicanus. The sequence continues at coordinate 25,351,892 of NC_064426.1, forward strand.
GAATTGCTCATATTTTTTAAAAAATATCAAGAATATATATTTTTTACAATATAGCTCTGCCTTACAATGTACTTTGCATAGCTGTAGCAGCACTCATGTGGCACCAAATGAAATATTTAAAGTGTGTGTGAATAGGAAAGAGAGAGAGAGAGAGAGAGAGAGAGAGAAAGAAAGAAAGAAAGAAAGAAAGAAAGAAAGAAAGAAAGAAAGAAAGAAAGAAAGAAGGAAGGAAAAAAGAAAAGGAAGAAACTCACAGCTCTGGCGTCTCTTGGCTTTGTGGGAGGTCTTGCTGGACTCACACCACACAGTCACACAGTCCTCCAAAAGTTTGAAGCCCCGGTGTTTCTGCCAGCGCTGAGAGCGGACCTTCACTATGTTGGATCCCTGCATCATCACACGCACGTCTTCATCATCCAGCACGCCTGCAAACACAGCACAAACACATGCACAGGACATCTGAGACAGTGTTCATGTGTTAAATAAAACCTTTTCAAAACTTTCCGAGAAGCTTCTTCTTCCACAGTTTTGGCCTCAGAAATGCTGTTGCTCATACAAAGACTTAGGCTGAAGTGCTGCCAATGTTTAGCTCATTTAAATCACTTTTCAAGTAGTTGAAGTGCTAATTGAAAGCTGCAGGGTGCTGCAAAGCAATAGATGCAAACATGATTGCATCCAGACGCAAGTGTTGGATTGCAGTTCGATTCGGAAGAAAGATGAATGTTACCAGGAGCAATAAATCATTTAAGGTCATATTTATTGAGCAACACATACAGCAGTAGTGTGTAACACATGTTTAACGCAACATTGCAGATGTTTCAGCATGTTCAGGGTTGTAGAGGTTCCTAATGGTTCCTGCGCTATTCTATGTTTTTCAGTCCTGCAGATTTTGCAATAGGGCTGAAATGTGGATAGAGCGTCAAATAGCACCCCTCACATTTTCAATCAGAAATCAGGTCTGGTGATGTGCCTGGCAATGGCGTAGTATCTGTGTGAGATGGCGGCAGCAGTATGTGGACGAGCACTGTCCTGTTGCAATGGTGCACTGGAGTGTGCATTCAGAAAAGGGAGGCCCATGTTTGCAGGACCTATTTAACATAATGTTTGACCTGTTAAAGTGCATGACTCTTAGTCTTGGTCGTCTCCACCAAAGAGACTCATCACTGAAGATGACCTTCTGCTATTCTGACTTGCGATATGACAGTCTGTTAATTTAGCAACAGCAATCAGAGAAAGTTGGAGCCAGATTGAGGTGCAACAAAATACTAGTGATGTATTGAAGTGTTCTTTTGTTTGTTTGTTTTTCAGGATTCATTCACTATTTTTTCCTCAGAATTGAGTGATTCTATATTTTTTCCCTCTGCTTGGTCTAAATAATTAACTGTTACTGACTGCTTGATTTCTTATAGTGCTTCTTAAAGCCAGAAAGTTGCCATTTAAAATTACTACATGTAATACATGCCTGTAATCTGCTTTTTTTCTACAAAATTAAACAACTGAATGAACATTGTCTGAGGCCGGTGATTCCATAATTTTTTCCAGGGGTTGTAAAACCACCTCCAAATTTAAATGGGGTAACTAATCAGGGCACCCAGAAGGTCAATCAGGACAGGGTCCACTTCCCTATTTGGGCAAACCCACCACACTTCACCATAAGAGTCCTTGGGCATGTATTCTAATGTTTTAAAATAATAAAAAAAGATAAGAATATTTATTTACACAAATTTTGGTTACGTTTGTGACCTCTACAGAATACCTACGGTAAATTTGGACACTTTAAAATAACTCAGTTTGAACAGATGTTCGACACTGTCTCTAGGCCTGTCACAATAATTATGTTATCCACTTATCATATCAACATACGTGCATTACTTTATTACTTCCATTTTTGCTGACCTCAATATTGCTCAGTTATGTTTTTCTTAGTGAAAAGAGCCCATTACTGTAAATGAGTTGCTAGGCTGACTTTGACAAAAACTATGTTTTTATTTTATTCATGCCTAATTTGTTTAGAATATTTAAATATTCTATATTTCAATTTCTCAAAACGTTCACTGATGTTAAAAAAGTTTGGGCACATCTTAAATTCAGTGTTTTTATTTATTTATTTTTCTTGCATAATAGATTAATACTGAAGTCATACAAACTATAAAGAAAAGCATGAAATTATTTAGAAAACAAAAAATATAGAATATAGAGGTAGAGGTGGTATACAGTAGCCCTATTTGAGCGATGTTCAAATCCATATTATGGCAAAAACACTACGTAATAAAAATATTTTAAGAAATGAAGGTCCGGAAGATTTCAAGAACTTTGAAAGTATTCTAAAGTGCAGTTGAGAGAAAAAACATCAAAAACGTTTTTTATGAAACTGACACTCATCAGGACTACACCAGGAAAGGAAGACCAAGAGTATCCTCTGTTGCACAGGATACGTTTATCAGAGTTACCAGCCTCAGAAACTGCAAGTAACAGAACCTTCTAACTTCTGTTATGAAATGTCCAGTTGGGTCAGCGCTCTTTCAGCACTGATGATATCCTCTATATGATTATTAAAGCATATTGTCGATAAACCAATAGTCTATTGTCTTATTGCACAGTTCTACGTCCAACGAAAGAATACTAATCACAAGAAGCCAAACTGTCTCTTAAACTGAGCTCTGCTTCTTTAAACTTTTTGTTGTTTTCTGATGGATTTTAACTGGCTTACACTGATGTCTGTATCCAGCACACCTGCTATGTGCTATAAATCCTCTACGACAATACTAGCACATGCATGGAGCTAATTTCGTAACACACACTTGTGTAAACACACACACACACTGCTTACGTGCTGCCTCAAGGGCGTGGTTAAGACTGAATGTGTCAGTAACTTGTGTTTTCTCTGAGTCACTAAGTCACACATCATTACCACATACAGTGGCTTTGGTCATTTTTGAATGTGTACTACTCATAGATTTCCCAAATCAGTAATTTACACACATACACACATCAGGAGCACTGGCAGGTCAGTGTGTCAGCAGTCAGAAGACAGATGAGCTGTGTAAAAAGGGTTAGGCTATAGTGTGTCAAATGCTTCTGAAGACTGTAAGAGACTAAAAAAAAAAGATGACATAGGAAAACAAGAAACTATGTGCGTACATACCATCCAAATGTTTGTGAAAACTCCTTCTACTGAATGCATTCATCTAATTCAAGTTGCATTCAGCATTAATGACACAAACACAGCTTATCTAGTCTCTGCGGAGAAGTACTGCCCATAGAATAGAACTATTTAAAGCAGATAAACCTGAAATTATTGGCAGTATACCAATATTAAGTAGGTGTGGTATAAATTAACATAAAGCCCTGCCATCATTGAGCTAGGGAGCAGTGAAACTTTTTTTTTGTAAAGATGTTTGGTGCTCTATTCAATATTTTTGGGATGAACTGAGGACATGGGAATGATAAGGTGGGGTTGTGATCATGCAAAATCTTGAGCTCACTGATGCTCGTTTCACTGCATGCAATTAGATCCTCACAACAATGTTCCAAAATCTAGTATAAAGTCTTTCCTGGAAAATAGAAACAGCTCTCTTTCTTTAATGCACTTTATTTTTCAAAGAAACCATAAATAAGCAAGAAACCCAATACTTTTGCCCATATGGAGTTTGTGTTTGTATTGCTGTATGTTTATATACACTACATTAAAACTGTCTATTATTCCATAGAGGTATAAGAAAATACTGATATACATACTGATATATAATACTCAATATTATGCCAAAATATGCAATCCTGCAGCAAAACAGAATTTATTTTTAATAAACAGAGTACATGTATATTTTGGTTGCAGACATTGATTCATTTTGTGTTGTGTATTTCTGGGTGGGGGATCATTTCGAGCACTACAGTGACTGTTTTGGCATGTAGGGGTACAGTAGGGTTTGACCATAACTTATCGTACACAATATTATTTAAACATTTTTGACATGATTAAAAAAATCCATATAGTGATATTTCAATATTATTGAAAACGTTTTTTACTTTTAAACGTTTGTTTGTGCTTTGTAGTAGATTTTTTATTTTTTATCTTTATTGTATTTTTTATTTTACACAAAATTGTATCTGTAATCTGGTAAGTTATTGTATACAAAACGTTTATGACAAACATTTTTTTGTGATTAACATTTTTTATTAAATTTTAAAGCAGTATGATAACTTCATACAAAGCACATACAAAGAAAAAAACACAGCAAATATACTTTCTATTAATTATCTAAAATTGAATTAATCTACTGCGAATTTCACGTGACATGCCCTTAGATTTACGCAAAATGCTGACTTATTCCTTTTCTTCCATTGTAACAGCTAAATCTTTCTCCCATTAAGTTTTAAGGAAACTTGAGGAGCTGTAGTTCTATAATAACATTAGGTAATTGCGTGATGCCTCATGACCCTGATCATATAATGAAATGAGTGATCAGAGTCTGAACTTCATGAAGGAGCTGCGTGATTTTTAAAACATTTTTATATTTTTTTTGGTGTAATGCACAGACAAGAGTCCGGACACATGACACAGGCAAATGCATGTTGGGGATTGTAGTTCCGGTTCGTAGACAGGAACGGAAGAGTTAGTGACATTTGTGACATTTGGTCCTGTATTATATATATATATATATATATATATATATATATATATATATATATATATATATATATATATATATATTATATATATATATATATAATGGTGGAACAAACTACCTTCCACTACCAGATCAGGAGAATCTCTCGCTATCTTTAAGAAACTCCTGAAGACAGAGCTCTTCAAAGAGCACTTACTCTCTTAACACCTCTAACAAACTAACTGCTTCTAACCTCATTTCCTTTTTCCACTCCTTCACTTCTCTATCCCATTATTTCCCTTTGATCTCCTTTAGGCCCTATCTAAATATGTTTTTACCTTTAACTTCTATTACTTTTGTACTTCACTATTGTAAGTCGCTTTGGACAAAAGCGTCTGCCAAATGTAATGTAATATATATATATATATATATTTTATAATTTTATTTCAACTTTTTATCTCTCCAATTTACACCCAACCCATTCATTAGGACTCTCCCTATCACTAGTGGCCATATCACCCACCCTTACTGGCACTGTGCTGGAGTGTTATTGTGCATTGTGCTGGTACACATGCAGTGTTCGGTTAGAGTTTTTGAACATGAGTGAGTCTCAAGCTCACTGTTCGCTCTATTAGACACTCCTACCTAGCTGGCTAACTTTGTATTTGATTACTGTTCTAGCAATCAAAAGAATACCTCTGGTGGTAAAAACTAAGAAAAAGCCTGTGTGATGTGTTGAACTTTCAGACTATTCCACAAATAGTAATCCTGTTTGGGAGGTTTCGGTTGTGGAGCTGTAAAGGACGCTTGCTGTCCTCCTCACGTCAGCTCATTAAAAACAGATCCATCCACTGATTGTGAAATGTTGTGGACAAATGAACTGCCAGAAACTCAGAGTGTGTGCTTTATAGCTGTTCCAAAGGCATGCTGCACTACATTATGCTATGCTACGCTATGCTACACTTTGCTACACTGGTCTGAGGAGAAAATCCTATTTTTTCCACATACACTTCCATAGCTGAGCTCTCCCATGTGTCCCATGTGTGAGTGGACAGAAAGATAGAGCAGCTAAAAAAACACAGCTGAGTTCAATGCCTTCATCTGCTTGTTTACAGAACCGGTAGATGTAGCTGTAGCTGCTCCTCAGGCAGTCTGCACTGTGTGTCAATGATTACAAACATTGGCCTCTCCTCTGGCCTCCCAGCCATTACTAAACACCACGCTGCCCAGTAGAGAGCAGAGAATAAGGGGAAAAAGAGAAAAGAGGAGAGAACATCAAAGAGGAAGAGTTGAATGGGGAAAATAAACGGGTTTATCGAGTCAGAGGGATACAAAAATGCAGATACAAAAAAGTGAAGAGCAACAGAAAAAGAGAAATAGAGTGAGAAGAAGTGTTAGAAAAACATTGACATATAAAAGTATTGTGATATTATGTTTAACAATACTGTACTGATTAGGGTTAGGTATTGCCACTGATTTGTATTCTGTTTCTTTTTGATATCGATTCATTTAGGAATATTTTAGTTACAATTAAAGACTAATCACAGAACTAATGTTGTAATTGTACAAGGGACACTCAACCTACCATACTAAGATACTTGTGTTTACATGAAGAATTAACCATAGACATTAATATATATTTTTATTATTATATAACATGTCCATAACAACGTCAGTGCAAAAAGCCTTGAAAAATGCTTTAAATATATTATTAAACAATTGATATGGAACTGCTGCCACATTTAAGGCGGAACCGAAAACACAGGACCAATGTTAACTTGTTTGTAGCTAAATGCTAATAACTAAAAATTAGACACATCTTGTTTAACTACTTTATCAGGCTTTAGTAACACTCAGTGAGAGAAAACTTTAAACTTGTCGCTAACGCTCTAAAACTATGGCATGTTTTCAAACTGGTGGTCTAGACCATTTAAGGTGGAACGGAAAGCTCTTTCAAAACACTAACACAAACTTGTTTGCTAAATAAGAATAAGATACAGATGTATTGTTTAAGAGGTTAAACCCTGAGCTCTAGATAAAATTGAGACTTTTTTGCTCTTTTTGCTTGTTTTATGCATGGTGGGTTTCTAAAATCTGATTTTACAAATATACAATAAAACATCTTGCTAAGAGCATCACAATATATCACAATAAACTAAATTGTAACCCACGTATTGTGTTGTGTATTATATTGCCAGGTTCTTGCGAGTATCTTAGCTACAATAGTATGAAAGACAGAGAAAGAGAGTGTGTAAAAGAGAGATAGAGAAAAAGAGAGAGAACTAAATCTTGTGTTTTTGAAGGCCAAAGAGGCCTGAATCTGTTTAGACTGAAGAACAGCCAGCAGTGTTTCAATGGAGGCCCTCTCACCACAGCAACCAGAGAAAGCCCTGCTCACACACTGATAAAGTTTCCTAGGCAATCACAGCTTTGGCTCTGCCTCGGCGCGCGAGTGTGTTTGTGTGTGTGTGTGTGTATGCAAGCATAGGCAGCTCTCACTTTGTCACTTTGCCTCAACAACACAGAATACCAAGTATAAGAATTAGGAGGAAAAGGAGAGGAAGAGAGACAGAATGAGAGAAATAGGGAGTGAGATTAAGCAAGAAAAAAAGAATGGTGTGATAAAAGTCCTATCCGGATGGGATTAGGGGTAATTTTCTATTTTATGGGGGGTCCTTTGTGATTTTATTCCCGTCCAGAAAGACCATGTACGTGTTTTTCTCAGACGTCCTCTAAAAAAATGACAGGCTGTTCCATAGGTGAATGTGAGTGTTTCATAGTTAAACGAAAATGTTTTATAGGTGGGCGTAAATGTTTCATTAGTAAATGTGTGTTTCATAAATGGCCATGAGTGTGCACAAGTGCGCACAAGTGCTTAGTAGATGATCGTAAGTGTTTTGTAGGTGACAGCAAGTGCTTTGTAAGTGCATGTTTCATAGGTGAGGTATAAGGAGTGTTTCATACATGAGCATATGTGTTTCACAGATGAGTGTGTGAGTCTTTCAGTGAATTTTAACCTAAAAAGCCTTTCATACTCCTCCAGGACGGCAGAACTTCACCAGAGCAATGGCCACATTCAACAAAACCATGCAGTTACATTCCACTTACTGCACAACTTCAGAAGCACCTTCACTCCTTTTTTAGTCTGTGGATGAGTGTCTCTCTCTCTCTTTAGCTTTAGCCAGCATCCCTGGAGTGCCATGGTCTGGCATGGCAACCTTACATAACGCTCTGAAGGAGGTCCACTCATGTACCCATGAAAGCCACTTCACACCAGCTCATGCCTGCTCACTTTTAAACAATGCAACAACACTAAAAAATTAGGCTCTGTACTAAACCATAAATTTGAGGCACCACTAAGCACCTACTGGGCCCACACTCTTACACACACAATTAAAAAATATCAGTACAATTGCTTGGGTCCCTAGTAAAGAACATTGAGACAAAACCTGGCATTATGATACGTGATGGTGATTTTTGTTGTATTGTGTAGTAAGTAGTGTGTTATAAAAGGGTAACACCAAATGCCAGACATTCAGCACAGAGTTGTAGAGGTTCCTAATGGTGTTCTGTGAAAACCCATTTAATGCAGCTTAAATATTTACACAGTTCCTCCAGATTTCGCAGTAGGGATGGAGTGTTGATATGGCAGCAAATACAGTCATATGAAAACGTTTGGGCACCCCTAATCTTAATCATTTTTAGTTCTAAATATTTGGGTGTTTGCAACAGCCATTTCAGTTTGATATATCTAATAACTGATGGACACAGTAATATTTCAGGATTGAAATGAGGTTTATTGTACAGAAAATGTGCAATATGCATTAAACCAAAATTTGACCGGTGCAAAAGTATGGGCACCCTTATCATTTTATTGATTTGAATAGAACTATATTTTACTGACTTACTGAAGCACAAAATTGGTTTGGTAACCTCATTGAGCTTTGAACTTCATAGCCAGGTGTATCCAATCATGAAGTTCAAAGCCAATTGCAAGTTGTTCTCCTATTTGAATCTCCTCTGAAGAGTGGCATCATGGGCTCATCTAGACAACTCTCAAATGATCTAAAAACAAAGATTGTTCAACATAGTTGTTCAGGGGAAGGATACAAAAAGTTGTCTCAGAGATTTAACCTGTCAGTTTCCACTGTGAGGAACATAGTAAAGAAATGGAAGACCTTGTTGTTGACTTCTTGTTAAGTCCAGAGGTGGCAGGCCAAGAAAAATATCAGAAAGGCAGAGAAGAAGAATGGTGAGAACAGTCAAGGACAATCCACAGACCACCTCCAAAGAGCTGCAGCATCATTTTGCTGCAGATGGTGTCACTGTGAATCGGTCAACAATACAGCGCACTTTGCACAAGGAGAAGCTGTATGGGAGAGTGATGCGAAAGAAGCCATTTCTGCAAGCACGCCACAAACAGAGTCGCCTGAGCAGTGCTTTTGCATACCACAGGTGACTCTGTTTGTGGCATGCTTGCAGAAATGGCTTCTTTCCTGACTGTAGCATTTTTAGTCAGGAATAGTTTTTAGCATCTATGTCTTCAAGGCAAGCTCCTGACAAGGAAGCAGTGTGTGGACGAGCGTTGTCCTGTTGAAATAGTGCACTGTAATGTGCATCCAGAAAAGGCAGACCTAGACATATTCAAGTTTGAAAATGTGTGGGATGCTATTGAATATAATTCAAGCTGAATGAGATGAATTATCACTGGACACCATTAGGAACCTCTACAACTCTGAGGCCATAAGGCATCATGCAAAGTCATTTGCGTTAAATCTAAGTAAACCACTTTGCTTTTTATATAATTAGAACAATGTACAGCACTGCTTCCAATCCTACAGAACACGAACAGAACCAATAACTATTCTGGAACTTTTATTTGTGAGAGTGAACATGCTGTGGAAAGCTGTGCATTTTGATCTGGAGGGGAAGAGGAAGTGTGATAAAGGCTGGAGAAAGCTGGAAAGCCATTTTTTAAGGCTAATCAAGCCAATCAGCACCACCAGGTAACCCACGCCAAGTGTGCACTGGATCCCCTGTTAATATATTTAATAGAACTTTAAAGAACATGAACACACACACGCACACACACTAAATCCCCACACAATAGCCTAACAGTAACTTCCGCCTGGCCCAGATGGCCACAGGTGATAAAGAGGCCAAAGTAACCATAAAATATTTAAAATAGGACAATTACAAGAAAGACAAGCAAAGAACTGCAACTGGGGCAGGCAGGAGGATAGGAAATGTGGTCTTTGTTGACACAGTTTAATCATGCTGTGGTCAGCTGATGTTGTTAATCACCTTAGTTTTTCACCCCTGTACTATTGAGAACTCTCTACACCCTTTAGAAAACAGGTTTTTCATGTTTTTTTTAGTAAAGGCAGTGGTTCTATATCTTTCTGAGACCAGGGTGTAACTGATCACAAATTCCATGGATCGGATCATGTCACATGTTTTTGAGTCATGGATCAGATCGCTTATCGCATCAGAATATTACACATTTATGTTTGTTTTCTGTTTATTAAAACGGTAAAGAAAAAAAAAGTCGGTAGCCCCCCCAATGCCCAAATGACGATTTCAGCCCTTTTTTTTTCTTTAACTCATATACAGCATTTTTTACTTGGGAGAGTTGGTACATGCATGTGTTGTAATGATTGCATGTTTCATAATATTTTGTTCTGGCCTAAAAAATGTATTTTCTACAGTAATAGTGGAGGAATACTTAGAGGGCAAAAGAAAACAATATACCGTATTTTTCGCAATGTAAGGCACAGTGAATATCCTTTAATTTTCCCAAAAATTCGTCAGTGCACCTTACAATCCGGTGCACCTTGTGTATTAATTATTTCTTTTAGCAGTCAGGTTGTAAGGAGTAAAGCCACTCCGCTGAAGTGCACCATTACACAGGAGTTTCAGTTTAGTTTTCCAGGAGTATTACCACTACCTGCTAACCGCGCTAACCGCTACCTCTTTTATTATACCTCTAGTATTATCAGCCTGTAGCCTGCTGCTAACCCGGGTTAGCACTGCTGGGGCATTATTAGCATTCCTGCTAGCCGTGCAAAGTGCTAACTCTTTCAGTATTTAGAGGCGAGTACAACGGACTGTAGTCTTTGTGTTTTTAACGTGTTAAAACAAGCTACGTGGGGCGAACTGCTAGCTAATATCCACTACTATACTATATGGCTTACTTACATCTAAGCTTACTGTAAATAAATGGAAGTGCTTCACTCACTCAAATAAATAAAATAAATAAATCTGTGTAGATTCACATCCAGTGCTCGTTTGACTTTAAAATATTATTATTTTTAAGAATTACAGTTTACTAAACTTAGCTTAGCTTTACAGGTCTCACCTGCTGAATTAGAAGGAAAGGAGCACCATAGGGTACTCATTCACTTGCTTGTTCCCTACTTTTTCTGAAAAAGAAAAAGCTTTATACTAGATTTTCGATTTTTCATTGCTGTGATAATTTGATTGCATTCAGTAACAAGAGCATTAATTACAGCAGGTTGGGATGTTGGATAATCATCAAACAGCCTCAGCCCCACCCCCCAATCTCATCTTAAAATACTGGATCTAGCCCAGGTAAAATAAATAAAAAATTAAAAATGAAAACAATAAAAATAAATACAATTTATTTAAAGTCATACAACATATTTGCAGTAAAGTTCAGCAATCGTTTCCATAAATATGTCCACCCAGAATAATGTGCCTCAAATAAAAGAACAATAAATCTACTTAGACATTTTAAGAAGGTTAATCTCTAACTTATTGTAGTCATGAATGGAAGGATCTACAGAGGAACATTCACTAAGCAAACCGGTTTCAGACTGTATGAAAGAGTGAAAACAGCATTCCACGCTCACAGTAGGAGTGTGTCATATTGTGTTGTACACAATACAGTCATGGCCGAAAGTGTTGGCACCCCTGAAATTGTTCCAGAAAATAAAGTATTCATCAAATATGAAGTTGAGGGTGCCATTACCTTTGTTTTCTATCTAAGTTAATTTAATATATATTTTGGTATATTATTTTCTGTGTTGTTCCAATAAGCACAACAAAAATGTACAACAAAACATGTGGAACTGCAATCGTTTTCTCGGGAGAAATGCATTTAAAAAAAAAATTCAGGGGTTCAAACAATTTTAGACATGACTGTATATTGTTAAACAACAATATTATGATTAAAATGATCCATATTGTGATAACAGTAGTATTCTTTCTAGAAAGTTTATTGTATACTGTTTAAGGGTATTTTTTGCATAATTGATTATGCTTATAGTTTTTATAGACGGAATATTCAATATTCTGCACTTTAGTACAATAATGGACTTTTACTGCTGTTACATTATTTTTATGTTACTATTTTATTTTGTCATATTATTGTTATATTTATATATATTTTTCATTTTCTCCTAAATGTTTGAAATTGTTATACTAAATAAAACGTTTACATTCATTTTGTTGCCTTAGTATACTCTATACCACTATAATGAATAAAATATATTTCTGTGTTTTGTCATATTGCTGAGAATATTTTTATCACAGACGTACGCTAAAATGTTGACCATATCGACCACCCCTATTTCACTGATGAGTTGCATGTTCCATTATAAATAAATAATAATTAGTCCTCTTTTTGACCTATTAAGGTGGGCATGGTGAAATTTTCACACCAAGTCTGACGCATTTTTGGCATATAGCCTCTGTAACTGCGACTATGAACTACATAACTCTCATACAGTTGTGGTCAAAAGTTTACATACACTTGTAAAAAAACATAATGTTATGGCTGTCTTGAGTTTTCAATAAGTTCTACAACTCTTATTTTTCTGTGATAGAGTGATCGGAACACATACATGTTTGTCACAAAAAACAGTCATAAAATTTGGTTCTTTCATAAATTTATTATGGGTCTGCTGAAAATGTCACCAAATCTGCTGGGTCAAAAATATACATACAGCAACAAAATTTGTCAATTTTGGTGATGTAGCGAGTTGTGTCAATCAAATTAGCTTCATGTCATGGCCTCTTCACTTCTTGTAAGTGATTCTGATTGACTACAGCTGTTGACTTCTCATGAGCCCATTTAAATAGGGCTCATTTGACCCAGTGATTAGACTCAGCTACAAAAGCTACAATGGGAAAGTCAAAGGAACTCAGTGTGGATCTGAAAAAGCGAATTATTGACTTGAACAAGTCAGGGAAGTCACTTGGAGCCATTTCAAAGCAGCTACAGGTCCCAAGAGCAACTGTGCAGACAATTATACGCAAGTATAAAGTGCATGGAACAGTTGTGTCACTGCCACGATCAGGAAGAAAACGCAAGCTATCACATGCTGCCGAGAGGAGATTGGTCAGGATGGTCAAGAGTCAACCAAGAATCACCAAGAAGCAGGTCTGCAAGGATTTGGAAGCTGATGGAACACAGGTGTCAGTCTCCACAGTCAAGCGTGTTTTACATCGCCATGGACTGAGAGGCTGCCGTGCAAGAAAGAAGCCCTTGCTCCAGAAAAGGCACCTTAAGACTCGGCTGAAGTTTGCTGCTGATCACATGGACAAAGATAAAACCTTCTGGAGGAAAGTTCTCTGGTCAGACGAAACAAAAATTGAGCTGTTTGGCCACAACACCCAGCAATATGTTTGGAGGAGAAAAGGTGAGGCCTTTAATCCCAGGAACACCATGCCTACTGTCAAGCATGGTGGTGGTAGTATTATGCTCTGGGGATGTTTTGCTGCCAGTGGAACTGGTTCTTTGCAGAAAGTAAATGGGATAATGAAGAAGGAGGATTACCTCCAAATTCTGCAGGAAAACTTAAAACCATCAGCCCAAAGGTTGGGTCTTGGGCGCAGTTGGGTGTTCCAACAAGACAATGACCCAAAACACACATCAAAAGTGGTAAAGGAATGGCTAAACCAGGCTAGAATTAAGGTTTTAGAATGGCCTTCCCAAAGTCCTGACTTAAACCCCATTGAGAACATGTGGACAGTGCTAAAGAAACGGGTTCATGCAAGAAAACCATCACATTTAGCTGAACTGCACCAATTCTGTCAAGAAGAGTGGTCAAACATTCGACCTGAAGCTTGCCAGGAGCTTGTGGATGGCTACCAAAAGCGCCTAGTTGCCGTGAAAATGGCCAAGGGACATGTAACCAAATACTAATGTTGCTGTATGTATATTTTTGACCCAGCAGATTTGGTGACATTTTCAGCAGACCCATAATAAATTTATGAAAGAACCAAATTTTATGACTGTTTTTTGTGACAAACATGTATGTGTTCCGATCACTCTATCACAGAAAAATAAGAGTTGTAGAACTTATTGAAAACTCAAGACAGCCATAACATTATGTTTTTTTACAAGTGTATGTAAACTTTTGACCACAACTGTAAATGCCCACTCTTTCTTTTTCTCTGCTCCCTGTCCCCTTTAAGCTCTCTTTAATTTCCTGATGTGTAGTAAAATAACTAACGAATGTTACATTGATTTACATTTGTTTCAACTCAACACCCAACCAACAGCTGTGATCGGTCAAAAAAAAATAAAAAATCAAGTAGCCACTTCTATCTCTATAATTCATTCCAAGATCTCTTATCTCATGTGAATCTGTCATAAACATTATAGCCATCATGTGGTAATATGACTTTACCAGTATTCAGCTCATTTAAAGCCAATCTCAGCTAAAGTACTTTGCCCATCTGGCACAGATTGATTTGATCAAACAAAAGGCAAGTCTGCAATGGAAACTTACTTTTTATTTTTTATGGACTTAAAACACTCCTTCTAAACAATCTACAGCAGGAGCCACCAATCCTGCTTCTGTAGAGCTATCATACTACAGGTCAGACACCTCCATCCCAAATCTAAAGCGGTAGACTCAGGCTGTTTTTTGGAGGGCAGAGGCAAAAAAAAAAATCTGAGTTATCTGTGATCGGTCAATAAAACCATCACTAATCACTAATCAAATGAAGACAGTAGTGGAATGTAGAGAAGTAGAGAAGATGTGTAAGGATGGGGGATCACAAATGCGTGAATAAATACGGGTTAGAGCTCCACATAAACACAGGCACTCACCAAGCAATGTCCACGTGCAATTACCTCACCGAAACTACAGCACACACTTACCATCACTCGCATCACTGCTCCAGAAATAAACAGCAGTGAAAAATAATATCTTACACAGGAAGAGACAGACAGGCAGCGCGGTATGTAGGTCAAAGCTGTACATTTTAAATCATTAAATTACAGCGTTGGGATAATTAATTTAACATAATGTTGCTGTGTCAGTTTTTGGTCTATTTTTAGTTTACTATATAATTTCTACCCAGGCCATATCCTTCACATTATGTGAACAGTTTATGATGAAGGTACCAATAGAAATATTGTAAAGTAACAATTTAGTAAATATATACAGCTCTGGAAAAAAATGAGAGACCACTTCAATTTCTGAATCAGTTTCTCTGATTTTGCTATTCATAAGTAGATGTTTGAGTAAAATGAACAATAACATTTTAGAAATCCATATTTGGTGGAATAACCCTGGTTTTTAATCAGTTTTCATGCACCTTGACATGTTCTCCTCCACCAGTCTTACACACTGCTTTTGGATAACTTTATGCCACTCCAGGTGCAAAATTCATATTATGCAAAATTATGCAAATTATATTCCAGAGGTTTTTTATTTGGTAAAAACAAAGAAACTGATCATTTTTAAGTGGTCTCTTATTTTTTTCCAGAGCTTTATATATCAGTTTGGTTCACTCTTTCTCCCCATCTACCGGTTAGAGCTCCTCTTATCACATGATGTCCCTGAGCTCTTGCCTGGATTAAAATTTATGATCTACTCTCACTTGATTTTGGGCCACTCTAGGTCTGTAAATTTACACTGCATATAAACACAACGTTTAAAATGAATGCAAATACAGACAGAGTTTTCTGTTCATATGCTGGGCCCTATCTTACACCCTGCACAAGGCACACTGTGAAGCTCAATGGTATCTTACAACTTTTATATTAACAATAAACAGAATACAAACTAAAATAACACTGCTGTTCTCGTAATTGTTAAACAGTTCCAGAGTGGCCCTACGGTCTAACTACTTCTAATCATGACCGTTTAAATACATTCAGGTTAAATCCCAGCAAGGTTTCAGCGCTCCTAGTCGCCCAGCCTCCTTGTCTGGGGACATACTGGGATAGGAGTCACTCTAACTTGCAGATTGAAATAAACAGTAAATAAATTTAGGAGGATTGAGAATTTCACATCATATTTAATCAATTTCAGGTGCATCACATAAATGTATCACGTAAATGAACTGAAATGAAAAGTAAAATAAGACAATTTTTTATTAAACTAAGTGGAGCTAACCTGAAAAACACTCTTTAATGAGCTACTTGTTAAATTGGGATGAAACAAAGTACAAGACAGTGCTGTTCTTGCGTTAAATTATACTTAAATGATAACAGTATAACTAAAATATGTGTTAAATTAACATAATATTCTTTTTTCCTATCAACTCAAACTATATTATTGGTTGAATCTCGTATTTATTAGGCAATTAAAGAAAATATTGCTCACAATTCTTGGTGGATTAATGAACATTTTATTTAAAAAGTTATTTTTAACATGCTCACTTGAAGTATTGTATTTGCTGTATCTTAGGAGATTTTACGTGAATAATACAGCAAAATATTAACTCATGCATCTTCCCTATTGGTCCCTGGCTGTTACATCCTTTCTCTGTTACCAGTTTCTTCCCTTCTGTGCCTGTGTTGCTCTCTGTGTTTATTTACCTTTCCTCCTAGATGCCTTTCATTAATTTCCCATGTGGTCCTGTGTGTTCCTCCCATGTCTCTACCTTAAGTGTTTTCACCTGTGTTAATTTGTAGCTCCGCCCCCTCAATATGTGTTGCCTGTTATATTTTTCTGCCTTTTGTGTGTATTTAAGTCCCTGTGTCTTCAGTGTTAGTTTGTCTGTTCTTGTATGTGTTTACGTCGGTTCAGATTGTGAATATTCCCTATGTGTACCCATAATTCCAGTTTTGGTTTATTGGTTTATTGCTTGCTTACTTGTTTTCTTTGTTAATAAATTCACTTACATTTGCATCCACTCTCTGCGCCCTCTCCTTTTTTCTACACTTCCTGACAGTGGCATAATTTATTTGCATAATGCCAGTTATTTTTGTCCCTATAGAGGGCACTTTAGGGCATGGAGAAAATAAATAAGTGTAAAGAATGGTCACAAACTAAAGCATTGGATTTTTATAGTCAGCTCAAGAGAGTTCTTGGGAGATGGGACAGCAGAAACTCCTCTCCAGCTCCTGTGATTCTGGCAAGGATGAAACCGAAACTTCATGTGAAGCTATGTGAAACCTTTTACCTGCTATGTGAAAGTAGCCAACCACACCCTATTGTTCTACTTATCACTTTCTCCTGGAGGCAGTAATTATAGGCAGATACTATACCAAGCAGTATTAAACACAGCATCTGTAGCTAATCAAATGTAAAACACAATCTTCCCAGCAAATCCCAATGCACAGTTACTCCTAAAATTATCATTGTGGACTGCGGAAAAGTTACATGCACTTTTGTAGCTAAATATCTCTTAGCTTTTTTTTGCAGAAGTCCTCGAGTTCTAAAATATACTCTGATCTTGCATGCATGCTGACAGTTTTCTTGGTCTTCTACTTCTCATCTTAACTTCCACAGTTCCCCTGAACTGTGACATTTCTTCAAAATATATTTTAACATTATTTTTATATTATATTTTTAAACATATATTTTTCAATTCTATTTTATTTTATCTTATATTTATCTCTTTTAACAATTGCTCTTTGTGCGTAAACCGGACTGTGAAATCACAATTTCGTTCCACCTCATGTACCACTTGATGTGAATGACAATAAAGTCTCCTTGAATCCTTATAATATTTTGCATTGTAGAAAACACAAGCTGACTGAAGCTTGTCTATGTTCTAATAAGATTCCCCTGCTTTCTGTGTATTGATTTGCTTGTACTTTAAACCATTAGATAAGAAGCCTATTTTAGATGTGTGCTAGTACAAGATTTAAATAATTAGAGAATTTAAAAGGCTTGGGAATTTGTTTCAGATCTTAGTTCCTAATTACATGCAACACTTAGGGTGACCCAAATTTTAATCAGGCCACAATGAAAGTAGAGTAAATATGATTTAGGACTGGATGAACATCTTGTGATTAGCTGCAGAGACTGTTTTCACCATTTTTAAGATTTTCAAGGGTGTCCAAACTTTTCCATAAAACTGTATATGTTAATGCCTATATATAAACATACACTGACTCGTCAAAAGTCATGGATTGTGCAGCCTATTTACATTCTTTGATCCACAGTGTCAGCTGTGTATCAGGATTATAACATAGAAGGCATTACCCCCCACAGTGGACAGCACATTGCTTAGTATTGATTGTGACAAGTGGCGTCTGACTAGAATTGTCTGTGTGAGAAGACAGAAACCACATC